>NW_026555313.1:23687500-24390000 GCF_021234165.1 Pteronotus mesoamericanus | reverse complement strand
ACTGCCCCTCCAAATCCCAGTTTTTTTTCACCCCACTTAACTTCAACAATCTTTTGTGCTCCCCCAACCACCTCTACAGACAAAAATTTACTTAGCCTTCAACCCCCATTAGATATGGAGGACTGAAGACCCAAAGAGACACAGAGTCCTCCTGGGGTCCCAGCACAGCCATCCATGGAGAAGCTAGTACTGGAATCAGTGGTCTCTCGGCTCTGACTTGTCCTCCAGCTCAGTAAGGAAGGAGTGATGCAGGCATCTGGAAGTTGGTGATGCTAGGCAGGGCTTCTTGCCCTCCACAGACCCCATGACCAAGGGAAGCATGTTCAGCTACTACAGAACCTTCTTCTGAGGCCTGGGCCCCTGGGAGAGGCCCGGGCCCCTGGGAGAGGCCCAGTGGAAGAAGGTCATGAGGCTTGCTGTGAGGGAAACAGGCCATGAGGTCGGGGTGAGGAGGGCCATTAATCCCATGAGTCCTAATTTGGAAGCCCTTTTAGCCTCTTTTAAGGAGCAAGTTGGCATGGATATAGTTCTGGGTGATCCTGGCAGGAACCCAGGACAAAGAGGTGTTCTGCTGCCTCCTTCATGGGCTTTCACTCAGCTCCTTCCCCTCAATTGTGCCCAACATTTTCACCACCAGCAGAGCTAAGAGGTGCCATCCTAGATCCCAGGAAGGCCCTCTGTTTGTATCTGTAAGGTGGTGGGCCCGAGTGCCTAGGAAGGGATGAAGCCAACTTCTGAGAAACCTGGGCCGAATTGGGGTGAGAGAGTACGGCAAAAATACAGGGCACAGGAGCAGGTCTCTTCACTGGGAGGGGGTTTGGTGAGAGGAGGAGGCTGCTGAGCTTGGGGAGGTTGGGCATTGAGAATAAGCCACTCCTAGCTGCTGGCCTCTTCCCACCACTATTCTCACTTGCCTGCTTGTAGCAGTCTCACAGGAGGGAGGAACTGGGATGTCAGACAGAAAGAGGTATGTACTGCCACTCGAGCAAACCCTCCCATTCATTTCCAGCCTTGGCCACGGACCCTGGAAAAAGTCCCAGATGTGAGCTCCTCACCTCCCCCTCACCCTATCCCTTGGCCCATTTGATGCCCTCATTAAGGCCTGGGCCAGAAACTTGTTTGAACCTTTGGGCCATTAGATATCAACAGTCAGCTCTCAGCAGAGCTGGTCAGAGGGAGGTGTCTCCCTTGGGAGGAAAAGGAGCATGGCAAGTGAGGGATGATGGATGGGTTCTACTGTGGAGGCTCACTCCACAGCCCAGATTCCTGTGCAGAAGAGGCTGGAAGCTGGGGCCCCATGACCTGGACCCCAACTCCACCATACACACTCAACGCTTTTTCCCCCAGCCTCTGCTCCTGGGCCTGCCTGGCCCTTTTCTCTGCCCACAGGATTTTATCCCTTCACCCTCCCTCTACCTTGCCAGCCCTTCACTCTCCATTTTACCAGTTGCTTTACTCACACATCTGTTTTTCTCTCATGTCTCTTCATGCTCCGCTTTCTACACCTCCCTTCTCTCTCTTCTATACTGGCTTTTCCTGCCCTTTCATCTCCCCCTTCTTCACGGTCTCCCCACTGAAGTTGCTGGTTCAAGAGGCCAGGACTTCAAAAGAAGATCAACGCTGGGTTCCCCCATCAAAGACCAGGCTGTCAGGAGCATCCCCACACTTAGGCTGTAATTCTCCCTGACAGGCCAGAGTCCCACATCCCAGCACCCCAAGAAGCACATTCTGGATCAGAGCACCCTGCTGGAAAAGCTGCTGTGCTTGGTGGAAAGCTCGCAGCACCTGGGATTCAAAGAACTAGCTGGAAACCTAATATAGCCAGCTCCTTCCTGGATGTGTGACCTTGGGCAAATCACTGAACCTTTCTGACACACATTACATTTAAATGAGACTATTGCCTACCTTATAGAATCGTTGAGTGGATTAAAGGAGAGAGTACAGGTAAAATTTCTAGTACTATGCTTTTCCTATGGTAGGTGCTCAATAAATTGTTGCTCTGAATAATACTGCCATTACAAAATCATCCGAGGATAGTAGAATGTAGAGATTACAGCAGAGGTGTCCAGGGAAAGAGGCCTGCTGCTACCCCAAAGGACAGGAATCCTAATATTCCAGTTCTGAAGGAGCCACTCTGCACGGAGGCTCCACTTGAACCCCATTCTCTAGGTCTGGGCCTCACCAGGATGTGGTGGACACTTAGAAGCAATCCCACCTGCGCCCATCACCCTCATCAGATACTCAGCTCCATCCCCAGACTGGGCCCTCCTGCCCAGGCAGCCACCTCTCTCTGAGCCTCTGGCCCAAGTCCTTACCCCAGCCTCAGCCCAGCTCCACAACACTCAAGGGGATTATGGCACCTGGATGAGCTGGGAGATGGGGCTGAAGAGCTGAAATTGCACTTGAAAACCTTTTCTTGGCTTTGAACATCAGGGAACTTCAGGAACAACGTAACTTGAATAAGCCCCCAAACCTCTTGAAGCATGTTTTCTCATTTGTAAAATAAGAGGTTAGCTGTCTCAAATCCTGCCCTGGCACCAGACTCTGCATACATTATAGTTTTAAAGAATGAAGGAGGTAGGGCTCAGGGCTCTCAGAGGTCCCTCAGGACTAGAGATGAGGAGTTGATCTTCAGTCTTCACTGCTCCCCCACAGCCGGTAGCCTTGGACGCTCACCATCTCTCCAGAGCCTCTGCTGATCCTCTTTTACCAGGGAGTGACTAAGGCTCCAGGAGGTGAGTGGACTTGCCCTGAGGTCACTCAGCCAGCAATGGTAGAGTCACAAAGCTAGCCTGGGCCTTTCCCAGACCCTCTTCCCTATACAATTGGATGGGGATTCTTCCTTCCAGCTTGTCAATGGACATGTGGAAGCTCAAAGCTAAGTCCATAGACAGCTGAGAGCTTCTGGCCTGTCCAGCAGCCTGCAACCCACCCACCTCCTCCCCAGTGCCCCCCTTCCTCTGAAGTTTCTTCCTGACCTCCTAGTCCCCAAGCTCCAGATGGCAGCACCCACCCCCCACCCAGACCACCTGTCTGACACACTGTGAGCAAAGCATCACACCCAGCCTCCTTTCCAGCCTCCACTCAGCAAGCACCCCAACACTGGGGTCTTGCAGGCATTGAAGGGCCAGTCCAGCACTGTCCAGTAAAACTATCTGCAATGGCAGAAGCAGTCTACCTCTATGCTCTCCAGTACATAGCCACTAGCCACATATTGGTATATCAGTGTAAAGCTGTTTAATTTTTATTTTAATATAAACAGATACACATGGCTAGGGGCTGATAGAGATACCATCAAAATGTCTGGCCTCTGCCCTTCTCCTGGGCAGGCACATTCAGCTCAGCAAGGGATACTTCTGAAGCCAGCCTGTGAAATATGTCGGGTACTAAGATGGACAAGAAAAGTCCTTGTGCCCTGAATTCCTCACCCCAGAGTGAGCGCCAAGCAGCCATTGCCCAGATGTGGTGAAGGGCAGGGTAGGCCAATGCAGAGTGGAGAACTGCCCTGACAAGCAAGGTATGGCCTCACCTGGCAAGTCCCTGAGTGTAGGTACACAGACTGGAAGCCCTACCAGACTGAACTCCCTCCAAAGCCTCTGATGAGTCTTTCCTTCCCTTCTGAGGGCAGCCTTTACTCCTGGGACCCCTCACCATCTCAGCTGTTCTTCCTTCTTTCTAAACCTGGAGGAGGTAGGAGGCCCAGGCTCACCCTGGAAGAGGCATGGAAGCCCAATGACCTGAGTCTCATGTCCAGCCTTGTTCAAGGTCAGCTGTCACACAGACCAAGCAGGCAAGTGATAGAGAGGGCAGGGGCACCTTCCTCAGAGAAGGCCAGGCTTCTTCACTCATTAGGGGAAAGAACTATGACCTCACCTGTTTTTAGATGGCAGAATAGCAGGCACTGTCTTGGCCCTGGAGCCAGTCAGACCTTACCTAGAAAATTGGGGTTGATAGGTGGGATAGGTGATACCTGCTGGGTAGCACCAGAAACACTCCCCAGGCTCCCCCAAGGTGGGCTTCCCCAGGGAAGCTGCTATAGGACCTTAGGTAAAGGGTGAGAAACAGAATGAAGTGACTGGAGACCCTGAGACATCCCAACCAGGGCTCAGGTATGTGTGAAGCTAAGTGAAGGTCAGTTCAGGATTCCAGGAGTAACTTCTCACCCCAATGCCACTCACACTCTTCCCCAGAGAGAACCCCTTTCTTCCTCTCCTCTCGCCTCTCCATTCCTCTGGACCTTTCTGACGCAAGGAGAGAGATTAATCATGGACAAGCAAGGTTTGGCCTTGCTCTGCCATGTGCTTGTGTGTGACCTTGGGTGAGCAGGTTAACCTCCCTGAGCCTGCTGGAGTGTGAAGCATAAGAACCACCTCTCAGCATTGTGGAGAGGATGAATGGATGAGAGGAGATAGGCCGTGAGGTGCCCAGTGCACGGTAGGCAAGGTTATCACCAGTTCTCTTCCTCTGCCCTCCCTCTTCCTCTCTCTCTTTTCCTTGAACTCTATGATGATATCTGCTAGGCCCCTCATTCTCCAGAACTATCCTTACACCTGAGTACACCACTGCCTGGAGTTCATACCCACCTGTCACCCCCAGGACCACTTCCTCCAGCCTCTTTTCACTGGCCTTCCTGGGCTCCACACCTATCTTTAATGGCCATCCATGTAGATGACATTGTTCCTTTTCACCTACTCACCCTGGCCCCCAGCTGCTGCTATAGGCCAGCCCAGGACAGAGGCCTCATCCTGCATCCCAGCCCCCTCCACCCAGACCTGTAGAACATACAGACCCCTCTTCCTTCCAGCTCCATACATGTTTGGGGATAGGAGTGACCTCATGAATGAACAATTGAGCATAACCCCCCCTATGGGCACACATGCAGTCTGGGTAGAGTGAGTGGGTATGCCTGAGGATATGCAAGGGTGCATCTCTCTCCACCACCACACACTCCATCATTCCTCTGAAGCTTCCAGACAGAACTCCACCCCTGACCCCACCTCAACTCCCTGAAGCTAGGCCTGAGACTGCTGCCCCTCCTTTCCTGCTAGGAAGCTGACCATTAGGGTCACAGGAAGAGGACAGTAGAGCTAACCCCATAAGGTGGCAATCCCTGATTTCCAGCAACCGTTAAATCAACTCCAAATCCATATACAAAATTCCTCTTTCCTACTCACCACCATCTCAGGCATTGAAGTTGGAGGAAATGATCCAAGAAACCATAGCTTCTGTCTGGCCACTCACAGCCTGGGACACCTCTGCTGGCCACTCACAGCGTGGGACATCTGTCTCGCCAAGTCAAATTGCTACCATCAAGGATGGAGAGGTCAAAGAGATCTGGGGACTCCCGGCTTGCATGAGATTATCCTCCTGCAGGAGATAACAAAGTTTACAGGCCAGCCAGTCTTATTCCAACCTAGCTCTCTTCTGACTCAGAAAGAGCTAACCCAGGTACCCAGGAAGGCTCCCATTTTCTAGTAATCCCAAACTCTTGGCCTGGCACAGGAGCATCTCCAGAGTGAGTTCATGTGCTATTTATTGAAAGGGTCCTGAGGAACATCAGGCTGGGCCCTACAAATCTTCCATCTGCCCTCACTATTAACATCTGCCCACAGGCTAGCATGCCCTGTGAGAGCTGAGAGGGAGAGACAGAGCATTACAGTCAGAGTCCAGAGTGCTGGCCCAGGAGGCAGATTTTTCAGAGTCAGCCTTTTCCTTGCCCCAGGGCAAAAGGATGCAAGAGAGTAGCGGACTGGCTCAGGTGGGCAATGATAGGTGGGGAATAGGAGTGAGTCACCCCAGGGTAGCCCAGGAAAGCTCTCATCTCACAGCTACAATAAATCTTTCTTAATTCCCAGCCTTATCTAGGTCCCCATAGGCTGAAGAGGCCGCAGTGGGACCTGCCAGCACTTCCCTTCTCAAAATCCCCTCAAGATCTGTTTTTGAGATCACTAAGATTGAGCCCTACCCTGACCAAGGATCAGGAAGCTCTGGAAGAAAAAGGCCCAGTGGAAGGCCAGGGCAGCACGGTGAATGTGCAGCTCATTTGACAGGGCTGAGCCTTCTGGACTTTGACAAGAGAAGAAAGGACATTTTAAGCATTTAGCCCTGCTCCTGCTGACCAGAGGTCAGTCCTCATCCCAAAACCAGAACTTTGAACCCAACTACAAGAGGTATGAATAAGGGTCACAAACTGACCATCCCTCCCCACACAGAAAAAAAAAAATCAAACATAGGTCATAATCCTGGGAATACACAGATCCAGTACTGGTCTGCTAATTTTCATTCCATTTGCACAAGGTAGGGTGGATCAGTACATCATAGTCACTCTACCCTGATTTCAGCAAGGCATTTGTCCAAATGTGGACAAGATAGAGAAATATGGGCTGCAAGGCTCAGCTCTGTGGGCTCAAAATATTTGTACTTTGGTGCCCTGAGGTTTCTAGTACAATTTTACAGAACTCTCTCGTTGGCCTAGCTTCTACTCTCCAATCATTTTTTTGAATGAAGAAATTGCACTTATTGAAACTTTATGGGTAAAACAGATAGAGGGGAGAGGAATTTAAAATATTCTGTGTAGTTGTATTGGTAATCCCAAAGGCCTATAAAAGATGGAAGATTATATCAAAACCAAAAATAAAATTTAACAGAGATGAATGTAAAGTCCTTTATTTAGGTTCAAAACCAGTCCCAAATATTTAGGATCAGAGATTCCTGGTTCAGGTGCTGGTCATGTATATTGTTTTATTGCCTACATGCTTAAAATGAGGAAACAGCTTTGGAAATTGCTTCAATTAACAGCACAGGCCAAGGCTTGTTAATTTAGCTGTTTGACTACATCAATGCCACCAGTTTGTTTCTTTTATATTTATCTTTCTTCTGTTTATATTGTTTTGTTTTTACACATCTCTATTCTGCTAGCCTCAGTCTAGCCTCCTTGCCTTCAAAATAACTCCCCTCATGGTCACAAGATAGCAACCACAGTTCCACGCATCATCACACCTAGGCTCAAATTTCTAATAGAAAAAGAGGCCAGACCTTCCTTTTAGTAGGGAGGAAGCTTTTCCCAGAAGTCCCCAGAAGGTTTCTTCTTAACCTCCTTAGCTAGAATTGCATCACATGCCCATGCCCTTGTCTAAATCATTCATTAGAAAGGGAAAGGGCTTACAACTCTTTAGACCAGTTATGATTCTCCTTCTGGCACATGGAGGAGGATAGACACTTTATTAAAATTGGGTTCTGAGTTAGGAAGGAGGAAATAGGGTGACAAATGTGGTTAAGTAAACAAAAGTTCCTGCTCTGATGGTAGAGAACTTTCCATCATTAGATGTGTTCAAGTAAAGATTGGATAAAACCAGCCAGAGATATAAAAGGAGACTCTGCCAGGTGGTTAGAGTTGGATGTGATGACCTTGAGGTCCTTTCCAGTCTAGAGGGTGCTCTTCTATAATTCAGTAATTCCATGTGGTTCACATATAGACACATTTCTTCAGCAAAAGACCATGTCTCTGACTGAGACCTCATTGAGTATGCCTTGTGACTACAGTAATTATATACAATCTTCATGCCCTAGGGGCTTCCCTCTATTCACACTGCTCATCCTTCTCTCTTAAAGACCCCCTTCCTGCCGGCTTCTTTCCACCTGATATGGGCAGCTCAGACTGTTTCAAGAGACTGAAATGAAGGAAGGCAAAGACAGAGCAGGAGCTTCTGGGCCAGTCTCCTGTACAAGCGTGGGCCCAACTAGGGATGGAATTAACACCCACAGCAGCAACAAACATCTGTGGAACCACTATTGTGTGTAAGAGAAAAGGAACCAAAGGAGAACTGTCCGTTTGACTTCTGACTCAGAAAGCTTACAGTATAATCAGAGGAAGGAGAGAGAATATATGATGGAACAAAAAAAATAGTCATTCTAATTTCAGAAAGAATATGTAAAACTGCAGCTAGATTTCTTGTATCCAAAAAGAAAAATAATAACCTAAGATTAGCACTCAGCATTAGAAGAGTGGAGACAGATAATAAGTACCCTAGGAACACAGGGGAAGAAAAACAGTGCTATCATAAATAATAGTATCTGACAATAGCAACAACAAAAATGGACACTTTCACATATGGTGAGGCCATCCCTTACTTGAGAGTGTCCCCAGCAGTTGTGTACCCCCACCAGGCAGACTGGGTGCCAAGGGATGACACAGGGGTTGTGCTGCACCTGCTCCTGCACTATGTGCCCACCTTACTTCTAGTGAGATGTTTACATCTTCGTTATACATATAAGAAGACATCACAATGTTTCTTTAAAATGCCACCTCCTAAATTTCTAAGGGTATTTTACTTGTTGGGTCAAGTGCTAGGAGCTTAATATATACTACCTAATATAATTCTCAATAATCTAAATGCTTTCTTGAAGTCCCTCTAAAGTTTTTGGAATTACTTTTTCCTTTAATATGCAGAAAAAAATGGTTCCACTCGACGTGCTCTCCAAGATTCTTCAGAGTTGCCAAAACCTGGCATTTTTAAAAAGTATTTTTATTTTTATTTTTATTTTTATTTTTTATGTAAATTTTATGGTTAAATCATGTTTATTCTATTACAGTTGTCTCAATTTTTACCCCTTTGCCTTTCTCCACCAATCTCACCCTGCTCTCCTCTCCCACAGTCAACTCACACTCTGTTGTCTACGACCATGGGTCATTCATATATGTTCTTTGTCTAGTCCCTTCCCCTTCTTTCCACCACTGTCCTCCTTCCCCATCCCCCCTGGTCACATTCACTATGCTCCATGTTTCCTTGCCTGTGGTTTATTTTGTTTGTTAGTTTATTTTGTTGAATAGATTCCCCTTATAGGTGAGATGATATGGTATTTGTCCTTCACTGACTGGTTTATTTCGCTTAGCATAATATTCTCCAGTTCCATTTGATGTCACAGAAGGTAGGAGTTCATTCTTTCTTTCTTTCTTTTTTTTAAAATACAGATTGATTTTATTTCTTTATTTTTTTAAAGGTCAAAATCCATTATAAAATATTAAAAAATTTAAATCCATTATAAAGTCTCAGCAATTACAACAACATGACACCAGCACAGAAATAATCAAGTAGATTAATGAAATAAAATGAGCATTCTAGAAACAAATGTATATATCTGTCTAACAATGTAATATATGATTAAGTCAATATTTCAAATCAATGGGGAAAATAAGGCTTATTCAACAAATAAGGTGCATGGATCATTTAATACTTGAAATAAAACAAATATAGAGGTCTATTTCACACATTGTACAAAAAATATTCAGGTGAGTTTAAAATCAATAGGAAAAATCTAAGGACTTTTTGGATAAAAATACAAAATATTTTTCTTAACCTGAAGTAAAATATTCAAACCCAGAAGCCATAAAGTAAAATATTGACAATATAACTACATTAAACATTTAAGACTACATAATAATTATCATATTAAAAAAAATTAAAGGACAAATAATAGAATAGGAAAGTATTTACAACACATCTAAAAAAGGGTTAATAATTTGTTTTTTAGGGCAAAAATTCTACAAACAGTTAATCAAAAAATAGATAAAGAATACCAACTCATTTAAAGCTTTTTAAAAATAATAGAAATAGGCAAGAAATGTACATAAGCAGGTTTGGTCTCAACAAATAATAAAGTAACAATTAAAATAACACTTCATTGTCACAATCAGATTAATAAGTCTTGAACACATTGGTAATATCAAGTATTGGTGACTGTGAAAGGAACTGGGTATTCATAGACTCTTTTTCTTCATCTTCTTAAAGCAGTCCCTTTAGCATATTTTGCAGTGCTGGTTTGGTGGAGGTGTATTCTTTTAGCCGTCTTTTGTCTGGAAAACTCCTTATTTCACCTTCCATTTTAATCGAGAGCCTTGCTGGGTAGAGCAGTCTTAGTTGCAGGCCTTTGCTTTTCATGACTTGGAATATTTCTGGCCATTCCCTTCTGGCTTGTGGTGCTTCTGTTGAGAAGTCAGCTGCTAGCCATATTGGGGTTCCCTTATATGTTACTACCTGTTTCTTCCTTACTGTCTTTAGGATTCTCTGCTTGTCTTTGATATTTGCTATTTTAATGATAATGTGTCTTAGAGTGGACCTCATTGGTTCTTCTTGAATGGGGTCCTCTGAACTTGCTGGACTTGCCTGACTTTTCCTCTCCTCTAATTGGGGAAATTTTCCATCATTACTTTGTCAAACAGATTCTCTATCCCCTCCTCCCCTTCTTCTCCTTCTGGCATCCCTATTATACGGATATTATTACGTTTCAGGTTGTCCTGCATTTCCCCCAATGCCTCTTCATTCTTTCTGAGTCTTCTTTAATTTTCTTGCTCTTTCAGGAGCTTTTTTCTCCAGCTCATTGATTCAATCCTCGTCTTCATCGAGCCTACTTTTGATTCCTTCTACTGTGTTCTTCAATTCAGAAACTGTATTCTTCATTTCCTCTTATCTCTTGTTGATAGTTTCTATGTCCTTTTTCATGCTGATATAGTTTGCAGTAAGTTCCTTGTAGTTTCCTTGCAGTTTTTGGTACTTCTCTCTGAGCTCACTGAGTTCATTGAGCTTACTTCAAACCATTGTTTTGAACTCAATATCTGATAGTTTCCTTGCCTCTATTTCATTTAGTTTTCTTTGTGGGGATTCCTCCTTTCCCTTCGACTGAGGGGTGTTTCTTTGTCTTCCCACTATTTGTGAGGCTCTGCTTTTTTTTTTTTTGCTTCTGCTTCTTAAAGTGATCTGTCTTGATTTCCTGACTTTGTTGTGTGAACTTTTATGGTAGGAGATCGCTGTTTTTTCTTTCTGGATTTGCCTCTGATGATGTCAGATGTTGACGTTGTCTGACCTTAGGCAGTCTGTTAGAGACTTTCTGGAATCTACTGTCTGTGGCTGTCTCCTTCATCTGTTAATCTAGTCACTCTGCACTCAGCGGTCAGGCTAGACACCATGGGGTGGGCAGAGTCCCTCCTGGGGGCAGGGATATTGGGTCCTCTCACACTGCTGCCTCTCAGGGGAGTGGCCTGCCTGAGCCAGATGGCTGCTGCCATATAAGGGAGAAGTCAGTACTGGGATCCTGCTGACTATTCTCTCAGTTCTCTCTCCAAAGCCTCCTTCCCCAGTCTCTCCTCAGGCATCTCTAGTCTACTCTGCCACCGCTTTTTCCAGAGCCCAACATAAATGGCTGCAAATAAAAATTTATGCAATGGCCCTTTATAAGGCTCTTTGTGTCTCCAGCTGTCTGTCTTTGGCAGAAAGAAACCCTGCTGCTTTTCGCAGCTGGCTGTTATCTGTGTACTTTTTGGGCTCTGGTGCTGTAGGCTGGAGATCCCCACTTATGGTTTAGACCCCGCTCATCTCAGGGGGATTCAACTGGCTGTTTCAATATCCTTCTAGTGTTGCCACCCATGTGCGCCCTGCTGGCCTTCTAAAGTCTCCTCTGCACTCATTACCAGTTAGATTGTGCTAATGCTGATTCTTCTGTGTGTCCGAGGTTATAAGGCTCCTCTTTCGCTATTGTTCAGTTGTTTGTTCCAGATGATTTCTCCACAGTTTAGTCGTAATTCCACATTGGTCCTGGAAGGAGGTCAGTGTTACCTCCACTCACTCCTCCACTATATTGTCTCCCCAAATTTTTATTTCTCTCTCTGTGTGGGAATTTGGAGGCTGACCAGTGTAAAATTATGTCTAGTGAGAAAACACTGGACCAATGCTATGATCCCAACTTACTCTTTGGCTGCATGATGTTAGTGTGGAAAGCAAAATCTGAATGCAAAACACAGACAGACATTGCTCTCAGACACAGATGAAAACTATGCACACATTACATCAGCCATAAAATTTTATTTTTAAATTATAGTTAACAAACAATATTGTATCAGTTTCAGGTATATAACATAGTAGTTAGGTGTTTACATAATTTACAAAGTGATCACCTTGATAAGTCTAGATCCCATCTGACCTACGGTTAACTTTTAAAAATACAATCAGCAGTCCCACATTTAAACTAAGCCTTTTTGGAATCTAAAGCTTGTGAACTCGGGGCTTGTGGAGAGATGACATTTAGTAAGAATGGCTCCTGGTTGCTAAATTTGCTGGGCTCAAATTTAAAACACAGAGCCTGGCCGCCATTTCTACACAGGGGTCTCTCATGCAAACTGCACTGCAGTGAGAAACCTGTACTGAACTGTCTCCCTGCACTGTGTATCTGCCACCTGAGCCAGCCCTTATAAAGGAGTTCTTGGAATCCTACTTCAACCAATAAGACTGAGGCTTTCTCCAGACAATCAAAGCTGCACCGCTCTGGTCAATAAGAAGAGGTCTATTGTGACCAATCAGGACAGTACCTTTTGGACTAATCAAACTTTGAGGACGAACCAACCAGGGACAAGGAGTGACTTCTGTTCATATAAGCCAGTCCCCCTTTGGCTTCAGAGTGTGCTTTCCCTTTCCACTGAAGACTGTGTTTCCCTGGCTGAGATGAAACACCAAACATGTCTCTCTCCCCAGAACAGAGCAGAGTATACCACTGAGGAGCAGAGCAGGGCTGTCTAGCTGGAGAGGGACCTGCCTCTGGAAATGCCTGATAGCCATTCTGTTTTTACAGCCATGCTGTGTCACAGTTGAGCTGGTTTGCACTGAATAAAGTTTCTTTCTTCACTGCACCCCAAACTGGGGATTCCTGTTGGCATTGAATTGGTGCTATTGAATATCAGTTAATAAGCTAAAAACAGTTTCTCCCTTAAGCTCTAGATCTTGCCTATAAAAATTGCTTTTCTTATACACTATAGTATCTGTGTCTGCCTCAGGTTGGAAAAAAAATCCATTCAGCAACTCAGTTGACTTCTTTATTCTAGGATATAGCTCCCCAGAAGCATTGATGCCATTGACTCAGTGGGTGCCAGCTACCCTGCAATAAAACACATCAGTTTAATATTTCAAAAACATTATTCAGTCTTGTAACTGGCAGGATTTAGGAATGAGGCTTAGATCCAAGGGGCCTGATTTATAGAAAGGTTTTGTTATGGAACCAAATAGGATGTGCCCACCCTAGATATGCCCTGAATATCTAGGTTTGTGATGAAATTAAAGCCATTTTATTTGCAAGCCACCAAGCAAAGAAAACAGAAGGCTATATCTTAAAACCTGAACCTCCTGATGGCTTTAAATCAAGAGTTTTTAAAGGCAAAGATTGAGGGTTAGGGGTTAGGGATAACAGGCAGCACTGGTGATGTAGGTTTTAATTGGAGACCTTGGAACTTGGCCATTTACGGTAAGATATAGTAAGGAGTTTCTGTAACAGATCCTCCTGCTCATTGAACCCTTGAAAGTTTTCAAGTGTTCAAGTTCCAATCAAATCTCAGTCCCTTGGTTCTGTGTGGGGGGAACAAGACTGTTTCTGGGTACAGGTGGAAGTCTTGCCAAAGTCCTCGCCTCTGTGCATGCTTCAGCTGCATGACTTGTGGTTTTGGTCTGATGTCTCTGAAAGGCAATTCAGTATCTCGTCAGAAACAGGATAGGACCATTTCGAGCTGATTTAGTGGTTACAATTTGTCCTTTAGGGGACTTTTTTTTCCTCCTAGAAAAAAATAAGACATACTACCAACTTGTTCCACTTAGTGGGAAATAGAATGGCATGTATCTATCTACTGAGCATATACTCTGTGTCAGGCTCTGTTTGAAGGGATTCCCACAAAGACTGGGACAAGTTCTGCTTCTGTGACTTCCGCTGGAGGCAACTCATGGGGGCCTCATCTGGGGCTTGAAACCCTCAGATTGTCAGAGTGAGGTTATTGTGTGATTTAGACTTTAGAAAAGTGCAACTATACTTTTATCAGGATTCCTAGCATTCCAAACTTGCCCTTTGGACAACTGATTCTATTCCTATTTTCTTTTTCAAAATACAGTTAGCCCTGGCTGGCATGACTCAGTAGATTGAACACTGGCCTGTGAACTAAAGGGTCACCAGTTCCATTCCCAGACAGGACACATATCTGGGTTGTGAGCCAGGTCCCCAGGATGGGACGCATGAGAGGCAACCACACATTGATGTTTCTCTCCTTCTTTCTCCCTCCTTTCCCCTCTGTCTAAAAATATATAAATTAAATCTTTAAAAAATAATAAAAAATAAAAATACAGTTAAATTTGAAAATACCAGCCTGTGGTCATGTTCAGACAACAAAAAAAAGAAAGGATTTAATTTCAGCCTGATCTGAAGTTACAAGAGGAAAGCTGTCCCTTCCCTTTGGGGGATTGGTCCCCAAGGGGATAGTAGATGGAAGGGGGGAATCTTGGAAATGGAGAGAAGATGGGTTCCTGGTTCCCCTGGTTTGTTGAGTGGTTCAGCTATTATTCCCCTTCATCTTGCCCTGGGAGATCCATGAGAGCCCCTTCCTTGCCCTTTCAATATCTCCCTTGTCATTTGAGCTAGTCTGAGGGCTTTCATTCTGTTACTTGCAAATCACCATCCCTAACTCTAAGAACATCTTCATCCAAAAGGTATGATATGTTTTATTGTTGTTCAGTTACACAGTTGCCCCTGACCTCCCCCCTGTTGCTCTTCCATGCCCCGTCCAACCCCCACTCCCAAAGACAATCCCCACCCCACAATCCCCAAAGGCATGATTTTAAGAGTGAGAATTCTTCTGGGCAGAGAGAGGAAAAAAAAAAAAAACCACCCTCAAAGCTTATGATCTTTTCAGTCTTCCTCACAGCAGGCCACTTACGCCTTTGTTCATTCCTCTAATGAGCAAATATATAAGTGCAAATATCTATTACTGTGTGCCAGACACTACAGATGAAAACTAATGAATAAAGACACAACCCCTACTCTGAGGAGCTCCTTTCTGATGGGGAAACAGATGGTGGGCTGGGTGAACCTTACAGGGGGATATCAGCAAAAGCCCTAATTCTGGAATTCCCTTTTCAAAGGCACCAGCTAGGCCAGTCAAAATTAACTCCACCATTTAAAGGCATCTTAGGAGACAATACCATATCTTTCTCTTTATTTTTAATTATAAAGCCTGGTCTAAAGTTATCAAACCATTTATAATTAGAGCAGAACTCTGAGCAAGAGGCCTGGAGAGAGGAAGAGAAGAAAGGGTTGAGAAGATGGGGCCTCCCTTCCCAGCTCCTCCCTAGTCCTCTGGACCTGGCCCCAGGTTCACCTGCCCCCAGTGCTGTGACAGGCTGCTTCCCCACTAATGGATTGGGTGGCTGGGGAAGCACTTTGCACTCACTGTCTCCCTTGCCTCTCAATGCACATCCTGATTATGGTCATTAGAAAATCACCCTGAGCGACATGAAGATAAGTAGATTGTGATCAGTGGCCTGAAAGGCAGGAGGGAGCTGTAGGGTTAGGTGAAACCAGTTCAGGCTAGGGAGCACAGCCTGGAGAAAGAGCAGGGGTCAGGCTTCTCCCTGCCCTGTCCCTTCAGGGAGGCATCCATCTCATCCAGAAAATAGCCTGCAGTGGCCACAGTGAGAACTGTGTGGGTTTGGTGGTAAGAGGCGGCCAGCCCAGTGCTTGGGGCTCTAGACAAAGTGGGATGCTCCTCAATTTGCACCCAGGAACCAACTCTGCTTCACTGTACCCTGCCACCACAGACATGCAGCAGGGCCCATTCAGCACTCTTCTCATAGGCCAGCAGCCAGGAAAGGGCTTGGGAGGAAAAAGGCTAATGGAACCATGCTCCCTAGACATGAAGTAGTCTGTAAACTGCACTTGGTATGACTTGGGCTCCCACTTCCATCTTCTGCGAAGACCCAGAGGGCCAGGGCTCCAACTATTGCTGTTGTGCAGGGAAGTTCCATGTGGCAAACAGAGAGAAGGGTCCAGGTAGTGACCCAGACCCTTAAGGCCCCAGCCACCATTGTCTACCTGAGCCAAAGGTAGGTATTAGCAGGGAGGCCAAGTGGTCTGTGAACCATCCAGCACTATGAAGCACTGTGAAGGCCAGCACTATGGCCTTCATCCCACCAGGCAGGACCAGGGCTACAATGTCCACCCCAACCCTATGCCCCCAGCCCTACCCTTCCATCATGGGGACCAGGGGATAAGGAACTAACCAACCTCCTCTCTCCATCTCTCACCCTAGCCTGCAGTAGCCAGTGACGGTTTTATACCTGACTTAGCCCTATGCTCCTGGAGAACAATGAGGGTTCAGAAATCCCCCACCCTTTTGTGGTCAGGAAAAGGCTCACTACAAGAGACCAACATCTCCCCATTATGACTTAGATCAGACTCCAAGAGGACTCATGACTCCCTTGTTTACCTATGATGCCAGACACAGACCCAGCAAATTTCCACTCTGTCTCATAAATGGTGAGCCAAACCTCTGGCTAATCTGGACAAAATGCCCAGAAATTTGATCTGACCAAACTTTAGTTAGGCTGCTATCCTCTTAACTTTTTGACCCACCTACAGTCTAAACCAGCATGGGAGCTCAGAACACCCTTTGTTAATCACCTTTCCCAGAAACCTGCTGACCTCAGGGAAAAACTTGCTTTTAGACCACCTTCTCAACCCATTCCCCGCACTTGCTTTCATCTACCCTTGTTCACTTTTCACTATTAAAAACAAACAAACAAACAAACAAAACCAGTACTTTCTGGCTGAACTTTCAGACACTAAAGTCGTCCTTCCTATTGCAAGAATTCCCTCCTCCTGTTGCAATTGTCTTACGGCTGATTTGTTTTTTATTGGGCACCAACTCAGGAACAAAGACCCTTAGTTCTTGAAATTGCTTGCAGAGAACTCCAGATGACTTACATGCCTTAGCAGCTCTACTGATAATCTGGTTAACAGTAATGGGTAAGAATTCCCCTCTCTGTGCTCCCAACTATCTTCCAGAATCTCCCTGTCAAAGGCTTACTGGTTAGTAACAAAAGCAAACAAACCTTGAGGGCTGATTATGGGCCAACCTCTGTGCTAAGTACTTCATAGGCATTTTCTCAATCCCTGTGAGCTGGGCACTACTACTGTCCCTATTTCTCAAATATGGAAATTCTCAGAAAGTGGGTAGCAAATAGGGTACAGGAGTGAGGACATAGCCATTGTCCTCAGCCACAGGATGGCAGCTCCATCAATATGCCCCACAAGCCTTAAAATACTGTTTTCTCCTTGATGTCTGATAAATTCCTTCTGAAGATTAAATAGCTAAATATACATGCAAATGCTAAGAACAGTGTCTAGCACATGTAAGTGCTATGTAAATATTGTTATTACTATTACTACTATGATGATAATAGCACTTGCCAACATGGGCAGTGCTGGGTTAAGTAAATTGTCCAAAGTCACACAACTAAAATACTTATAATATATATTTTACTTCTATAAAATCCCACTGTTGACTTACTTTGTTCATTGTTTATTGGCTCCTCAACTAGAATGTAAGCCTCACAAGGGCAAGAATCTCTCTTTTGTTCACTGCTGTAAGTCCACCTAGAATGGGTCTAGAACACACACTACTCAATAAATATTGTCAAATGAATGAATGAATAAATGACTTCCAGTCTTGTGCTCCTAACCATTAGGCTCCAAGGAAACTTTCTGGTCCTAGACCTGCAGCCTCATTTGAAAGAAAGTCTAAAAAAAATCACCCAGTCTCTTTAGCCTCATTAGTAATGAAACCTTTAACTAGATATGGACTTTATGGGTATCCTGAAAACTTTCACATGCACCACCTGGTTTGAACCACTATGGGTGTTTTATTATCTCCACTTTACAGAAGGAGAACTTTGGGTCCAAGGAGGGAACCCGACCTGTCTGCCTGTCCCTCCCAGAGTCCTCTCTTCACATGCCCCACCCCCAACTACCACTCTATTGTCCCCACTAGTCACCTCCACCAGGCTCCAAGCAGATGAGCGTCCAGATTCCATTTCTGCTGGGCTAATTATCATTTTAAATTGAGCTGGTGTATTTTTGCCAGGCAATCTGTCAGTTTATTTTAATACACCTCTCCTTAACAGCATCAGAGCTGTTACTGAGTGAAACTCCCAGCTCGGAGCTGCTCCTTAATTTACGATTGCAGTTATGATATCCAACAGAAACACATGCAGCTAGTGTCAATGTTAAGCAATATTTTGATCATAATAATTAAAAAAGTAACTTATGGCATGCACGTATTAGATAAATTAGTATTATTACAAGGCTCTGCTAAAAGGGAGAAAGAAGTGAGAAAGGAAATGATGCTCCTGATTTCTCAGAGACCTGAGAGTCTGTCTCTAGCACTAGGCTCACAAACGAATTTTCACATTCAGTTTACTATCTATGTATCCTTCAAATTGAATGCTGCCTTTTCCTGCCCCTTCCCCTTAACACACATGTGAAATTGATGGTTATTAAATTATTTGGATATAAACAATCACATTTTCTTGTCATTGCTTCCCCAGAAGGTGACAGGCAGCTGAAAGGATGTTGGCAGCTCTCTCCAACTTGCTGTTCTAGATCCAAATGACAGCAGGAACTGAGGGCTTGGGGGCTGGTGTGGGAAATGGCAAAGACCCTGATGTCCCTCCTTCCTGGCACACACAGAGCCAGGTATGTATACATACCTGCATCCATGCACTCATTTATACCCAGGTGCTACACACACATATACCCACACCTATCTACCTTACACACAAGATTCATAACCAAACACAGACACACTCTCACACCTCCATCCACAGACAAATTCACATAATTTACACACAAAAGAAACCAGAATTTATTTATAAAATTTTAAATTTATTCTTACATGTTTAAACTTCAGTCACCTTCAAAATATTCTCCATTTGATGCAATACAGCTATCGAGACTCTTTTCTACTGCTCAAAACAGTTTTTGAACTCATTGATTTTGATGCCTTTTAGTGCTTCTGACATTTTTTGTTTCACCTCTTCTGCCCTGACAAAACATATTTCCCTTTAAGGACTTTTTTCATCCAAGAAAACAAAAAAATGTTACTCAGGCAAGATCAGGTGAATAGGAAGGGTGGGGCTGGGGGTCATGGCATTTTTGGTCAAAAACTGCTGAACACTCAGAGTAGTATGGGCAGGTGCACTTGTAAATCACACATCATGAAATGGGCAAATGCATTGAGAGAGTGTTAAAAAAAATTCACTGAAGCTAAACACAGCCTCTTACAACACCACCAGCCGGTACACTGATACAGATGGGTTTTCAGAACACTCACCTACCAGGGGAAACCTGTTCTACAAGGGTCCTGCCCTCCAAGAGATGATTTTGGTATTTTTGGGTCCCCCCCATATATCTGCTTTCTTACATGGGACAATCGCAAAACACTTCCATCCATACAAATTCACATGAATGTACACACATCCACAAGCACCTCCAAACACAAAAAGTACCTGCCCCTAGAGACACAACTCATGACCATAGACATCCTCACACCTCCATCCACATATAAACTCATGAAAACACACACATGTGCACATTGATTTACAGGCACCACAGATGTAACTATCTGCTTGTAGACATGTGATTCATAATTACATACAAGGTCTGCACACATAGTCCCACAATGAAACACAAACATGCATGTGTGCATGCATGCACACACATGGATACACACACAAACACTGACCTCTCACTGCACAGGCACCTCCCCTGCCTCCAACAGTCCAGGCTATGAGGCAGCATCAATAGCTTTTCAGCTTTTGAGGAATCCCCAGGCTGGATGGCTGACCCCACAGAGAAAACTATACAGATATACAAACTTTTGTACAACAACCCAAGGCCTTATATCTTTTTTGAAACCCATCAGGGTCTCTATCTTAAGTCCCCTGATCTGTGGATCTTGGGAAACCCCATTCCTACTCACACTAGAGTGAGTGCACAAATGGCTGGGGGTGCAGGAGGGGAAAGGGGAAGTTCCATTTTCTTTCAGGAAAAGTTCTTTTTTTATGATAATCATCACTAATTTTGGGGAATGGAAAGAAAATTTTTTTAATACTTGTCATTGGCACCAATTTGACACCAATGGGAACCCCAATTTGGAGTGCAGTAAAGAAGAAAATTTTAGTCAGTGCAAAATAGTGTATTAATTGTGATACAGCGTTGCTGTAAGGTGGGCCTGGAGCCAGGCTCCTCTCCTGCTAGACAGCTCTGCCCTGCTCCTCAATGGTCTGCTCCACTCTGGTCAGACATCTTCAGTGTTTCAGCTCTGCCAGGGAGATACGGTCCTCAGTCTTTGATGGAAAGGAAAAGTGTACTCTCAGAGCCAGAGGGGAGCTGGTTTATAAGGATGAAAGTCCCTGCCACTGGTCTCTGATTGGTCTGTCCTCTTGAAAATGAGGACTCCAAACCCCCAAAGTTTGATTGCTTCAAAAGGCACTGTCCTCATTGGTCAGAATAGAGCCACCCAGGTGGGAAAATTTTATTGGTTGAAATAGGATTCCAGGGACTCCTTTATAAAGGCTGACTCAGGTGGCAGAAACACAGTGCAGGCAGGTGGTTCAGTGCAGGCTTGCAATGCAGACTCCCTGCAGTGCACTTTTTGTGAGAGACCCCTGGGTAGAAATGGCTGATAGGCTCTGTTTTTTAAATTTGAGCCCAGTTAGCCACCAGTAGCCCTTCTTAGTAAGTGTCTTCTTTCTCAGAATTCACATACTAAAATGATGGTTTAATAAAAGTTTTTAAAAATGTACTACTGTACCCCCTACACTGGAAGGCATGGGGCCTTCAACATGGCAGAGTTTAGCTCCCATGTCTGAGTCAGATGCTTGGATTCAAATCCTGGCTCCACCACTCATTGATGAATGACCTTGGAAAGTGCTTAATTTCAGTTTCTTCATTTTTACCTCTTCTATCTTATAGAACTATCATAGGACCAAATGAGAGAAAGAGCTGGGCACAATGATTGACAGAGAATATGAGTTCAATATTTATCATTTGCAGTTGTTTCTGTTGCTAACATCATCTGGAAGCCCAAGTTTTCCCCCCCATCTGGATTAGCTACTTCCTTTTTCTGTAACATTGCCCAATTTTTCTTTCTCTGCTTCTCCTACCCCCTACCCTGTGGTTGCTTAGTCCCTTGGACCCTCTGCTCTTGCCCCTACACACACCTTTTTCAGAGGTAACAACCAATCCTATGACCAGTAGGGTGAATTTCAAAAAGCTATGGAATTTGGAGGCAAAAGACCAGAGTTTTGATCATATGCTCATGAGGTAAGTCATTTAACTTCTTGAGAACCTCAGTTTCCCCATTAATAAAATGGAGATAATGATGACTATGATCATTTTGCAAGGCTGAATGAATCTGGGCCTAAGCAAGCACTTTAACTCTGCAAAGTCCAAGAAACATGTCAATTGTCACAGTGGGCTTTGTTGCATTATCTCAGAGTTCTCATTTAGACCTGAAGTTCCTTCTCTCTCAACCACCAATAAGTCCTTTCTACTTGCAGACCCTTCCCTCTCCCACTGCACACTTCCTAATCCCATCCCAGTCCCTTCTACCATAATTCTCCTTGTGTTCCTGTTTCTCCCCATGACTCCATCCTCCCACACCCAAAGTCTTGGATTCCTTCCTCTGTTCCTTACCTTCAGGCACCATCACATTATTTTCTTTCAACTTTCAAAACTTCTTTTGGCATTTTCCTCCTTCCATCTCCAACACAACCACTGAAGCCTATCACAGGGCTTCGGCAAAGTCAGTAGCTGGTTTTCTGCCTCCAGCTTCTCTTATGGTCCTGACCTGCTCATGGCCAGGACACTTAACCTTCTTCAGGCACACCAGAAGCAACATCCTGTCATTCCAGTCTCCCAGGTAAAGAATGGATCCCTTTGCTTGGTTTTTAGTGTTTCCCACAATTCACCTTATTTTCCACCTGTTAGCACAGCAGAGGTGGGCATTTCACCCAGAGAAAGAGCTGGGAACCTACTAAATACACCTACATTAAAATCTCCCTGAGCCTTTTCTCTGGTCATCCCTTCCTCCTGCTCTTCCAATCCCAAGTCTTGGGTTTTTCCTTTAAAACATTTTTACAATGAAAGATCACAGACATACAAAAACATATTATAATGTAATAAATTGCATGCACTTACCTTTTTTAGTTTTACATCTTTAATTTATCAATGTTATGCATGCACATAGTTTAAAGAATTACATAATTCAACCAGGTTTGATGTTAAAAATAAAATAAAACAAAACAACAATCCCTTCTTTCCATCCCACCCCCTGACCAGTGGAAGCATCCACTCCCTAGGAGCAAATACATGCAATGCTTTTAGCTGATTCTTTTGATATTTACCTCCACATCTCTTTAAAATGTGCTTGTATTGCCACTTCTTTGTTTTTCCATTTTTGGCATGATCTATTGACTTTCTACTACATGAGGTGAGGGTAGGCTATATTCCATTTCTTGTCACAACACACACACACGCGCGCGCTCGCGCGCACACACACACACTTCTCAAACCCTGCCCACTTACCCCCCACCATCCTGACAACTTATAATTTTTGTTAACTAAGTAGCTACATGAATCAGACTTTAAAGATGCTATTCTGGTGTCTGATATTTTGTAGGAAGCTTGTAGAATCTTCTCTGTTCCCAGTGTCCTGAAGTTCACAATGTTGTACCTTGATGTGGCCTATTTTCCACTGTTTATATTTGGTGGGCCTTTTCACATTGGAAGCTCAGTATCATTCAAGCCTGGACCCTCTCTTAAGCTAGGTTTCCAATTACTCCCTTCTATGTCCTCTTTCTGGAAAACTTTTGATTCACTTAGAGGACTACTTGGACTGCTCTTCAAATTTTCTTATATTTCTTATTTTCTACTTCTTTGTCTTCTTTGTTTTACTTTCTGGGAGATTTCCTAGACTTTACCTTCTACTGCTTCTAGTGATGTTGTTAATTTCTGCTATCATATTTTTAATTTTCAAAAACTCTTTTATGTAGTTTTTAGAGCATCTATTTCTTATTTCATGCCATTATCTTCACTTATCTCTCTAAGGATATTAATGAAAATGTTTCTGAAATTTTCTTCCTCCTGCATCCTACTTATTTCTGATACATTGCTGCTTTCTGTTTGTTGTGGTCCCTCTCTTTCTTGTAGTGTAAGTGGTCATGTTCTGCAATGTAAGTGGCCATGTTTAGTCATCAGCAGAAAAACCAAAAACTCTTAGCAGGTGAAAGAGATTTGTTGACTGTGAGATCCCTGTAGGGTGACTGGCTTTTTAACTGAGGAACTCTTACACCTGGGTCTTTAAGTCTTTCCTCTTGAGCTTGACAGATTCCCCAGAGAAAACCCTTCCAGTCTCCTGTCTGGAGCATAAAGGCATGGCTGCCAGCATTCTGGGAAAAGGCATATGGAGGTCTCAACAACCTACATACATGAATTCATTTCATCTCCCCTCCTTTTTCAGCATAGTATGCATCCTCAAGCCACTATCTCCAATCCAGATATCTTCTATTTTGCCATTTCCAGGGGCAAACCTCAGGTTCCTGCTCTTATGGGGAAGGGGCAGTTATTTCAGCTGCTCCTCCTGTGGTATAATCACCAACCCTTAGCACCCTCCTTGATTTTCTCCCCATCACAGCAAGGTTTGGAGCCTCTCTGAGTAGCAAGATGTATTGATTAAAAAAAAACATATGTTTTTGGTCTTTTTCCTAGGTTCCTGACATGGAGCTTCAAAGACCCTTGGAATTTTCTGAGTAATAGGAGTATCTTTTGTTATTCATAATGTGCCTCTTTTAGCCTCTTTCAACCAAGCCCCAGTTTATGATAATGAGCAAGGAATGTCCCTATATAGTTTCAGAATGAAGGCTGGGCTGGTCATCAGGAAAATCAACCAAGTAATTAGAGGGTTGGGAATTTCGTTCCCTCAAACTTGACCTCCAGGGAAGAGAAAGGCTGGAGGCTGAGTTCAATCAAATGGCCAGTGATTTCATCTGTTATGCCTAAATAATGAAATCACTATAAAAACTCTGAACAATGAGACTCAGAGAGAGCCTGGTTGGTGAGTCAGGGAGGGAGGTATACCCTAACCCCACAAGACATATGCTCCAGACTCAGGACCCTTCTGGACTTTGTCCTAGAACCTGTTCATCTTGCTATTAATTTGTATTCTTTATAATAAAATGATAATCTTTAATGATTTCAATGAGTTCTATGAGTCTTTCTTTCTTTAAAATTTTAATTTCTTTCTTTCTTTTATTTTTTTAAATTTTTCAGGTACATTTGTCTCCATTTACCCACCACCAATTTTCCCTGTCCTACCCACCCATACCTCCACCGCTCAATCCTTCTCCACCCTGGATTTGTCCATGTGTCCTTCATACCTGTTCCTTGATCTGACATTTCCCCTTCCCCTCCCTGCTACCCCCTTCTCTCTCATCCCTGTCAGTTTCTTCCTTCTTTCAATACTTTCCTTGACTGCTTGCTTTGCTGGCTAGGTTCCTCTTATAGGTGAGGTCATATGGTATTTGATTTCCACAGCCTATCTCATTATTGCTCTCCAGTTCCATACATGCTGTCATGAAGGGTAGTAGCTCTTTCTTTCTTTCTGTTTCATAATATTCCATTGTGTAAATGTACCATAGTTTTTTAATCCACTCATTTACTGACTGGAATTAGGTTGCTTCCAGCATTTGGCTATTGTAAATTGTGTTGCTATGAACATTGGGGTGCATAGGTTCTTTTGAATTGGTGTTTTGGGATTCTTAACATATGATCTAAGCAGTGGAATCGCTGGGTCAAAAGGCAGTTCCATTTTTAGATTTTTGAGGAAATTCCAAACTGTTTTCCACAGAGGCTGCACCAGTCTGCATTCCCACCAACAGTGGACTAGGGTTCCTTTTTCTCCAGAGCCTTGCCAGCACCTGTTGTTTCCTTTCTTCTACTTGATCTGGGCTTTGTTTGTTCTTGTTTCTCCAGTTCTTGAAACTGTAGGGTTTGGTCATTTATTTGAAATGTTTCTATCTTTTTAAGGTAGGCTTGTATTGCTATGAACTTCCCTCTCAGGACTGCCTCCGCTGTGTCCCATAGGTTTTGGACTGTTGTGTGTTCATTTTCATTTGTTTCCAGAAACCTTTCTTCTTTGATCTCATTATTGACCTATTCCTTGTTTAGCAGTGTGCTACTCAGTCTCTGGGGTTTGAATGTTTTTCAGTTTTTTCCTTGAGATTGATTTCCAGTTTCAAGCCCTTGTGGTCTGAGAAAATGCATGTGATTTTTTTTTTTATTTTCCTGAATTTGTTGAGGTGTTTTTTTTTTTTTTTATGTCTTACCATGTGGTCTATCTTTGAAAATATTCCATGTGCATTTGAAAGAATGTGTATTTTGCTTCTTTGGGATGAAGGTTCTATATATGTCAGTTAAGTTCATTTGATCTAATGCATCGTTCAGTCTCACGATATCCTTGTTGATGTTTTGTTTGGAAGGTCTATCCATTTTTGAGAGTGGGCTGTTAAAATCATCTACTATCAGTGTGTTGCTGTCTATATCTTTCTTGAAGTCCTCCAAAATTTTCCTTATATATTTGGGTGCTCCTATGTTGGGTGCATATAGGTTTACAGTGTTTATGTCTCTTGATGGATTCTTTCTTTGAGTATTAGGAAGTGTCTTTCAGGGTCTCTTTTTATGGCCTTTGTTTTGAAATCTACTTTATCTTATATAAGTATTGCTACCCCTGCTTTTTTTTCCTTGTCCACTGGAATATTTTATTTTACATCCCTTTACTTTAAATCTGTGTGTCTCCTTTGTTCTAAGGTGGGTCTTTTGTAGGCAGCATATGTGTGGGTCATGTTTTCTTATCCATTCAGATACTCTGTGTCCTTTGATTAGAACATTTAATCCATTTACATTGAAAGTTATTATGGATAGGTACTTATTCATATTTTCCCTTTGTACCCATGTTTCTCTCTTTCTCACCCTTTTTCTTCATCTTCTGAAAGCCGTCCCTTTAGCATTTCTTGTAGTGCTGGTTTGGTGGAGGTGTATTCTTTTAGCCTTCTTTTGTCTGGGAAACTCCTTACTTTGTCTCAAGTTTAATTGAGAGCCTTTCTGGGTAGAGTAGTTTTGATAAAGGCCCTTACTTTTGATGACTGGGAATATATCTTGCCATTTCTTTCTGGCTTGTAGTGTTTCTGTTGAGAAGTCAGTTTCTAGCTGCCTCGGTGCTCGCTTGTATGTTGCTACCTATTTCTCTCTTGCTTCCTTTAGATTTCTCTCTTTGTCTTTGATATTTGCAATTTTAATTATGATGTGTGTTGGAGTGGGGTCTCATTGGGTTTTTCTTGAATGAGATACTCTGTGCTTCCTGGTCTTGCATGACTTCTTCTCTCTTTCAATTAGGGAAGTTTTCCATCATCTCTTTTCAAACTGGTTCTCTATTTCTTCCTCCTCTTCTCCTGGTATCACTATTAAGTGAATATTATTACGGTTCAGGTTGTCCTGCATTTCCCTAAATGTCTCTTCATTTTTTCTGAGACTTTTTTTATCTCCTTGCTCTTTCTGGGAGCTTTTTTCTACCTTGCCCTCTATCTCACTGATTTGATCATCTGCTTCATCTCACCTGCTTTTAATTTCTTCTACTGTGTTCTTTAACTCAGAAATGGTATTCTTTATTTCCTCTTGTGTCTTACTCACTTTCTATGTCTTTTTTCATGCTGACATGGTTTGCACTAAGTTCCTCATAGTTTCTCTGTATTTTTGGTAATTCTCTTTGAGCCCACTGAGCTTCCTTAGAACTATTGTTTTGAACTCAATATCTGATAGTTTTCTTGCCTCTGTTTCATTTAGTTCTCTTTGTGGGGATTCCACCTTTCCCTTCAATTGTGTGTGTGTGTGTGTGTGTGTGTGTGTGTGTGTGTGGTGTTTCTTTTTCTTCCCATAACTTGTGAGACTCTTTTTCTTTTGCTTCTGCCCCTTAAAGTGATCAGTCTTAACTTTCTGACTTTGTGGTGTGAACTTCTATCATAGGAGACTGCTTTGTTTTTTTGTTTCTTTCTTTCTGGATCTGCCTCTGATGATGTCAGCTGTTGACCATGTCTGACTTTAGGCAGTCTTTAAGAGAATTGCAGGAATCTACTGTCTGTGTCTGTCTCCTGCAGTTGTTAATCTGTTCACTTTGCCCTGAGCAGTCAGGGCAGGGAAGAGTCCCTCCTGTGGGCATGGCTGTTGTGTCCTTTGATGCTCCCTACACTCAGAGGAGTAGTCTGCCTGAGCAAGATGGCTGCTGCCATATGGGGGAGGAGTCAGCACCAGGATCTACCTGGCTACTCCTTCAGTTCTCTCCCTAATGCCTCTGTCTCCAGGCTCTCCTCAAGTGTCTCTAGAACATTCTGCATCCCTTTTAAGCAGGGATCTACTATCGGTGACTGCTGCTCTGTACTCAGCAGGTGGGCTTGCCCAACACCTGGCCAGGGAGAGCCTGCTGGGGGCGTGGCTATTGTCCTTTCATGCTGCTGCCACTCAGGGGTCTGCCTGACCAAGGTGGCAGCTGCAGAATGGGGCATGAGTCAGCGCCAGGGCCCTGCCATCCATTTGCTCAGTTATCTCCCCAAAGCCTCCCTCCTAAGTCTCTCCTCAAGTGGCTCCAGCCTACTCTGACATCACCTCCACTGGAGCCCAGGGTAAGTGGCTGCCACTACAGATTTTTGCGTCGGCCCCTAAACAGCTCCTTGCATCTCCAGCCACCCATCTCTGGCAGAGAGCACTCTGCCACTTTTCACAGCTGGCTATTATCTGTGTGCTTTTTGGGCTCTGGTATTGTAGGCTGGAGATCCCTGCTCATCGTTTAGACCCTGCTCTTCTCAGGGGAATCCAACTGGCTGTTTCAATATCCTTCCAGCACTGCCACCCATGGGCGCCCTGTCCACATTCTCAAGCCTCTACCACACTCCTTACCAGTTAAATTGTGCTAAAGCTGATTCCTCTGTCTGTTCGAAGTTTTAAGTCTCCTCTCTCACTATTGTTCAGTTGTTTTCCAGGTGGTTTCTACACAGTTTAGTTGTTATTCCAGATTGGTCATGGGAGGAGGTCAATGTGACTTCCCCTCACTCCTCCACCATCTTGAAGTCCCTCTATGAGTCATTCTATAAAATTGTTGATGCTGAAAATGGAGGTAGCCATGGGAACTGGATGTATAGTTGGTCAGGAAGAAGTGCGGGTGTTGTGTGGACACCCAGGATTATAGCTGGTATCTGAAGTGACGGCACTCTTATGAGTCTGGGCCCTTTAATCTGCGGTGTCTGTGCTAACTCTGGGTAGTTGGTATCACATAATTGGCGTTGGAAGATACAAGATGATCTGCTGTGATATCCAGCACCCCCTTGGCCCTCCCTCCCAGCTTCATGTGCTCCTTGCACAACTGAAATAGACTCTATTTCCCCGAAGAGTCTCATTATTAGATGATAGAACTGGGAGATAGATAGATTTCTTCCTTCTGCACTTCTGGAAAAGCAGTCTATAGTGCCTGTTATTTCTCTCATTAAGAAGTTATCTTAGGAGGAGAGGAAGATGGCAGAGGAGTGAGTGGAGGTCACACTGACCTCCTCCCAGGACCAAACTGGAATTGCAACTAAACTGTGGAGAAATCACCTAGAAAACAATGGAACAATAGAGTGAGAGGAGACTTGGAGCTGTGAACAGACAGTGGAATCCACTTTCATGCATCCTAATGGATGAGAAGTGGAGCGGAGGCTCGAGAGAGTGGGCTGGGCGCCCACAGGCACCAGCACCAGAGGGGCATTGAAATAGCTAGTTGGATCCCCCTGAGAAGAACAAGGTCTGAATCATAAACAGGGACCCCTAGACTACAGCATCTGAAACCAGAGAAGTGCAAAGACAAAAACACAACCACAAAAAGCTTGGCAGCACTCTCTGCCAGAGACAGGTGGTTGGAGATGCAGAGATGTTTAAAGGGCCAATGCAAAAATTTGCAGTGGCAGCTGCCTTCCTTGATCTCTGGGTAGAGGCAGCAGCAGAGTGGGCTGATGACTGAGGAAAGATTGGTGAGGAAAACTTTGTGAGGAGAACTGAGACAGTGGCCAGTGGAGCCCCGGTGATAACTAACCTCCCACTCTGCAGCTATCATCTCACTCAGGCATAATGGAATCAATAAACCTTACTTCTGTGTGTTTGGCCCGGAGCTTGTGCGCACATGGGCTGGGGTACTGAGTGCAGAGTACCCCACAGAAATGGAGGATTCTTCGTGAAAGGGGACACAGAGCTGCCTAGAGACCCTTGAGGAGAGACTGGAGACGGAAGCGTTGGGGAAAGAAATGGAGGAGTAGCCAGGGATTCCTGGAGCTGACTCCTCCTTCATTCCATAGTCTCTATTTGCACAGGCAGGCCAAGCCCCAAAGAGGCAACAGCGGGAAAGGAAATAATAGCCCTCCCTCCCCTCAGGACAACGTGGCCAGGACAGGAGTTGTGTGCTGGCCTTGGTGCTGAGTGAAGAGCTACCTGCAGAGATACTAGACTCTGGACTAAAGGGGATACAGAGCTGCCTAGAGACTCTTGAGGAGAGACTGGAGGTAGAGACATTGGGGAGAGAACTAAGGGAGTATCCGGTGGGGGATCCCGGTGCTGACTTCTTTGCCATTCCATGGTCTGCCTCTTGCTCAGGCAGACCACTCCCCAGAGTCACATCAGCCTGTAAGGATCAATAGTCCCGCCCTCAGGAGGCACTGCTCTGCCCTGTGGTGCCTAAGCCTGATAGCTGAGGGCATAGTGACTAGATTAACAATTGCAGGAGACAGACACAGACAGTAGATTCCTGGAAGGCTCAAACAAACAGCTAATGTCAGACAGGGTCAACATCTGACATCATCAAAGGCAAATCCAGAAAGAAAAGAATAAATAAATAAATAAATAAATAAATAAATAAATAAATAAAAAGACCCACCTACTACCATAAAAGTTGAATCCAGAATGTCAGGAAATAAAAACAGAAAAATTGAAGCAGAAGCAAATAAAAAATAAAAAAAAAACCTCCCACAAATAATGAGAAGAAAAAGAAATACCTCTCAAATGATGGGAAAGGATAAATCCCCACAGAGAGAGCTAAATGAAATAGAATCAAGTGAACTATCAGATATTGAATTCAAAACAATGGTTCTAAGGAAGCTCAATGAGCTCAGCCAGCTCAAAGAGAACTATGAGAAATTACAGGGAAACTATCAGGAACTTAGAGCAAATTATATCAACCTTGAAAAGGACATAGAAACTATCAAAACGACACAAGAGGAAATGAATTGAAGAACACATTAGAAGGAATCAAAAGCAGACAAGATGAAGCAGAGGATTGAATCAGTGAGCTGGAGAACAAAGTAGAAAAAAGCACACAGAAAGAACAAGAAATGGAAAAAAAGACTCAAAAATAATGAAGAGGCATTTAGGGAAATGCACGACAACCTGAAATACAATACTATCTGCATAATAAAAATACCAGAAGGAGAAGAAGAGAAGGAAGGGATAGAGAACCTGTTTAAAAAAGTAATGGAAAACTTCCCCAATTGGAAGAGAGAAAAGGTCTCACAGGTCCAGGAAGCACAGAGGGCCCCATTCAAGAGGAGCTAATGAGGCCCTCTCCAAGACACATCACCATTGAAATGGCAAATATCAAAGACATAGAAAGAACCCTAAAGGCAGCAAGGGAGAAAGAGGTAGTAACATACAAGGAAGGCCTGATACAGCTAGCAACTGATTTCTCAACAGAAACATTACAAGCCAGAAGGGAATGGCAAGAATATTCCAAATCATGAAAAGCAAAAGCCTGCAACTAACACTGCTCTAGCCAGCTCTCAATTAAAATGGAAGGTGAAATAAGGAGTTTCCTAGACCCAAGAAGACTAAAAGAATACATCGCCACAAAACCAGCACTACAAGATATGGTAAAAGGACTGGTTTAAGAAGATTAACCAAAAAGAGTTAAAAAGAGAAAAACACAGGTACAAAGGGAAAAAATGAATAAATTTCTATCAATAATAACTCAATGTAATGGGTTCAAAGTCCCAATCAAATGACACAGGATAGCTGAATGGATAAGAAAACATGACCCAAACATATGCTGCCTACCAGAGACCCACTTCAGAAGAAAGGACCTACAGAGATTGAAAGTAAAGGGATGAAAAAAATATTCTAAGAAAATGGGCAAGAAAAAAAAGCAGGGGTAGCAATACTTATATCAGACGAAATATATTTCAAAACAAAGGCTATAAAAAGAGACCTAGCAGGACACTTAAGAAGTGTCCATCAAGAAGACATAAACATTGTAAACTTATATACACCCAAAATAGGAGCACCCATTAATAAGGAAAATCTTGGAGGACTTCAAAAATGATATAGTCAGCAACAAACTGATAGTAGGGGATTTTAACACCTGACTGTCAAATATGGACAGATCTTTCAAACACAACATCAACAAGGATATTGTGGAGCTGAATGATACATTAAATCAAATGGTCTTAATTGACATATATAGAATCTTTCATCCAAAAGAAGCAAAATACACGTTCTTTTCAAATGCTCATGGCAGTTTTCCAAAGATAAACCACATGATAGGACATAAGGCAAGCCTCAACAAATTCAGGAAAATTGAAATAATACCAAGCTTTTTCTCAGACCACAAGGCCTTGAAACTGGAAAAATCAACCTCCAGGAGAAACCTCAAAAAGTTGCAAACTCATGGAGACTGAACAGCATACTATTAAACAATGAATGGGTCGACAAAGTGATTAAAGAAGAAATCAAAAAGTGTCTGGAAACAATTGAAAATGAACATACAACAGTCCAAAACCTATGGGACACAGCAAAGGCAGTCCTGAGAGGGAAGTTCATAGCAATTCAGGCTTACCTAAAAAAGATAGAAACATTTCAAATAAATGACCAAACCCTACAGTTTCAAGAACTGGAGAAACAAGAACAAACAAAGTCCAGAGCAAGTAGAAGGAAGGAAACAATCAAGATTAGAGCAGAATTGAATGACATGGAGATGAAAAAAAACAATTCAAAGGATCAACCAATCCAGGAGCTGATTCTTTGAAAAGATAAATAAAATTGACAAGCCTCTCAGCAGACTCATCAAGAAAAAAAGGGAGAGGACCCAAATTAATAATATCAGAAATAAAAGAGGAGAAATAACAACTGATACCACAGAAACACAAAGGATTGTCAGAAACTACTATGAACAAGTATATGCCAAGAAATTTGAAAACCTGATGACATGGACAAATTTCTAGAAAAGTATAATCTTCCAACACTGAAGGAGGAAGAAACAGAAAGCTTGAACAGACCGATAATAGCTGGTGAAATAGAAGCAGTAATCAAGAAACTCTCAGCACACAAAAGCCCTGGGCCAGACGGTTTCACAGGAGAATTTTAGAAAATATTTAGGGAAGAGCTAACCCCTGTTCTTCTCAGACTACTCCAGAAATTCCAAGATGAGGGAAGACTCCTAAACTCTTCTTAGGAGGCTAGCATCACCCTGATCCCAAAACCAGATAAAGACACTACAAAGAAGGAAAACTACAGGCCAATATTGCTGATGAACATAGATGCTAAAATCCTCAACAAAATATTGGCAAACGGCATCCAGCAATACATTAAAAAGATCATCCACCATCATCAAGTGGGATTCATCCCAGAGATGCAAGGATGGTTCAATATACGCAAATCAATAAATGTAATACATCACTTAAACAAAGGGAAATACAAAAACCACATAATCATCTTGATAGACAGAAAAAGCATTTGATAAGGTATAGCACCTATTTATGATCAAAACACTCAGCAAAATGGGAATAAAGGAGGCATGCCTCAACATAGTAAAGGATATATATTAAAAACCTAAAACCAACATCTTACTCAGTGGGCAAAAACTAAAAGTTTTCCCACTAAGATCGGGAATAAGACAAGGATGTCTGCTTTCACCATTACTATTCAACATAGGATTGGAAGTCCTAGCCACAGGGGACAGACAAGAAAAAGAAATAAAAGGCGTCCAAATTGGAAAGCAGGGAGTAGAACTATCATTGTTTGCAGATGACATGATAGTGGACATAGAATACCCTGTAGATTCCACCAAAAATTTCTCAACCTAATAAGTGAATTTGGCAAAACAGCAAGATACAAAGTCAATGTTCAGAAATCAAAGGTATTTTTGTACTCCAGCAATGAAATAGAAGAAGAAGAAATCAGAAAAAAATATACCTTTGATATATCAACAGGGAAAATAAAGTACCTAGGAATAAACTTAACCAAGGAGGTAAAAGACTGTATGCAGAAAACTATACAACATTGAAGAAAGAATTAAGAAAGACACAAATAAATAGAAGCATATGCCGTGTTCATGGATTGGAAGAATTAATATCATCAAAATGTCCATACTACCCAAAGAAATTATAAATTCAATGCAATCTCTATTAAAATACCAATGATGTATTTCACAGACATAGAACAGACATTTCAAAAATTTATATGGAACCATAAATGACCCCAAATAGCCACAGCAATTTTGAGAAAGAAAAACAAAGTAAGAGGGATCACAATACCAGACATCAAACTGTATTACAAAACTACTATAATCAAAACAATCTGGTACTGACACAAGAACAGATGCACAGACCAGTGGAACAGAATAGAAAGGCCAGAAATAAGCACAGGTCTATATGGGCAACTAATACTTGACAAAGTGGGCAGAAGCATAAAGTGGAGTAATAAAGACCTCTTCACAAATGGTGTTGGGAGAGCTGGACAGCTACATGCAAAAAATTGAAATTGGATCATCAGCTGACACCATACACAGAAATAAACTCAAGATGGAAAAAAGACTTAAATAGAGGTCATGACACCAAAAAGTCCTAGAGGAGAAGATAGGCAGGAAACTCTCAGATATCCCATGCAGCAATATTTTCACCTATATGTCCCCTAAAACAAGAGACATAAAGGAAAGAATAAACAAGTGGGACCTCATCAAAATAAGAAGCTTCTGCATGGCTATAGAAAACATTAGCAAAATGAAAAGGGAGCCAACCCTATGGGAAAATATATTTTCTAATGATATATCAGATAGAAGTTTGATCTCCAAAATATATAGGGAACTCACATGACTCCACTCCAAGAAGACAAATTATCGAATTAAAAAATGGGCAATGGACCTGGGCAGACACTTTTCCAAGGAAGAGATACAGGGGGCCCAGAGATATTTGAAATAATGCTCATTATCACTAGCCAGCCATCAGAGAAATGCAAATTAAAACCACAATGAGATACCACCTCACACTGGTCAGAATGACCATCATAAACAGATCAACAAACAACAGGCACTGATAAGGCTGTGGAGAAAAGGGAACCCTAGCACTCTGTTGGTGGGAATGCAGGCTGGTACAGTCATTGTGGAAAGCAGTGTGGAATTTCCTCCAAAAGCTGAAAATGGAACTGCCTTTTGATCCAGTGATTCCCCTGCTGGGACTATACCCTAAGAACCCCTAAACACCAATTCGAAAGAACCTAGGCATCCCAATGTTCATAGCAGCACAATTTAGAATATCCAAGTGTTGGAAGCAACCTAAATGCCCGTCAGTAGATGATTGGATCAAAAAACTATGGTACATTTACACAATGGAATACTACACAGCAGAAAGAAAAAAAGAACTACTACACTTCACAACAGCATGAATGGAACCAGAGAGCATTATGCTAAGTGAAATAAGCCCAGGGGACAAATACCATATGATCTCACCTATAAGCGGAACCTAACCAACAAAACAAAGATGCAAGGAAAATATGACCAGCAACATTGAAAGAAAAAAGAAACCAACAGAGTCAAGAGGGAAGGAGAGAAGGGTGGGTGGGGAAAGGGAAGGGGAGGGTCAAGTCAAGGAACCTATATCAAGGACTCATGGACAAAGCCAAAGTGGGGAAGGATTGTGGGAGGGAGGTTGGGGAGGAGGGCAGGGGAAAGCGGTGGTGCGAATGCAAAGACAAATGTATTTGAGCAAAAAATAAATAAATTTTAAGAAGTTACCTTATTATCTCAATGGGCTGTGAAACTCTTCATAGTTTTCTTAGGTCTATAAAATGTCCAGCTCAGGATAGTCATCCAGGAAATTCTCAATAGTATTTGTTGGCATGAGTTGGCTTGTTTAGTATTAACTTGCCTTTGAGATGAATTTTCCCTGCTCCAGCCTCTCTCATTATGCTGGTTCCCATGAAATCTCTTATGAATGCTCAGAGCATCATCACCTGGCTTATGTCCTAGATTTTCTTCCCTAAGTCTAAGTCTCCTGATAGATAGAGAGAGACTCCTGCAGATAAGCCTCACACCCTCAGTTTTTGTTGTTGTTTTGTCCTTAACCATGGGCCATGCAGCTGTCTGGGTGAGTGGTGGCTTAGTGAACTATGTATGCCTTGAAGTACAAGGACCTAGTCAGGCTCCCTGTTCTTGCTAGTCAGGAGTGAGAAGAATAATAAGTCATATCTGCACATTATTCTGCAGATTATAAAGTCCTCTTCTTTCATACCAAAGCTCATTTTACCCTCAAACCCAGTGTTTGTCTCACCATCATGCCTATTCTATAGATGGAAAAACTGAGGCTAAATGAAGTTAAATGACAGTACAGAATGAAAAGGGCTCAGGTCTTCTGACTGCACATCCCATCATGCTGCGAACATCTGAGGACAGAGGTGGTTGCCATAGTTGGGAGTAGAGAATAGTGCAGTATCCTTCAGTCTCTCTAACCACCCTTCTATCTCTCAAGCTGCAATCCCTCCCTCCCTCACTCAAAGCCATAGGCCCATTATGTGTCTCTGCCAAGCACAGATGGGAGCATGGGAAGACAGGGGAGAGCTGCTGGCATTTCGGTTGCAGCAACAGCCTCCCTTCTTCCAGCCCTTCCCCAGCCTCTGCTTCTGTAATTTGCTCTCCCGAATTGCTCCAACCAAAAGCAGCCACTATTAGGCTGATTCAGAAGAGAGCCAGGAGGGGCTGGAATTAAATTTCAACAAAGCACAGAGTTAAATTTCAAAAGTCTTAGATTGCTCAAATACAAAACCTTCAGAAAAAAGTGACCCAAGAGTTCACACATGATGTCAACAGTGACTCACTTTCTAATGCAGGTGTAAATGACTCCTAGAAGTACTTTGCTGAAAACATAGTGAAGGGGCAAATAATATGAGAACATTAAGCCCCATGAGGGGGAGGAAATTGTGTGACATAGAAGGAGAGTGTTGAGGGAAGGTTCTCCTGAAATATCTTGTTGAAGCTTGCCTCAGCATCCGGGGCCAAGCTTGTTCCTTGTAATGTGTCAGAATGAACTGGTAACAGCATTTGCCATGCTAGCTTCCATATGATCATAGTTTCCCCACCTATATCATGGTTTAAGCCAAAGAGATATTTTGAAGTGGCCATCTCTCTTAGCTTTCTCATCCTATGGCCAATTTGATGTCCCTGTTCCCTGAGTAGCATGGGGGACATCCATTTACCACTGCATGGGAGGAAGCTGTGAAAGTGGACTTGGTGGGGAAGTGGGAAATTGAACTGGGCTGGGAGCTAGAAAGTAGATATTTTCTGATCTGGGGAGAAATCTGAGTGTGACCAGATGGAAAAGATATCCATCTCCTGATTTGTTCAGGTAAATTATCCACACTGTATTTTCATTGGAGGCAAATTACCCACATTCATGTTGAGAACATACTCTCTATTTGTTCTCCAGCTTCCAAGAACTCGGAAGGAGTCACACGACCTCAAAATGATAAGCTTGTGAAATAAAAGAGACAGGCAATTCTAGGAAATCTGGGGTTCTCACTAGACTATCCTGGAAATGTGCAGGAAGACCCCACAAGATCTGATGGGAAGAAAGGTGGGGAGCTTCCAGATGCCCCTATAATTGCTTCTTAGTTCCAGCCCTCAGGAATGCTGAGTCTTGGATCACTCAGACCTGAGGAGCCTGGTCTACATACCTCTTCATCCCAAAGATCCTGGATTAACCACCTCAACACTCCACTGAGTTGGTTTCAAGCTCCCACTGGATCTATGAAAAGGGGACAGAGACATTCCACAGCCCAGAAAGTGTGGTTTCCTGAGCCTTTCCAAACCTCAGGAATTAAGTTTTACCCGAGTCCCTCCTGAGGGATCTCCAGAACCACAGAAAGACTAAGAATACCTCCAGCCCCTGTGTGCTGCAGCTGAAGAGACTAAGGCCAGGGACTCATCCAGATCACACAAGTGGTTAACAGAAATGCCAATATCTGGCCCTAGTCCTACTCCTTACTCCCAGGCCTAGACCTGTTGCCTAAGCAATTAGCTTCTCAGGTGTTGGTCCCGGAAGTTGATCTCTTGCTTGGCTCAGGGGTGCATATGGACACCTCTCAATATGTATTTTGAGGGGCCTTCCATGTGAGCTCTAGATGGGCATGGAGGACTGCCAGAGTTCAGCTCCTATTCTCTCTTGACTCCCCCTCAAAGACCAGGCCAGTTTCTTGCCTTTGCTGCACCCTGGCAGCTAGATAACTCCCTTGCCAGAGAATGTGATTGTCATGTTTGCATCTCCTTTCCTTGTTTGGAAAGATCTGGAGGCAGTTGAGGCTGAAGGGAAAGTAGGAATGATAGGTTGTGATCATATAAAGACTGGCTGGTGGCTAGGAGCTGCACTCTGCCCCTGCACCCTTGCTCCTCTTCTTGAGGAAGAGGTACAGGTCTCCCATATCAGCCCTGCAGGCATTTCATGACTGCTAGACTCCAGCAAAGGTTACCTGGCTATTCATCTGCCTTCAGACCCCTAAATAAATCTGCACCTCCAGCTACTCAGCCTCCCCCACAGGCAGTCTTTCCTGATGTCTAACCCAAACCTCTGGCTTTGGCACAACACCTTGTCTTAGTAAGAAGAAACATTGCACACTCCTGCTGGTCCTTTTCTCCACACTTGGAGGGACCCATCTAGGCATCAGTTCCATTGGGATTTTTCTGTCTGCGAACAGGCAATTTGTGAAGAGCAGGACTTTCTCTCAGGCAAGATACTAAATGGGAGCTGAGGAGGGGGTGTGGAGGTGTTGTAAAGAGATATCCAAATTAAACATCTAATCTGCCAAGTCCTGTGTCATTCAATGTGATCCATCTTCTCCAGGCTCCCCACTGGGACAGCTCTCAGAAGTCTGTTGCCTTGGAGACTCTGTTTATCAGCCTCCTCTACCAAGGAAAACAAATGGACATCCTGTGGTCCCCCCAGCTCTGCCCTATTGTCCATGAAACTACTTCCCAGATGCCTCAGCTAGAGGGGATTTGCTGGAGACTTCAGAGAGGAGACATAGACAAGAGGAAGAGTTCAGGGGTTTCCAGAACCCCTTTCATTGTAATGTGTCTCAGGAAGACCACTCCCAATTCCCATTGCCTGCCTCAGTGACAGCAGGGTCTCACTGAAGAATGTCTCCATCACACCAGGAGGAGGCACTTTGCCCAGGTTTAGTAAGATGAAGACATTTTCTAATGGAAAACCAAAGGTGACCACTTCAGAAGATCACAAAGAGAGAGATCAAGAAAGGTGACCTCAGGAGTCCTAGCTTCTAGTTCCCAAGGACTCACTGGGATTGGTTGATGGCTACTCCAACCACAATAATCCACAGCTCACCTCCTAGACCCCACTTTTCTCAAAATCTAAAGATTAGCCTCCCACGCTCTCTAGAGCTCATCCTGTCTATTCCTCTGCACCCAGACTGACCCTCCCTTAGACAAGCTACAACCAACAACAAGAAGGGATGGGATGAGAGAGAAGAGGGAAGCAGCATGGGGCTGAGGTTCCTCTGAAATCCCAGTTTGTGCCAAGGTAAAAGAAGGAGCAGGTGCGGCATTGGACTCTGGGCTCCTCACCTGGACTGGTAGAAAAATCTTCACATCTTTGGCTCTGTGAAGCCAAAGATCTGGGTTCCTCACCTTGCTCCTGGCTTCCAGCCTCACTCAGCTCTGACACCAATTTCCCCTGTGAATCTGGAGGGCTACACATCCTTAGTTCACTGTTTCTAAATGAGAAGGTTGGATACTGACGTCTGAGGGTTATTTCAGATTCCTTGCTCCCTGAGCTCCCCTTGCACCCTTGCCTCTGGTCTGGGGCACAAGGAAAGATGAAAAAGGAGGTCTTGGAAGTCAGTAAAACTGGGGAAGCTCCAGGGACCAATGTTTTGACCCTTGCCTTTAGAAGTTCGCTCATACTTATCAGATGAAGAGACCTGACTTTTGCTTTGGAAAATTTGTCTGAGAAGTTCAGTGCATTCACTATCAGCATCTACTGAGTGATAGGGCAAAGAGTTAGGGACCATCTTGCCACAGTGCACATTTTGATTTCCCAGAGGGGTTGTGATTTGCTTAAGGATGGAGGCAGCATAGTAGTCCCCAAGCCAAGGCACCCTGTCTCCCAGGCTGGAGCTTTTCCTGAAATGTTACAGAGCTCCCCCACATGCTCCTCCAGTGCTGCCAATAGGTTCTTCCAGTGCTAGCAGCGACCAGTCACTAAGCAGGCTCAGCTGAGTCAGTTTGCTAGTTGGTTGCGAGAAAAAATGTAAAAAAAAAAAAAAAAGATCCATGTGGATGGAGAGGTACAACCCAAAGCCAGCCTAATTCTTCATAAGCTCTGCCTACTACTTTTTATATATAATCCTGAAATCGAATTATCTCTATGGCTGGCAGAGTAAATCACCAGTATGTATCAAAGAGATTTGTTCCTGTGTTTTATTATGTAATATATTAGTTACATAATTTTAAGATGTCATTACTTGGCTAATCACATGAAACATTTTCATGAGCAAGCAGTAGAGTTGGCTAAATCCTTCTTGGAATGCTCTTAGCATTTATCCACACTCTGCATCTTATCAACCCTCAGCATCTTATCCACCCTCTGCATCTAGGCTTAGACAACTGTAGGCAGGCAGGGATTCTGCACAATCTGAGGGACTGTGAGAGGTAGGAAATGGGAGCAGCCAATGCTGGGTGGGAGATAGCCAGATGACAGTGATTCTATTCCTGGGTATATATCCAACTGAAATAAGAGTTTTGAGTTTATATCCAGCACAGGATATCCATAAGAATGTTCAGGGTGGTGTTATTCCTAATAGCCAAAACCCAGAAACAACCTAAATGTCACCGTAGGAAAAGGAAAACTTTTCCACCACCCTTTTATATTCTGTAACTGAGGTCAGCCAGTTAAACTAACAAGAGACATATTATCAGAGTAAAAGGCATAAAAAATTTATTAATAGTAGTATTTTATGTGTATAGGGCTTCACAGAAAAAAGTGAAAACCCAAAGAGATGGTTCAATCCAGGAGGTTATATTTTCTTTTAACAAAGGCAAGAAATTGGGAGAAGTGACTAGACAAAGGAAATGGGGGATTTTGAGCTCCTAGGATGGTAAATTGTGGGAAAGTGACTAGGAAATGTATTTATTTTGCTGTTGCTCCTAAAAGTGGTATGTGTTCAAACTCTTTCTTCTCTGACCATGAGTTTGATGGACAAACGCAGTATGCTATAGTAGAAATAGCACACGCTCTGCAATGAAACCCACCTGGCTTTGAATCCTGGCTTTACCACTTTTCATTCTGTCATCTTGAACAGATCACTTAAACTCACTAAGCTTCAACCCCTACATCTGCAAAATGGAAATAATAATACCTTCTTTACAGTGGGGAAGTAATGAAAAAACATGAGCAACTTACTTGGTGCCTAACATGTTCTTTTCCACATCATTTAATAAGCACTTGCTGAACTCCTCCACTGTTCCAGATACTGGGCCAGAGGCTGGCACACAATGTTTCCATGGTACTTAATGGATTATCTATGGTTTTGCCTGCTTGGCCTTTGATGGTCCAGCACTCTGATTTTCCTTTTGGGAACGACCTCTCCCTCACTTGCAGTTCAATTAGTTCACTGGGACTTTTGTTGGAACTGTTGAGAGAGAAGTGTTTCTTTTCCGCCAAGGACAATCAGTTAGTCTAATGAAGTCCTGGACCTGCAGAGGTATGTCTTTGCCACCTCACTGGGAGACAGCACCTAAGAATGAAGATAAGACAGATAGCTGAGAGATGAAGAGGGAAAGGCTTCTAGTAGCCTCATTTAAGCATCCAGATCCAGTCACACCAGGACTGAGTTGGGTTTCTGACACTTGCAAATAAAATAATTTTGATTAATTTATTCTAAAAATGACTAACATTTGATGAATTTTGCTATGCATCAAGCATGGGCCAAACATAGGCACCATCTTATTTAATTCTCACATTAATCTTAGGAGGTAAGTGTAGTGGTTTGAATGAGTGTTCCCCGCTGTCCACACACACACCAAAATTTATGTTAACCCAGAAACTCACAATGTGATTTTCTTTGGAAGAAGGGTTTTATAGATATAAGTAGTTGAGATTAAGTCATATTGGATTAGGGCAAGCCCAAAATCTAATGACTGATTTCTGTATGAGAAGAGGAGGTGGGAGAAGGTTGTGGGGAGAACATCATGTAAAGACAGAGGCAGAGATTGGAACAATGAAGCTATAAGCCAAGGAACACTGAGAATTGCTGGGAGTCACCAGGACAAGGAATAGGCAAGAGAGGAATTCTTCCCTAGAGCCTGCAGAGAGAATGTGGCCTTGACAACACCTTGATTTCAGACTTCTGCCTCCAGAGCTGTGGAAGAATACATGTCTGTTGCCTTCTGCCACACATTTTGTGGTAATTTGTTACAGCATCTTTATGAAGCTAATGAAATAGATGCTGATTATTATTGTTGTTGGAAGATGAGAAAGGTCAGGCTAATGAAGTTAGTGACTTGCCTGAGGTCTCACAGTTAACTTAACTAGAGGTAAGATTAAACCCTGAGCTGCCTCCAAAGCTGTCTCTCTTAATCATTAGATACCACATAGCAGGCACATAGAAATTCTAGATTGTTTTTCCCCTCAGAATCATGTTTTATTGTTCCTTGCATCCTCTGAGTCTAGCTTTGTGTCCAGCACTGAATTGGAGTTTAATAACCATTTACAATTAAAATCATTGAGAGTCTTATTGGTAAGGCACTGAGATGGCAAAGAGGGAGAAGACACAGCCCTTGACTTCCGAGTGTTACAGTGTAGATAGGCCATAGGAGGAAAGTATACTAAAGCTGAGTGAAAGCTTAAAAATAAGCCTTAAAAATAAGCTTAAAAATAAGCTTAAAAATAAGCTTAAAAATAAGAGTGGAAGAGCTCTGAGAAGGAAGAGCACTAAGGACTGAACCAAAAGGAGGTTTTAAGAAAAAGAGATTAACCTTGATTTAGGCCCTGAAGAAGCTTGAAAGAAGTGATGAAAATTTGATAAGGAAAATGGCATGAGCAAAGCCTTGGAAGTAGTACTTTGTATAATACATCTGGAGCAGAATTCACCCATGGAGAAATGAGTGATGGGTTGGGGGGTGTCAGGTGGGGACACATTATAGATGTTGAAAGTCAGGCAGGAACTTGGACAGGAACTGGAAGCAGATTCTTATAGGCTTTTGGCAGAGGTAATTATTACATTTGTTACTGCTAGAAACCAAGACTTGACTGCAGATACATGCTCCTCATATCTCCCAGTCACTTGCTGTTAGGAAGAGCCATCCACCTTCTTCTAGCCAATAGGCTATAGGACTAAGTGTCAGTTGCAGGTGAAATATAGAAGAAGAGGAGTGAATAGGAGTGAATCTCCCCAGTTTCTCTTTACTCTTTGTAGCAAATGTGGCATGTGTTGAGCTGGTGCCTCAGCAGATCTAAGCTGCTTGGATCATCAGGGACAGCTTTCCTAGAGAGTCATGCAGATTTTTGTGAACAAGAAATATATATGTACACTGGCCCACCTGAGAGATATTGTGAGTCCTTCCAAACCAGTACCATAAAGCAAATATTACAATACAGTGAGTCAGAGGAATTTGGGGGTTTCCCAGAGCATGTAAAAGTTATGTTTATACTATATTGCAGTCTATTAAGTGTGCAATAGCATTATGTCTAAAAAACAATTAATGTCCTAATCAAAAACTATTTTATTGTTTTAAAAAAATGCTAACTATCACCTAAGCCTTTAGTGAGCCATAATCTTTTTACTGGTGGAGAGTCTTGCCTTGATGTTGACAAAAACACAGTATGTGCAAAACATAATAGAGCAAGGTGCAATAAAACAAGGTATGCTTCTATACTAAGCCACTGACATGAGGGTCTTTCATTACCAAGGCATAAGTCTAGCCTTTCCTGACTAATATGAGATACTGAGTGACTAATAGCAGGAAGCTAAGGTAACTTGGGTCAGGAAGAGGGTGATAGTCAAGAAGAGAAAAAAAGGGTCAGGAGAGAGATATGTTTATAGATGTTAAAGGGGAGTAGGGTGAAGTAAATGAAGGTAATAAAGGAAATTGTTGGTTTAGCAATGGGCTATTGCCTCAAAGAGGCCAGATCAGGTCTAGATAAGGGTGAAAATCTGGGGAGGTGCTGGATCTGATAGACTTCAGTTTTGTGGAGCTGCTAAAAAGTCCAAAGGAGGATCAGGAAGCAATTGGAAGTCTGCAAGAAGATGAGCAGGTGAGCAGCACACTCTTCTCCTCTGGGCCTTTCTCTGATGACATCCAGCCACCGTTGCTCTCTGGGCCAGCTCATGGCAGCAGAGACTCTCAGTCAGTCTTCTTGTCTTGTCCCAAGACCAACAACTGCAACCCCAAAGCCTTTCCTAGACATGACTTCATTCTGTTCTCACAGCAATGCTGGGAAGTTTTCTTTCTTTCTTTTTTTTTCCATTTTTAAATCATTTTTATTTTTCAATTACACTCAACATACATTATTATATTAGTTTCAGGTGTACACCCCAGTGCTTAGACATTACATAACTTACTAAGTGATCATCTTGATAAATCCAGCACCCATCTGACACCATATATAGTTATTAGAATATTATTAACTATAATCACATCATCTACTTCACTAATCCCACCCAAACCCCCTTCCACCTGGCAACTGTCAAAATGTTCTCTGTATCTATGAGTCTATTTATTTCTATTCTCCTTGTTACTTTATTTTGTTTTTTAGAGTCAGGTGTTGATAGATATGTGTTTACTTCCATTTTACTCTTCTTTTCTTTGAACTCTTTTTTTCTTTTTCTTCTTAAAGAATCTTTTAACATTTCCTATAATACTGGTTTGGTGATGATGAATTCATTTATCTTTTCCTTGTCTGGGAAGCTCTTTATCTGCCCTTCAATTCTAAATTAGAGCTTCACTGGGTAGAATAGTCTTGGTTGTAGGTCCTTGCTTTTCATCACTTTGAATATTTCTTGCCACTCCCTTCTGGCCTGCAAAGTTTCTGTTGAGAAATCAGCTGACAGTCTTATTGGAGCTCCCTTGTAGGCAACTAAATGCTTTTCTCTTGCTGCTTTTAAAATTCTCTTTGTCTTCATTTTGCATTTTAATTTTCATGTATCTTGGTGTGAGCATGTTTGGATTCATCTTGCTTGTGACTCTCTGTGCTTCATGGACTTGCACATCTATTTCTTTTACCAAGTTAAGGAAGTTTTGTCATTAGTTTTACAAATAGTTTTTCAATTTCTTACTCTCTCTTCTTCAAGCACCACCATGGTGTGAATGTTGGTATGCTTGGAATTGTCCCAGAGATTACTTACACTACCTTAATTTCTCTCTTTCTTGAGGCGGGGGGGGGATTTTTTTTTTTTTTTTTTTGCTGTTCTTTTTTTTTTTTTTTTTTTTTTGCTGTTCTTATTGGGTGTTTTTTCTTCCTTATATTTCAAATTGTTGTTTTGATTCTGGGATTTATTTATTCTACTGTTAATTCCCTATAAATTATTCTTTACTTCAGTTAGTGTATTCTTCTTTTCTAACTGGTTCTTTTTTATGACTTCCATGTCCTACTCAATTTTGTTGAAGTTATCATTATGTTCACCTATTTTTCCTCTAAGTTCATTGAACATCCTTATAACAAGTGTTTTGAACTCTGCATCTAGTAGATTGCTTATCTCCATTTTGTTTAATTATTTTTCTGAAGTTTTGTTCTGTTCTCTCATTTGGGACATGTTTCTTTGCCTGCTCATATTGGCAGCCTCTCTGTGTTTGTTTCCATGTATTAGGTAGAGCCACTACATCTCCCAGGCTTGGTAGCATGGCCTAATGTAGTAGATCTCCTACAGGATCCAGTACCATAGCCTTCTCATTCACCTGCGCTGGACATTCCAGGTGTGCCCCCACTCCATGTGGGCTCTGCACACCCTCCTGTTGTAGTCAAGCCTTGATTGCTGTTGGTACATCAATGGGAGGGATTTATACCTAGGCCAGTTGGCTTCAAGAACTGGCTACAATGACCATGGAGGATCAGCTATGCTGGAACCCACTCCATGGAGCAGAACTTACTTCAGCAGAGCTCTGATGCCCACTGAGGCTGTCCCTTAAGTGTGTAGCTTGTGGAGGTGGTTATCTTGGTGCTTCAATGTGGTCTGGAGCTGTCAGTAGAGTGCCTTAGCTCCAAGAGGTGCAGGCCAATATCAGCCACTGCATGATATTGTTCTGCCAGGAGCCACCAGATATGGGCTACAAAGCAATCTATAGATAGCTGTTACTTGTGTTGGCCTTAGAGGTTCACAGGAGAGGCCAAGCTGTAAATCAAGTCAGGCTACCACTAGTGCTGGGCCCTAGGCCACTTAGCAAGAGGTACAGGGCATGCTGAGGAAAGTCTGAAACATGGGGCAAAATAAGCCATGTGTATAGAAAAGCCACTGTAAGCAGCTTGAGTGGGCCCAAAAGTTGGGTGGGGTGGGGGTTCAAGGAATTACCAGGGTAGTGCAAATGGTGTTAGGCAGGTTCATGGAGACTCAGATATGGTGCCCTCTTGTCTACTCTGTGGGGTGAGGTATTATCAAAGGAACAATGGCTTCTGCCAGCATTTCTGTCTGGGAGAAAGCTGTGTCCCCCAGCTTTTGCCCTAATGCCAGGCAATTCAGTTCTTCTCCATATGCCTCTGGTGCCACTCAAGCTGCTGCCCCAGTGCTGGAATTTAGAGGGAGTGAGTCCAAGTAAGTCCATGCATGGGCTCTTTAAGAGGAACTGCCCGGGACTCCAGAAACCCTCCATCTCCATCAATCTCAATCCCCACTGGTTTTCACAGCCAAAAGTTAGGGGACTTCTCTTCCTGGCACTGAAACCCTGGGCTGGGGGGACCTGGTGTGGGGCTTGGACCCCTCAGTCCTCAGGGGGATCTCTGCAACAAGATATCTCTCCCAAATTTTAACTACCACATGTGATTGTGGGACCAACCTGCTCCACATTTCCACCCTGCTACCAGTCTCAATGTGGCTTTTTCTTTAAAGCCTTAGTTGTATTGCTTTAGATTCAGCCAGATTTGGGGCTGTTCTAAATAATGGTTGTTCTGTCATTTTGATGTGGTTGTGGGAAGATGTGAATACTGCATTTACCTATGCCACCATATTGACCAGAAGAGGGAAGCTTTTCTTATTACCTAAGTTAACAGAGAGGCAAGTGGACCCAGAGCACTTGAAAGCACAGTCCATCTGTGCCAGCGGCTTCTAACTCCCAGAATAGAGGCCAGCCTCCCTTCCAGAAGTCCTCCCTCACACACTTGTGCAGCAATATCTGGATAGTCCTAGAAGCTGTAGACAGCTTGGGAATAGAAAAGAAGCAAGGATGAAATGGTGATGGCTGTGGTGCCTTCTATTGGTATTTGTCACCACAAGAACTCTTTTTAGAAGCAGAGCCTGCCTCCAAAGCCCTGCAGCTGTCAGAGAACTTCTATATCAAGTGGTATCCTTCACCATTGAATCACACCAACATGCCAAACTTTCCAGCAAGTATACTTAGAAAGACACAACGTTCCTTAACCCTTTGAATCAAGTCATGGCCTATGACTAAGTTATGGGCAATGATGTATAAGCAAAAGTTTTGGGGTGAGGTTTCCAAGAAAGTTTCTTTAAAAAGTAATGAACATTTGATACAGCCCCTTTTGCCCCACTGTCTAACTCCTACTTCCTACCTGGAACTCAGACTTAGTGTCTGGAGCCATAATAGGTACCCATGGACTGAGAAGTCTAAGAAAGCCATGTATTAAGTAGGGTAAATTTAAAGCACACAAGAAGCATGAGTGGCAAAACTGGACAGACACATGCAAAAACGATTAAGTTGGACCACTTTCTTACACCATACACAAGAATAAACTCAAAATGGATTACAGACTTAAATGTTAAATGTGAAACCATAGACACCTAGAAGAACACATATGCAAAACTTTTTTGACATTGCTCTAAGCAATATCTTTTTGAATATGTCTCTTCAAGCAAAGGAAACATGTTTTCATTAGATGTTTAGCAGAATTCACCAAGAAAAAAAAAAAAAAACAGAAGCCTGAATCTCTGACACCATTGGCACTGCCCTAGCAGCTTTGAAATGCCTGGCTCTGGACTTCTGTGTGAGGGGATAAGCTCCTGATTGATGTAAGTATCTGCAGTCATATCTCTTAGTAGATAGACATAATCCAACACTAGTGACGTGGCTGCAGCAGACACTGCCCCACCCTCTTCTTCTTTTACTATGAAATGACAACAGAGTAATGGTACCTGGTGACACTTCAAAATAAGAGAGAAATAATGTATTTTTGACAAACCATGAGAGAACTTTTTTGTGTGTGAAATATAGCAATTTTTATTAAAAAGTCAATGGGTGGAATAGGAAGAAGACTGGACACAGCCAAAGAGGTATATGAGCAATAGATACTAGAAATTAAAGAGGATCAGCACATAGAAACACAAATGTGAAATATGGAAAACAGACATGGAAAGTAGAATGAAAAAGAACTGCAAACATAAAAGGAGATCCTGGAGGAGAAAACAGAAAGATTGGTGGAGAGATGATACGAGAAAGGGCAATAAATGAGAACTTTCCAGCAGAGATCAAAGACACCAGTTAGGAAACTTGAGCAGAATAAATAGAAAGATATTCAAACTTAGACATCAGAATAAACTTGCAGGGTGCTAAAGAAAACTTGAAAACTTGAAAAGTTGAGCAGCCAGAGAGAAAAAACAAATTATATAGGATAGAACTATAATTAATCTGACAACAGATTTCTCAAAAGCAACTTCTTCAGTTTTCCATTGCTGCCATAACAAATTACCAGAAACTAATGGCTAACTACTCCCCACAAACCTTTATTTTCTTACAGTTCTGGTGGTTCCATGAGAGAACTTTTAAAGTAATAATTCTTAATAATTCTTATACATACCTAGAAGCCATAAAATAAAGCATTGACCATTTTAATCTCAACAAAACTTCAAAATTTTCTTTATGGCAGAAATTACCTATATCTGTCATTATAGGCTAGTTCAGCTGTACCTAGGAAAGAACCAAAGTCTTAGTGGCATAAAACAATAAAGTATCATTTTCTTCCCACACTACATGTTGTCTTGCATATTGGTTAGGACCTCCACCCCCTTGTTGTCACTATTGTCACCTTCACTTTGGATTACCCAGCTGAAGGCACAGCCATTATCTGCTGGTGCCAGTTGTGGCAGAGGAAAAAAATGTGCAAAGCAGTGGCAACTTAAGCTTCAGTCCAGAAGTGACAAATATGTTTCTGCTCACATTTAATTGGCCAAGTCACACAGCTACACCTGATCCACAGGGTAGGGGATATAATACATTCTCAGTGAGAAAAGCTGGGTATTCATGGATGTAATACACAAAAACAACAAGCTTAACCCATTAGGAACAGCTTTAGGCACTTGTAGACAAAGAGCTAATTTCTCTGATAAATATAAGGCACCCCAAAATCATCAAGAAAATTATCACATCCAGTAGAAAAGTAGGCAAGCGATATGAATATTTTACAGAAGTGAGAATTAAAGATACTTTAATTTACTCATAATAAGGAAATTGCACTATTTTTCACCCATCAAATTGGTGAGGATGTGGGCAAACAAGCACCATTTTCCAACACTTACAGGCAGGAATGGATATGACCTCCACAGAAGGCATTAGGTGTGAAGGTTTGAAGTTCACATACCCTGTGATAAGATTCTACTTTTAGAAATGTATCCTATGGATGAGCTTACACATGAGGAAAAATGATGTCATTTAAGGCTTTTCAATGCATTATTGTTTGTAATAACAAAAGATTGGGGGAAATCTAATGCTTTTTAATAGAGAACAGATTAAATAAATTGCTTACCTCTATCCAAGCAAATACTACACATATATGAAAAGAGTGAAAAGTTCTTTTTGTAGTGATATGGAACAGTCTCCCAGATTTCATGTTAAAAGGATAAAGGAAGGTGCTGAACAGTATATATCATTCTTTGTATCCTTCCCAGTATCTTAGGGAACCTGGAGGCTGCCTCCATCCACTTTTCTAGGATGACTGGGAAGATGATAGCTGGAGAATGGGGCTGATTCCACCTCTTCATGCAGCCACAGATGCCCTGCAGCAGGTGATAGCCAAGGTGGCTGCCCCCACCAATGTCATGCTCATGGAAGGAAAGACCAGCCTGTAAACCAAGAAGCAACTTAATTATGAACCAAGCTGCCCCTGAATCTCAGACCAAAACACCAAGACAGATGAGGACTGGTCTAGGCTCCAGCTAATGCCACCATCCAGTGGGGAACACTATCAGGAAAGGGCAGCTCCTCAGAACAGCTCCTCAGAGTGGTGCTCAGATCAGCAAAATCTTGTGGACCTACTAGGCCTGAGCCCAGGAACTTAAACTGTCCTACAGGCTCACTCTGTTCACCTACCAGGCACCTTCTGGGTACAAGCTGGCCCCAGAAGTACTGGGCCCCCTTACCTCCAAAACCTAGAACTACCTTATTCCTACCTACCTAATGTTCAACAACTCCAAGAGATCCTCAGGATTCTCTAAATCCTCAACAAGGAATATGATTCATTCCTCTTTTGGGCTGATGGAAAAGGTGATGTAAAGGTGGATGTAGAAACTGGAGTGACACTATGTCAAGCCAAGGATTACCTAGAGTCACCAAAACTGTAGGAAGCAAGGAAGATCCTCCCCTAGACCCTTCAGAGGGAGCACAGCTCTGATGACACTGATTTCAGACCTCTGGTCTCCATTTCTGAGACAATTTTTTTCTGTTGTTTTCAGCCACCCAGAACATGGTTATGTATTATGGCAGTCCTAGAAAACCATCATATATCCTTAATAATGAACATCCCAAATAAAAAGGGCTCAAGCCCATGAGCATGGCAAGATGGTGAAACTGGCATGCAGACAATTCAATGCCTTCCTTCCTAAACTATGGTTCACAGTCCTCCAAAGTTCTGGTGAACAAACAGATTGTATGAAATTGCAGAGGCACATGTTGTGGAAAAAAAATGCCAAAGGTGCCTGAATTTTTTTCAGATAAGAAAGGAGCTTCAAGTAAATCTGTGTTTGTTTGGGAGCTATACCCCAGAATTCCCTATGGCCACTACAATCACAAAGGCTTTCACCTACGGTGAGGTGGGGATTGGTGTGAAGCTGGCAGAATAAGAGTTCATCTGCCTTCCCATCCTGACCCCTAGCTCCCAAACAGACTCCTTAACTTTCTAGTCACCTTTTTTGTGTCAAAGGGGTTTCAGCTCCCAGACCTGGTTCGCCTCAGGAAGACTGGTGAACCAGCATGGACACCCCCCCCATCAGATTTAACCAGGAGGACTTCTTTTCATGGTAGGGTTGGTGATGTTTGGGTAAGCGTGGGAGACTGGGTTATAAGGGAAACTTTTTTTTTTCTAGCATGGGCAGAGGGGACAAGTTTCTCTGGATTAGGTGAAGCAAGAGGAGCCCGCTTCCCAACATGAGTGTCCCCTGTTTCCACAAGGAGAATATCCCTGAGACTCTCAGCAATGACCCAAGTTCAGTGAAGGACTAAAGGCAGGAGGCAGTGATGGCCATAGAACAAGGCCAACCTGCCACTCCTCCCACCAGTCCTGCTCAGGAAAGGAAGCCACTCAGAGGCCAGTGCTGGGTTCTGGAGTTTATAAATGTTGACATCTGAAGAGTGAAAATCATGGGGTGTTTTATGGTGTTATTTTGATACAGGATTATAAACTCCTCATATCGTTCTCTAAAAGAGAATCTGTGAAGGAAGACTATGTCTCCTTTCTACCTCCCACCGCTCAATTTAGGATTTGATTAAAAGTATGTTCCCAGGCAAATTATAGGGAGGGGCAAGATGGCTGAGGAGTGAATGAAAGTCACACTGCCCTTCTCCCAGTACCAATCTGGAATTACAACTAAATTGTGGAAAAGTCACCTGAAACAAACAGCAGAACAATAGCAAGAGAGGAGCCTTGTAACCTTGAGCAGACAGAGGAATCAGCTTTGGCATGACCTGACTGATAAGGAGTGCAGTAGAGACTCGAGAAGACAGGCTGAGCTCCCATAGGTGGCAGTGACAGAGGGATATTTAAATGGCCAGTTGGATCCCCCAGAGAAGATTGAGATCTAAACCATAAACAGAGATCTCCAGCCCACAGCACCGGAGCTGAAAAAATACACAGAAAACAGCAAGCTGCGAAAAGAAATAGGGTTGCTCTCTGCTAGAGACTGGCAGTTGGACATGTAAGAACTGTTTAAAGGGCCAAGACATACATTTTTATTTGCAGCCACTTACCCTTGGTTTCAGCAAAGGCAGGAGCAGAGTTAGCTAGAGATGCCTGAGGATAGACTGGGAAAGGAGGCTTTAGGGAGAGAACTGAGGGAATAGCAAGTGAGAACCCAGTGCTGAGTCATCCCCATTCCAGCAGCAGCCATCTTGCTCAGGCAGGCCACTCCCCTGAGCTGCAGCAACATGAAAGGACATGATAGTCTGACCCTGAGGAGGCTCTGCCCTGGACCAGTAGTGCTTAAACCTGACTGCTGGGAAAAGAGTGGCAGCCACAGATAGTAGATCCCTGGCTAAAAGGTGTGCAGAGTGGTCTAGAGACACTTGAGGAGAGACTGGATACAGCAGCTTAAGTAAGAGAAATGAGACAATAGCGGGTGGGATCCCAGTGCTGACTCCTCCCACATATGGCAGTAGCCATCTCTCAGGCAGACCACTCACCTAAGTGACAACAGCGTGAGAGGACAAAATAACCCTGTCCACAGGAGGGACCCAGCCCCGCTCTGTGGTGTCTAAGCCTGACTGCTCAGTGAAGATTGATTAAATTAACAACTGAAGGAGAGGGCCAAAAACAGTAGATTCCTGGAAGTCTCAAACAGTCCCCCTAAAGTCAGACAGGGTCAACATCTGACATCATCAGAGGCATATCAAAAAGAAAAAACAGCAGTCTCCTACCATTGAAGTTCACACCACAGAGTCAGAAAGTCAAAACCGATCAATTTAAGAAGAAAAAAAAAAAAGAACAGTCTCACAAATAATGGAAGACAAAGAAACACACCCAATTAAACGGAAATGAGAAATCCCCACAAAGAGACCGAAATGAAATAGAGGCAAGTAAACTATCAGATAATGAGTTCAAAACAATGGTTCTAAATAAGTTCAATGAGCTCAGTGAGAATTTAAAAAAACTACACGAAAACTACAAGGAACTTACTGCAAATTATATCAGCATGAAAGATGACATAGAACTATCAATAAGAGGCAAGAAGAAACAAAGATTACAATTTCTGACTTGAAGAACAAAGTAGAAGGAATGAAAAGCAGGCTAGATGAAGCAGAGGATTGAATCAGTGAACTGGAGGACAAGGTAGAAATAAGCTCCCAGAAAGAGCAAGCAAATGGAAAAAGACTCAAAAAGAATGAAGAGGCAATTATGGAAGTACAGGACAACCTGAAACATAATAATATGCATATAATAGGGATACCAGAAGGACAAGAAGAGAAGGAAGGGATAGAGAACTTGTTTGAAAAAGGAATGATGGAAAGCTTCTTTAATTGGAGGAGAGAAAAAGTCACTCAAGTCCAGGAAGCACAGAGGGTCTCATTCAAGAGGAACCCAATGAGGCCTCACTCTAAGACACATTAGAATTAAAATGGCAAATATCAAAGACAACAAGAGAATCCTAAAGGCAGCAAGGGAGAAACAGGTAGTAAGATACAAGGGAACCCTGACACAGCTAGCAGCTGACTTCTCAACAGAAACACTACAAGCCAGAAGGGAATGGCAAGAAATATCCCAAGTCATCAAAAGCAAAGTCCTGCAACCAAGACTACTCTAGACTCTCACTTAAAATGGAAGGTGAAATAAGGAGTTTCCAGAAAAGAAGGCTAAAGGAATACATCTCCACCAAACTGGCACTGAAAAATATGCTGAAGGGACTGCTTTAAGAAGATGAAGAAAAAGGGTGAGAAAGAGGAACACAGGTACAAAGGGAAAATATGAATAAGTACCTATCCATAATAACTATAAATGTAAATGGATTAAATGTTCTAATCAAAGGACACAGAGTATCTGAGTGGATAAGAAAACATGACCTGAACATATCCTGCCTATTATAGATGAACCCCAGAACAAAGGAACTGCACAGACTGAAAGTAAAGAGCTGGAAAAAATATTCCAAGCAAATGGACAGGGAAAAAAAGCAGGGGCAGCAATACTGATATCAGACAAAATAGATTTCAAAGCAAAGGCCATAAAAAGAGACCCAGAAGGACACTTCATAATACTCAAAGGAAGAATCCATAAAGAAGACATAAACATTGTAAACCTATATGCACCCAGCATAGGAGCACCCAAATATATAAGGAAAATCTTGGAGGACTTCAAGAAAGATGTAGACAGCAACACACTGATAGTAGAGGATTTAGACACGCCACTGTCAAGAATGGATAGATCTTCCAAACAAAATATCAACGAGGATATTGTGGGACTCAACGACACATTAGATCTAATGAACTTAACTGACATATATAGAACTTTTCATTCCAAAGGAGCAAAATACACATTCTTTTCAAATGCACATGGAACACTTTCAAAGATAGACCACATGACAGGACACAAAACAGGCCTCAACAAATTCAAGAAAATTGAAATTATAACAAGTGTTTTTCTCAGACGACAAGGGCCTGAAACTAGAACCCAACCTCAAGAAAAAAACAAAAACATTCAAATTTAAGGAGACTGAATAGCATGCTATAAAACAATGAATGGGTCGATAATGAGATTAAAGAAGAAATTTGAAAGTTTCTTGAAACAAATAATAATGAGCACATAACAGTCCAAAACCTATGGGACACAGCAAAGGCAGTCCTGAGAGGGAAGTTCATAGCAATACCAACCTATCTAAAAAGATACAAACATTTCAAATAAACAACCTAGATCTACAGCTTCAAAAACTGGAGGAACAACAACATACAAAGCCTAGGGCAAGTAGAAGAGAGGAAATAATCAAGGTCAGAGCAGAAATGAATGACATAGAGACTAAAAGAACAATTCAAAGGATCAACAAATCCAGGAGCTGGTTCCTTGAAAAGATTAAAAAAAAATTTCACAAGCCTTCAAGTGGATCATCCTGTAAAAAAGGGAGAGGACCCAAATAAATAATATCAGAAATGAAAGAGGAGGAAATAGTAACTGACACCACAGAAATACAAAGGATTGTACGAAATTACTATGAACAATTATATGCCAAGAAATTTGAAAACCTTGAAGAAATGGAAACATTTCTAGAAAAATATAACCTTCCAACACTGAATGAAGAATAAGCAGGAAGCCTGAACAGACCAGTAACAGCTGGTGAAATTGAAGCAATAAAAAAAAAAATTCCCAGCACACAAAAGCCCTGGACTGGACAGTTTCATAGGAGAATTTTACAAAGCATTTAGGGAAGAGCTAACCCTGTCCTTCTCAGACTATTCCAAAAAATACAAGAAGAGGGAAAACTCCCAAACTCTTTTTATGAAGCCAGCATCATCCTAATCCCAAAACCAGATAAAGACACCACCAAGAAAGAAATCTACAGGCCAATATTGCTGATGAACATACATGCTAAAATCCTCAACAAAATATTGGCAGAACATCTCCAGCAATACATTGAAAAGATCATCGACCATGATCAAGTGGGATTCACCCCAGGGATTTTTTTGTTGCTATAGCAACAGGAAAAATAAAGTACCTAGGAATAAACTTAACCAAGGAGATAAAAGACCTGTACACAGAAAACCACACAACACTGAAGAAAGAAATTAAGGAAGACACAAATGAGGGAAGCATACACCATCTTCATGGTTTGGAGGAATTAACATCATCAAAATGTCCATACTCCCCAAAGAAATTTATAGATTCAATGCAATCCCTAATAAAATACAAATGGTGTATTTCACAGATACTGAATAAACATTTCAAAAACTTATATGGAACCATAAACAACCCTGAATAGCTGCAGCAATTTTGAGAAAAAGGAACAAAGTAGGAGGGATCACAATATCTGACATCAAACTATATTACAAAGCCACTGTAATCAAAACAGTCTGACAGTGGCATAAGAACAGGCATGTAGATCAATGGAACAGAATAGAGAGTCCAGAAATAAACCCATATCTCTATGGTCAATTAATATCCAACAATGGGGGGCAGAAGCTTAAAATGGAGTAAAAATAGCCTCTAAAACAAATGGTGTTGGGGGAGCCGGACAGCTACATGCAAAAACATGAAATTTGACCACCAACTTACACCATAAACAAAAATAAACTCAAGATGGATAAAATACTTAAATATAAGTTGCAACTCCATAAAAGTCCTAGAGGAGAACATAGGCAGGAAACTCTCAGATATCACATGCAGCAATATTTTCACCGTTATTACCCTTAGAGCAAGGAACATCAAGGGACATAAACAAATGAGACTTCATCAAAATAGGAAACTTCTGTATGGCTAAAGAAAACATTAGCAAAATGAAAAGTGAACAAACTGTATGGGAAAATCTATTTGCCAATGACACCTCAGACAAGGATTTGATCTCCAAAATATACAAAGAACTCACACGACTCCATTCCAGGAAGACAAACAATCCAATTAAAAAATGGGCAAAGGACCTGAACAGACATTCTTCCAAAGAGGACATACACAGGGCCCAGAGACATAGGAAAGGTTGCTCATCACCAGTAGCCATCAGAGAAATACAAATTAAAACAGCAATGAGATACTTCCTCACACCAGTCAGAATGGCCATCCTAAACAAATCAACAAACAAGTGCTAGTGAGGTTATGGAGAAAAGGGAACCCTGGTACACTGTTGGTGGGAATGCAGATTAGTGCAACCACCATGGAAAACAGTTTAGAATTTCCCCAAAAAGCTAAAAATGGAACTGCCTGTTGACCCAGCAATTCCACTGCTGGGACTATACCCTAAGAATCCCAAGCACCACTTCAAAAGAATCTATGCACCCCAATGTTCATAGCACCACGATTTACAATAGCCAAGTGCTGGAAGCAACCTAATTCCCCTCAGTAAATAAGTGGATCCAAAAACTATGGTACAGAATTTAGGAGAGAAGATGGCAGAGGAGTGAATGGGAGTCATGCTGACCTCCTCTCAAAACCAAACTGGAATTGCAACTAAATAAGGGAGTAATCACCTGGAAAGCAGTGGAGTGATAGTGGGAGAGGAGCCTTGGTGCTGCGGACAGTGGATTCTACTCTCACACTACCCAACGGGTGAGAAGTGCGGTGCAGGCTCGAGAGGGTGGGCTGGGTGCGCAGGGGCACTGGCAGCAGAGGGACATTGAAATGGCCAGTTAGCTTCCCCCGAGAAGAACAGGGTCTGAATCATAAACAGGGACCCCTAAACTACAGCAGCTAAAGCCAAGAAACTAAAGACAAAATGCAACCCCGAAAAGCTCAGGGGCGCTCTCTGCCTGACACAGGTGTCTGGAGATGCAAAGAGACATTTAAAGGGCCAACGCAAAATTTGCAGTGGCAGGCACCCTCCTTGGCTCTGGGTAGAGGCGGCAGCAGGGTGGGCTGGTGCCTGGGAAAAGACTGGTGAGGAAAACTTTGTGAAGAGAACTGACATGGCGGCTGATGGAGCCCCGGTGATGGCACGCCTCCCACTCTGCAGCTACCATCTCGCTCAGGCATAAGGGAATCAATTAACCTGCCTTTTGCATGCTCCGCACACAGCTTGTACGCGTGTGAGCTGCGGGGCTGAGCGCAGACTGGCTGGGAGAGCCTTGAGGAGAGACTGGAGACGGAGGCGTTGGGGAAAGAACGGGAGGAGGAATCGGGGAGTCTCAACTCCCTCCCCGTTCTGTAGTCTCCATTGTGGGCTGGAAAGGCGCGCACCCAAAGAGGCAGAAGAGGGGCGCGCAGGAACCAGACTGCCTGCAATTGAAACGCAGTCTGCACAGGGGGTGGATCCCTGGCTGAAGGGCTCAGGGAACTGCCTGGAGGCCCCTGAGGAGAGTCTGGAATGGATACATTGGGGAAAGAACGGGAGGAGGAACCAGGAAGCCCCGACTCCCTCCCCCTTTCTGTGGTCTCCATTGTGGGCTGGAAAGGCGCGACCCCAAAGAGGCAGAAGAGGGGCGCGCAGGAACCAGATTGCCTGCAATTGAAACGCAGTCCGCACAGGTGGTGTATCCTTGGCCAAATGGGTCACAGAACTGCCCAGAGACCCCTGAGGAGAGACTAGAAACTGAGGCATTGGGGAAAGAACAGGAGGAGGAACCTGGGAGTCCGGACTCCTTCTCCTTGCCGTAGTCTCCACTGCACGGGAAGAGGTCACACCCCCAAAGAGCCAAAAGCCAAAAAGCACACATAGACAACCCCAAAACACCCAGTGCAGGTGCGCACACTTCCGCTGAGTGACCAACGAGGGTTGGCGAGCGTGTGTGTAACACGCGCAGGCTGGCGAATGCTTGCACCAGCCGGCAAGCCCGCCCACAGATTGGCACCGATATGGCCTGCGAGGGAGTGCGCAGAGCAGCAAGGGCAGGCGTAAATTGACCCGCCCGCCCGCGATTGCGGAGCGGCCCACAAAATTAGTAGAGTTGCCCAGATTCCCTGGAGGAGAGACCAGAGACAGGATTAACCGGAGAGTCCTGGAGCTGATTTCCTCCCATGTCCGTAGTCCCCATTTGGCGAGGGCAAGCAACGCACCCAAAGAGCCAAAAGCGGGGAAAACACACAATAGAAGACCCTAAACTGACCAGTGCCGTGGAGCTCGCCAGCCAGGGGGCCAGATGAGTACACGAGGTCGCGAATAATCCCCTGGTCTGGGGCAAGCACATGCGAGCCCAGGCAGGCGGGGAATTCTGCCGCGCCAGGAGTGCGCTCAAAGAGCCAGCGTGAGAGTGCAGAGAGATCCCAAAAAATAGCCCAGCCCTGACCGAAGAGGTCACAGACCTGCTCCAAGCAGGAGTCAGACACAGGCATTAGACTCCTGGAAGGCTCAAACAAACAACCCAAGATCCTATAGGGTCAACAACTGACATCATCAGAGGCAGGCCCAGAAAGAAAAGTAAAGGACAAAAATACTTAACAGACTGTCACAAAAATGAGAAGAAAAAGAAGTTCCCCCCAAATGAGTGGAAAAGGGGACTCCCCACAGAGAGAGGTAACGAAATAGAGGCAAAGGAACTATCAGATACTGAATTCAAAACAATGATTCTAAGGAAGCTCAATGAGCTCAGCCAGCTCAAAGAGAACTATGAGAAATTGCAGAGAAACTATCAGGATCTTACAGCAAACTATATCAGCCTGGGTAACGACATAGAAACTATCAAGAAGACACAAGAGGATATGAAGAATACCATTTCTGAATTGAAGAACACAGTAGAAGGAATCCAAAACAAGCTAGATGAAGCCGAGGATCGAATCAGTGAGATGGAGGACAAGGTAGAAAGAAACCCCCAGAAAGAACAAGAAATGGAAAAACGGCTCAAAAAGAATGAAGAGGCATTTAGGGAAATGCAGGACAACCTGAAATGCAATAATATCCATATAATAGGGATACCAGAAGGAGAAGAAGAGGAGCAAGGGATAGAGAACCTCCTCGAAAAAGTAATGATGGAAAATTTCCCTAATTTGAGGAGAGAAAGGCTCTCATGGATCCAGGAGGCACAGAGGACCCCGCTCAAGAGGGACTCATAGAGGTCCACTCCAAGACACATCATCATTAAAATGGCAAATGTCAAAGACAAAGAGAGAATCCTCAAGGCAGCAAGGGAGAAAGAAAAGGTAAGATACAAGGGGGCCCCGATACGCCTAGGAGCTGATTTCTCGACAGAAACACTACAAGCCAGAAGGGAATGGCAACAAATATTCCAAGTCATGAAAAGCAAGGGCCTACAGCCAAGGCTGCTCTACCCAGCTAGGCTCTCCATTAAAATAGAAGGGGAAATACGGAGTTTTCCAAACAAGAGAAGACTAAAAGAATACATCTCTACCAAACCAGCTCTGAAAGATATGCTAAGGGGACTGGTTTAAGCAGATGAAGGAAAAGAATGAGAGAGAGAGGAACACAGATACAAAGAGAAAAGATGAGTAAGTTTCTATCAGTAATATCTCTCAATGTGAATGGAATAAATGCCCCAATCAAAAGACACAGGGTAGCTGAATGGATAAGAAAACATGACCCACACATATGCTGCCTACAAGAGACCCACCTCAGAGCAAGAGACCTACACAGATTGAAACTAAAGGGATGGAAAAAAATATTCCAAGCAAATGGGCAAGAGAAAAAGGCTGGGGTTGCCATATTTGTATCAGACAAAGTAGATTTCAAAACAAACGCCATAAAGAGAGACCCAGAGGAGCACTTTATCATACTTAAAGGAAGAATCTATCAAGAAGACATCAACATTGTAAACTTATATGCTCCCAATAGAGGAGCCCCCAAGTTTATAAGGAAATTGTTGGGTGACTTCAAAAAAGATATAGACAGCAGCACACTGATAGTAGGGGACTTCAACACCCCACTGACAAAAATGGACAGATCTTCCAAACAAAACATTAATAAACATATTTTGGCGCTGAATGATACACTGAATCAAAGAGACTTAACTGACATATATAGAACCTTACATCCCAAAGAAAAATACACATTCTTTTCAAATGCTCATGGCAATTTTTCAAAGATAGACCACATGATAGGACACAAAGGAAGCCTCAGCAAATTCAGGAAAATTGAAATAATACCAAACTTTTTCTCGGACCACAAGGCCTTGAAACTCGAAATCAACCTCAAAGAGAAACTTCAAAAACTTGCCAACTCATGGAGACTGAACAGTACACTATTAAACAATGAATGGGTCAATAATGAGATAAGAGAAGATATCAAAAAATTTCTGGAAACAAATGAAAATGAGCAGACAACAGTCCAAAACCTATGGGACACAGCAAAGGCAGTCCTGAGAGGGAAGTTCATAGCAATACAGGCTTACCTTAAAAAGATAGAAACATTTCAAATAAAATACCTAACACTACAACCTCAAGAACTGGAGAAACAACAGCAAATAAATCCCAGAGCAAGTAGAAGGAAGGAAATAGTCAAGATTAGAGCAGAACTGAATGACATAGAGACAAAAAGAACAATTCAGAGGAGCAACCAATCCAGAAGCTGGTTCTTCGAAAAGATAAATAAAATTGACAAGCCTTTAAGCAGACTCATCAAGAAAAAAAGGGAAAGGACCCAAATTAATAATATCAGAAATGAAAGAGGAGAAATAACAACTGATACCACAGAAATACAAATGATCATCAGAAACTATTAGGAACAATTATATGCCAAGAAATTTGAAAATCTTGATGAAATTGGCAAATTTTTAGAAAAGTATAATCTTCCAACACTGAAGGAGGAAGAAACAGAAAGCTTGAACAGACTAATAACAGCTGGGGAAATAGAAGCAGTAATCAAGAAACTCCCAGCACACAAAAGCCCAGGGCCGGACGGTTTCACAGGAGAATTTTACAAAACATTTAAGGAAGAGCTAACCCCTGTCCTTCTCAGACTATTCCAAAATATCCAAGAGGAGGGAAGACTCCCAGACTCTTTCTATGAGGCCAGCATCACCCTGATCCCAGAACCAGATAAAGACCCTACAAAGAAAGAAAACTACAGGCCAATTTTGCTGATGAACATAGATGCTAAAATCCTCAACAAAATATTGGCAAACCACATCCAGCAATACATTAAAAAGATTATCCACCACGATCAAGTGGGATTCATCCCAGGGATGCAGATATGGTTCAATATACGCAAATCAGTAAACGTGATACATCATGTAAATAAAAGAAAAGACAAAAACCACATGATCATCTCGATAGATGCAGAAAAAGCATTTGGTAAGGTACAGCACCCATTTATGATCAAAACACTCAGCAAAATGGGAATAAATGGGGCATTCCTCAATGTAATAAAGGCCATATATGAAACACCTACAGCCAATATCATACTCAACGGGCAAAAACTGAAAGCTTTCCCACTAAGATCGGGAACACGCCAAGGATGTCAGCTCTCACCGCTTCTTTTCAAAAACTATGGTACATTTTACACAATGGAATACTACGCAGCAGAAAGAAAGAAAGAGCTGCTACCCTTCACAACAGCATGGATGGAACTGGAGAGCACTGTGCTAAGTGAAATAGTCCAGGGGGTGAAAGACAAATACCGTATCATCTCACCTATAAGTGGAACCTAATCAACAAAACAAACAAGCAAGAAAAAATAACCAGCAACATTGGAAAAAAAACCAACGATAATGGAAGGAAGGAGGGAGGAGGATAATGGGGAAAAGAATGGGAAGGGTCAAATCAAGGAACATGTATAAGGGACCCATGGACAAAGCCAAAGTGGGGAAGGATTGACCGTGGGATGTGGGGTGGGTGCAGCAAGGGAAAGTGGTGGCAGGAAAATGGAGACAAATATATTTGAACAATAAAAATAAAAAATAAAGTAAAAAGAAAATAAGAAAACAAATCGTATCTTCTCAGTAATGAAGGCAGAATTGAATTAGCAGCCTGTTGTCCCTGTGCCTACAGTATGGGGAAGGGAAGGCAAAAGAAGGGGGCACTTTGTCCTCTCTGCCCTACCTCCTTGCCTTTCTTCCTGTGAGCTGGGGTGTCCCACCTCCCCAAATTTCTCTCTGTATACCTGCCCCACTCTCCATATCTGAGCTCTAGAAGCCCTTCTTGCTCCAACCCCATCTCTCTCCCATCCTAAGGGCATAAAACCTCTATGTCTGCCTTACTCTCTGGCATAGGACACTTTGATTATTTTTGGCTGTGAATACTGATACTAAGGTAGGCAGGGATAACCCTCTCACACACACCATAGGGCCTATATCTCCTCATCCAAACCTTCCCTCCTTTGGCTATCAGATCAAAAATGAAGACAGAGAGGAAGGGTCTCAGGAGGTATGGTGGCTTCCATTTCTCCAGCTCGACCACAGAGAACCCGATGCCATGTAAAGACAGGCAGAAGGGGACCTGTGAGCTCATTCAACCCTTGATAACCTATTAGCAGATCCAGTATCATAAACAGACCCCAAAGAAATGTAACTGTTTACATGCTGTTTATATGTTTGGCAAAGCTTCCCTCTTGTTCTCCCTGGTATTTTAAGACTTTTTAGCCAGGCTCTTCTCACCTCTCCTGCAGAGGCCCCAGGCCTAAGCCTGTTCCTCCTTCTTACTATAACATCTCCTCAGCTCCTATCTTATCCCAAAGCACTACCTTCACTTCCAGCATGTCCTCCTACTTAGGCCACCAGGTACCCAGATTTCCCATGGGCCACACAGCCTAGTCTCTTCTGAGCACCAACCCCTTTTCATCCACCCTGGGTCTACTGGGTATGACCATCCCAGCCTTTTCTAGAGGTCATACTTTAAGTTTTCTGTGTCTTGATGAGATCCTGTGGAGAGGCGTGTAGATGTGCACAGCTGGGTAAATGTAAGCCAGAGGTGTGTGCACAAGTATGATAGCTCATGTAATTCAACACATGTATTTGGCCTTGGCTTTCTAGGTACTGGAGACTAATCCCCAAGGGAAGTTTCCAAAATCCAGTCATATTGTGCCTCAGCCCTGTCTGTGCCATGTCTACAAATGGCTACCAGGAATTGAATAGTAACCATTGCCTGGCACTGAATGTGGGGCTTTACATGCACTATTTTATTTAATACCTGTAACAACCTGGTAGGAAAGGTACTAGAATGATTTCCGTTTTACAGAGAGGAAACTGAGCAGTTCTACCCAAGTTAACAAAAAGCAACTAGCCAACTTGGCAATTGTCCCAGATCTGTCTGAGTCCACAGTTCATGGTCAAATTGCTCTGCTGGAGGCAGGCTGGGCCCATGCCCAAGGCAATAAGCAGAGTGTCTACAGATGGCTCCCTACGATTCTTCCTCTTCACCCCACAGAGTGCCCCAGATGTGCCATCTTTCAGGAACCTGCCCCTTGGTCATCAGAGAAAGTCCCCATGCTGGGGCCTGGTGCCCAGGTGCTGCACACTGTGTACACCACATACCATACCACAGCAAGCCAGGCAGCAGAACTTTAAAAATATTTTTTAACTTTGTATTATGGAAAATTTCAGAAGCTGGAATAATGAACCCCATGTACCATCACCTAGCTTCAAAACTTATCAACATTTTGCTAAACTCACTTAATCTATTCCCCCAGACACAAATTTCTTTATCTGAAGTACTTAAAAGTAAACATCAGACATCATTTTATTTCACTTGTAAGTATTTCAGTATATATCTTAATACATAAGGACTTCTTTTCTTTTAACCTAATTATAATACCATTAACACAGCTCACAAAATTAACAATGGTCCCTTAATATTATCTAATAGTCTATGTTCAAATTTCTCCAATTGCCTCACCAGCAACTTTTTACAATTGGCTTGTTCAAATCAGGATGCAAATAAGGCCTGCACATTGCATTTGGTTAATGTCTTCTAAGTCTCTGTTAGCTTTAATAGTATCCACCACCTTCTTCAAGGCCAATGTGCTATTAAATGTCCCACATTCTGGGTGACAAATTCTATCTTCATTGTGTGTTTAATATCCTCTTCAATCCCCAAGAGAGGATCTCAAAAGTACAAAAGAGATCATATTGCTCTCCTGCTTAAAACTCCTCTGTAACTTCTTACTGCCCTCAAAAAAAAAAAAAATCTTGGGGGGGAGGCAGAGACAAATGTATTTAAAAAGTAAATAAAAAAAAATCCAAAAAAAAAAATCTATAGCCCTTTCTTGACCCACAGGACCTGTCATACTATTTTGCTCCTGACCTCCCTCCTCTCAGCCCGCTCCTGCTCCCGTCTCTTCAAGGCTTGCTCTAGCCATGGGAGTTACCCTTTCTTACTTTGAAACTTCAGGGGCCATTGCAAACATGGTTCTTTCTCCCTGTAACACTTCTCCTCAGCTCCACCACATAGGCCACCAGCCAGATCTTCCTCATCCTTCCACTTACCTTTATGTCCCCTGACCGGAGACAGGTCTTCCTTGTTTACACTACCTAAAATAGATCCCTACCCCAGTGGTTCCCTGTCTCAGTCTCTTTTTTGTGTCCATTTTACTTCTCAGATTCTGTAGTTATTTTTGCTATCTGTTTCCTTCATGTTTAACTGCCTCCTCTGTCTTCTGCCACCCAGAATGCAGGTTTCTGAGGGCAGGGCTGAGTTTGGAGTCTCCAAGGTCTAGAATAGCTTAGAACATAGTATATGTTCAAATATTAGATATTTGATAGGATAAATGGAAAGGACAGAGGAAGAAAGAAGAGTTTTATATTTCAAATAGTGCATAGTCTGGTTGGAGAGGCAGGAAAACAATGAGAATGCAAGACTTCTCAATCAATCAATTAATCAATCAATATGCATTAAGCACCAACCAATAACCTCCTGTCACAAGTGTAAGTTTTGCAATATAGTTTTTCCTATAAGCCAGCTTTTGATTCCTGCTCAGGTCATCTGATCTGGGTCTTAAGAACCAAAAGTGCTGAACCAACTATATGCCCACCAGTCATACAGGTGACTCCAGCACTGAGAAATAATAGGGAGTTACCCAGGTGACCACACTATTTATTCAGCTTTATTAATGAAAGTCCACTCAGATTTTATTAATACAGACCCAATCCAAATTCATACTTATTTAATAACAATAATACTAACCTAATAATAATAATAATCAATCAGAAACAATCAGCAATAACATAACACAAGAGAATTGGGGGATAATGAACCTGAGTCCCAGAGTCTCAGCCTAAGGGTTTGGGAGACAGCACAGTAGGCCAGGGGAGCTGTCAGTGAATTACAAGGCAGGATCTCCAGAGTCTAGTCTGCAGTGGGGCAAATTCCTCAGTCTAGTAGGGCAAAGTGTCCAGCAGCATAGCAGAGAGATTGCACAGCATGGAGCAGCAACTTAGTGAGTGGAGCTCAGCTATCTCTGCAGTGGTCTAAGGTCCGCTTCAATTATGCCCAAATTCATGGCACCTGACTGAGCTGGGAAATTCCATGGCTCATGGCCAAGAGCCCACAGCACTCTATCAGTAGGTGTGCCCTCTCTGCTGACACATCTGTGTGCAGATGTCAGTTGTGCCTCCTTGCCAGATGTGCCTGGCATGATTTAGGTAGTTTCTTTCTTGAACCAAAGTGTCATAGCTGACTGGCAACCATCTTGGTTGACATGAGTGATGCCATTTTGTTTTATATACTTTACCCTAGCTTGACTGGACCAATGCCATTTTATTGGCCCTGGTCTCCACACCTCCATACTTTTCCAGGCATGAAGGGGATATCTTTGGTGTTAAAAGCACTCAGTTAACGGGTAATGGGGTACACTTTCTAAGTCTCAGTGGAAGTACTCATTCAGGGTTTCTTGGAGAGGGAATTCTGAGCTGAGTCTCCATCAGTAAAAATCCCTCAGCTTTCCTTGATACCCTACGGCTCCAAAGGATGCCTGGGTGGCAGGAAGGGCCCATGTTATTGTAAGTGAACAAAATGAAGATTTGGCTACCTGCCACAACAAAGACCAAACTCATAAGGCAGGTGCTGATGCAAAAGGAAAGAGGTTTTATTTTATTCAGGTGCCACACAATCTGGGAGAATCGTGGACTCCTGTCTCAAAGACCATCTCATCTTGCTCAAGCCCACAGTTCTTATAGGGATAGGGAGGGGAGGGTTTTGTTTTTTTTTCTGTCCAATCATCTTACTAACTTTCATTGTTCTTGGGCCATATCCATTCATCTTTCTAGCTTTCCAGGTGCTGGAGGCCCTATCCATTTACCTTGCTAGCTTTTCTCATGCTCAGTGTAAAAATCTCCTACTGCAACCATCTTGACCAATGGGGAAGATGCCTAGGCCCTCCAAATGACTATCTATGATAGCATTATGATTCTCCTCTTTTGGGAGATAAGAAAGTTGAGATTCAGCTATTTTTCCAGATCCCAGGGCTAGTAGGGATCAGAACTAGGACTGGAACCCCACAGGTTATGAATTCTCTCCTGCCTGTTGGGCAGGCAGGCACGGTGAGGAAGAGAGCAGAAGGGTGGAAGGGGACAGAGACCATCTGGGCAAAGGCCAGCGAAGTTGCCCTGGGAAGTCAAACTGTAGATCCTATGTGGGAGAGACTTCGCATCAGTTCTGCTCCATCAGGTGGGCATCTTGGTGCCTGGCTCCCAGTGCTTAGCTCTGTGCTGCAGCCTCTGGAAGCTTCACACCCTGAACATCAGGCTTCCTGCTTTATGGTTTAGTTATTTTTCATTTAGACAAAAGACCTCATTTGACCCTTTATGGTCCCATTCAGTATAACTTCTGTCTTTTTTCCAGAGCTGTCTATTTTTACTGTTTTGATCTCTATTGTTTTACTAAAGAAATCTTTTAGGGGGGTTTTTTCATTCTGGTTTTATTTATTACTTCTTTTATCTCTTTGCTTTCAAATGCAAATATAGAGACAATAGTATCACCAAGGTATCACCAACAGGGAGGCTAATGAAACCTGGGACCCCAGAGCCTGAGCCTTGGCTCACAGTGTGGTACTCCAGGAAAAACCAATGCTCCCATTTTAAGTGATCTGTTTCAGCAGTACAGGAATTCACAGGGCAAGTGAACTTCACAGAAGATAAGATTAGCCTCTCCACAGGCCAGAGGACTTACAGGAACAAAGCCTTTTAACTTATTTCTGGGAGGGTAACGTCTTAATTAATCCATTTTGACATGAAGACACTTGATGTGGCCTCTGAAGCAGCCATTAAACACTTAGTTTGCTCTTCTTGCCAGATTTTGTGCAAAGTAACCTGTCCACCATAACACCATACCCCATCCTGGGGCCAAGTAAGAGGGAAGAGTCTCTAAGCACACATTTCTGGGTAATAAGTAACAGACTTTCTACATTTTGGATAGCTGCATAAAAATATCTATGTCAACCCTGAGATGTTAAAATGTACTTCCATTCTGATGTTTGGAGTTTTGTTTATTTAGACATATGGGCACCCTTTAAAAATATAGAGTGGTCTGTGTTTGGAAATTTACATAAATGGTTTCATATTATCAATTCCACTCTGTCTCTTATATTTCTTCCCTCTGGGTTGCTTGCAGGATCTTCCCAAGTTGCTGAACATAGATGTACTTTATTTCTTCTGATAGCTACATGGTATTCCATCATATACATATACCACACTTTATCTACCTATTCCCCCAGTGAAGGACACAGGCTGGCTCAGATCCTGACCATCACGACTGATACCTCCTTGTACATGTCTTCCATGGGCCCATGACAGATCCTGTGAAATTGTACAACAGGCAGTGAGTACCAATGACAGGTTGAAGGTGCAGACCCTCAGTACACAGTTAGCCAGACTTCTCTGCAGTGTGGCTACACTATCCACCAACAGGGACTGAGGGCTTTCTCTTTCCCCCCCATTCACTAGTACTTCACATGATTCCAATTTTCTAATTTTGGACAATCTGAGGGGGTAAAATGCTGCCTTCTTATTTTAAATTGTGTTAAAGAGACTTAAGCAACTCTTCATATTGTTATAGCTTTTCAAACAGCCACTTCTAGGAATGGCTTATTTATATAGTCTCTTCCCTTTTCTCTACTAGATCCTTGTGTGTCTCATATGGATTTGCAGTTCTTTGTGTGTAATGGATATTAAACCCTTGTCAGCTTTAGACATCTAAAACTATCTATTCCCAGTCTGTTACCTCTCTGCTAACTTTATTTATACTATTTTAAAAAAACAAAAATTTCTAATGTTGGTGTATTTAAATCCATTTGTTTTGTGCCTTATGGTTTGTGTGTGGTGTTTTTTAAAATCTTTTCAAAGAAGTGCTCACTTTGAAGTTCTTAGTTATTTTTAATGTTTTCTTTGATTTATGTTCATAAGTTTACCTTTCAGTTTTAGTTCTTTCTCCATTTGGAATTTTTTAAAATAGTGTTGAGTAAGAATCTAACAATTTATTTCCAAAACAGTGAACCACTTTTTCTGATACTCTTTAAAATATAATTCATTATTCTCTCATTCATTTGGGATGCAGCCTCTATCATATCTTGAGTTTCCGTGTAGTTTTGTTTATTTAGACTTGTTTTTGTTTATTTAGTTTGTTTATCTATGTATGGCTGTCTGTCCTGGCTCCTCACTCTTTTCATTCAGCTTAGTTTCTATGCCAATAGCATAGTGCTTTTATTATTATGCTTTTATTGCCATTGTTTTGATTATCAGAAGAACAAATGTTGCCACTTTTTACATTGTATTAGCTATTTGTGGATGTCAACTCTTCTATACAACTTTTATAATCAGTTGGTTAAATTCTCCAAAATTCCTGCTGGAATTTAATTGAATATAGAAATTAATTTTGGACTAATATGCATCTGTCCAAGATTAAGTATTTCCAAACATGTATGTAATATTTCTTTTGCTTTAGGTTTTTCATTGAAGGGCTTCAGTAAAGTTTAATGTTTTGTTTTGTCTTTCCTTCATGGCCTTGGACCTTTGTTGTTAATTCCTAGTGCTTTTGTGGCTTTCATTACTATCATCAGAGGTAGGTCTACTGTCCTCCCTAGGCTCCTGGGAACCTATAAATGTGTTCATGCTATTGTAAAATTGCAAAAATAGAGTATTTTAACCACAATTCATAAAGACTTCTATTTCTTTCCATTCCAACCTTCACTACCACATTCCCCTACTGTTGGGCAGCAATGAAGTGACCACGGGTATTTGGTGGGGGTCTAGCTAAGGGGAATTTGAGCTAAGGATACGTCTAATTTGGGACTAATAGGATGTATTCATGTGCTCACAATAGATTCCATATATAGTTATGTCATTGTTAGACATCTTGGTGCCAGAATGGCTTCCAGGAACTCATGGAATCATTCCACTCATGACCTTGACTCACCAGATATCCATATACAAACGTAGAGAACTAGAGATAAGTCAATTAATTAATTTTAAAAATAACATTGCTTTTCTGTTTGTGACATACATTGTACTGTTAAGTTTTCAAAGTTATAATTACTTGTGATTTCTCACTCTAAATAAACATTTATTTTATACCAAATTTGAATTTGTACTTTTATACTATTTTGCTTAAAGAAGGCTACCCAAACTGTAACAAACTTCTGGCTCCCAGAACCTGGATTTCTCCAATAGATATTGTCAATGGTACTAATGCTTTCCATACTAAATGCCTATGTTGATGCAGAATTCAGCAAAGCCTTGTTAAATTATCTTATGATTCCTAAAATTTTCTGAACTCTTTTAAGTTTTCTCATTAGATTATCATATCATCTGCAAATAGTGACTGTTTCATCTTTCTTTCCAATACTTATGTTTTTTATTTCGTTTTCCTATCTTTTTGAATTGGTCAAGACCTTCAGTATTCTGTTGAACAGTATGACAGTGATAGTGCCCATTAAAAAGAATACATCAAAAGTTTTTCTTTAAGTATGTGTGCCAGAAATTTTGGTTGTCTTTATTAAGTTAGAAGTTCCTATTTTCCTAAGAATTTTTCTAAATCATTCATTGACATTGAACTTTATCAGATGGCTTTTGCACAGATTTAAATAATTGTCAGTTTACTCCTTTATTCCTTTAAATCAAGGGTCAGCAGAATGCAGACTGTACCAGGAGTGTCCAACTTTCAGGCATTTGTGTGTCACACTGGAGGAAGAGTTTTCTTGGGCCACACATTAAATACATTGCAACACATAATCACCAAAAAAATCTCATAATGTTTTAAGTAAATTTACAATTTTTATGTTGGGTTGCATTCTCAGCCATCCTGGACTCCATGCAGCCCATTGGCTGCAGATTGGACACCACTGCATAGTCCAAATTGCATTATTGCTTGTTTTTTACAAAAAAAGTTTAACTGGAACACAGCCATGTCCATTGTCTGTTGTTGTCTGTGGTTGCTTTCAAACTGCAATGGCAGTATTGAATAATTAGAACATACAGGGCATATCCCATAAAGCCTAAAATATTTATTTTCTCACTCTTTACAAAAAGTTTGCAAATCCCTGCTTGAAAGTGATTAATTATATTGATAGACTTTCTTTTTTATTTTTATTTTATAAGTCCTGTTTATTCTCTTAGAGTTGTCTCAATTTTTTCCCTATTGCCATCCTCCACCCATCCCACAGTCAATTCCCACACTTTTGTCCATGACCATGGGTAATTCTTACTTGTTCTCTGTCTAGTCCCTTACCCCTCTCTCCATCATTGCCCTCCTTCCCCATCCCCTCGGGTGACTTTCAGTCTGCTCCATGTTTCCATGCCTGTGGTTTTTTTTATTTGTTAGTTTATTTTGTTGAATAAATTCCACATATAGATGAGATAATATGGCATTTGTCTTTCACCAACTGGTTTATTTCACTTACGATAATATTTTCCAGATCCATCCATGTTGTCCCAAAAGGTAAGAGTTCCGTCTTGCTTTTTCTTTTTAAATGCAGAGCTGAGGGAGGGAAGGTGGGAGGGGGCAAGGGAAAGAGGTGGGGGGAAGGCAGAGACAAATGTATTTAAAAAGTAAATAAATTAATTTTAAATAAATAAATAAATAAATAAATAAATGCAGATTGATTTATTTATATTCAAATGTCAAAGTTCATTATAAAATATTAAAAAAATTAAAACCATTATAAAGTCTCAGCAATTAAACCAACATGACACCAGCACAGAAATAATCAAGCAGATCAATGAAATAAAGTGAGCATTCTAGAAACAAATGTATATACATCTAATGGTGTAATATATGATTAAATTGGTATTTCTTTTTTTTACATTTTTTTAAATTTTATTTTAATTTATTTTTTCAAATACATTTGTCTCTGCCTACCCCTCACCACTTTCCCTTGACCCCTCCCTCCGTCCCTCCCTCAGCTCTTCCCCTTTGGTTTTGTCCATGAGCCCTTGCTGTATGTTCCTTGACTTTCCCCTTCCCTTCTTTTTCCGTGCCCCCCTCCCTCCTTCCCTCTTGTCTCTGTTGATTTCTTTTCCTTTCAGGGTTGCTGGTCCTATTTTCCTTGCATCTTTGTATTGTTGGTTAGGTTCCACTTATAGGTGAGATCATATGGTATTTGTCTTTCCCCCCTGGCTTATTTCACTTAGCATAATGCTCTCCACTTCCATCCATGCTGTCGCGAAGTTGAGTAGTTCTTTTTTTCTTTCTGCTGCATAGTATTCCATTGTGTATATGTACCATCATTTTTCGATCCAGTCATCTACTGATGGGCATTTAGGTTGCTTCCAACACTTGGATATTGTAAATTGTGCTGCTATGAACATTGGAGTGCATAGGTTCTTTTGTATTGGTGTTTTGGTGTTCTTACGGTATAGTCCCAGCAGGGGAATCACTGGATCAAAAGGCAGTTCCATTTTCAGCTTTTTGAGGAAATTCCACACTGCTTTCCACAGTGGCTGCACCAGTCAGCTTTCCCACCAACAGTGTCCTAGGGTTCCCTTTTCTCCACAGCCTCGCCAGCACCTGTTGTTTGTTGATGTGTTTATGATGGCCATTCTGACCGGTGTGAGGTGGTACCATATGGTGGTTTTGATCTGCATTTCTATGATGGCTAGTGATGCTGAGCATCCTTTCAAATGTCTCTGGGCCCTCTGTATCTCTTCCTTGGAAAAGAATCTGCCCAGGTCCTTTGCCCATTTTTTGATTGGATCATTTGTCTTCTTGGGGTGGAGTCGAGTGAGTTCTTTATATATATTGGAGAGCAAACCTCTATCTGATGTATCATTAGTGAATATATTTTCCCATATGGTTGGCTCCCTGTTCATTTTGCTGATGTTTTCATTAGCTGTGCAGAGGATTCTTATTTTGATGAGGTTCCACTTGTTTATTCTTTTCTTTATGTCCCTTGTTTTAGGAGACATATCAGTGAAAAAATTCCTGCATGGGATATCTGAGAGTTTCCTGTCAATGTTCTCCTCTAGAACTTTTATGGTATTGCAACTTATATTTAAGTCTTTTTTTTTATTTTTTTTTAATTAATTTATTTATTTTTTAAATACATTTGTCTCTGCCTTCCCCCCTCTCTTTCCCTTGCCCCCTCCCACCTTCCCTCCCTCAGCTCTTCCCCTTTGGTTTTGTCCATGAGTCCTTGCTATATGTTCCTTGACTTTCCCCTTCCCTTCCCTTTCCCTGCCCCCCCCTTCCCTCTTGTCTCTGTTGATTTCTTTTCCTTTCAGTGTTGCTGGTCATATTTGCCTTGCTTCTTTGCATTGTTGGTTTGCTTCCGCTTATAGGTGAGATCATATGGTATTTGTCTTTCGCCCCCTGGCTTATTTCGCTTAGCATGATGCTCTCCAGTTCCATCCATGCTGTCGCAAAGTTTAGTACTTCTTTTTTTCTTTCTGCTGCGTAGTATTCCATTGTGTATATGTACCATGATTTTTTGATCCAGTCATCTACTGATGGGCATTTAGGTTGCTTCCAACACTTGGCTATTGTAAATTGTGCTGCTATGAACATTGGGGTGCATAGGTTCTTTTGTATTGGCGTTTTGGTGTTCTCAGGGTATAGTCCCAGCAGGGGAATCGCTGGATCAAAAGGCAGTTCCATTTTCAGCTTTTTGAGGAAATTCCACACTGCTTTCCACAGTGGCTGCACCAGTCTGCATTCCCACCAACAGTGGACTAGAGTTCCCTTTTCTCCACAGCCTCGCCAGCACCTGTTGTTTGTGGATCTGTTTATGATGGCCATTCTGACCGGTGTGAGGTGGTACCTCATGGTGGTTTTGATCTGCATTTCTCTGATGGCTAGTGGTGCTGAGCATCCTTTCAAATGCCTCTGGGCCCTCTGTATCTCCTCCTTAGAAAAACATCTGCCCAGGTCCTTCGCCCATTTTTTGATTGGATCGTTTGTCTTCTTGGAGTAAAGTCGAGTGAGTTCTTTGTATATCTTGGAGATCAAACCTCTATCTGATGTATCATTAGCAAATATATTTTCCCAAATGGTTGGCTCCCTTTTCAGTTGGCTGATGTTTTCTTTCGCCGTGCAGAAGCTTCTTATTTTGATGAGGTCCCACTTGTTTATTCTTTCCTTTATGTCCCTTGCTTTAGGAGACATATCAGTGAAAAAATTGCTGCGTGGGATATCTGAGAGTTTCCTGCCAATGTTCTCCTCTAGGACTTTGATGGTGTTGCGACTTATATTTAAGTCTTTTATCCATCTTGAGTTTATTTTTGTGTATGGTGTAAGCTGATGATCCAATTTCAATTTTTTGCATGTAGCCATCCAGCTCTCCCAACACCATTTGTTGAAGAGGCTGTTATTCCTCCATTTTATGCTTCTGCCCCCTTTGTCGAATATTAGATGTCCATAGAGACCTGGGCTTATTTCTGGGCTTTCTATTCTGTTCCACTGGTCTATGGGTCTGTTCTTGTGCCAGTACCAGATTGTTTTGAGTATAGTGGCTTTGTAGTAGAGTTTGACGTCCGGTATTGTGATCCCTCCTACTTTGTGTTTCTTTCTCAAAATTGCTGCAGCTATTCGAGGTCGTTTATGGTTCCATATAAATTTTTGAAATGTCTGTTCTATTTCTGTGAAATACGTCATTGGTATCTTAATAGAGATTGCGTTGAATCTATAAATTGCTTTGGGTAGTATGGACATTTTAAGGATATTAATTCTTCCAATCCATGTGCACGGTATATGCTTCCATTTATTTGTGTCTTCCTTAATTTCTTTTTTCAATGTTGTATAGTTTTCTGCATACAGGTCTTTTGTGTCTTTGGTTAAATTTATCCCTAGGTACTTTATCTTTTTTCGTGCTATATCGAATGGTATATTTTTCCTGATTTCTTCTTCTTCTATTGCATTGCTGGTGTACAAAAACGCCTTTGATTTCTGAATGTTGACTTTGTATCCTGCTGTTTTGCCAAATTCACTTATTAGGTTGAGGAGTTTTTTGGTAGAGTCTACAGGGTTCTCTATGTACACTATCATGTCATCTGCAAACAATGATAGTTTGACTTCCTCCTTTCCTATTTGGATGCCTTTTATCTCTTTCTCTTGTCTGACCGCTGTGGCTAGGACTTCCAATACGATGTTGAAAAGAAGCGGTGAGAGCGGACATCCTTGGCTTGTTCCCGATCTTAGTGGGAAAGCTTTCAGTTTTTGCCCGTTGAGTATGATATTGGCTGTAGGTTTTTCATATATGGCCTTTATTACGTTGAGGAATGCCCCATTGATTCCCATTTTGCTGAGTGTTTTGATCATAAATGGGTGCTGTACCTTGTCAAATGCTTTTCCTGCATCTATCGAGATGATCATGTGGTTTTTGTCTTTTCTTTGATTTATGTGGTGTATCACGTTTACTGATTTGCGTATATTGAACCATCCCTGCATCCCTGGGATGAATCCCACTTGATCGTGGTGGATAATCTTTTTAATGTATTGCTGGATGCGGTTTGCCAATATTTTGTTCAGGATTTTAGCATCTATGTTCATCAGCGAAATTGGCCTGTAGTTTTCTTTCTTTGTAGGGTCTTTATCTGGTTTTGGGATCAGGGTGATGCTGGCCTCATAGAAGGAGTCTGGCAGTCTTCCCTCCTCTTGGATTTTTTGGAATAGTCTGAGAAGGACAGGGGTTAGCTCTTCCTTAAATGTTTTGTAAAATTCTCCTGGGAAACCGTCTGGCCCTGGGCTTTTGTGTGCTGGGAGTTTCTTGATTACTGCTTCAATTTCCCCAACTGTTATCGGTCTGTTCAAGCTTTCTGTTTCTTCCTCCTTTAGTGTTGGAAGATTATACTTTTCTAAAAATTTGTCCATTTCATCCAGATTTTCAAATTTCTTGGCATATAATTGTTCATAATAGTTTCTGATGATCATTTGTATTTCTGTGGTATCAGTTGTTATTTCTCCTCTTTCATTTCTGATATTATTAATTTGGGTCCTCTCCCTTTTTTTCTTGATGAGTCTGCTCAAAGGTTTGTCCACTTTATGAATCTTTTCAAAGAACCAGCTTCTGGATTGGTTGCTCCTCTGAATTGTTCTTTTTGTCTCTATGTCATTCAGTTCTGCTCTAATCTTGACTATTTCCTTCCTTCTACTTGCTCTGGGGTTTATTTGTTGTTGTTTCTCCAGTTCTTCAAGTTGTAGTGTTAGGTCTTTTATTTGAAATGTTTCTATCTTTTTAAGGTAAGCCTGTATTGCTATGAACTTCCCTCTCAGGACCGCCTTTGCTGTGTCCCATAGGTTTTGGACAGTTGTCTGTTCATTTTCATTTGTTTCCAGAAATTTTTTGATTTCTTCTCTTATCTCATTATTGACCCATTCATTGTTTAATAGTGTACTGTTCAGTCTCCATGAGTTTCCAAGTTTGTGAAGTTTCTCTTTGAGTTTGATTTCGAGTTTCAAGGCCTTGTGGTCTGAGAAAAAGTTTGGTATTATTTCAATTTTCCTGAATTTACTGAGGCTTGCTTTGTGTCCTATCATGTGGTCTATCTTTGAAAAACTGCCATGAGCATTTGAAAAGAATGTGTATTTTTCTTCTTTGGGATGTAAGGTTCTATATATGTCAGTTAAGTCTCTTTGATTCAGTGTTTCATTCAGCGCCACGATATGTTTATTAATGTTTTGTTTGGAAGATCTGTCCATTTTTGACAGTGGGGTGTTGAAATCCCCTACTATCAGTGTGTTGCTATCTATATCTTTTTTGAAGTCATCCAACAATTTCCTTATAAACTTGGGGGCTCCTCTATTGGGAGCATATAAGTTTACAATGTTGATGTCTTCTTGATAGATTCTTCCTTTAAGTATGATAAAGTGCCCCTCTGGGTCTCTCTTTATGGCCTTTGCTTTGAAATCGACTTTGTCTGATACAAGTATGGCAACGCCAGCCTTTTTCTCATGTCCATTTGCTTGGAATATTATTTTCCATCCCTTTACTTTCAATCTGTGTAGGTCTTTTGCTCTGAGGTGGGTCTCTTGTAGGCAGCATATGTGTGGGTCATGTTTTCTTATCCATTCAGCTACCCTGTGTCTTTTGATTGGGGCATTTAGTCCATTCACATTGAGAGATATTACTGATAGAAACTTACTCATCTTTTCTCTTTGTACTTGTGTTCCTCTCTGTCTCATTCTTTTCCTTCATCTGCTTAAACCAGTCCCCTTAGCATATCTTGGAGTGCTGGTTTGGTAGAGATGTATTCTTTTAGCTTTCTTTTGTCTGGGAAACTCCGTATTTCTCCTTCTATTTTAATGGAGAGCCTAGCTGGGTAGAGCAGCCTTGGCTGTAATCCCTTGCTTTTCATGGCTTGGAATATTTGGTGCCATTCCCTTCTGGCTTGGAGTGTTTCTGTTGAGAAGTCAGCTCCTAGGCATATCGGGGCCCCCTTGTATGTTACTTTCTCCTTCTCCCTTGCTGCCTTCAGGATTCTCTCTTTGTCTTTGACATTTGCCATTTTAATGATGATGTGTCTTGGAGTGGACCTCCTTGGGTCCTTCTTGAGTGGGGTCCTCTGTGCCTCCTGGATCCATGAGAGCCTTTCTCTCCTCAAATTAGGGAAATTTTCCATCATTACTTTTTCGAGGAGGTTCTCTATTCCTTGCTCCTCTTCTTCTCCTTCTGGTATCCCTATTATACGGATATTATTGCGTTTCAGGTTGTCCTGCATTTCCCTAAATGCTTCTTCATTCTTTTTGAGCCGTTTTTCCATTTCTTGCTCTTTCTGGGAGCTTTTTTCTACCTTGTCCTCCATCTCACTGATTCGATCCTCAGCTTCATCCAGCCTGCTTTGGATTCCTTCTACTGTGTTCTTCAATTCAGAAATGGTATTCTTCATATCCTCTTGTGTCTTCTTGATAGTTTCTATGTCCTTTTCCAGGCTGATATAGTTTGCTGTAAGATCCTGATAGTTTCTCTGCAGTTTCTCATAGTTCTCTTTGAGCTGGCTGAGCTCATTGAGCTTCCTTAGAACCATTGTTTTAAATTCCATATCTGATAGTTCCCTTGCCTCTATTTCATTGAGCTCTCTCTGTGGGGAGTCCTCTTTTCCACTCATTTGGGGAGAACTTCTTTTTCTTCCCATTTTTGTGAGAGTCTGTTAAGTATTTTTGTCCTTTACTTTTCTTTCTGGGCTTGCCTCTGATGATGTCAGTTGTTGACCCTATAGGGCCTTGGGTTGTTTGTTTGAGCCTTTCAGGAGTCTAATGCCTGTGTCTGACTCCTGCTTGGAGCAGCTCTGTGACCCCTTCGGTCAGGGCTGGGCTATTTTTTGGGATCTCTCTGCGCTCTCAGGAGAGCTCCTTGAGTGCGTTCCCAGCGCGGCAGGGTCCCCCACCTGCCTGGGCTCGCATGTGTTTGCCCCAGACCAGGGGGCTTATTCGCGACCTCCCGTGCTCATCTGATCTCCCTGGCACGCGAGCTTCGCGGCTCTGGTCAGTTTAGAGTCTTCTATTGTGTGTTTTCCCCGCTTTTGGCTCTTTGGGTGCGTTGCTTGCCCTCGCCAAATGGGGACTACGGAAATGGGAGGAAATCAGCTCTCCGGTTAATCCTGTTTCTGGTCTCTCCTCCAGGGACTCTGGGCAGCTCTACTTATTTTGTGGGCTGCTCCGCAATCGCGGCGGGTAGGTCAATTTATGCCTGCCCTTGCCCCTCTGTGCAATCCCTCGCAGGCCGTATGGGTGCCAGTCTGTGTGAGGCCTTGCCGGCAGGTGCAAGCGTTCGCCAGCCCTCGTGGGTCACACACATGCTCGCCAACCCTCGCCAGTCACTCGGCGCAAGTGTGCGCGCCTGCTCTGGGTGTTTTGGGGGTGTCTATGTTTGCTTTTCGGCTTTTGGCTCTTTGGGGGTGTGGCCTCTTCCCGCGCAATGGAGACTTCGGCAAGGAGAAGGAGTCAGGACTCCCCGGTTCCTCCTCCCGTTCTTTCCCCAATGCCTCCGTTTCTAGTCTCCCCTCAGGGGCCTCTGGGCAGTTCTGTGACCCCTTCGGCTGAGGATCCAACCCCTGTGCGGACTGCGTTTCAATCGCAGGCAGTCTGGTTCATGCGCGCCCCGCGTCTGCCTCTTTGGGGTCGCGCCTTTCCAGCCCACAATGGAGACTACCGAACGGGGAGGGAGTCGGGACTCCCCGGTTCCTCCTCCCGTTCTTTCCCCAACGCCACTGTCTCCAGTCTCTCCTCAAGGCTCTCCCAGACAGTCTGCACTCAGCCCCGCAGCTCACACGCGCACAAGCTGTGTGAGGAGCGCACAAAAGGCAGGTTAATTGATTCCCTTATGCCTGAGCGAGATGGTAGCTGCAGAGTGGGAAGTGCGTTATCACCCGGGCTCCACCGGCCCCAGTGTCAGTTCTCTTCACAAAGTTTTCCTCACCAGTCTTTTCCCAGGCACCAGCCCACCCTGCTGCCGCCTGTACCCAGGGATCAAGGAGGGTGGCTGCCGCTGCAACTTTTGCGTTTGCCCTTTAAATGTTTTTTGCATCCCCAGCCACTTGTCTCTGGCAGAGAGTGCCCCTAAGCTTTTTGGGGTTGTGTTTTGTCTGTATTTTCTCGGCTTTAGCGGCTGTAGTTTAGGGGATCCTGTTTATGATTCAGACCCCGTTCTTCCCGGGGGGACTCCTACTGGCCGTTTCAATGTCCCTCTGGTGCCAGTGCCCGTGCGCACCCAGCCCACCCTCTCGAGCCTCCACCGCAATTCTCACCCGTTGGGATGTGTGAGAGTCGAATCCGCTGTCCGTGGCACCAAGGCTCCTCTCCCACTATCGCTCCACTGCTCTCCAGGTGATTACTCCATTATTTGGTTGCAATTCCAGTTTGGTTTTGGGAGGAGGTCAGCGTGACTCCCTTTCACTCATCCGCCATCTTTTTCAACCCCTCTATATTTAAGTCTTTTATCCATCTTGAGTTTATTTTTGTGTATGGTGTCAGTTGACGATCCATTTTCAATTTTTTGCATGTAGCCATCCAGCTCTACCAACACCATTTGTTGAAGAGACTATTATTACTCCATTTTATGCTTCTGCCCCCTTTGTCAAATATTAGTTGCCCATATAGTCCTGGGCTTATTTCTGGGCTTTCTATTCTGTTCCAGTGGTCTATGGGTCTGTTCTTGTGCCAGTACCAGATTGCTTTGAGTATAGTGGCTTTGAGATATAGTTTGATGTCTGGTATTGTGATCCTTCCTACTTTGTTTTTCTTTCTCAAAATTGCTGCAGGTATTCGGGGTCATTTATGGTTCCATATACATTTTTGAAATGTCTGTTCTATTTCTGTGAAATATGTCATTGCTATCTTAATAAGGATTGTGTTGAATCTATAAATTACTTTGGGTAGTATGGACATTTTGATGATATCAATTATTCCAATCCATGAGCACAGTAAATGCTTCCATTTATTTCTGTCTTCCTTAATTTCTTCAATGTTGTACAGTTTTCGGCATACAGGTCTTTTACTTCCTTGGTTAAATTTATTCATAGGTACTTTATTTTTCTTGTTGCTATATCGAATGTTTGTTTTTTTTTTCTGATGGTTCTTCTATTTCATTGCTGGTCTACAAAAATGCCTTGGATTTCTGAATATTGACTTTTTAACCTGCTGTTTTGCCAAATTCACTTATTAGGTGGAATTGTTTTTTGGTGGAGTCTACAGGGTTTTCTATGTACACTATCATATCTTCTGCAAACAGCGATAGTTTTACTTCCTCCTTTCCTATTTGGATGTCTTTTATTTCTTTTTCTTGTCTGACTGCTGTGACTAAGTTGAAGGCATGTGGTCAAAGTGGACATTCTTGTCATGTTCCCAATCTTAGTGAAAAAAGATTTAGTTTTTGCCCGTTGTGTATGATGTTGGCTGTAGGTTTTTCATTATGGCCTTAATAACATTGAGGATTCCCTCATTTATTCCCATTTTGCTGAGTGTTCCGAACAAAAATGAGTGCTGTCCCTTATTGAATGCTGTTTCTGTATCTATCGAGATGATCATGTGGTTTATGTCTTGTCTTTTATTTATGTGATGTATTACATTTATTAACTTGCGTATATTGAGCCATCCATGCATCCCTGGGATGAATCCCACTTGATCATGGTGGATAATCTTTTTAATGTATTGCTGGATGCGGTTTGCCTATACTTTGTTGAGGATTTTAGCATCTATGTTCATCAGCGAAATTGGCTTGTAGTTTTCTTTCTTCGTAGAGTCTTTATCTGGTTTTGGGATAGGGTGATGCTGGCCTCATAAAAAGAGCCTGGGAGTCTTTCCTCCTCTTGGATTTTTTGGAATAGTTTGAGAAAAACCAGGGTTAGCTCTTCCTTTAATATTTTGTAAAATTTTCCTGTGAAACCGTCCGGCCCTGGGCTTTTGTGTGTCAGGAGTTTCTTGATTACTGCTTCAATTTCCCCAGCTCTTATTGGTCTGTTCAGGCTTTCTGTTTCTTCCTCCTTCAGTGTTGGTAGATTATTCTTTTCTAGAAATTTGTCCATTTCATCAAAGTTTTCAAATTTCTTGGCATATAACTATTTTAGTAGTTTCTGACAATCCTTTGCATTTCTGTGGTATCAGTTGTTATTTCTCCTCTTTCATTTCTGATATTATTAATTTGGGTCCTCTCCCTTTTTTTCTTGATTTGTCTGCTTAAAGGCTTGTCAATTTTATTTATCTTTTCAAAGAAGCAGCTTCTGGATTGGTTGATCCTTTGGATTGTTCTTTTCGTCTCCATGTTATTCAGTTCTGCTCTAATCTTGACTGTTTCTTTCATTCTACTTGCTGTGGGGTTTATTTGTTGTTGTTTCTCCAATTCTTGAAGATGTAGGGTTAGGTCTTTTATTTGAAATGTTTCTATCTTTTTTAGGTAGGCCTCTATTGCTATGAACTTCCCTCTCAGGACCGCCTTTGCTGTGTCCCATACGTTTTGGACTGTTGTCTATTCATTTTCATTTGTTTCCAGAAAGATTTTGATTTCTTCTCTTATCTCATTATTGAACTATTCATTGTTTAATAGTGTACTGTTCAGTCTCCATGAGTTGGCAAGTTTTTGTGGTTTCTCTTTGAGGTTGAAATCCAGCTTCAAGCCCTTGTGGTCTGAGAAAAAGTTTGGTATTATTTAAATTTTCCTGACTATGCTAAGGCTTCCTTTGTGTCCTATCATGTGATCTATCTTTGAAAAACTTCCAGGAGCATTTGCAAACTATGTGTATTTTGCTTCCCCAGGATGTAAGTTTCCATATATATCAGTTAAGTCTATTTGATTCAGTGCGTCATTCAGCTCCACAATATCCTTGCTGATGCTTTGTTTGGAAGATCTGTCCATTTTTGACAGTGGGTGTTAGAAACCCCTACTATCAGTGTATTGCTGTCTATATCTTTTTTGAAGTCATCCAAGATTTTCCTTATATACTTGGGTGTTCCTATATTAGGAGCATATAAGTTTACAATACTTACGTCTTCTTGATAGGTTATTCTTTTGAGTATTATAAAGTGCCCTTCTGGGTCTCTTTTTATGGCCTTTGTTTTGAACTCTATTTTGTCTGATATAAGTATTGCAATCCCTGCTTTCTTCTCTTGCCCATTTGCCTTGAATATTTTTTTCCATCCCTTTACTTTCAATCTGTGTAGGGCTTTTGCTCTGAGGTGGGTCTCTTGTAGGCAGCATAAGTGTGGTTCATGTTTTCTCATCCATTCAGCTATCCTGTGTCTTTTGATTGCGGCATTTAGTCCATTTACATTGAGAGATATTGCTGATAGAAACCTATTCATTTTTTTCTCTTTGTACCTGTGTTTTTCTCTTTCTCACTCTTTTCCTTCATCATCTTAAACCAGTCCCTTTAGCACATCTTGTAGTGCTGGTTTGGTAGAGATGTATTCTTTTAGCCTTCTTTTGTCTGGGAAACTCCTTATTTCCCCTTATATTTTAATTGAGAGCCTAGGTGGGTAGAGCAGCCTTGGCTGTAGGCCCTTGCTTTTCATGGCTTGGAATATTTGTTGCCATTCCCTTCTGGCTTGTAGAGTGTCTGTTGAGAAATCAGCTCCTAGGCATATCGGGGCCCCCTTGTGTGTTACTTTCTCCTTCTCCCTTGCTGCGTTGAGGATTCTCTCTTTGTGTTTGACATTTGCCATTTTAATGATGATGCGTCTTGGAATGGGCCTCCTTGGGTCCCACTTGAATGGGGCTCTTTGGGCCTCCTGGATCCATGAGACCTTTTCTCTCTTTAAATTGGGGAAATTTTCCATCATTAGTTTTTCAAAGTGCTTCTCTATCCCTTGCTTCTCTTCTTCTCCTTCTGGTATCCCTATTATGCAGATATTATTGTGTTTCAGGTTGTCCTGCATTTCCCTAAATGCCTCTTCATTCTTTTTGAGTCTTTTTCCATTTGCTTACTCTTTCTGGGAGCTTTTTTCCTACATTATCTTCCATCTAACTGATTCGATCCTCAGCTTCATCCAGCCTGCTTTGGATTCATTCTTCTGTGTTCTTCAATTCAGAAATGGTATTCTTCATATCCTCTTGTGTCTTCTTGATAGTTTCTATGTCCTTTTCCAGGTTGATATAGTTTGCTGTAAGATCCTGATAGTTTCTCATAGTTATCTTTGAGCTGGCTGAGCTCATTGAGCTTCCTTAGAGCCATTGTTTTGAGTTCAATATCTGATAGTTCCCTTGCATCTATTTCATTTAGCTCTCTCTGTAAGGATTCCCCTTTTCTACTCATTTGGGGGAAACTTCTTTTTCTTTGCATTTTTGTGAGAGTCTTTTTTTCATTTATTTATTTGTTTGTTGTTTGTTTGTTTTTCCTTCTGCTTCAATTGATCTGTCTAGATTACCTGACTTTGTTGATTAAACTTCTATGGTAGTAGCACTTCCTTTTATTATTTCTGTATTTGTTCTTTACCTTTCTTTCTGGGCCTGCCTCTGATGATGTCAGTCGTTGACCCTATATTACCTTGGGTCATTTGTCTGAGTCTCCAGGAGTCTACTGTCTGTGTCTGACTCCTGCTTTGGTCAGCTCTGTGACCCCTTTCACCAGGGATCCACTATTTTTGTGGATCGCTCTGCACTCTCACATGGGCTCCTTGAGCGCGCTCCCTGGCCTAGCAGGATCCCCCACCCACCTGGGCGCATGCACTTGCCCCAGTCTATGGGACTTATTCACCCAACCTCACGCACTGGTCTGGTGCCTACACCTTCCAGGCACCCCAGCACTGGTCAGTTTAAGGGTGTTTTTGTGTGCTTTCCCCACTTTTGGCTCTTTGGCAACGTGGCTTGCCCGCGCAAAATGTAGACTATGGAAATGGGAGGAAGTCAGCTCTGGGACTCTCAGGTTAATCCTGTCTCCAGTCTCTCCCCAAGGGTCTCTGGGCAGCTCCGTGACTGCTTCTCCCCAGGATCCACCATTTCTGCGGATCGCTCTGCACTCTCACACTAGCTCCTTGAGTGCACTTGCAGGCGGGCGAGCCCGCATCCTGGCCCAGCATACTTCCCCAACCTCCTGAGCACCCCCGGCACTGGTCACTTTAGGGTCTTCTATTGTGTGCTTTCCCCACTTTTGGCTCTTTGGGGGCTTGGCCTGCCAGCACAAAATGGAGACTAGGGAAATGAGAAGTCAGCTCTGGGACTCGCCGGTTAATCCTGTCTCCAGTCTCTCCCAAAGGGTATCTGGGCAGCTCTGTGACCTCTTCAACTAGGGATCCACTATTTCTCTGGACCTAATTGGGAGCCTTCTGGCTTCCACGCTGCGCAAATGGGGACTACGGAATGGGGAGGGACTCTGCTCCAGTGATCTCAGATAATCCTCCAGTTCTTTCCCCAACCCCTCCGTCTCCAGTCTCTCCTCAAGAGTCTCTATGCAGCTGTGTTTTCCCTTTGGCCAGGGATCCTCTATTTCTTCCAGCAAGTCTGCACACAGCCTTTAGTCCACAAGCCCACAAGCTGTGTGTGGAACATGCAAAAGGCAGGTTAATTGATTCTCTTATGCCTGGGCGAGGTGGTAGCCGCAGAGTGGGAGGTTCGTTATGACCAGAGCTCCGCTGTCCACCATCTCTGTTCTCTTCACAAAGTTTTCCTTGCCAATCTTTCCTCAGGCACCAGCCCACTCTGCTGCCTCCTCTACCCAGAGATCAAGGAAGTTGGCTGCCACTGCAAATTTTTGCGTTTGCCCTTTAAATGTCTCTTTGCATCTCTAGTCACCTGTCTCTGGCAGAGAGCGCCCCTAAGCTTTTCGGGGTTGCATTTTGTCTGTGCGTTTTCCTTATTTCAGCTGCTTTAGTCTAGCGATCCCTCTTTATGGTTCAGACCCTCTTCTTCTCAGGAGGATCTAACTGGCTGTTTCAATGTCTCTCTGGTGCCGGTGTCCGTGGATGCACAGCCCACCCTCTCGAGCTTCCACTGCACTTCTCACCTGTTGGGATGTGTGAGAGTTGAATCCACTGTCTGTCCGCAGCTCCAAGGCTCCTCTCCTTCTATCATTCCATAGTTTTCCAGGTGATTTCTCCACTGTTTAGTCGCAATTCCAGTCTGGATTTTCTATACAAATAACCTGTCTTGGCTCCTGCTGAGGACTTTTCTAAAATCTCTCAAAGGTTCACAATTGCAAACAAAGAGCATCTGGCCTTGATGTGCCCTGAATCGCTTGCTAAATGACCCCAGGCCCAACACTGGTGGTAGCCAGCCTTGCAATTTGGTGGTTTGCAGCTTGGCTTCTCCTGGGCACCTCCACAGCCAGCACAGGTTGCAATCAGCTGCATATTTCTCTGTAGCTCATGCTGAGTGGCGCCAAGCAGGTTGCTGACTCTGCACCTCCGGGGAGATGCCAGAGCCAGTGCACCCAGTGGACAACTTCAGACCATGCTGGATTAAACCACAACCATGAGCCACACACTCAAGAGGTGGATTCAGAGAGCACCAAAACCCCAGTGAACCAAGTCCTGCTCCACTGGGTCAGCTCCTGCACAGCCGCTCCTCCACTGAAGTTGCAGCTGGTCCTCACAGCTGATAAGCCTGAGAGTCAGTCCTTCCTAGTGATGCCAACAGCAATCAACACTCAACTACAATAAGATAGTGCACACAGCCCACACATTGGTGCACCTGGAGTGCCCAGCTTGGGGAAGTAAGGAGACTGCACCACTGGGCCCTACAGGACACCTACTACACAAGACCACTCTACCAAGTCTGGGAGATGTAGCAGCTCTACCACTACATAGAAAAAAATCTAAGAAAGCAGCCAAAGTGTGGAGACAAAGAAACAGGTCCCAAATGAAAGAACAGAAGAAATCTCCAGTAAAAGATCTAAATGAAATGGACACAAGCAAACTACCAGATACAGACTTCAAAACACTAATTATAAGGTTGCTCAATAAATCTGGTGAGAACTTCAACAGCATAAAAAAGAACATAGAAACTATTAAAAGGGACCAATCAAAAATGAAAGATACACTAACTGAATGAAAAATAATTTACATGGAATCATCAGTAGAGTACTTGAAGCCAAGAATCAAATTACCAATTTGTAATACAAGGAAGCAAAAACCGCTCAGTCAGAACGTCAAAAAGAAAAAAGAATTCCCCTCAAAAAATTAGGATAGTGTAAGGAGCTTCTGAAACAACATCAAGCATACCAACATTTGCATCTCAGGGGTGCGAGAAGAAGGGAGAAAGCAAGAAATTGAAAACATATTTGAAAAACTAATGACAGAAAAGTTCCCCAACTAGGTCCATAAAGCACAAAGAATCCCAAACAAGATGAAAACAAACAAGCCCACATCAAGATACACCATAATTAAAATGCAAAAGGTTTAAAACAGAGAATCATTTTTAATATATTTTATTGACTCCGCTACTATAGTTGTCCAAAGTTCCCCCCTTTTGCCCCCCTCGACCTGGTACTCCACATTCTTTCCAGCAACCCGTCCCAAGTTCATGTCCATGGATCATGCATATAAGTTCTTTGGCTACTCCATCTCCTATATTGTACTTTACAGCCCCATGGCTATTCTTTACTTACCAATTTGTATTTCTTAATCCCTTCACATTTACCCCTATTCTACCCTTCCCTCTCCCAACTGATAACCCTCCAAATGATCTCCATATCTATGATTCTGTTTCTGTTCTGCTTGTTAGCTCAGTTTGCTTTTTAGACTCAATTGTTGATAGTTGTGAATTGATTGCCATTTTAATGTTCATAGTTTTGATCTTCTTTTTCTTAAATAAGTCTTTTTAACATTTCATATAATAAGGGTTTGGTGATGATGAACTCCTTTAGCTTTACCTTGTCTGGGAAGCAATTTATCTGTGCTTCAATTTTAAATGATAGCTTTGCTGGATAAAGTAATCTTGGTTGTAGGTCCTTGCTTTTCATCACTTTGAATACATATTCCCCATCCCTCTTAGCCTGCAAATTTTCTTTTGAGAAATCAGTTTATAGTCTTATGTGAACTCCTTTGTAGGTAACTATCTGCTTTTCTCTTGCTGATTTTAAGACTCTCTCTTTGTCTTTAACCTTTGGCATTTTAATTATGATGTGTCTTAATTGTGATGTGTCGGTGTGGCCCTTTTTGGGCACATCTTGTTTGGGATTCTCTGTGCTTTCTGGACTTGTATATCTATTTCCTTCACCAAATTGAAGTTTTCTTTCATTATTTTTTCAAATGTTTTCAATTTCTTTTTTTTGTTGTTGTTTTTTTGTTTTTTTATTTATTTTTTTATTTATTTACTTTTTAAATACATTTGTGTTTTCAATTTCTTGATCTTTCTCTTCTTCTGGCACCCCTATGATTCAAATGCTGGTATGTTTGAAGTTGCCCCCAGAAGCTCCTTACCCAATCCTTTTTTTTTTTTTTGGGAATCTTTTTCCTTCTTGCTGTTTTGATTGATTTTTTTTTCTTCCTTATGTTCCAAAATACTGATTTGACTCTGTTTCACCCCTCTGTTGGTTCCTGTAAATTTTTCTTTATTTCACTTAGTGTAACCTTGATTTCTACCTGGGTGGTTTTTACACTGTTGAAGTATCCATGAGTTCCTTGAGTACCCTAATAACCAGTATTTTGAACTCGTCATCTGATAGATTGCTTATCTCCATTTTGTTCAGTTTTTTTCTTTTCTGGAGTTTTGTTCTGTTCTTTCATTTAGGCCAAATTTCTTTGTCTCCTCATTTTGGCAGCCTCCCTGTGTTTGTTTCTATGTATTAGGTAAAGCTGATTTGATTCCATGTCTTAGTAGCATGGCCTATTGTAAAAAAATTACAGCAGTAGGTTAGATGGTGCAGGGCCTTAGGTAATAGCCAAGGGGAGACAGCCAGTGTGAACCAGGTTGATGGAGTCTCCAGTATGGTGTTGCTGCTCTGTGGCTCTGTGAAGGAGGAGGCTCAGAAAGGGGACAATGCCACTTCCTGGCCTCTGGAGTTTTGTCCAGGAGGAAGCTGTCCCCCATCACTCACCCTGTCAGACATTTCAATTTCTCCCCATATGCCACTGGTGCCCTTCCAGCTGCTGCCCCAGTACTGAAGCCTAGAGGGAGTGAGTCTGCAAAAGTCCTTTTTGGGCCCTTTCAGAGGAGACATCTGAAAATCCTGCAGTTTCCTCCACTGCTCAACCCTCATTTGTTTTTTCAGCCAAAAGTTATGGGGACTTATCTTTCTGGCACTGAAATCCTGGGCTGGGTGGTCTGATGTGAGACTGATATCCTCCACTCCTGAGTGCCCCTCCCAATTTTTACCTACCACACATGGGAGTGGACCACCCATTCTGCACCTCCATGCCTCTCAGTGTATCTCCACATCTCTGCCCCTCCTACCCATCTGGATGAATGTGACTTCTTTAATTCCTTGGTTGTCAGACTTCCATAGAGCTTGATTTTTTGGTGATTCTGGATGATATTTGTTTTGTAGTCTAGTTGTAATTTCTGCTGTGGTTGTATGAGGAGGTGAACCGTGTTTACTTACACCTCCGTCTTTACTGGAAGTCCCAAAGAGATAGTCTTAAAAGGAGCAAGAGAAAAACAATTACCTACAAGGAGCTCCTGTAAGACTATCAGCTGATTTCTCAAAAACTTTGCAGAACAGAAGAAAGTGAAAAGAAATATTCAAAGTGATGAAAAGCAATGACTTACAACCAAGATTACTCTACCCAGCAAAGTTATCATTTAGAATCAAAGGACAGATAAAGAGCTTCCAAGACAACAAAAAGCTAAAGCAGTTTACCACCAAACCAGCATTGTATGAAAATTTTAAGGGTCTTCTTTAAAGAAAAGAAGAAAAAAGATCAAACAGATGAACAAAAAATGACAATAAATATATATCAGCAACTGAATCTAAAAAAAAAACAACAAAATAAATGAACAGTAGAACACAAACAATTCACCAATACAGAGAATGTTTTGATAGTTGCCAGATGGGAGGGGATTGGGGGGAAGGAGTGGAAAAGGAGAAGAAATTAAGAAATACAAATTGGTAGTTACAGAATAATCATGGGGATGTAAAGTACAACATAGAGAATATAGTCAATAAATAATTATGTATGGTGGCAGGTGGGTAGAGATCTATTGTGATGAACACTTGGTACTTTATATAATGTCTAATCACTGGCGTGTGCACCTGCAACTAATATAACATTGTATGTCAACTGTAAATGAATAATAAAAATGATTAAATGGCAAAAAAAGAGTACATTTATTTCTTTTCTACTCTGTGCCAGGCTCTGTCTTGGGTCCTGGAGGCACTTGGTTCTTGATTACTTCTCCAATATACTCATTACTCTCCTGCTCATTTATTATCCTCCAACTACTTGGAACTTTTCCTAGCACATTGAAGATGCCTTGCTAGGCTCTTTCACTTACTGCACTTTGCACCAGAAATGTCCCACTTTCCCTCCACCTTTCAACCCTCTACTGATGTTTGCACTGCTGACTTTTTCTAATAATTCAAGTCTCAGTTCAAATTTTACAGACTCTCCCTGGCTGCTCTATCTAAAGTAGTTAGCCCTCTTGTCACTTGTTTTATCCTGTTTCATTTCTTCTTGTTTAACATTTACTGCTACTGGCAATTGGTCAGGACAGACTGGGTTAAACAACAGTAACAAACAGGGGAGAGAAATACAGGTACTGGGAGAGTCACAGTCAATGTTTATTCTGCATTTATTATGTGCCAGACATTTTGCTTAGCATCTTATATGTATTATCTTATTTAATTTACACAGCAACCATATGATGTAGGTATTGTTATTCTCATTTACAAATAAGGAACTAGAGGCTAAAAGAGCTTAAGTGGCATAGCTAGAACATGGTGAAGTCAGAATTCGAATCCAAGTCTGTGTGACATCAGAGTCCCCATGTTCTCAACAAGTATGAAATAGGAGGAAGGAGGAAGTGTTCACCCTTCTCTCTTCTCCTTCTTCCCACCATTGTCCTCCTTCCCCATCCCCCCTGGTCACTTTCAGTCTGCTCCATGTTTCCATGTCTGTGGTTGATTTTGCTCATTAGTTTATTTTGTTGAACAGATTCCACTTATAGGTGAGATCATATGGTATTTGTCTTTCACTGACTGGTTTATTTCACTTAGCATAATATTCTCAGTTTCATCCATGTTGTTGCAAAAGGTAGGAGTTCCTTCTTTCTTTCTTTTTTTAAAATGCAGATTGATTTTATTTATTTTTAAAGGTCAAAATTCATTATAAAATATTACATAATTAAATCATTATAAAGTCTCAGCAATTAAAATAACCTGACCAGCACAGAAATCATCAAGCAGATCAGTGAAATAAAATAAGCATTCTAGAAACAAACATATATATCTAACAATGTAATATATGACTAAATTGATATTTCAAATCAATGGGGAAAATGAGGCTTATTCAACAAATAAGGTGTATGAACCACTATTACTTGAAATAAAACAAATATAGAGACTTATTTCACATATTATACAAAAAAAATTCAGATGAGTTCAAAATTAATATGTAAAATCTAAGGAGTTTTAGGAGAAAATACAAAATAATATTTTTCTTACCCCAAAGTAAAATATTCCAACCCAAAAGCTATAAAGTAAAATATTGACAATATGACTGTATTGAACATTTAAGACTACACAGTAAATATATTTGTGTGTGTGTGTGTGTGTGTGTGTGTGTGTGTGTGTGTGTGTGTGTATGGACAAGTCATGGAATAGGAAAGTATCTGCAACACATCTAAAAAGGGTTAATAGTCTTTTTTAGAGAAAAAAATTCTACAAACATTTAATTAAAATATCAAAAAGAATACCAAAAAGCCATTTAAAGCTTTTTAAAAACAGGTCACAGTGACCTCTTTCCAGGACCAATCTTGAGTTACAACTAAATTATGAAGAATTCACCTGGAAAACAACTGAATGATAGCAAGAGAGTAGATTTGAAACTCAAACAGACAGAGGAATCAGCTTTAGCACAACCTAACTGGTGAAGAGTACGGTAAAGACTTCAGAAGGTGGGCTAGGTGCTCATTGGTGGCAGCACCAGAGGGACATTGAAATGGACAACTGGATCCCCTTGAGAAGAATGGGGACTGAACCATAGGCAGGGATCTCCAGCCTACAGGACCAGAGCCCATAGAGTATTCAAATAACAGCCAGCTGCAAAAAGCAGCAGAGTTGCTCTCTGGCAGAGGATGGCGGAGGGAGACACAATGAGCCATTGAAAGAGCCAGGGCATACATTTGTGTTGGCAGCCACTTACCGTGGGTTCTGGCAAAGGTGGAAGCAGAGTGGGCTGGAGCCTTTTGTTGAGAGACTGGGGAAGGAAGCTTTGGGGAGAGAACTGAGGGAGTAGCCAGTGAGACTACTGTGATAACTGCTCCCCCATATGTCAGCAGCCATCTGGTTCAAGCAGACCACTCCCCTGAGCAGCAGCAGCCTTGAGGCCACAATAGCACCACCCCAGGAGGCACTGTGCCAGTGGTAGTGATGCACAAGCCTGACAGCTGAGTTTAGAATGGCAGACACAAGTAGTAGACCCCTGGCCAAAGGGGACACAAACAGGTCTAGAGATGCTTGAGGAGAGTCTGGAGACGAAGGCTTTGAGGAGAGAACTAAGGGAGTAGCCAGCAGGATCCCAGTACTGAATCCTCCCCCATACAGCAACAGTTATTCAGCTTAGGCAGACCACTCCCCTGATTAACAGTAGCCTCAGAGGACACAACAACCACACACAGAAGAGGGACTCTGCCCCACCCTGTGGTGCCTCAGCTGGACAGCTGAAAGCAGCACAACTAGATTAACAAATGAGAGAGCCACGGAATGTAGATTCCAAGAAGTCTCAAAAAGACTGCCTAAGGTCAGTTGGGATCAACTGCTGACATCATCAGAGGCAGACCCAGAAGAAAAAGTAAAAAAGGGTGGTCTCCCACCATGAAAGTTCACACCACAAACTTAGGCAGTCAAGACTGATCAATTTGAGAAGCAGAAGCAGAAGAGTCTCACAAATAATGTGAAGACAAAGAAATAACCCATTCAAAGGGAAAGGATGAATCCCCAGAGAGAGGACTAAATGAAATAGAGGCAAGTAAATGATCCGATTTTAAGTTCAAAACAATGATGCCAAAGAAGCGCACTGACCTCAGTGAGCTCAAAGAGAATTACCAAACACAACAGAGAACCTATAAGGAACATACTACAAACTATATAAGCATGAAGAAGTGACATAGAAACTATCAATAAGACACAAAAGTACATGAAGAATACAATTTCTAAACTGAAGAACAAAGTAGAAGGAATCAAAAGCAGGCTAGATGAAGCAGATGATTGAATCAATGAGCTGGAGGATAAGGCAGAAAAAAGCTACCAGAAAGAGCAAGACAATAATAAAAGACTCAAAAAGAATGAAGAGGCATTGAGGGAAATGCAGGACAAGCTGAAACAGAATAATATTCATATAATAGAGACCAGAAGAAAAGGAACAAAGGATAGAGAAACTGCTTGCCAAAGTAATGATGGAAAACTTCCCTAATTGGAGGAGAGAAAAATCATGAAAGTCTAAGGAGCACAGAGGGGCCAATTTAACAGGGTCCCAATGAGGCCCACTCCAAGACACATCATAATTAAAATGGCAAATATCAAAGACAAACAGAGAATCCTAAAGGCAGCAAGGAAGAAGCAGGAAGTAGCATACAAGAGAGCAACATTATGGCTAGTACCTGACTTCTCAAGAGAAACACTACAAGCCAGAAGAGAATGGCAAGAAATATTCCAAGTCTTGAAAAGCAAAGACCAGCAACCAAGACTGCTCTCCCCAGCAATGCTCTCAATTAAAATGGAAAGTGAAGTAAGGAGATTCCCAGACAAAAGAAAGCTAAAGGAATATATTTCCACCAAACCAGCATTGCAAGATATGCTAAAGGGATGATGTTAACAGGGTGAAGAAAAATAGTGAAAAGAGGGGATCACGGGTACAAAGGTAAAAAATGAATAATTACCTATCAATAATAACTCTAAGTGTAAATGGACTAAATGCCCCAATCAAAAGACACAGGATAGCTGAATGGATAAGAAAACATGACCCACACTTATGCTGCCTCCAAGAGACCCACCTCAGAACAAAGGAACTACACAGACTGAAAGTAAAAGGATGAAAAAAAATATTCCAAGCAAAAGGACAAGAAAAAAATGCAGGTATAGCAATACTTACACAAAATAGATTTCAAAACAAAGGCCATAAAAAGACACAGAAGGACACTTCATAATATTCAAAGGAAGACTCCATAAAGAAGACATAAACATTGTAAACTTATATGCACACAACATAGGAGCACCCAAATGTATAAGGAAAATGTTGGAGGACTTCAAGAAAGATATAGACAGCAACACACTAATAGCAGAGGATTTTAACACCACACTGTCTACAATGGATAGATCTTCCAAATAAAACATCAACAAGGATGTTGTGGAACTGAATGATGCATTAGATCAAATGGACTTAAGTGACATATATAGAACATTTCATCCCAAAGAGACAAAATACACACTCTTTCCTAGGCACAAGGAACATTTTCAAGGACAGATTACATGACAGACACAAAACAAGCCTCAACAAATGCAGGAAAATTAAAACAATAACAAACATTTTGCCAGACCACAAGAGCTTGAAACTGGTAATCAACCTCAAGGAAAAAACTCAAAAACTTTCAAGCTCAGGGAGACAGAATGGCATGCTATTAAACAATGAAAAGGTCAATAATGAGATCAAAGAATAAATCAAAAAGTTTTGGAAACAAATGAAAATGAACCCACAACAGTCCAAAACCTATGGGACACAGCAAAGGCAGTCCTGAGAGGGAAGTTCATAGCAATACAGGCCTACCTAAAAAAGATAGAAACATTTCAAATGAATGACCTAGAAATAAAGAACTAGAGAAACAATAACAAAAAAGCCCAGAGCAAATAGAAGAATGGAAATCTCAAAATCAGAGCAGAAATGAATGAGATAGAGACTAAAAGAACAATTCAAAGGATCAACCAATCCAGGAGCTGGTTCATTGAATAGATAAACAGAATCAAGAAGCCTTTCAGCAGACTCATCTAAAAGAAAAAGAGAGGACCCAAATAAATAATATCTGAAATGAAAGAGAATAACTAATAACTGATACCATAGAAGGACAAATGATTGAAGAAATCACTATGACACTTTTATAACAAGAAATTCAAAAACCAGGATGAAATAGACAAATTTCTACAAAAGTATAACCTTCCAATACTGAATGAAGAAGAAGCAGGAAGCCTGATCAGTCCCATAATAGCTGGTAGAATTAAAGTAGTAATCAAAAAACTCCCAGCACACAAAAGTCTTGGACCGGACAGTTTCACAGGAGAATTTTACAAGATATTTAATGAAGAGCTAACCCCTGTCCTTCCCAGATGATTCCAGAAAATCAAAGAAGATGGAACACTCCTAAATGCTTTTTATTAGGCCAGCATCACCCTAATTCCAAAACCAGATAAAGACACAACCAAGAAAGAAAACCCCAGGCCAATATCACCGAGGAACATAGACACTAAAATCCTCAAAAAAATATTGGCAAACTTCACCTAGCAAAAGAGTAAAATGATCATATGCCATGATCAAGAAGGATTTATCTCAGAGATGCAAGGATGGTACAATATTCACAAATCAATAAACATAATATATCACATAAAAAAATTGAGCTTAAACTGCCCAGTGCCGGGGCACACTCGCAAGTGGGCCAGTGAGTGCACGAGCAGGCCAGCACGCATGCGAATGGGCCGGCATGCAAGTGCAGAGCAGTCCACAGAAATAGTGGATCCCTGGATGAAGGAGTCACAGAGCTGCCCAGAGACCCTTGAAGAGAGACTAGAAACAGAGGAGTTGGAGAAAGAACTGGAGGAGTAATCGGAAGTCCCGGAGCTGACTCCTCCCTATTTCTGTAGACTCCATTTTGCGCAGGCAGATGATGCCCCAAAAGAGGCAGCAGCGGGAAAGGAAATAATAGCCCTGCCCTCAGGACAGTCTGATCTGGACCGGAGTTGATTGCAGGCCTTGGCGCTGAGTGCAAAACTGCGTACAGATATAGTAGACCCCCAAAGAAAGGGACACAGAGATTCCTAGAGACTCTTAAGAAGAGACTGGAGGTGGAGGCATTGGGAAGAGAACTAAGGGAGTACCTGGGGAAGATCCTGGTTATGACTCCGTCCCCAGTCAACGTTCTCCATCTTGATCAGGCAGACCAATCCCCTGAGGGACAGGAGCATATAAGGACAAGATAGTCCTGCCATCAGGAGGCACTGCTACACCCTGTGGTGCTGAAGACTGACAGATGAAGACAGAGTGAACAGATTAATAATCACAGGAGACAGACACAGAGAGTAGATTCCTGGAAGACTAAAACAAACAGCACAAGTTCAGATAGGGTCAACAACTGACACCATCAGAGGCAGACCCAGAAAGAAAACTAAAGAAAAAACAAATATAAAAAGACCTGCTAACTACAATAGATATTTAATCCAAATCAGAATATCCAGATGGGTAAATTGGAGCACAGGCAAGTAAATGAATAAAAAAAAAACAACACTCTCACAAAAATTGGAAGAAAAAGAAGTTCCCCCCAAATGAAGGAAAAGAAGGAATCCCCACAGAGACAGCTAAAGAAAATAGAACCAAGTGAACATTCAGATACTGAACTCAAAACAATGGCCCTAAGGAACCTCAATGAGCTTAGCCAGCTCAAAGATAACTATGAAAACTGCAGAGAAACTATCAGGATCTTACAGCAAACTATATCAGCCTGGGAAAGGACATAGAAACTATCAAGAAGACACAAGAGGATATGAAGAATACCATTTCTGAATTGAAGAACACAGTAGAAGGAATCCAAAGCAGGCTGGATGAAGCCGAGGATCGAATCAGTGAGATGGAGGACAAGGTAGAAAAAAGCTCCCAGAAAGAACAAGAAATGGAAAAAAGACTCAAAAAGAATGAAGAGGCATTTAGGGAAATGCAGGACAACCTGAAACGCAATAATATCCGTATAATAGGGATACCAGAAGGAGAAAAAGAGGAGTAAAGGATAGAGAACCTCCTTGAAAAAGTAATGATGGAAAATTTCCCTAATTTGAGGAGAGAAAGGCTCTCATGGATCCAGAAGGCACAGAGGACCCCACTCAAGAGGGACTCAAACACTCCACTCCAAGACACATCATCATTAAAATGGCAACTGTCAAAGACAAAGAGAGAATCCTCAAGGCAACAAGGGAGAAGGAGAAAGTAACATACAAGGATGCCCTTAGGAGCTGACTTCTCAACAGAAACACTACAGGCCAGAAGGGAATGGCACCAAATATTCCAAGCCATGAAAAGCAAGGGCCTACAGCCAAGGCTGCTCTACCCAGCAAGGCTCTCAATTAAAATAGAAGGGGAAATAAGAAGTTTCCCAGACAAGAGAAGACTAAAAGAATACATGTCTACCAAACCAGCTCTGAAAGATATGCTAAGGGGACTGGTTTAAGCAGATGAAGGAAAAGAATGAGAGAGAGAGGAACACAGATACAAAGAGAAAAGATGAGTAAGTTTCTATCAGTAATATCTCTCAATGTGAATGGACTAAATGCCCAAATCAAAAGACACAGGGTAGCTGAATGGATAAGAAAACATGACCCACACATATGCTGCCTACATGAGACCTACCTCAGAGCAAGAGACCTACACAGATTGAAAGTAAAAGGATGGAAAAAATATTCCAAGCAAATGGGCAAGAGAAAAAGTCCGGGATTGCCATATTTGTATCAGACAAAGTAGATTTTAAAACAAAGGCTATAAAAAAAGAGGCCCAGAAGGGCACTTTATAATACTAAAGGAAGAGTCTATCAAGAAGACATAAACATTGTAAACTTATATGCTCCCAATATAGGAGCACCCAAGTAATAAGGAAATTCTTGGATGACTTCAAAAAATATATAAACAGCAACACCCTGATAGTAGGAGATTTCAACACCCCACTGTCAAAAATGGACAGATATTCCAAACAAAATATTAATAGACATATTGTGATGTTGAATGACACACTGAAACAAAGGGACTTAACTGACATATATAGAACCTTACATCCCAAAGAAGAAATATACACATTCTTTTCAAATGCTCATGGCAGTTTTTCAAAGATAGACCACATGATAGGACACAAAGCAAGCCTCAGCACATTCAGGAAAATTGAAATAATACCAAACTTTTTCTCGGACCACAAGGGCTTGAAACTGGAAATCAACCTCAAAGAGAAACTTCAAAAACTTGCAAACTCATGGAGACTGAACAGTAGACGATTAAACAATGAATGGTTCAATAATGAGACAAGAAAAGAACTCAAAAAATTTCTGGAAACAAATGAAAATGAACAGACAACTGTCCAAAACCGATGGGACACAGCAAAGGCAGTCCTGAGAGGGAAGTTCATAGCAATACAGGCCTACCTAAAAAAGATAGAAAGATTTCAAATAAAAGACCTAACACTACAACTTCAAGAACTGGAGAAACAAAAACACCCAGAGCAGGCGCGCACACTTGCGCCGGGTGACGGGCGAGGATTGGCGAGCATGTGTGTGACCCACGCGGGCTGGCGAACGCTTGCACCTGCCGGCAAGGCCTCACACAGACTGGCACCCATACGGCCTGCGAGGGATTGCACAGAGGGGCAAGGGCAGGTGTAAATTGGCCTACGCGCCGCGATTGCGGAGCAGCCCACAAGGTAAGTGGAGCTGCCCAGAGTCCCTGGAGGAGAGAACAGAGGCAGGATTAACCGGAGAGTCCTAGAGCTGATTTCCTCCCATTTCCGTAGTCCCCATTTGGCGAGGGCAAGCAACGCACCCAAAGAGCCAAAAGCGGGGAAAACGCACAATAGAAGACCCTAGACTGACCAGTGCCGCGAGGCTCGCGTGCCAGGAAGGCCAGATGAGCGCGGTGGGTCGCGAGTGGGCCCCCTGGTCTGCGGCAGGCACATGCAGGCCGAGGCAGGTGGGGGGCCCTGCCGCGCTGGGAACGCGCTCAAGGAGCTCTCCTGAGAGGGCAGAGAGATCCCAAAAAATAACCCAGCCCTGACCGAAGGGGTCACAGAGCTGCTCCAAGCAGGAGTCAGACACAGGCATTAGACTCCTGAAAGGCTCAAACAAACAACCCAAGGCCCTATAGGGTCAACAACTGACATCATCAGAGGCAAGCCCAGAAAGAAAAGTAAAGGACAAAAATACTTACCAGACTCTCACAAAAATGGGAAGAAAAAGAAGTTCCCCCCAAATGAGTGGAAAAGGGGACTCCCCACAGAGAGAGCTCAATGAAATAGAGGCAAGGGAACTATCAGATATGGAATTCAAAACAATGGTTCTAAGGAAGCTCAATGAGCTCAGCCAGCTCAAAGATAACTATGAGAAACTGCAGAGAAACTATCAGGATCTTACAGCAAACTATATCAGCCTGGAAAAGGACATAGAAACTATCAAGAAGACACAAGAGGATATGAAGAATACCATTTCTGAATTGAAGAACACAGTAGAAGGAATCCAAAGCAGGCTGGATGAAGCTGAGGATCGAATCAGTGAGATGGAGGACAAGGTAGAAAAAAGCTCCCAGAAAGAGCAAGAAATGGAAAAACGGCTCAAAAAGAATGAAGAAGCATTTAGGGAAATGCAGGACAACCTGAAACGCAATAATATCCGTATAATAGGGATACCAGAAGGAGAAGAAGAGGAGCAAGGAATAGAGAACCTCCTCGAAAAAGTAATGATGGAAAATTTCCCTAATTTGAGGAGAGAAAGGCTCTCATGGATCCAGGAGGCACAGAGGACCCCACTCAAGAAGGACCCAAGGAGGTCCACTCCAAGACACATCATCATTAAAATGGCAAATGTCAAAGACAAAGAGAGAATCCTCAAGGCAGCAAGGGAGAAGGAGAGAGTAACATACAAGGGGGCCCCGATACGCCTAGGAGCTGACTTCTCAACAGAAACACTACAAGCCAGAAGGAAATGGCACCAAATATTCCAAGCCATGAAAAGCAAGGGCCTACAGCCAAGGCTGCTCTACCCAGCTAGGCTCTCCATTAAAATAGAAGGAGAAATACAGAGTTTCCCAACAAAAAAAGCTAAAAGAATACATCTCTACCAAACCAGCACTCCAAGATATGCTAAGGGGACTGGTTTAAGCAGATGAAGGAAAAGAATGAGACAGAGAGGAACACAAGTACAAAGAGAAAAGATGAGTAAGTTTCTATCAGTAATATCTCTCAATGTGAATGGACTAAATGCCCCAATCAAAAGACACAGGGTAGCTGAATGGATAAGAAAACATGACCCACACATATGCTGCCTACAAGAGACCCACCTCAGAGCCAAAGACCTACACAGATTGAAAGTAAAGGGATGGAAAATAATATTCCAAGCAAATGGACATGAGAAAAAGGCTGGCGTTGCCATACTTGTATCAGACAAAGTCGATTTCAAAGCAAAGGCCATAAAGAGAGACCCAGAGGGGCACTTTATCATACTTAAAGGAAGAATCTATCAAGAAGACATCAACACTGTAAACTTATATGCTCCCAATAGAGGAGCCCCCAAGTTTATAAGGAAATTGTTGGATGACTTCAAAAAAGATATAGATAGCAACACACTGATAGTAGGGGATTTCAACACCCCACTGTCAAAAATGGACAGATCTTCCAAACAAAACATTAATAAACATATCGTGGCGCTGAATGAAACACTGAATCAAAGAGACTTAACTGACATATATAGAACCTTACATCCCAAAGAAGCAAAATACACATTCTTTTCAAATGCTCATGGCAGTTTTTCAAAGATAGACCACATGATAGGACACAAAGCAAGCCTCAGTAAATTCAGGAAAATTGAAATAATACCAAACTTTTTCTCAGACCACAAGGCCTTGAAACTCGAAATCAAACTCAAAGAGAAACTTCACAAACTTGGAAACTCATGGAGACTGAACAGTACACTATTAAACAATGAATGGGTCAATAATGAGATAAGAGAAGAAATCAAAAAATTTCTGGAAACAAATGAAAATGAACAGACAACTGTCCAAAACCTATGGGACACAGCAAAGGCGGTCCTGAGAGGGAAGTTCATAGCAATACAGGCTTACCTTAAAAAGATAGAAACATTTCAAATAAAAGACCTAACACTACAACTTGAAGAACTGGAGAAACAACAACAAATAAACCCCAGAGCAAGTAGAAGGATGGAAATAGTCAAGATTAGAGCAGAACTGAATGACATAGAGACAAAAAGAACAATTCAGAGGATCAACCAATCCAGTGCTGTTTCTTTGAAAAGATTCATAAAGTGGACAAACCTTTAAGCAGACTCATCAAGAAAAAAAGGGAAAGGACCCAAATTAATAATATCAGAAATGAAAGAGGAGAATTAACAACTGATACCACAGAAATACAAAGGATCATCAGAAACTACTATGAACAATTATATGCCAAGAAATTTGAAAATCTTGATGAAATGGACAAATTTTTAGAAAAGTATAATCTTCCAACACTGAAGGAGGAAGAAACAGAAAGCTTGAACAGACCGATAACAGTTGGGGAAATTGAAGCAGTCATCAAGAAACTCCCAGCACACAAAAGCCCAGGGTCAGACGGTTTACCAGGAGAATTTTACAAAAACATTTAAGGAAGAGCTAACCCCTGTCCTTCTCAGACTATTCCAAAAAATCCAAGAGGAGGGAAGACTGCCAGACTCCTTCTATGAGGCCAGCATCACCCTGATCCCAAAACCAGATAAAGACCCTACAAAGAAAGAAAACTATAGGCCAGTTTCGCTGATGAACATAGATGCTAAAATCCTCAACAAAATATTGGCAAACCGCATCCAGCAATACATTCAAAAGATTATCCATCACGATCAAGTGGGATTCATCCCAGGGATGCAGGGATGGTTCAATATACACAAATCAGTAAACGTGATACACCACATAAATCAAAGAAAAGACAAAAACCACATGATCATCTCGATAGATGCAGAAAAAGCATTTGACAAGGTACAGCACCCATTTATGATCAAAACACTCAGCAAAATGGGAATCAATGGGGCATTCCTCAACGTAATAAAGGCCATATATGAAAAACCTACAGCCAATATCATACTCAACGGGCAAAAACTGAAAGCTTTCCCACTAAGATCGGGAACAAGCCAAGGATGTCCGCTCTCACCGCTTCTTTTCAACATCGTATTGGAAGTCCTAGCCACAGCGGTCAGACAAGAGAAAGAGATAAAAGGCATCCAAATAGGAAAGGAGGAAGTCAAACTATCATTGTTTGCAGATGACATGATAGTGTACATAGAGAACCCTGTAGACTCTACCAAAAAACTCCTCAACCTAATAAGTGAATTTGGCAAAACAGCAGGATACAAAGTCAACATTCAGAAATCAAAGGCGTTTTTGTACACCAGCAATGCAATAGAAGAAGAAGAAATCAGGAAAAATATACCATTCGATATAGCACGAAAAAAGATAAAGTACCTAGGGATAAATTTAACCAAAGACACAAAAGACCTGTATGCAGAAAACTATGCAACATTGAAAAAAGAAATTAAGGAAGACACAAATAAATGGAAGCATATACCGTGCACATGGATTGGAAGAATTAATATCCTTAGAATGTCCATACTTCCAAAAGCAATTTATAGATTCAACGCAATCCATATTAAGATACCAATGACGTATTTCACAGAAATAGAACAGACATTTCAAAAATTTATATGGAACCATAAACGACCTCGAATAGCCGCAGCAATTTTGAGAAAGAAACACAAAGTAGGAGGGATCACAATACCGGACATCAAACTCTACTACAAAGCCACTATACTCAAAACAATCTGGTACTGGCACAAGAACAGACCCATAGACCAGTGGAACAGAATAGAAAGCCCAGAAATAAGCCCAGGTCTCTATGGACATCTAATATTCGACAAAGGGGGCAGAAGCATAAAATGGGGCAATAACAGCCTCTTCAACAAATGGTGTTAGGAGAGCTGGATGGCTACATGCAAAAAATTGAAATTGGATCATCAGCTGACACCATACACAAAAATAAACTCAAGATGGATAAAAGACTTAAATATAAGTCGCAACACCATCAAAGTCCTAGAGGAGAACATTGGCAGGAAACTCTCAGATATCCCACGCAGCCATTTTTTCACTGATATGTCTCCTAAAGCAAGGGACATAAAGGAAAGAATAAACAAGTGGGACCTCATCAAAATAAGAAGCTTCTGCACGGCGAAAGAAAACATCAGCAAAATGAAAAGGGAGCCAACCATTTGGGAAAATATATTTGCTAATGATACATCAGATAGAGGTTTGATCTCCAAGATATACAAAGAACTCACTCGACTTTACTCCAAGAAGACAAACGATCCAATCAAAAAATGGGCAAAGGACCTGGGCAGATGCTTTTCTAAGGAGGAGATACAGAGGGCCCAGAGGCATTTGAAAGGACGCTCTGCATCACTAGCCATCAGAGAAATGCAGGTCAAAACCACCATGAGGTACCACCTCACACCGGTCAGAATGGCCATCATAAACAGATCCACAAACAACAGGTGCTGGCGAGGGTGTGGAGAAAAGGGAACCTTAGTACACTGTTGGTGGGAATGCAGACTGGTGCAGCCACTATGGAAAGCAGTGTGGAATTTCCTCAGAAAGCTGAAAATGGAAGTGCCTTTTGATCCAGCGATTCCCCTGCTGGGACTATACCCTAAGAATCCCAAAACACCAATTCAAAAGAACCTATGCACCCCAATGTTCATAGCAGCACAATTTACAGTAACAAAGTGTTAGAAGCAACCTAAATGTCCATCAGTAGATTAATGGATCAAAAAATTATGATACATTTACACAGTAGATTACTACACAGTGGGAAGAAAAAAAGAGCTACTGCACTTTGCGACAGCATGGATGGAACTAGATAGCATTATGCTAAGCAAAATAAGCCAGAGGCAAAGGACAAGTACCATATGATCTCATCTATAAGTGGATTCTAACCAACAAAACAAAGATGCAAGGAAAATAAGACCAGCTACACTGAAAGAAAAGGAAACCAACACAGACAAGAGGGAAGGACAGAGAGGTGGGCAGAGGAAAAGGAAGGGATTGGTCAAGTCAAGGAACATATAGCAAGGACTCATGGAGAACATCAATGTGGGGAAGGATTGAGGGAGGGAGAGGTAGAAGAGCGCAGGGGAAAGTGGTGCAGGGAAGGCAGAGACAAATGTACTTGGAAAAATTAATTAATAATTTAAAATATAGAACGAAAAGGGGAAAGTCAAGGAACATATAGCAAGGACTCATGGACAAAACCAAACGGGAAGAGGTGAGGGAGGGAAGAAGGGAGGGAGCAAGGAAAAGTGGTGGGGGGAGGCAGAGACAAATGTATTTAAAAAGTAAATAAATTTTAAAAAAATAGTAGAAATAGGCAAGAAATATAAAAGAACACATTTAGTTTCAACAACAAATCAAGTAACAACTGAAATAACACATCATTGTCACAATCAGATTAATAAATATTTAAAAATATTGGTAATATCATGTATCGATGGCTGTAAAAAAAACTGGGTATTCATAGACTCTTTTTCTTCACTTTCTTAAAGCAGCCCCTTTAGCATATTTTGCAATGCTGGTTTGGTGGAGGTGTATTCTTTTAGCCTTCTTTTGTCTGGGAAACTCAATATTTCACTTTCCATTTTAACTAAGAGTCTTGCTAGGTAGAGCAGTCTTCGTTGCAGGCCTTTGCTTTTCATGTCTTGTAATATTTCTTGCCATTCCCTTCTAGCTTGTAGAGTTTCTGTTGAGAAATCAGCTGCCAGTAGTACCAGGGCTCCCTTGTATGTTACTATCTGTTTCTCCCTTGCTTCCTTTATGATTCTCTGCTTGTCTGTGATATTTGCCATTTAATTCTGATGTGTCTTGGAGTGGGCCTCATTGGGTTCCTCTTGAGTGGGACCCTCTGTACTTCCTGGACTTGCGTGACTTTCTCTCTCCTCCAATTAGGGAAGTTTTCCATCATTACTTTTTCAAACTGGTTTTCTATTCCCTCCTCCTCCTCTTCTCCTTCTAGTATCTCTATTATACGGATATTATTACGTTTCAGGCTGTCCTGCATTTCCCTCAATGCCTCTTTATTCTTTTTGAGTCTTTTTTCCATTTCTTGTTCTTTCTGGGAGCTTTTTTTTACCTTATCCTCCCGCGTGCTGATTCATTCCTCTGCTTCATCTAGCCTGCTTTTGAGTCCTTCTACTGTGTTCTTCAATTCAGAAATTGTATTCTTCATGTCCTCTTGTCTCTTATTGATAGTTTCTATGTCGTTTTTCATGCTAATACATTTTGTAGTAAGTTTCTTGTTGTTTCCTGTAGTTTTTGGTAATTCTCTCTGTGCTCACTGAGCTCATTGAGCTTTCTTAGAACTGTTGTTTGGAACTCATTATCTGATAGTTTACTTGCCTCTATTTCATTTCGTCTTCTTTGCAGGGATTCCTCCTTTCCTTTCAATTAGGGGGTATTTCTTTGTCTTCACATTATTTGTGAGACTTCTCTTTTTTGCGTCTGCTTCTTAAAATGACCTGTCTTGATTTCCTGACTTCATAGTGAGAACTTTTATGGTAGGAGACTGCTGTTTTTTCTTTCTGGATATGCCTCTGATGAGGTCAGATGTTGACTCTATCTGACCTCAGGCAGTCTGTTTGAGACTTCCTGGAATCTACTGTCTGTGGCTGTCTCCTTCAGGTGTTATTCTATTCACTCTGCACTCAGAAGTCATGCTTAGACACCTCAAGGTGGGGTAGAGTTGCTCCTGGCGGCAATGTTATTGGGTCCTCTCTCACTGCTGTTGCTCAGGGGAGTGGTTCACCTGAGCCAAATGGCTGCTGCCATATGAGGGAGGAGTCAGCACCGGGATCCTGCTCACTACTCTCTCCATTCTCTCCTCAAGTGTCTCTAGACCACTCTTTACCCCCTTTATCCAGGGATAGTATCTGGCTGCCACTCTGTACTCAGCAGTTATGCTTTAGCACCACTGAGCCTGGACTTTGTCCCTCTTGGTGGTGGGGCTATTGTGTCCTCTTACTTTTTGCTGTTCAGGGGAGTGGTCAGCCTGAGCAAGATGAGTGCTACGATATGAGGGATTATTCAGCACTGGGATCACACTGGCTACTCTCTCAGTTCTCTCCCCAAAGCGTCCTTCCACAGTCTCTCCTCCAGCATCTATAGCTCACTCTGCCCTTGCCTTTGCCAGGGCCTAGGATAAGTGGCCGCCAATAAAAATTTATGCTTTGGCTCTTTATAAGGCTCTTTGTGTCTCCAGCCTCCTGTCTCTGGTGGAGAACAACCCTGCCGCTTTTCACAGCCCCGACTGTCAGCTGGAGATCCCTGCTTATTGTTTTAGACCCTGCTCTTCTCAAGGGGATCCAACTGGCTGTTTCAATATCCATCTGGCACTGCCACCCATGGGTTCTCTGCCCACCTTCTCGAGCTTCTACCACAGTCCTTACCCTTCAGGTTGTGCTAATTGTGATTCTTCTGTCTGTCTGAGGTTATAAGGCTCCTTTCTCACTATTATTCAGTTTGTTCCTGGTGATTTCCTCACAATTTAGTTGTAATTCCAGATTGGTCCTGGGAGGAGGTCAGTGTGACTTCCATTCACTTCTCCACCATCTTGATTTCCTTCTACTATCTCACATTAATGCACACATGTCTACATGGATATGCATGCACTAATGTGCATTCACATGTGGACACACATTACATGTTTAAATACCCGTTGCACAAGTCAATGTGAGCACCATAAGCAATTATAGCAGTCTCCTTAGACTGGGCCCCCACAGCTCCAAACTCTGTTTCTTTGACATACCATTCTCCCAGATTATTTGTTGTCCCCATCCTGGTCCAGTACCCAGCCCACTGCTCCAACAGAGATTCTCATCCTCTGATGAGGTCCCCAACAGGCTTTGTTGGTGCTGCCAACAGAGCCCTAGAGGCACTATGTGGCTGTCCAGCCCCACTGCAACATGCAGGCCTCTGCTTGATGGTCCCTACATCCTCTATTCCTTCTATACCTTGCATCTGAGGTGCATCTCTACTGAGAAAACTGTTCTTTCTCTCTTTATAAATGTAACTGGATATTTCTCCCGAGGTCTTATTCCCAGCTAGCCCAGAATGACCTCTCCCTCCTCAGGGAGAACAAGGCTCATCCTTGTACCTACAGGTCTTGTTTTCAGAAGACTCACTAGCCTCTCACCTCCCTCTGTATTACCAGAGCAACAACTCATAGGCTGGAGCAGCAAATAGAAAGTCAGGATCTCCTTGCTTACTGTTGATCTTTCAGCTGGGATATCCAAACCTTTACAGGAGAGCTAGGGGTGATGACCAGATTAAATGAATGTTTCCTTCTTCCCATCCCCCCAATTCCCTGTGCTTTTGCTTAAGGCAGCCAAGTGTCTCCCAGCTTCCACAGATGTTGGTGTATTGTCACCTGTCCTTATTCGATGAGTGTCTTACTCAAAATGTCTGAGGTTGTCCTTCCACAGAATGAGTGAGAGAGAGACAGAGGATAAGTCTCCCTCTGTCCCTTTTGCTGCCTGAGCTGCTAAGTCTGGGAAGGCCTCTAGGTAGGCAGGCAGGACTGCAGGAAGCAACATGGGAGATGGTGCAATGTGAGGTCAAGGAGACAGGAAGAGGAGAACCAGAGAGGCCAGGCTTTCAAGGACTGTGATACTAGGGTCAAGGGTCCCAGAAAGTTTATTTCAAACCCAATCTGGACATCTTGTGTCCATTCTCCCCTTGCTACCATAACCTATGGTAACTTCTTTAAGTTCCTCTGATAATTGATAAGACACTTATTATTTTCTCTCGCACAAGAGAAAATGTGCATCTCTGAGGCCCCAATGGTGAATGCTTAACGCTATTGGACATGTGGTCCAGGATTCTTGTCCCCCAGGGACCTCTGTGGCTTCCATAAATATGATGGAACACACCAGACCCAGGAGCCATCGGACAATGAGGTGACTTAGTTCCGAGGACCCTTGGAAGGGAATGTAGGGTCTATCCCATGTAGCCCTTCTCCACAGCTGGAAGAACAGCTCAGAACTTTCTACTTTCTCTCATGGCTCATCGGGACCATTTTATTTGTCTTATTACATTTCCTCAGCAGTCCTATGACAGTGGTGTTGTTTTCAATTCTCCAGGAAAGGAAACTGAGAATCAAGAGGCCAAATGACTTTTTCAGGGTGAAAATCAGAAAGTGGTAGAGCCAAGACTCAAAAGTGGATCTTTTGATGATGCTCCAATGACTCAAGCTTGTCCTGACAGTAGCCCAAAGGGTGGCCACTACTGAGGTGTGAGCAGCTTCACTTGCAAGGTATGTCAGGAATGAAAACCTCAGGACTGAGAAGGTATATCTCGCCTCTCAAACAGGAATTTTTCTGATGCATTTGTTTTCATTCACAGATAGTCATGAACTGAGCTAGTTAATGTCAGACATACATTCCTACTGAACAATAGCTATAACACATATGTTCTCATGCACATTCACAACTGACACATGCTCAAACATGGAAGCATTACTTTTCTCTCCCCTACCCACATGTGCCCTGGGAATCTACTCAACAGAGCAGGGAGGAAAAGAAGAAGATAAATCCATATCAACACTGTACTTCTTATCATCACTCTTCACATGAAAACAAAAGAAATACAGTGGAAACCCTCACTCAATATTCACTGGGAATCAATCTGACATGATCTCAGGAAAATAAGTCCTTTTCAAGCCCATGCTTCCAGGACATTCCCTCTAGCTACAGAGAGCAGACAGAGTAGGCCACATACAGTTCCATGGCTGGCAGAGGCACTTGGTGGTAAGGCTTAATTATGATTCATGAAGTTGCATTGTGAAAATGGGTTAAAACCACTTAATTAACATAGGAATATACCCCACAATTTTGTTGACATATGGTCTAATGAACCTATGGAAGAGCCAAGACTACTGCTCAGGAATGCCAGGGTCATTCATATCTACTAATATACCCAGTCTGCTTTCTGGCACAGTTTTAGGGGTTCACAGGGCTGGTGGGAGGGCAGGCAGAAGAGAACAGGGTTGACGCTGGAGGGTGGTGTTGTTTAAAATGTGTTGAATGGGCAGGGAAATGAGGAGAATGATAATTACTGAGCATATTATGAGCCAAACAGTGTTTTAGTCCATTTCTTATTTAATTCTCAAAATAATCCTTTAAGATTGATATTAAAGTTCAGAAAGTTTCATTAACTAACCCAAGATCCATAGCCAAGAGTGAGCCAGACTGGAACTCATTCTCTAGTCAGGCTGTTCTGAAGGCTGTGCTTCCACTAGTCACCACCATTTTCATCAGGCACAGAGAACTCAGGGGAATGTACGAAAGAAAGAAAAGAGTCCCTTTCAACTCTAAGAAGGCATGTATTCCTCTGACATTTTAGAAAAGTGAAGTCATTCAAGCTTCCTAAGGCAGGTTCAAGTTCCCAAATGTGTTGTGCAGGTTGGACACCACACAACCCCAAGTCTCCATTCACATAAAATACATTAAGATGATGTCCTATAGAGAGCACAGTGTACCACCTGCAACAACCATTCACAGCAATCCTGGGAGACTGCTGTATGTGACTCTTTAATTTCCTTTCCTACCCAAGCCACCAGCCCCAACCCTGGCTTTGAGCCCAAAAGTTGGTCCAAAGTCAGAAAAGCCACATCTGGCATAATAATTAATGAAGCAGATTTTAATCTAGTTCTCCCCTGGGAAGATCCCAGTGCCCAGGGACATTCAGACACGAGGACAAAAGCCCAGTGCTCTGCAGAGAGAGCCAAGAACCAGGCTTCCATCCCAGAGACTGTCCAGAGAGCAGGTTGAGGAATATTCCAATAACGTCTTCATTCTTCCCTGATCAAGGAAGCTGGAATTGAACATGCTGAAATCATCCACTGGGGAGTTTGTTTAAAGTTCCCCTAATTATGAGAGAGCAGAAAATTGTTTCACCTCAGACTGAATAGAGAAATTGAATGCACTCTGCTCCCAGGTGGCTGGAGGAGACAGCCAAGATAGAAACTGAAAGGCTGGCAGAGGCTGTGGGGGAGGGGCAACTATGTATGGCAACAATGGGAGGAGAGCGATGCTCCACTGCATACCAAGGAGTGGGAGAGGAAAGGAAAGAACTGGCAACAAGGGAGGGTCATGGTGCTTGGCTTTTCTGGGGTATACCACCTTCCCTGCAGAGAGAAAGATGCAAGGGTGGAAAGGTAGGGCATATGAAGAAGCAATAGCCAGAAATGTACTTTCCCAGGGCTGGAGCTGGCTTTCTGGATTGGCTGGGAGAGCCCCTTTCTCTGGCTTAGTGAAGAAAGGAGGCTCTAGATTGGCTCCCCTTCAGGAGAGGGGAAGGAAAAAAACAGATGGGCAGGTGAAGGAGCAAGCTGGCAGGGCAGGCTTCCTCCGGACAGGCTGAGGGGTGTAGAGGGAGGAGGCAGGACAGGTTCCCTGCCCATGGGGAGTTTCAGTCTGACGGAGGAGATTGAGCTAGCATCCCAACCACAAGTAAGACTCAAAAAAAATTTTATACACCAGTGCCCAGTACAAAATGGCCCTGAACCATAGGAAGGGGATAAGAATATGCTGAACTGCAGAGTTAGAAGGGGAAGGTTTGCCGAGGAGGCAAGTGCTTAGCAGGAGCAGACAGGTAAAACGAAGACAGATGGGAGAAGGGATGGGAAAGTTATAAGGAACCCTGCAAAGTATGAAGAGGTTGTGGTTACCATGTTTTGGTGGGTGGAATTAAGCCCCAAGGAGGTGAAGTTAACTTGTCTAAACTTACACAGTGGCTAAGCTGGAGCTCAAGTCCAGGCTTTAAACTCCTAGTTCATGCATTACAACCCCATGGAGCAGGAGGGTTAGGCAGGGGTTAGCCAAAAGGTGGAATGCTAGAAGGAAAGTGGAGGTTCACTCATTGGCCCATCAATGTTGACTATACAGGGCAAGCAATACTCTAAGTGGCTGCTGCCCTGTTCATGAGTCCCCCAAACTCTGCATTCCCAACAGCTTGAACAGGGTTGGTGCTCCTTGACCCTCACCCTTTCCCAGGAGCTTCACAGTTCCTACACCAGTCCCTGTATGGTCCCCACTTTGGCCCTCTGTGGTCCAGTTACATTACTGAGCTTGTCCCAGTTATAGTGCAGCAGTATCAGATGAAACTCAAGGGTTGCAAGTTACAGAAAGTCTCTCAAACTACCTTTTAAATAAAAGGGGAAGTACTTTCTGTCTGCCATCCCTCCCTTCACTTCTCTGTGGCTTCCAAACCTACATCAAGTAAACCAAGAAAGCCCTAATTCCAACATCCCCGAAACAGAATTCTGATTAACTCAATTTGACTCAGGTGCCTGTTCTAGTTGAATCAACTTCAGTCCAAAGTGTTGAGTCACAATGAACAAATGACTGCCATGTGTCCACTACTGTTTGTGAGTGGGGCAGTTCAGGGGCCACAGTGAGTCAAACACTCACTTTACAACTGTCCATCACAGCAGTGAAAATATCCTGGAGTAGGGAGTGTACAGTGGTCAGGCTTGGGATTGGAGATAGTGACTTACTTATCTGAGATGATCTCAGGGTAGTTAGGGCCTCTACCTGAAGCTGAGTGGTGAGTCATTTGGTGAGTCATTCAGGGTGTCAGACACTATAATTCAGGTGGCCAGCTGGGGCCAAGGCAAATCCTAAGAAGAAAATTAGAACTGCATGCAGGGGTACTCAGGATGGCCCTTGCCCCAGGAGCCATGGTGTGCAGCAACAGGCCAGTCTGCAAGGTCTGGAGCCTGCCATGAGGCCTGCCAGGAAGGTGGGCCAGCATCTTGGGCTCCAGAGTGCTCATCTGAGGCTGGGAAACCTATATTTTAGAAACTTGACTATTTTTATGTCATTTGTATTTTCTGTAATTACTTCCCTTTTGTTCTCCCCTAGTACCTATGGGAGTCTTCTATGAAAATGCCAGCAGATCCCAGCAATGCTGAGAGGAGCCAGCAAAAGAATTTAGCACATATCCCCTGTATCCTGGGAGCAGTGATGGCAGGAACCTGGCCAGGAGGACTGGGGGAGGGAGGAGGACAAGGAATGCAGCTGGGAGGCTCCTCCTCCCTTAGCTTCTTTCTGAGCTCTTCTCAAAAGGGGAGAGAGGAAGTGGGCGCTTTTGAACAAAGTCTGTTTGCCTGAACTTGACTGGGCAAGCTGGCAGGGCTGCCCACTTACTGACTGCCCTGTCTTAGTCTGACCTGTCCTAGACTGACCTGCAAACCAGTCTTGGACATAAACTTCTGAGGAAGCTTCTTCTCCCTGGTTCCCTGAATGCTCCTGGGTGCTGAGAGGGTAGACGGAGATGATCCAGGTGCTCGCGCAGGGGAGGGAGGCCTGCCTTGGGACCCAGAGAATGGGAACTCTGATACCTGGGCAAAGTTCCCTAGATCCTTGTCTCCACTAGGTTTCAAGTCTTCTTCCAATATGACCCTCCCCAGCCCTGATTTTGTGCTGGGCCCTCACACAGGCATCAGAGCCAAGTCAGAGAAGTGGGGGGCGGGGGGATTCACTTTCTCCTTGTGTTAGGAGCCTGCTCTATGATAAGAAGATGGGTAAGGCTCTAGGGTTGGAGATCAGAGGTACCTCTGTGGTTTCTAGTGGAGGCATAGAAAGGTAGAAAGGACCAGCGACAGAGTCACAGAGGCCTTCACCCTCTTATATGAAATTATTTGTAAGCAAATGGTCACTAACATATCACTGGAAGGTCCTGGCCCTGTCCCCTGTTGTGGCCATTCCTGACCAGATGGAGTTTCCCTGAATGGCTGAGCAGCCCCCAGGAGCTAAATGTCTATAGGCAGAGAACCAGCAATGATATGGGACATTAGGTGTTGATGGCTTTGCCGAGCAAGAGAATTTTTAAGATGTGATGGGTCGCTCTGGGGGCTGTCAGACAAGGATCCAGAGCAAGGGTCAGGAAGCTAGGGACTTAGTAAAAACAACTGGAGGGAGGAGGGAGGCAGGAGAGTCAGGACAGGGCTGTGGGTGTGCAGCCCTCGTACTTTCAGTAAGTCCATCAACAACAACGGCATGATAATAATAATGCCTGCTATTTACTCAGTATTTAACATGCCGTGATAGAAAGTGGGGAGTACAATTATCCCCATTTTACAGACAAGATAAGGAAACTGAGGACTGGAAGTTAAGTAACTTGTCTGGAGCACATGGATCGTGGAGATCAAATTAAGGCTCAGCTCCGTCTAACACCAAAGTCAACATTGACTACTTGGCCCTCTTCTGAGAACTCCCCAGATTGAGCTCACCTGACATGCAGAGCCACAGGCATCACTGCCCCAGCTTAGGGTTTGAGGTTTCAGACTGGGGGATTGAGAGCTCACCGAGACTCCCTTACAGCCACACTACCTCTCTGCTCTGGTTGGGGAGGAAGAGAAAGGACATCTGGTCTTGATGACATGTGGAGACCATTCCAGAGGAGATGGAAGACCTGAAGATGGGCACATGCACCTTGAAGCCCAGGTGTGAGGTCCCACCCATTTCATTCAAATCTCCTACCTTGGGGAACTCCCATTCCTGATCCTCCAGCCTTGGGCTTTGTACAGTGATGTCATTGTTACTAACAAGCTCTTTCTTATTTATGTCAAGCATGCCTGAAGGAGGGGCACCTGCACCACCCCCCAGCCCTGCTCATTTGCACACAGCTATCATGCCCCAGAATGACCCTGAAGCTCAGGTGATATGCGGGAAGCAGTCCCCAAAAATTGTGCCCTTTTTAGGAGCTGATTATATTGTATCCAAACTGAAGGAAGGCAGCATGGGGTAAGGGGACAAGGTAGGGTAAGCTGAGATGAGAAAAAGATGAGAAATGAGATGCTCAGATGCCCCAAACCAGGCAGGGTGCCTCATGGCAGCAACGCTAACCTGGGGATCAGGGAGCAGTTGAAGGGGGCTAAGAGCCAGAAAAATTGAGTGATACAGTCTTGGCTGAAATCTGCTCCCCTGGGCTGGGCTTTGAACCTGTCCTGGAAACAACTGTACTACAAATTGTCCATTTGGGCCCCTGTTCCATCTGGTTGAAGCCCAAGGAAGTGAAGTGTAATTGAGTAGTAAGGCTGCCCCCACTGGTGTCACTAGTTTGCTGGGAAGGACCTGAGTACCTGGAGCCTGCAGGTTTCACTCCTGACAACAGAGCCCTGTCCAAGAGTTGATTGGAACCCTAAGAGAAGAAGGGAGCTTGTAGATTCAGAAAGGGAAAACAAAAAGTGAGGAAATTCACAATGATGCTCAGCTTTGCCTAAAATGCCTGTCCCTTCATTCCTACCAGCCCAAACCTTATCACCTTTCAAAACACAGCAGAAATGCCACCTCTTTCATGAAGTCTTCCCTGACTTCCCAATGAAGTTTTTTCTCTCATTACTTTATCCACACTGATCTCATGAGCCTTGTCACCTTCTTCCTTGCATGGTGCCTAGACTTGGAGCTCTACAGAGCAGAGCCAGGCCTTGCTCATCATCCCATAACAAGAACCCTATAACTCCTTTTGGATAAAGGAAGACTGATGAAGAAGAGGATTCACTATGGAGCGGGACAGGATCACAGGACTTAAGAGGGGTTCAGAAAACACTGGCTGAAATGAGACTCAGAAAAGCCATTGCTTGCCACCGGAAATCCAGGTTGCACTTGGGGACCAAAAAGAAAGCAAGCCTGGCAAACTGAGAAGTGAATGTAATGCTCTCACAGGAGGGGTAGTGCTGGCTACTGGGAGAATAATCTTTAAAAGAAAGAAGAGCCCCTCACCCTCCAAAGAGTCTTGGCAGTGAAAAGGCAAAAATAAAATCATTTATTTGTTCCACAATATTTTTAATTCAGATACTCTATTTTCATCTTTATAAATCCCCTGGTTTTTAAAATCTTTTTCTGTCCTCATTATGTTTGTGTTTTCTTCTACTTTTTGAGCTGGTGAGATATATTTATAATCAACTGCTTTAGCATCCTTGTCTGCTAATTCCATCAGCTTTCTCATTTTGGGGTCTGTTTCTGTTGACTGATTTTTATTCTGGTTATGGGTCAAGTTTTCCTGCTTCTTTGAATGACTGTCAATTTTGTATTAGATGACAGTATTATGAATTTTACACTGGATTCTGGATTTTGTTATATACCTTTAAAGATTGCTGGACTTTGTTCTGGCTCTCTGTTATTTGGAATCACTTTTATCCTTTTAAGGGTTGCTTTTAAAATGGGTCCAGGACAACCTAGGTCTTCAGTTAAGGTGATATCTTTCTAAGGACTCTATTCAGTGCACCATGTACTACAAGCTATCTCCACTCTCGCTGGGAGGAATCTGAACTATGCCCAATTCTGCGTGAATTCCAGGAATTTTTCAGTCTTCTGCTTTCTGGCAGTTCTTTCTGTAAACTTGGGGTGTTTACCCCAATTATATTCAGATCAATGTTAAGCCAAAGTTTTAAGGGCCCTTCTATAGAGTTCCAGAATTCTTTGTGTGCAGCTCCCTCCTCTCCAGTATGCTTACTCGCAAACTAGCCTTCTCATCCTCAGTCTCTCTCTTCTCAACTCAATGCCTAGGCTTTACTTGGCAGCCCCCCTTCTTTGCCTTGGCCTGGGAACTTTCTCCAAGCAGTAAATTGATGTGACCACGGTGCTATTTCCCTCCTCACAGGGACCACCATCCTGTGTTACCTAGAGTCCACTATCTCAAAGTAGTTGTTTCATATATGTTGTCCAGTTTTCAGTTATTTATCAGGCAGGCAATTACCATAGCAGCTCATCCCTTGTGGACAGAAGAGGGAGGCTTCCCACTCAATAAATATTTACTAGAAAAACCTGTGGAATTTCTAGGCCCTGCTTTATGTGCTGGGGATAAAGCGCTCTCCTAAATGAGACAGAATCTCTGCCGTCATGGAACTGATATTCTAGTAGGTGGAGGGCAGACAATAAATAATAACAAACATAAATTTTTTAAGTATGCATCATGTTAGAAGGTGAAAATGCTTTGGGGAAAAAATAGAGCAGAAGGAAAAAGAAAGGATACATGAGTGCGCCAGGGAAGGGAGCAGTATTTTTAATAGGGTGCTCAGGGAATGCTTCACTGAGAAGGTAAACTAAACGAAGTTCTGAAGGAAGTGAAGGAATGAGCCACAGATGCAAGGCCCAGAGGTAGAAGTAGTGTAACCAAGCAGGTAGAGTGAGAAAGAGACAGGGTCTGGGAGACAAAGGAGTAGGCCAAGGCAGCAGTGAACAAACCGCATAGGCCTCAGAAGGAGAGTAGACAGTTACTGTGATAATTGAGATAAGAGAAGATGGGAGCTTTGACCTGGGCGGTGTCTACAGAGGTGGTAAGAAGTGAATTCAGAAGATTCTGACTGTTATGTTGAAGAACTGCAAAAGAAAGGAGTCAAGGGTGACTCCTATGTGTTTTTCCCTGAGCTGCTGAAGGATGGTTTTGCTCTTGATCAATAGAGAGAAGGTTGTAGGCCAACAGGTCCATGGGCTGGAGGGAAATAAGCTTAACTGTGAGCGTGTTAGTTTGGAAGTGTCTACTAGACACCCAATTGGAGATATCCAGTGAACAGCTAGACCTGAGCTAGGAATTCAGTGGAGAGATCCATGACAGTATAGAAGGAATGAAACTGTGGAAGAAACCCACTGCTGAGGGTCCTAACAATGCCCAAATGTTACCACAAACACCTTGAAGATCACACTCCACAGAATCCCCTTAGCCTCCACAGAAGGGAATAGGAGTAGCACACCAGAAAGTGTCCTTCAGAAACCAGCTTATCTTGTCTCTTATTCCAGAAAGTTGGCCCAAACCACTAAGGGCTGTCAGGTCACATCACTGCCCAGGAACCATACTGCAGGACCTCCAGGACAAAGCTGCTTCAGTGACCCTGATCCTGGGGCTTGTCATCTACTACTTCACAGGCTCCCTGGTTCTCATTCATGACTCCAGACATTGATATTTGCTCTCCTGGTTTTAGGATGGCTCACCTCAATACCTAACATGTGACGCTCAGAATCCCCTAACACTGCCTTGCCCCTCTGAACAGGACACTTGTTGACTGTGTTTCCCAAGCAACCCCTGGTGCATCATGTTTCACACTTCCTTTGCACTGCTTCACTGGTGAAGGACTCAGGAACATTTCTCCCATTCCCTTCAAAGTCCAATAGCCCTGGGATCTGAAAGTGTCCATCCTTACTGCTTTTATCCTAAGTCCTTTTATTCCAATGTGCTCCACCTGGACCACAGATGGCCCTAGATCACCCTTTCACTTCCTCCTCTCTGCCTAGTTTCTTCCTCCTTTCAGTGCTCTTCTTGTCTTTGTCCTTCCAGTCTCTCCTGTACTTTCTTCACCCGCTCCCTGCATGCCCTCTCCTCTCTTCTCACAACACTCAATTATTTGTGTCACAGTTGTTTTAGGGGAGTGTAGATGAAACTCATGCTGACTCTGGTGAAGGTCCTTTTCTGTTTTTACCCTGGTGAGACCAGACATTCAGTTAATGCTCCAGAGTCCACTTGACCCCAAAGGGCTCCCCTCCCTCAGACACCTCTGTGTCTTCTGGTCCTCCCCACATTGTCATGCTGTCCTCCTGTTCTCATGCCATCCTGACCCGGCCAAAGAGACCAGTCCCTCAGGAGACAACCATTTTCACCTCCACAATGACCAGTGGCCCCCTGTCCCCCTGCTTCTCAGACATCTCACACATGTACACACACACACATACATGTATGCTCATGGACACACATGCACTCTATTAAGTGATAGAGAGGGCAGTGATGAAGTGAACCATAGCTCCTTTTTCCTCTGCTGCTGCAGTAAAATATGGACAGTGAGACCCACAGGAGAAATGAGGCATAAAAATTAATCTGCTTTACAATCCTCATGAATATTTAAAAGCTGATGAATATGTAACTACATTTCTTTTCTCTTCCATTAGTGTCTGCTTTTGAGTAACTCTATAGCTCCCTTTGGTACCTTTGGAGGCTGGTTGGCCAGTCTGATTTTTAAATTTACAGGTGCCTATAGCTCTTGGGTTCCCCCTACCTCCAGAACTGAAAATATGGTTTGTCCTTTAAAAATTCCCCAGGAAGGCCTGGCAGAGAGAGATGGGAAGAGAAGAAACTCCTTCCTGCCCTTACACTATGGGAGCTGAGAGAAGGTCTGAAAGAAGACATATCGAAGTGGGCCTTACAGAATAGACCCTTTTAAAGATAAACTACCTTCTTCTATGAGCATCAATTTCCCCTTGAAGACAATAAAAGGTCCTCACTCCCCAGCTATCATGGGTCTTTCAGGGCCCTAGTCCAGGGTGGCCTTGAGAAACCAAGAAATTAGGCAGCAAAATGTTACTTTCTTTCTACTGAGAGGAATCAAGTATTAAATTAACTGTATGGTCCTTTGCAAACATCTCCTGGCCCCTGGAACAAGTTACTTCATCTGAAGCCATCCTTTGGAGCTCCTGGGTCATCTCCCTGGCCTAGCCTCCTTCCTACTCTTCTTTGACTCCTCCAGGAATCTGTTTCACAACCTCTCCAACTATCAGAATGGTCTAATGGAGGGAAGACTACTCACCCACCTATCTGCAGCTACCAGCCACCCTAGAACAGAAAAGAGAAGCAGCAGGGCACTGAGAGAGAGCAGCAAGACTTTTCCTGATGCCCAAGCAGAATCCAGCACTGAGCTGGCATACTGCAGAGGAAACACTGGTCCTGGCTGGGGAGGGGGGTGCTGCAGGGAAAGGGGAATGGTAATGGGCTGTGGGAGCCATCTATGCTGCCAAGTCCTAGAATGCAGCCCAACTTAGCAGCAAGGATGGGGGCAGAATGTGCAGACAGTCCTAAAGCCCTGCAGCCATTCAGTAATTCCAAGTTTCACAGCCAGCACCTGGAATTCCCAGTCAAAATGGCGCAGTGCTGAATCATTCCCCCACCATGCCTGTCTTCAGTCTCTCCATCCAATCATTCTACACAAAGCCTTGCAAAGACATGTAGTTAAAATTCACACTCTGTTTTGATCATATGTCTTCCCTTCTAATGACCCTCATGAGCTACTTGATTTCTAGTTTATCAAATTCACATATGACCTTCTTCCTCAACCATCAGCTATCTAGGCCCCGCCTTACCCTAAGTACCCCCATTCATAGGCCCATCCAAGCTAACATGCTCATCACCCAATTCTTTCACTCCTTTGCCTTGGGCCCTCTGTTTTTCCTGGGTTTTTTTTTTTTGTTTTGTTTTTGTTTTTGTTTTTTGTTCCCTTAAAGCTCTGCTCAGAACTGTCTTCTTCAGGAAGGTTTCCATGGTTTACCCAGCTCTACTAAATGATCCTATCATCTTTTCTGGGTTCTCAATCTTTCAGTGAAAAATCCACAAGGTGTTCATTGGCACCATCTTCATGTGTGTGATACATGGAAAGTGTTACTTATTATGCAGTGTCTGTTAAATCAGACAGGTGCATGCAGATGGCAATCAGCATCACGGCCTCCTACAGGGGCACAGCAGCAACGTGTGGAAACACTCATCTGCCGATCCCACTTGCTCACTCCATCTCTGATGAATAGTCAGTCCTGCTGCAGAAGTATCCCAGTTCAGGAACCAGGGACTCTTCTCCCTCCTGACCACTCCTCTCACCTCTCACCCTGGGACCTCACACACAGAGCCTCTGGAATGCCATAAGGCTAATGACTTGGCTGTAACGGAGGGATTCCCAAATTTGGAGATAGAGGAGTCCTGAACATCTCAGGAGGAAACCAGGCTCTAGACCTGGCTCTGCCCTGCCATGACCAAGCTGCTTAATATTCTTGGGTCCCAAATTCTTCAGCATCTAAATAGGGATAGATTTCTCTACATCAAAGGATCATGGTAAAATGTACCTAACACTATGTAAATATTAAATATCTCTGCTATATTATAATTAACGGTAAATTGTTGTGATAATTATTACCATAACTGTGTCACATCTCCCAGCTTCCTCTGGCCTAGCCTCTTCTTGTTGTCTTCCCCTTGGCCAGGGGAAAGACACAGATGCCCAGCTGGATGAGTGCCCCGTGAGATCAGCAGCTCATTATCCATGCCAAGTTCTCTAAGCAGCAACATCACACTCAGCACTTGGCCTCTTCACCCAGCTCCCCAGCTTCCTTGGCTGCAGGATCAAGAGTGTGCCATGTCAGACAAGCCCTGTATCTCCATAGAACATTCTTTAAGTACCCATCAGAAAAGTGCACAGGCCCCACCCTTATTATAGAACCAATGTACCAGCTAAAGGCTGAGCTTCCCTGGACCAAGGAAGCAGAAGCAGCTCTCTAGCTCAGCAAGGCTGGAGAGGGCCGAACCTTGGAGGGGAGCCCCCATGCTCTGGCTGTGAGTAGGCAAGAGACCTCCAACAGAAACCAGGAGGGAGGGAAATTCACAGACACAAGCAAATGATGAGTCTGGCTTCTCTCCTCCCTTTCATCACCCTACAAGTTAGCCTCTAACTGCCCATCTTGAAGCCCCCTCTGTATGGGGATGTATCCACTCTAAGTTTCTCATCCCCTGCCTGTAGATCCTCTGCCTTAGCACCTGGGTGGGCCGTTTATTTGCCTTGCCCCACTCCCCTACCACACTGTCCCCACAGGCTGAGGTGTCACCTGTTGTCTCAGATGTGATACCAGCAGCAACCTAGGCATGTGGTTAGAGAGGCAGACAGGCTGTTAGGTGGGTCCCATTCCCAAACAGACAAGTGCAAGGCAGAGCAAGAGAGCTGCTACCTCCCACATACATCCCCTCCCCCCATATGCCTTCCCCAGGGAAAGCACTCTCAAATAACAATTTGGGAATATGTGTTCCTTCTCCCACACACAAATCTCTCCAGGCTGCTATGTGATTGGTTCCACATGATGAATATCATTTATCCTGCCTTCTGGGTACTCTGTCCACAACGAAAATGACCCAAGCTCCTGGGTCCAGCAGAGGTCTATATTCTCCATGTGCCTGTCTCTAGGCATTGACTATTTCTAGAAACAGGTAGGGAAACTGAGCCCTGGGCTGGGTACTGACCCCCAATTTGTTCCTTTGAGTGAGGCATAGATCAGAGTGTGGGGGAGAAGCAGAGGACTTTTTGGAGATCCCTCAGATGCAGTGTCCCCAGGTGGGGCAACAGGGGCACCTGAGATGCTCATTGTTTGCCCTTCTAGGAGTTTCACCCTGTGAGAACAGAGGCTCTGAAAGGAGCTGGTTCTGCTTTCCCTCTTAGTGTGTGGAATAACCTTCATGGGAAAGCAGAGTCAACCCCTACCCCCATACATCTCCTCACATCCTACCTTTTGCCAGGCTGAGCCCAAGGCAGGGCTCTACTGGGATCATTCTCTCCTCTGCTGATCCAGGTGTGTATTCCTACAAGCAGCCCAAGCCTGTGCTAGAACCCCAGTTCCCTGCCCCCAGGGATACCCTTCCTGGTGTCATCTCAGGACTTTTATGGGTTTATGCTCCAAATCTAACCCCAGACTGACACCCAAGTCAGACTCTTCCATCCAGAATCCTAAGACATCCACACTAAGGGTTCTGAATCCTGACTCTTATTCCAGATCTTCCCCACCAGAGCCCAGTTTCTGCAGGAGTGGTAGTTATATGGGTAGGTTGCATTGAGACAAATGGGACTATGATTAACAAGCCATCGATGTTTCTCAAAGGCCCATTCTCTCAGAAGCTGGCAGGTCCCTCCAGTTTCCCCTCCCTCCTTGAGCCAAGCTGAGATTCCCCAAGGCAGCTCTAGTTAGTCTTTCTCTCTCCTTCTCTCCCTGCTCCAGCTATATCAGCCAGATGGATTATGTTTTGTTTCTCTTCGATTTGGCTGCAGGAACCAAAGAACATTTAAGGCCACTGATTTTTCAAAAGGTCAAGTGTATAATATCAGAAAATTAGTTTGAAGTGCCCAGCAGAATAGCAGCTCAACACCAGCCTCAGATTTTCTCTGCTCTGGAGGGTCAGAAGAGGGATAGAGATAGCAGGCCTGTGTTCCTTTCAGCCTCTCCAGGAAGTTCTTGGAGGCCATCCTCTCCTCATGGCCAAGTTGGAGTCTTTTTATCGCTAGTTTACCCTGGCGAGCTGCACTACAACAGAATCCCTCCTCCATTTCAGCCCAACCTACCCATTCCCACCCCCAACAAACACACACAGTACAATCAACTTACACACACAGTATTTTTTTAAGTACCTATATACATACATGTACAACAGACTGCCCCATGCCCTCCAACAGGGGCATATCACACACACTCTTGCCTATGTACATGTGAAACTGTCTGGAAGTCTAGATACTAAGAACAGACTGACAGCTCTCAGAGGGGAAGAGGGTTGGGGGCTGGGTAGAAAAGGTGAAGGAACTAAGCAAAGAAAAAAAGAACTCATACACAGAAAAAAGTACGGTGATTACAAGAGGGAAAGGGGAGTGGGGGAGGTATAAGGAGGTAAAGGGAGAATAAACAGTGATGGAAGGAGACTTGACTTGGAGTGGTGAACACACAATGCAATATACAGATGATATATTATAGAGTTATACACCTGAAACCCATATTCTTTTATTACCAATAAACACAATAAAAATATTCAATGTTTAAAAGCATAAAATAAAATAAAAAATAAAAGGCTTTTTCTTTGCCTGGACAATCTGGTGCTGAAAGAGTACCTGACACAAAATAGGTGATTGCTGATGTTTATTAGATCAAAGTGTCTTTTTGCTGAATGGGTGCAGAACCAGAGAGAGCTCCCGTGCCCCTTCTTTCTTCTCCCTATGCAGTTAGTTCACCTGAGCAAAAAACAGCTCCTGCTCACAGCCAACTGGAGCCATAAGTTGGTAATCATAATAATGGCTTTCATTTTTGAAAGGCTATTTTGAACAAGTCACAAGCCAAATCTTTGTATGAAGCATCTTTTTGGTCCTCATAACCTCCCAGGATGTTGGGGACCACTTTGTGTGGTATCTGGAATTGTAGCTCCACTCCAGCTAGGCCCTGCCTGTAAGCCTCAACTGGAAAGCCAGGAATGCTGGAAGGCATATGACCCAATATTAGCACCAAGGGTTCCAGGGGGAGATTTGGCCTAAGAGTGCATTATATTTACTGAAACTTGCTCTGCTTAGTACCGCCCTGAAAACAAAAAACCAGGTGTCTGACTTCAAAGCAGGGGAGAATATTCCTGAGCTATGGAGCTTTGGCTTAATGTCCATCTGGCATCTGTATGTCTGGCAGACCCTAACCCAAGGCTGATCTATGTGTTCCTTTTATTGTTATCTATAGCCCTCTGACATAGATTGGTAAACTTTGTATGCATGTATGCTGTCTGTCCCTACACATATTGTTCTCAATAAAAGCAATTTCAGAGAAGGGCTTGGGGCATTCTCCACTAGAAGGAATCACCACCCCCTTCTCCTGACAGGCAAATCGTGCCTGGTACAATTTATTTCTTCATTTGCCACAGCTGGGGGTCTCCCTCATCGGGATGTAGTTATTATTATTATTCCCACTCTGCAGGTGACAAAACTGAAGCTCATAAAGCTCAATGTTTTCACCAAGCTTGTCTAAAATAATAGAGGCAATGGCACCTAATGCCAGAGGCTCCTATTAAATTGCACATAATTCATATGACAATAAGTTCACCAGACAGTTTCTCCCTGAAAGCAGAGGAGAAAAGATTGACATGTATCAGTTCATAGCAACAATTCCTCAATGTCAGCCCATCACACATTTCCCATCTCCACCACAACCAGCCCTAGCCAACCTAATGGAGACACACACAATGTATGCTCACTTGGTTCCTCAAAAAGTGAGTATCCCTGAAGTCTGAAAATCAAGGCCTAACAGAGCCAAAGTCATGGAAATTTTGGAAAGGAGACATTTGAGAAGCTCAGAGAAGTATATGGTACTGAGATAATGTCAAAGACAATGCGATGTTATACAACTCACCAGGTTTAAGGAAAGGAGGATAAATCAGGACATTGCCATAAGCACCTGTCCAGCCTCCTCTTCTCTCTTCCCTGGTGCCAGTGAAAATATTGAAAAAGATAAAAAATCCAGTTTTGTTTTAAAGATTTTATTTATTTATTTTTAGAGGGAAGGGAAGGGAGTACGAAAGAGAGGGAAACATCAATACATGGTTTGTTTCTTGCGTGGCCCACACTGGGGGCCCAGCCTGCAACCCAGGCATGTGTCCTGACCAGGAACCCTACCAGTGACCGTTTGTTTCACAGGCCAGTACTCAATCCACTGAGCCACACCAGCCAGAGCAAAAAAAAAAAAAATCAGTTTCTTGAAAGAGATGATTAATGGTGAGAATGATGGCTGAAGAGTTCAGGTAAGGCAAAGAAACACATCCCTACAAGAAAACAGGAAATTGTTTTGTAAAAGGTTGAGACACACTCTTCTAATGGACAGAAGAGAGCATATCCATTTATCTTGTCTTCCAGATAAAGTCAGAATAGGCAGCACATTTGTCAGGACTGTGGTAATTGATGAATCATTGATGCCCAGCTGACCCAGGATCAGACAGCAAACATATCTTCCAGGGGAACCCCAACTACCCAGACTTAAAAAGTGACTGAAAATCATAAGCACCTGAATTTGAACATCAGGCCCACCTTCTTCCCCATGGAATAGCCAATCAAGCTTTATTTCATGTGTAAGATTCTGGAACATTTGAGAATTCTGTACAAAACAAAAGGTGGGAACTGTGGAACAGTGTCTATACTACACTTCACCAAGAAATGTTTAAAAGGTTTTGGACCGAGAGCAGAATCATCTATTTTGGTGCTCCACCTTACTCTCTGGACTTGAATTTAAATGATTTTGGGGTATTTCCAAATACAGTTCACCCTGAAAAGATAAATGTTCACCAATACTCAAGCCCATATGCCATGGACTTCCAAAGGTATTTTAAAAATATAATATGATTGGAATATCTATCAAAATTTCCAAGTAGACTATATTGAAGGGGAAAACATGCACATAGATGTAAAAGTTCTGACATGTGAGAAAAAAACTTGGCCTGATTTTTTCTTGTCAAACCAGCAGCTACTAGCAGCTGAGTTCTTTCTTTTCAGTTTTCACCCAATGATATGTTTATTAATTTGAGAGAGAGGGGGAGAGACATCAATGTGAGAAAGAAACATTGATCAGTTGCTTACTGTACATGCCCCAACTGCGGATCGAACTTGCAGCCTAGGTATGTGCCCTGACCTAAAATTGAAACCACAACCTTTTGGTGTACAGGATGATGTTCCAACTGACTTAGCCACCCATCCAGGGCCTGAGTCCTTTCTTATGTTAGTTGATCATTACCTTGAGCCCTGAAGAGGTAAAAAGGCAAGGATAGTTTGGTAAAGTGGGCAGTACCTTCTACTTGGAGTCAGAAGACCTGGATTGGACTCTGGATTTACCTTTGACTACCTCTGTGACAAAGGATCTAAACCCCTTTGAGGCTCATTTTTTTTCATTAACAAAATGGTACTAGTAATGCCCACTTTTTGGGATTGTGATTCTGGCTAAATGAGAGACTTTTGGCACAGAGTATGCATTTAATATATGTTAGTTGGTTGTTTAGGGGAACAGATCAGGCAGCTACAGGTCTTGCATAAAGGCCTGGGAACAAGAGCAAAAATGGGTATTGAAACAATAGAAAAGAAGGGCATGAATGGGGGGAAAGAGGCATGAACCTAAGAGACAAACTTATCCTCCACAAATATTTTGTCTAGGGCTGGGTTTCACCACAGGGATCAGGAAGGAGGCAAGATTTTATCACCTATCAAAATTAATCTAGGACCTGAACTCAGCCAGAGAAAGAAACTCAAGTGTTCTCAAAAAGAAAGATACCCTTCATTATCCCAGTGAAGTGTTCAAATTGGCTTATATTACAGCAAAGAGAGCAGTCAGACAAGGGGAAGAACTCCACCTCAATCCACCAAACCCTTAAACAGGCTATGGAGAGAGGCTCTGGAAGTCTAGCAGGCAACTACCCAGAGAGAGTGGACTGAATGAGATTACTCACAACATACCAGTCCTTCCAGCTTCATAAGTTGGCAGGTCCAGGTCTGTCTTAAGGTCAGCACTCCAGCATGGGACAGGGCACTGCAAAGCCCTGGGAAACTGTGCAGCAATTTAGCAATGAGCAGCCATGCTAATGAGTGGGAAGAACAATGGTGGCTTATTAATGGAGTCCTTAATGAACTCTTGTTTCAGATTTTATGAACACAGAGAAAAAGCACATACTCCCTCCCCAGCTCTCAGAGAGCATGCAGATAAAGAGCAGCCCCAGACATGAGACTGATCCCATTTCCTGGATCTTGCTTGGGATACCATAATAGGTGCTGGAAAGTAGAGTAGAAAGAGCAGGTTCAGAGCCCTGAAACCCTTCTTTATGCTTTGGACAGTCCATTTGGACTCCTAGATCACATGTGGTCTTAGGAGGAAGATTTGCAGCTGGGATCAGCCCTGTAATTTATGGACAAGCTGCAAATAAGAACACAGAAAAGGCCCATCTCCAAGGTGGTAGCAGTAATTTTAAAAGGAAGACACATCCCATTAAGTATTTAATTAGAATACAATCCCACGAAAGCTCTTCCACCATGAGACACTAAAAACACAGTCCTCTAGGACTTAGCCAAAGTTGCTCACTTATTACCAAGTCTATAGTTGCAGTTGGTTTCAAGTGCAGCAAGGGGGATTTAGGTTAGACCTAGAAATTCAGACCTTAAAAACATATGGAAGACCTTGAAGGTCATCTAATCAAATCCCTTATTTTATGAGGAAACTGGGACCCAGAGAAATTAAAAACTCATTTTAAAAAATCAAACAGTGTTCTGAGCCAAAATCAAAGACAGCGATGGCACCGGCCTTTGCCTTGCTGGTCTCCCTTGCCCAGGGCTACATAACCTGGCTAATTGATATTCTTAGGTCTGGGCTGACATGAGCAAGATAGTATCTAGAAGTGGAATATCTGGGCCTGGATCTTGAGATGTCACTAATAACAAAATACTAGCCCAGGATGCAGCTCAGGTGATTACTTTGCTCAGTCATTTAGATGTTTGAAAGCTCTTTGTTGATGAAATAGAAAATTCCTATTTTGTAGGTCATTGATACCCTAAACTCCAATGGGAAACCTCACCAGAGGGATAAAAATTATCTCCAAATAGCTCTGCTATTATCCCAGTTATAACTGCAACCCCTTCACCAATAGCTAATGCACAATTACCAAGTTCACACAATGAATAGCCTGAGTCTATGAAGTGAGGGGAGAGGGTAATTTATCAGCCTGAACCCTGCACAATGGGGACTGTTTCTGCTTGATGCTCAGGGAGGCCCAGGACAGAGAGGAGGTAGTCCCTGACTAAAAGGACCCAACCTGATGGAGATCAGCCCACCACAGCCACCACACATGTACATGTGCATGCAAAGGTAACAGTGTAGTTGCTGAGTGACTGCTGTGTGCCCCACATAATATGAGGTGCTTAACCCAAGTTATATCTCATTTAATTCTCAAAACATTATTATACAATATGTATTATTTTTCCTCATTTACCTGAAGAGGAGGATGAGACACAAATGGAGAAAGACACAAATGGCTTAAGTCAGTTGCTCAAGGTCAAACAGCAAGAAATTGGTGGAGCCAGGAGATGAAACCCAGCTCTACTTCCAGTCACTGCAAGTACCTATACAATGAACACCTCAGTGCCCAATGGACAAGGGAACACTGAGCATTGTGACAGTCATTGCAGGGAGAAAATTGTGGAAGTTCTCCCAGGCAGGGTTCCATGGAACTTTTGAGAAACATGAGGGGTAGCTCGGAGGACCTCATTAATGAGTGGCAGACCTATCAGAAAAGAAGACAGTTATTGAACAACTTCTATGTGTGTTGAGTTCCATGCCATGTTCCTCACTATAAAATCTCATGTAGTTCTCACAACACCCTTCTTTGATCAGCATTAATGATCCTAAAAAGACTCAGGTTCAAAGAAGGCAAGTAACTTTCCCAAGGTCAGTCACATAGCTAGCAAATGATGATTTAGAATCTGAGCCTAGGCCTGTCTGATTCCAGTAGGAGAGGACAAATCACTGGCTTGACTGGAAGGGACAGTAGTCTCTGAGGAGAGTCTAAGAAATAGTGGCCATCTGTGGAAACATAATTCCTAGACTAGAGGAGCTTATTTTAAGAGTCTTCGCTGTGAGGGCTGAAGAGTAGCTGGAAGCTCTGTCTGCTTGCTCTCAGGCTTGGACCAGACTTGCACCTATACTAAAGATCAATTAACTTGAAAAACCAATTGAAGTGTAGCTGATCTAAAATTTTATAAATAGAAGCATGGAGGACGAGGGAGAAGAAAAGGTGAGAGTGAGCGCTCCCATGCACAGATGTGGCCACAGGGAAGCTAGAAGGATATTGCAGCAGAAAGCTCCCTCCCCACTGGGAGCATGGGATCTCAGCCCCATGCACAAGCCCCCAGTCCAGGGCAACAAGAGATGGGAAGGTGAGCCCATGTAGCACTGGGCATTGGGAATCAGTGGATATTTGGTTCACCCAGAGACTCAGAGCACACCATCCCAGGGAATAAGCAAGCCAATTATTACAGCACCAGTTTAAGAAGTTTGCTCTGATCTGTAACTGCTAGAGGAGCTACACAGCAGTTCCAGTCCGAGGCCAGAAGAGGGATCTGCTTAGTATACCCAGCAGTGATTTTGAGGGCCCCCCCCCCCATTCTCTAGAAGCACTTTGGGAAGAGAGCTGTTAGGAATCTAGACAATGTGGCTTGAGGAAGAGGACAGGTCTTGACCACCCCAACATCATGGGTTGCATCCATCTTCCCACCTGCTGAATCACTTGGTCTACCCCATCCTGCCATCTTCCAAGGCTAAGCGGTATGTTGCTGAGCTGGAAATTTGGCCCCACCCTTCTCAATTAGCACAGAGGAGTGGGAAATTTGGCCTGTTCAGAGCCTGGGCCAAGCTGGGCAGTTCACCCCACCCTTTTGCCCCCTGGCCACACTTAGAAGTTGGAGTACCAAGAGGGCCTGATTTTCTTTGATCCCCTTCTGCTTTTTAGGTGGTGCATGGGTGCCAGCAAGCCATGAAGAACTGGGTTTTTGTGACTGTCTCCCAAAGGGCTTCTGTCCAAGAGTCACATAGATGCATGCTGGGTTCTGCAGCTAAAGTATGGGGAAGGAGTGCTGAGCTCCCTAGTGAGTTCTACCTGTAGTCCTGGGAAAGAGAGGAACTGCCTACCCCTTTCTTCTTCCAAAGTGTGAAAACCAGCCCCAATGCGGGACCTGAGCAGAGTGGTGGTCCCTGAGTGGGGACCACAGGAGATTGAGAAAAGGACAACACAACAAAAAGACACAACACAACACAAAGACACAACACAAGATAGTTTAGAGAAAAGCAGGGGCCAGGTGGGACATTGTCCTCTGATGGAGAGACAATGACAATGACCATGGTCTCTGTGTTTATTTTATAGGGTTTGGTTAGATAAAGCTCAAGGGAGCTTTGCAGACTTAAGAGAATGCTGCAGGCACAGATTATTCCATTCCCAGGCTATCAACATGATAAAACTTTCTTCTGCAAAGGTTGCAGTCATCTTCAGCTGAAGCTTGCGGTTATCTACTCCCTTCTCAACCCTCCGGGGTTTGGGCTGTCGCCAGTTGCCAGCTTGCTCTGCCTTGCAGATACAAGCACTCAAGTGTGGCCTTGCCAAGTGCTTAGCCTAGCTTTTGATGTCAGGCTTTACTGTCCCCCACTCCCCAAGACTGTTTGAATCATTCCTGCCAGGCCCTGGATACCCTTTCTGAGTGCAGTTCCATGGGGGAAGGGAGAGCAACTCAGAGGAGGAACATTGAAAGGATGAGACCTGAGGCAGACCCAACCTCTTGGCTCTTGGGCTCTGGAGGCCTGACCTGCCAGTCTACTAGAAGCTTCACCCTGACAAGCTTGCTGAAGGCCATGTTGGGACTGTGCCTAACATTGGCTTGCAAGAGTAAATCTCTCAGAGGACCCCAGACCAGCACAACAAGTGGTCAGCTTTGGACAACACTGGAGCATGATCCAATGGCTTAACAAACAGCATATCCAGAGGGTGATCACACCAGGCACAAAAATCTGCTGAGCAGAACCACACTTTCTTCTTTTTAAATCTTTTCTTTATTTTTTCTACCTCACTTGTTTTTCTTCTCTTCTTTCTTTCATATCTCTTATTTGCTCTTTCCTTTTCTCACTCTATTTTTTTCTTTTTAAATTTTTTTCTTTTCCTATTTTTTATTTTATTTTATTTTTATTTTTCTTTATATGGAGTTTTATTATTATTGTGTCTTATTATTTTTCTTCTTTTCTCCTTCTTTCCTTGCATATTCTCTTTTCTATTTCTTTTTTCCTCCTCTAATTCTTTTTGTTTCTTATCTTTTATTATTGTTGTTGTTGTTGTCCCTTTTTTATTTTCTCATTATTTATTGTTGTTGTTGGTTTGCTTTTTTGTTGAGTTGTTTTCAGTTTTGTTTTGTCTTTTTTTTATTCTGTCAGCTCCTGTACAACAGCTTGCATGACATCGTTGGGGTTGAGCCTCACAGTCAACCAGCCTGAGGACTGAGCCTACCCACAAGTGGGACAACACCAATCAAGAACCCGTTACAACAGGAGGGCCCACATGACACACACAAGGGTTATTCCTAGAGCACCCAGCTCAGGAGAACAAGAATACGGCACCACTGGGTCCAACAGGATCCATAACATAAGGCCACCCAAACAAGTCTAGGAGTCATAACAATTCTATTTAATAATTGGAAACAAACACCAAGAGACAGCTAAAATGGGGAGAAAAAGAAACAAGCCCCAAATGAAAGAACAGGAGGAATCTACGGGAGGAAAAAAAAAGAGCTAAATGAAATGGAGGTAAGCAATTTATCAGAAACAGAGTTCAAAGTAATGGTTACATGGATGCTCAACAGCATGAAAAAGGACATAAAAATGATGAAAAATGATCATTCAGAAATAAAGAATAACATACCTTAAATAAAGAATACATTGGGTCCTTGCTGATGTGGCTCAGTGGGCTGGGCTTCATCCCATGGACCAAAAGAAAACTGGTTCAATTCCTAGTCAGGGCACATGCCTCAGTTGTGGGCCAGGTCCCCAGTTGGGGGTGTGCAACAGGCAACTGATCAATGTTTCTCTTGAACATTGATAATTCTCTTCTCTTTCTCTGTCCCATCCCCTTTCTCTAAAAATAAGTAAATAAAATCTTTTTTTTTAAAGTATACAATGGAATATTCCATCAGTAGTTTGGACGAAGCAGAAGATTGACTCAGCATATTAGAAAACAAGGTAAAAAAAATCAATCAGAGCAGCAAAAGGAGAAAAAGATTAAAAAGCAGGAGGATAGTTTAAGGGATCTTTGGGACAACATGCAACATAACAACATCTACATCATAGGGGTACCAGAAGATGAGGAAAGAGAGCAAGGGATAGAGAACCTATTTAAAGAAATAATGGTAGCAAATTTCCCTAACCTGGTGAAGGAAAAAGTCACACATATTCAGGAAGCAGAGAGAGTTCAAATCAACATGAACACAAAGAGAGCCACATCAAGACACATCATCATTAAAATGGCAAAATGTAAAGACAAAGAGAATCAAAGGCAGCAAGAGAGATATAATTACCTACAAAGCTGTCAGCTGATTTCTCAACACAAATACTACAGACCAGGAGATAATGGCATGAAGTATTGAAAGCAATGAAAAGTAAGGACCTGAAACCAAGATTACTCTATCCAGCAAGGCTACTATATATAATTTAAGGTGAGAGGTCAAAGGTGGCAGTTACTAGGTGAGAGCTGAGCCCACTTGCTCGTGCACCCACTTGGGACACCTTGTCAATCTTCCTAAAAACAAAGTGACCAGCCAACAGAATCTGAGCAGATATGAAGTTTGGAAGCCAAGTGTGCAGAGGATGCTTCAAAATGGGTGGTAATGGGATTTTATAGGCTGACAGGAAGGTCCCCTGGCCAGAGACTACAGCTGCCACAGGTACATTAGAGGAGAGTCAGGTCAGTGAGAGCAGCCTAGAGGCTCCCTCCTCTTCCAGGGCAAGGAAGTCTCAGACCTGCACCAGGAGAGACATGGAAGCATTAAGTCCCTGGGGGAGAAAGGCAGTAAGGGACACACAGCCAGCAGAGTACCCAGACTAGGACTGCAGTCACCAGCTGGGACAGTGGTCACCAGCTGGGACATTTCCAGAAAATTTGGGATATCCTGGTGACATCTGAAGCTGGGAGAGGAGATGGGCCATGACCAGCTGTGACCTGGATACACTCTGGACTTGACAGTGTGTTGGACTGTGTGGAAAGCCAGGCAGAGCCTCAGAGCAGGAGCAGAACACAAAGAGGCTTTTTTCAAAAAGGGAACTGAGGTGCAGAGTGCAGGGACCTCCTGCACAGAGCAACCTGGCCAACAAAGTGGGAAGAATGGGGGCATGACTTGCTCCCACTCAATGCACCCCACAGACCTATCAAAGGGGTACAAAGCAAGGCAGCTTATCGGCGCTAGTTGGGTACAAATGCACAGAATGGAGCTTGCAGGCCGCAGAGTGCTCTGAGGGAGTGGGCTGGAAATTGGGCACATGTGATTATAGTAGTCTAGTCTGAGCACCCATCCTTGTGGAACCACAGGAAAGGAAAAAACAGAGCCCAGCCCCCCTCTGCCTGCAGGAACCGGGAAGATCTGAAACCCTAGGTAAGCAGGTTTTTTGCTTTTTTTTTTTTTCTTTTTCTTAAGAGTAAGACAGTAAGACCTGGAACTGAGAGAAAACCAGAGACAGATCCAGAAAGAAGTCAGAAGGTGAACACCAACAGCTGAAACAAATTTCACTTAGCTCTTCAGCACAACTTGCATGTTTTTTTAAATTCTCTTCTTTCCATTTATTTAGACTTTTTGTTCATTTGTTTTTATTGTTCATTTTGTTTTTTATTATTCTCCCTTTAATATTGCATTTTAATTTTTCTTCTTTTACTTCACTTATATTCCAAATAACTCACAACTCTTGGTCTTTTACTTTTTATTCTTTTTATACAGATTATATATTTCTTATCATACCATTGTTATTCTCAATTCTACACAGCACCCTTCCCTGAGCTTAGTCCATTTCACCATCTTCCTGAGCTTTATCACTGTTATATAAACTTTATTTTCTCTCACACTATGCCAAGTTTTTATTCCTTACTCTCACTATTTCTCGTCCATCTAACGTCACATAAGCATGCTTCTTCATTCATTTTCCCCTCTAATAAGGGTCTTCTTTCTTTTCTGTCTTTTATAAAAAAAGACTAGTTGGGTGAAATACCTTGGTTATTGCTGTACTTCTCCAAAAAAGCTCCTATTTGTTTACTATTCATTTGTACTTTAAATCCCATAGAATCCTCTCCTGTTGTCTTACTCCATTTTGCCTTCTCCTGGCTACTGATCAGTTGAGTGAGGAGTTTTATTTCATTGTTTTCTCTCTCCATTTTTTTTCCTTCCCCCGCCCCTGGGTTTTACTCCTTATTATTATTAGTTTGTTTCCCCTATCCTCTCAAAATCATTTTTATTTATGGTAGACATCTCATATTCACTTTTCACTTTTCTACAATATTTTTATTCCTGTTCCACCTTTATTATATTTCATTCAATGTTGTTGCTATCAACCCTGCAATGTTATTTCTGCAATTTTACTCCCATTGGTTCAGTAACATTTCAATTTTAATTCAAACCTCATCCTATACACTTCCCCTTTTATACCCCAATGTTCCCATTCCCCTTTTGTGTCTTACTTATGTTATAAATTTTGTCTTCTCCCTTTCTTCACCTAGATTCTATCCCAACTCTTATCAATTCTCCTACTTATTACCATGCGATAACATTTTCACCTCTTTTAGTCATCTCATATTCCCTTGACATATCCTATAATACCTGCATTCTCTCTTCATCTTTATTAATATTAATGCAATGCAGATGAGATCGCTGATGTGGTAGTGGAGTTCTTTTTTCTGGCACAGATTTGGTTGTCTGGTAACACTGTTTTGTTAAACAACACCTATACAATAGCATACAAGGCAAGGTTGGAATTGCAACTTCCAGTAAGCTCACTGGAGGGGAGAACTGACCAAACAAAGAAGCTACCAACAAGTAAAGTCCAAGTACAACAATAGAGCCTATCCAAATGGAAGAAAAGGCAACCCTAGAGCATCCAGACAATGAGATCAGAGACCACACAACTGAGACCCCCAGAACCCCTACCACAGAGAGTCACCAAAAGAAGACAACAGGCAAAGGAAAGCATCTGGAATTGCAAAAATAAACAAAAAGAGTTACCTAATATGAGGAGACAAAGAAAGGACCCACAATTGAAATGAATAGAAGAATCCCCAGTAAAAGAGCTAAATAAAATTGAGTCAAGCTATCTACCAGACATAGAATTCAAAATAATGGTTATAAAGATGCACAAGGAATTCACTGACTACTACAAGGAACTGAGTGGGAACTACTACAGCATAAAAAGGGAAATAGAAACTATAAACAAGAACCAGGAAGAAATGAAGATACAATATCTGAAATAAAAAATACATTTGAAGAAATTACAAGCAGACTGGATGAAGCAGAACACTGAATTAGTGAGCTGGAAGACAAGGTAGAAAGAAAATACCCAGGTAGGGCAGGTGCAAAAAGAGAAAAAAAAAGACTCAAAAGATATGAAGATAGCTTAGGGAACTGTAAGACAACATGAAATGCAAAAAAATTCAAATCATAGCAAATGAGGAGGAGAAAAGGAGAAAAGAATAGATACCCTGTTTGAAAAAATAATGACATAAAACTTCCAGAACCTGGAAAGGGGAAAAACCATGCAAGTTCAGGAAGCACAGAGAGTCACAATCAAGATGAACCCAAAGAGGCCCACTCCAAGAGACTTCATAATTAAAATGTCAAATTTTAAAGACAAAGAGAGACTCTTAAAGGCAGCAATGGAGAAACAGAAAGTAACATACAGGGGAGCTCCAATAAGGCGAGCAGCTGATTTCTCAGCAGAAACACTACAAGCCAGAAGGGAATAGCAAGAAGTATTCCAAGAAAAGAAAAGCAAAGGCCTGCAACCAAGACTGCTCCCCCCAGCGAGGCTCTCAGTTAAAATGGAGGGCAAAATAGTGAGTTTCCCAGACAAAACAAGGCTAAAAGAACACACCTCCACCAAACCAGCACTGCAAAATATGCTAAAAGCACTGCTTTAAGAAGATGAAGATAAAGAGCTAGAAAGAGAGGAACTACAAGTACAAAAGGGAGAAATGGCAATGAATAAGCACCTATCAATAATAACATTAATGTAAATGGATTAAATTCTCCAATCAAGAGACATAAGATAGTTGAATGGACAAGAAAACATGAGCTGAACATATGCTGCCTACATGAGACCCATCTCAGAACAAAAGACCTACACAGACTAAAAGTGAAGGGTTAGAAAAAAATATTTAGAACCAATGGACAGGGAAAAAAAGAGCCAGGGTAGCAATACTTATATAAGACAAAATAGACTTCAAAACAAAGACCATACCAAAAAAAAAGAAAAAAAGAAGGACATTTCAAAATAAGGAAAGAATCCATCAAAAAGACAGAAACATTGTAAATACATATGTACCCAATGTAGGAGGACCCAAATATATAAGGAAAATCTTAGAGGACTTCAAGGAAGATATAGACAGCAACACATTGATAGTAGGGGATTTTAACACACCGCTGTCAAGAATGGATAGATCTTCCAAACAAAACATCAACAAGGACATTGTGGGATTGAACAATGCATTAGATCAATAGACTTAACAGACATATATATAACCTTTCATGTCCAAAAAGCAAAATACATATCTTTTTGAAATGCACATGGGATATTTTCAAAGATAGATCACATGATAGGACACAAAACAAGCCCCAAAAAATTCAAGAAAATTGAAATTACATCAAGCATTTTCTCATTCTCCAAGGGTCTGAAACTAGAAACTAACCTCAAGGAAAAAACTCAAAAACATTCAAACTCATGTAGACTGAATAGCATGCTACTAAACAATGAATGGGTTAATAATAAGATCAATGGAAGAAGTCAAAAAGTTCCTGGAAACAAATGAAAATGAACACTCAACCTATGAGACATAATAAATGCAGTCCTGAGGGAAGTTCATAGTGATACAGACCTACCTAAAAAAGATAGAAACATACTGAAAACAATCTGGTACTGGCACAAGAACAGACCCGTAGACCAGTGGAACAGAATAGAAAGCCCAGAAATAAGCCCAGGTCTCTATGGACATCTAATATTCGACAAAGGGGGCAGAAGCATAAAATGGAGCAATAACAGCCCCTTCAACAAATGGTGTTGGGAGAGCTGGACAGCTACATGCAAAAAATTGAAATTGGATCATCAGCTGACACCATACACAAAAATAAACTCAAGATGGATCAAAGACTTAAATATAAGTTGCAACACCATCAAAGTCCTCAAGGAGAACATTGGCAGGAAACTCTCAGATATCCCACGCAGCAATTTTTTCACTGATATGTCTCCTAAAGCAAGGGACATAAAGGAAAGAATAAACAAGTGGGACCTCATCAAAATGAGAAGCTTCTGCACAGCAAAAGAAAACATCAGCAAAATGAAAAGGGAGCCAATAGTATGGGAAAATATATTTGCTAATGATACATCAGATAGAGGTTTGATCTCCAACATATGTAAAGAACTCACTCGACTCTACTCCAAGAAGACAAACGATCCAATCAAAAAATGGGCAAAGGACCTGGGCAGATGCTTTTCTAAGGAGGAGATACAGAGGGCCCAGAGGCATTTGAAAGGACGCTCAGCATCACTAGCCATCAGAGAAATGCAGATCAAAACCACCATGAGGTACCACCTCACACCGGTCAGAATGGCCATCATAAACAGATCCACAAACAACAGGTGCTGGTGAGGCTGTGGAGAAAAGGGAACCCTAGGACACTGTTGGTGGGAATGCAGACTGGTGCAGCCACTATGGAAAGCAGTGTGGAATTTCCTCAGAAAGCTGAAAATGGAACTGCCTTTTGATCCAGCGATTCCCCTGCTGGGAATATACCCTGAGAACACCAAAACGCCAATACAAAAGAACCTATGCACCCCAATGTTCATAGCAGCACAATTTACAATAGCCAAGTGTTGGAAGCAACCTAAATGCCCATCAGTAGATGATTGGATCAAAAAATCATGGTACATATACACAATGGAGTACCACGCAGCAGAAAGAAAAAAAGAAGTACTAAACTTTGCGACAGCATGGATGGAACTGGAGAGCATCATGCTAAGCGAAATAAGCCAGGGGGCGAAAGACAAATACCATATGATCTCACCTATAAGCGGAACCTAACCAACAATGCAAAGATGCAAGATAAATATGACCAGCAACCCTGAAAGGAAAAGAAATCAACAGAGACAAGAGGGAAGGGGGGGCAGGGAAAGGGAAGGGAAGGGGAAAGTCAAGGAACATATAGCAAGGACTCATGGACAAAACCAAAGGGGAAGAGCTGAGGGAGGGAAGGAGGGAGGGGGCAAGGGAAAGAGGTGGGGGGGAGGCAGAGACAAATGTATTTAAAAAGTAAATTAAAAAATGTATATTTGGACTATAAAAAAAATAAAGAAAATAAAAAAGATAGAAACATGTCAAATAAACAACTTAACCCCACATCTACAAAAACTGGAAAAAAAAAACAACAAACAAAGCCCAGAGCAAGTAGAAGGAAGGAAATAATCAAGATCAGAGCAGAATGAAATGACATAGAGATGAAAAGAACAATTCAAAGGATCAGCCAATTCAGAAGCTGGTCCTTTGATAAGATAGCTAAAATTGACAAGCTTTTAACAAGACTTATCAGAAAAAATGGAGAGGACCCAAATAAATAAAATCAGAAATGAAAGAGGGCAAATAACTATTGCCACCACAGAAATATAAAGGATTGTAAGAAATTACTATGAGCAATTATATGCCAAGAAATTTGAAAACCTCGATGAAATGGACTGATTCATAGAAAAGTATAATCCTCCAACACTGAATGAAGAAGAAGCACAAAGCCTGAACAGACCCATTACAGCTGATGAAATTGAAGCAGTAATCAGAAAACTCCCAGCACACAAAAGCCCTAGACTTGATGGTTTCACAGGAGAATTTTATGAAAGAGCTCACCCCTATCTATCCCAGGCTATCACAGAAAAATCCAAGGAGAGGGAAGACTTCCAAACTCTTTTTATGAGGCCAGCATCATCCTAATCCCAAAACCTGATAAAGACACAATGAAAAAGAAAGCAACAGGCCAATATCACTAATGAACATAGATGCTAAAATCCTCAACCTGATATTGGCAAACCACATCCAGCAACATATTAAAAAGATCATACAACATGACGAAGTGGGATTCATCCCAGGGATGCAAGGATGGTACAATGTTCACAAATCAATTAATGTAATATATCACATAACAAAAGAAATTACAAAAACCACATGATCATATCAATAGATACAGAAAAAGCATTTGATAAAGTACAGCCTCCATTTATGATAAAAAACACTCAGCAAAGTGGGAGTAGAGGGAGTATACCTCAACATAACAAAGGCCATATATGAAAATCCTACAGCCAACATCAAACTCAATGGGCAAAAACTAAAAGCTTTCCCACTAAGATCAGGAACAAGACAAGGGTGTCCACTTCACCACCTCTATTCAACGTAGTATTGGAAGTTCTAGCCATATCGATCAGACAAGAAAAAGAAAAAAACAAGGCATCCAAATTGAAAGGAAGAAGTAAAACTATCGTTTGCAGATGACATGATAGTGTACACAGAAAACCCTGTAGTCTCCACCAAAAAACTACTTGACCTAATAAATGAATTTGTCACAACAACAGGATACAAAGTCAACATTCAGAAATTGAAGGTATTTTTGTACACCAACAATGAAATATCAGAAACAGAAATCAAGAAAAAAATCCTATATTCTATAGCTACAAGAAAACTAAAGCACCTAACATGAAGGAACATGTATAAAAGATCCATGATCAAAGACAACAGGGGTGGGTGGGGCAGAGGATTGAATGTGGGAGGTGTCGAGGGTAGGATGGGGGGAGAGTAATGGCTGGAGAATGGGGACAACTGTTATTGAACAACAACAAAAAAGAAACAAAATAAAATATAACATAATAAAAATAAATTTTAAGGTGAAATAAACAGCTCTTCAGGCAAGATATTTAAAAACCTAAAGGAGTTCATTACCACCAAACCAGCATTGCAAGAAATATTAATGGGTCCTCTGTAAGAAAAAGAAGAAATAGAGGAACATAGGCATAAAGAATAAAAATGCCAATAAAAAGTACTTATAAATTATTGTTATAATCTTAATAATAACCTTAAATGTAAATGGTTTAAATACTTCAATCAAAGACAAAGGATAGCTGAATGTATGAGAAAATATGAGCCATATATATGCTGTCTACAAGAAAACTCCCTCAGAAGAAAAGATTCACACAGGTTGAACACTGAAGGGGTAGGAAAAAATATTCCATGAAAATGGAAACAAAAAAAGCTGGAGTAACAATATTTATATCTGATAAAATTGATGTCAACACAAAGGTCATAACAAGGCACAAAGTCATTATTTAATACTAAAGGGATCAATCCAAAAAGATGATATAACCCTGGTAAACATTTATGCATGCAATATAGTAACAACTAAATATATTTTTTAAAATCTTGGTGGACTTTAGGGGAGAGATTGACAGCAATACAGACATAGTAGGAGACTTTGACATCCCACTAAAATCAATGAATAGATCTCCCAGACAAAACATCAACAAAAAAACAGTGACCTTAAATGACACATTAAATCAGATAGATTTAATTGATATTTACAGGTTGATTTTTTCATCCCAAAGCAGCAGAATATACATTCTTCTCCAGTATACATGAAACATTCCAATGTTAGGACACAAAATGTCTTAACAAATTCAAAAACACTGAAATTATATCAAGCATTTCTTTGGATAACAACAGCATGAAACTAGATATAAACTACAATAAAAAAAATTTAGCCTTGGCTGGTGTGGCTCGGTGGATTGAGTGCTAGCCTGAGAACCAAAGGGTCACTTGTTGGATTCCCGGTAAGGGCACATGCCTGGGTTACAGGCCAGGTCCCAGGTGGGAGGCGTGTGAGAGGCAACCACACATTGATGTTTCTCTTCCTCTCTTTCTCCCTCATTTTCCCTCTGTCTAAAAATAAATAAAACCTTTTAAAAAACTATCAAGTACAAAAAAAATTAACACAGAGGATGAACAGTATGTTATTAAACAATAAATGGGTTGCCAGTGAGATCAAGGGAGAAACAAAAAACTACCTGGAAACAAATGAATATAAACACGTAACAATTCAGAATCTATGTGACACAGCAAAAGCAGTCCTGAGAGGAAAGTTCATAGTATTACAGGCCTACCTCAAGAAGAAAAAAAACTTCAAATAAAAAATTCAGCCCTGAATCTAAAAGAATTATAAAAAGGACAAGAAAGTCCTGTGTCAGCAGAAAAAGGAAATAATAAAGATCAGAGCAAACATAAATGGACCTTTGTTTAAAAGGCTCATGTCAGGAGGAAGATGGCAGAGGATTGAATGGGAGTCACACTGACCTCCTCCCAAGACAAAACTGAAATTGCGACTAAATAGTGGAGAAATCACCTGGAAAACAATGGAATGATAGAGGGAGAGGAGCCTTGGAGCCATGGACAGACAGTGGAACCAACCTTCACACATCCCAAAGGGTGAGAAGTTTGGTGGAGGCTTGAGAGGGTGGGCTGGGCACCCATGGGCACCAGCACCATAGGGACATTGAAACAGCCAGTTAGCTCCCCCTGAGAAGAACAGGGTCTGAACCATAAATAGGGACCCTTAAACTACAGCACGTGAAACAAGGAAAACACACAGACCAAACGCAACCGGGAAAAGCTTAGGGGCGCTCTCTGCCAGAGACAGGCAGCTGGGGATGCAAAGAGACATATAAAGGGCCAATGCAAAAATTTGCAGTGGCAGCCATCCTCCTTGATCTCTGGGTAGAGGCAGCAGCAGAGTGGGCTGGTGCCTGGGAAAAGATTGGTGAGGAAGTCTTTGTGAAGAGAACTGAGATGGTGGCCAGCGGAGCCCCAATGATAACTCACCTCCCACTCTGCAGCTACCATCTCCCTCAGGCATAAGGGAATCAATTAACCTGCCTTTTGTGCACTCCGCACACAGCTTATGTGTGTGTGGCGGGGGGGTGCCTAAGTGCACACAAGCTGAAAGAAATAGAGGATCCCTGGCCAAAGGGGTCACACAGCTGCATAGAGCCTTGACGAGAGACCAGAGATGGAGGCATTGGGGAAAGACTGGGAGGGGAACTGGGGAGTCCCGACCCCCTCCCCATTCCATAGTCTCCATTTTGCATAGGCAGGGCATGCCCCCAAAGAGGCAGAAGCAGGCGCGCCCAGAAGCCAGGCGGCCTGCGAATACAATGCGGTTCGCAGAAATAGTGGATCCCTGACCGAAGGGAACACAGTACTGCCCAGAGACCCTTGAGGAGAGACTGGAGACAGAGTTGTTGGGGAAAGAATGGGAGGGGGAATCAGGGAATCCCAACTACTTCTCCTTTCCCTAGTCTCCATTCTGCACAGACAGGCCACGCCCCAAAGAGCCAAAAGCTGAAAGCACACAATAGACAGCCCAAAACCACCCAATGCAGGCACACGCGCACACACACACAACACACACGTGCCGAGTGGCCGGCGAGGGTTGGAGAGCATGTGTGTGGATCCGCATGGGCTGGCAAGAGCTCCCGCAGGTTGGCGCCCAGGGGGCCTGTGAGGGAGTGCACAGATCAGTGAGGGCAGGCGTAAACTGGCCCGCGCAGGTCAACAAGTGCAGACCAGTCTGCTGAAATAGTGGATCCTGCCCGAAGGGGTCACAGAGCTGCCCAGAGACCCTGGAGGAGAAACTGTAGACAGGATTAACTGGAGAGTTCTGGAACTGACTTCCTCCCATTTCCATAGTCTCCGTTTTGCGTGGGGCAGGCGACAGGCCCGAAGAGCCAAAAGCAGGGAAAGCACACAAAAGAACACCATAAACTGACCAGTGCCCGGGTGTCTGCCAGGCAGGGGGCCAGATGAGTGCGTGATGTCACAAATAACTGCCTCCAGGCTGGGGCAAGCAAGCGCAAGCCCAACTGGGCGGGGGATCCTGCCAGCCAGGGAGCATGCTCAAGAAGCCTGCAGGAGAGTGCAGAGCAATCCACAGAAATAGTGGATCCCGGGCCAAAGGGGTCACACAGCTGCCCAAAGCAGGAGTTGGACACAGACATTAGACTCCTGGAAGGCTCAAACAAATGACTCAAGGCCATATAGGCTCAACAACTGAAATCATCAGAGGCAGGCCCAGAAAGAAAAGTAAAGAAAAAATAAGTAAATAAGTAAATAAAAAGACTTGCCTACTACCATAGATGTTTATCCAAAAAACAGGAAATATAGATGGATCAATTGGACCAGAAGCAAAAACTAATTAATTGATTAATTAATTAATTAATTAATTATTAGACTCTAACAGAAATGGGAAGAAAAGAAGTTCCCCCCAAATGAGTGGAAAAGGGGGCTCCCCACAGAGAGAGCTCAATGAAATAGAGGCAAGGGAACTATCAGATATTGAATTCAAAACAATGGCCCTAAGGAAGCTCAAAGAGCTGAGCCAGCTCAAAGAGAACTCTAAGAAACTGCAGAGAAACTATCAGGATCTTACAGTAAACTGTATCAACCTGGAAAAGGACATAGAAACTATCAAGAAGACACACGAGGAAATCAAGAATACCATTTCTGAATTGAAAAACACAGTAGAAGGAATTCAAAACAGACTGGATGAAGCTGAGGATTGAATCAGTGAGATGGAGGATAAGGTTGAAAAAAGCTCCCAGAAAGAACAAGAAATGGAAAAAAAGACTGAAAAAAAAAAATGAAGAGGCATTTAGGGAAATGCAGGACAACCTGAAACACAATAATATCTACATAATAGGAATACCCAGAAGGAGAAGAAGAGGGACAAGGGATAGAGAACCTCCTTGAAAAAGTAATGATGGATAATTTCCCTAATTTGAGGAGTGAAAAGGTCTCATGGATTCAGAAGGCACAGAGAGCCCCACTCAAGAGGGACCCAAGGAGGTCCATTCCAAGACACATCATCATTAAAATGGCAAATATCAAAGACAAAGAGAGAATCCTCAAGGCAGAAAGGGAGAAGGAGAAAGTAACATACAAGGGGGCCCCGATACGGCTAGGAGCTGACTTCTCAACAGAAACACTACAAGCCAGAAGGGAATGGAAACAAATATTCCAAGTAATGAAAAGCAAAGGCCTACAACCAAGGCTGCTCTACCCAGCAAGGCTCTCAATTAAAATAGAAGGGGAAATACGGAGTTTCCCAGACAAAAGAAGGCTAAAAGAATACATCTCTACCAAACCAGCACTACAAGATATGCTAAGGGGACTGGTTTAAGAAGATGAAGGAAAAGAGTGAAAAAGAGAAAAACACAGGTACAAAGAGAAAAAATGAATAGGTTTCAATCAGTAAGAACTCTCAATTTAAATGAACTAAATGCCCAGATCAAAAGACACAGGGTAGCTGAACGGATAAGAAAATGACCCACACATATGCTGCCCACAAGATACCAACCTCAGAACAAAAGACCTACACAGATTGAAAGTAAAGAGATGGAAAAAAAAAATATTCGAAGCCAATGGACAAGAGAAGAAAACAGGGGTTGCAATACTTACATCACACAAAATAGAGTTCAAAACAAAGACCATAAAAAGAGAACCAGAGGGGCACTTTATAATACTTAAAGGAAGAATCTATCAAGAAGACATAAACATTATAAACTTATTTGCACCCAATATACGGGCTCCCTAGTATATAAGGAAATTGTTGGATGACTTCAAAAAACATATAGACAGCAACACACTGATAGTAAGGGATTTCAACACCCCACTGTCAAAAATGGATGAAGCTTCCAAACAAAACATCAATAAGGATATTGTGGAGCTGAATGATGCACTGAATCGAAAAGACTTAATTGACATATAAAGAACCTTACATCCCAAAGAAGAAAAGTACACATTCTTTTGAAATGCTCATGGCAATTTTTCAAAGATAGACCACATGATAGGATTCAAATCAAACGTCTGCAAATTCAGGAAAATTGAAATAATACCAAACTTTTTCTCAGACCACAAGGGCTTGAAACTGGAAATCAACCTCAAAGAGAAACTTCAAAAACTTGCAAACTCATGGAGACTGAACAGTAGACTATTAAACAATGAATCGGTCAATAATGAGACAAGGGAAGAACTCAAAAAATTTCTGGAAACAAATGAAAATGAGCATTTGGACTGTTGTCCAAAACTTATGGGAGACAGCAAAGGCAGTCCTGAGAGGGAAGTCCATAGCAATACAGGGTTACCTAAAAAAGATAGAAACATTTCAAATAAAAGACCGAACACTGCAACTTCAAGAACTGGAGAAACAACAAATAAATCCCAGAGCAAGTAGTCGGAAGGAAATAGGCAAGATTAGAGCAGAACTGAAGAAAAAAAAGAATAATTCAAAGGATCAAGCAATCCAGCAACTGGTTTTTTGAAAAGATAAATAAAATTGACAAGCCTTTAAGCAGACTCATCAGGAAAAAGAGAGGGCCCAAATTAATAATATCAGAAATGAAACAGGAGAAATAACAAAGGATACCACAGAAATATAAAGGATTGTAAGAAACCACTATGAACAAATATATGCCAAGAAAATTGAAAACCTTGATGAAATGGACAAATTCTTAGAAATGTATAATCTTCTAACACTGAAGGAGGAAGAAACAGAAAGTTTAAACAGACTGATAACAGCTGGGGAAATGGAAGCAGTAATCAAGAAACTCCCAGCACACAAAAGCCCAGGGCTGGATGGTTTCACAGGAGAATTTTACAAAACCTTTAAGGAAGAGCTCACCCCTGTCCTTCTCAGACTACTCCAAAAATTCAAGGGGAAGGAAGACTCCCAGACTCTTTCTACAAGGCCAGCATCACCCTAATCCCCAAACCAGATAAAGACCTTAGAAAAAAGAAAGAGAAAGAAAGAAAGAAAGAAAGAAAGAAAGAAAGAAAGAAAGAAAGAAAGAAAGAAAGAAAGAAAGAAAGAAGGAAGGAAGGAAGGAAGGAAGGAAGGAAGGAAGGAAGGAAGGAAGGAAGGAAGGAAGGAAGGAAGGAAGGAAGGAAGGAAGGAAGGAAGGAAGGAAGGAAGGAAGGAAGGAAGGAGGGAGGGAGGGAGGAAGGAAGGAAGGAAGGAAGGAAAGAGGAAAGGAAAGAAAGAAAGAAAGAAAGAAAGAAAGAAAGAAAGAAAGAAAGAAAGAAAGAAAGAAAGAAAGAAAGGAGGGAGGGAGGGAGGGAGGGAGGGAGGGAGGGAGGGAGGGGGAAGGGAGGAGGAAGGGAGGAAGGGAGGAAGGGAGGAAACTACAACCCAATTTCGCTGATGAACAGAGACACTAAAATCCTCAACAAAATATTGGCAAACTGCATTCAGCAATACATTAAAAAGAGTATCCACCATGATCAAGTGCGATTCATCTCAGGGATGCAGGGATGGTTCAATACATGCAAATCAATAAATGTAATACATCACATAAACTAAAGGAAAGACTAAACCACATGATCATCTCCACAGATGCAGAAAAAGCATTCAATAAGGTACAGCACCCATTTATGATCAAAACACTCAGCAAAATGGGAATAAAGGGGGCATACCTCAACATAACAAAGGCGATATGTGAAAAACCTACAGCCAACATCATACTCAACAGGCAAAAGCTAAAAGCTTTCCAAATAAGATTGGGAACACGACAAGAATGTCAGCTTTCACCACTTCTATTCAACATAATATTGGAAATTCTAGCCACAGCAGTCAGACAAGAAAAAGAAATAAAAGGCATCCAAATAGGAAAGGAGAAAGTAAAACTATCATGATTGCAGATGACATGATAGTGTACATAGAAAACCCTGTAGACTCCACCAAAAAACTATTCAACCTAATAAGTGAATTTGGCAAATTTGAGATATACAGTCAATATTCAGAAATCGAAGACATTTTTGACCACTAACAATGAAATATAAAATTTAGACATCAGGGGGGAAATCCTATTTTCTATAGGAACAAGAAAAATGAAGTACCTAGGAATAAACTTAACCAAGGACGTAAAAGACCTTACACAGAAAACTATACAATACTGAAGAAAGAAATTAAGGAAAAGATAAATAAATGGAAGCATATATTGTGTTCATGGATTGGAAAAATTAACATCATCAAAATGTCCATTCTACCCAAAACATAGATTCAATGCAATCCCTATTAAAATACCAATGATGTATTTCACTGGTATAGAACAAACATTCAACAAATTTATATGGAACCATAAACGACCCTGAATAGCCACAGCAATTTTGAGAGAGAAGAACAAAGTAGGAGGAATCAATACCTGACATCAAACTATATTAGAAGGTTACTGTAATCAAAACAGTCTGCTACTACCATAAGAACAGACACCCAGATCAATGGAACAGAATAGAGAGCCCAAAAATAAAACCATGTGTCTATTGTCAATTAATAATTCAGAAAGGGGGAAGAAGCATAAAATAGAGTAAAAATACCTTCTGCAACAAATGCTGTTGAAAGATTTTTTTTTTGTTTTGTTTTGTTTTGTTGTTTTTTTTAATTTATTTACTTTTTAAATACATTTGCTTCTGCCTCCCCCCCACCTCTTTCCCTTGCCCCCTCTCTCCTACCCTCCCACAGCTCTTCCCCTTTGGTTTTGTCCATGAGTCCTTGCTATATGTTCCTTGACTTTCCCCTTCCCTTCCCTTTCCCTGCCCCCCCTTCCCTCTTGTCTCTGTTGATTTCTTTTCCTTTCAGGGTTGCTGGTCATATTTATCTTGCATCTTTGCATTGTTGGTTAGGTTCCGCTTATAGGCGAGATCATATGGTATTTGTCTTTCGCCCCCTGGCTTATTTCGCTTAGCATGATGCTCTCCAGTTCCATCCATGCTGTCGCAAAGTTTAGTACTTCTTTTTTTCTTTCTGCTGCGTGGTACTCCATTGTGTATATGTACCATGATTTTTTGATCCAATCATCTACTGATGGGCATTTAGGTTGCTTCCAACACTTGGCTATTGTAAATTGTGCTGCTATGAACATTGGGGTGCATAGGTTCTTTTGTATTGGCCTTTTGGTGTTCTCAGGGTATATTCCCAGCAGGGGAATCGCTGGATCAAAAGGCAGTTCCATTTTCAGCTTTCTGAGGAAATTCCACACTGCTTTCCATAGTGGCTGCACCAGTCTGCATTCCCACCAACAGTGTCCTAGGGTTCCCTTTTCTCCACAGGCTCGCCAGCACCTGTTGTTTGTGGATCTGTTTATAATGGCCATTCTGACCAGTATGAGGTGGTACATCATGGTGGTTTTGACCTGCATTTCTCTGATGGCTAGTGATGCTGAGCGTCCTTTCAAATGCTTCTGGGCCCTCTGTATCTCCTCCTTAGAAAAGCATCTGCCCAGGTCCTTTGCCCATTTTTTGATTGGATTGTTTGTCTTCTTGGAGTAGAGTCGAGTGAGTTCTTTATATATATTGGAGATCAAACCTCTATCTGATGTCTCATTAGCAAATATATTTTCCCATACTATTGGCTCCCTTTTCATTTTGCTGATGTTTTCTTTTGCCGTGCAGAAGCTTCTTATTTTGATGAGGTCCCACTTGTTTATTCTTTCCTTTATGTCCCTTGCTTTAGGAGACATATCAGTGAAAAAATTGCTGCGTGGGATATCTGAGAGTTTCCTGCCAATGTTCTCCTCAAGGACTTTGATGGTGTTGCAGCTTATATTTAAGTCTTTGATCCATCTTGAGTTTATTTTTGTGTATGGTGTCAGCTGATGATCCAATTTCAATTTTTTGCATGTAGCCGTCCAGCTCTCCCAACACCATTTGTTGAAGGGGCTGTTATTGGTCCATTTTATGCTTCTGCCCCCTTTGTCGAATATTAGATGTCCATAGAGACTTGGGCTCATTTCTGGGCTTTCTATTCTGTTCCACTGGTCTATGGGTCTGTTCTTGTGCCAGTACCAGATTGTTTTGAGTATAGTAGCTTTGTAGTAGAGTTTGATGTCCGGTATTGTGATCCCTCCTACTTTGTGTTTCTTTCTTAAAATCGCTGCGGCTATTCAGGGTCATTTATGGTTCCATATAAATTTTTGAAATGTCTGTTCTATTTCTGTGAAATACGTCATTGGTATCTTAATAGGGATTGCATTGAATCTATAAATTGCTTTGGGTAGTGTGGACATTTTGAGGATATTAATTCTTCCAATCCATGAGCACAGTATATTCTTCCATTTATTTGTGTCTTCCTTAATTTCTTTTTTCAATGTTGTATAGTTTTCTGCATACAGGTCTTTTGTGTCTTTGGTTAAATTTATCCCTAGGTACTTTATCTTTTTTCGTGCTATATCGAATGGTATATTTTTTCTGATCTCTCCTCTTCTATTGCATTGCTGGTGTACAAAAATGCCTTTGATTTCTGAATGTTGACTTTGTATCCTGCTGTTTTGCCAAATTCACTTATTAGGTTGAGGAGTTTTTTGGTAGAGTCTACAGGGTTCTCTATATACACTATATGTCATCTGCAAACAATGATAGTTTGACTTCCTCCTTTCTTATTTGGATGCCTTTTATCTCTTTCTCTTGTCTGACCGCTGTGGCTAGGACTTCCAATACGATGTTGAAAAGAAGCGGTGAGAGCGGACATCCTTGTCGTGTTCCCGATCTTAGTGGGAAAGCTTTCAGTTTTTGCCCGTTGAGTATGATATTGGCTGTAGGTTTTTCATATATGGCCTTTATTACGTTGAGGAATGCCCCATTGATTCCCATTTTGCTGAGTGTTTTGATCATAAATGGGTGCTGTACCTTGTCAAATGCTTTTTCTGCATCTATCGAGATGATCATGTGGTTTTTGTCTTTTCTTTTGTTTGTGATGTATCACATTTACTGATTTCCATATATTGAACCATCCCTGCATCCCTGGGATGAATCCCACTTGATCGTGGTGGATAATCTTTTTAATGTATTGCTGGATGTGGTTTGCCAATATTTTGTTGAGGATTTTAGCATCTATGTTCATCAGCAAAATTGGCCTGTAGTTTTCTTTCTTTGTAGGGTCTTTATCTGGTTTGGGGATCAGGGTGATGCTGTCCTCATAGAAAGAGTCTGGGAGTCTTCCCTCCTCTTGGATTTTTTGGAATAGTCTGAGAAGGACAGGGGTTAGCTCTTCCTTATATGTTTTGTAAATACTTCTGTGAAATCATCCGGCCCTGGGCTTTTGTGTGCTGGAAGTTTCTTGATTACTGCTTCAATTTCCCCAGCTGTTATCGGTCTGTTCAAACTTTCTGTTTCTTCCTCCTTCAGCACACAAAAGATTATACTTCCCTAAAAATTTGCCCATTTCATCAAGATTTTCAAATTTCTTGGCATATAATTGTTCCTAATAGTTTCTGATGATCATTTGTATTTTGTGGTGTCAGTTGTTATTTCTCCCCTTTCATTTCTGATATTATTAGATTGGGCCCTCTCCCTTTTTTTCTTGATGAGTCTGCTTAAAGGCTTCTCAATTTTATTTATCTTTTCAAAGAACCAGCTTCTGGATTGGTTGAACCTCTGATTTGTTCTTTTTGTCTCTATGTCATTCAGTTCTGCTCTAACCTTTTACTTGCTCTGGGATTTACTTGTTGTTGTTTCTCCAGTTCTTGAAGTTGTACTGTTAGGTCTTTTACTTGAAATGTTTCTATCTTTTTCAGGTAAGCCTGTATTGCTATGAACTTCCCTCTCGGGACTGCCTTTGCTGTGTCCCATAGGTTTTGGACTGTTGTCTGTTCATTTTCATTTGTTTCCAGAAATTTTTTGGTATCTTCCCTTATCTCATTATTGACCCATTCATTGTTTAATAGTGTATTGTTCAGTCTCCATGAGTTGGCAAGTTTTTGAAGTTTCTCTTTGAGGTTGATTTCCAGTTTCAAGCTCTTGTGGTCCGAGAAAAAGTTTGGTATTATTTCAATTTTCCTGAATTTGCTGAGGCTTGCTTTGTGTCCTATCGTATGGTCTATCTTTGAAAAACTGCCATGAGCATTTGAAAAGAATGTGTATTTTTCTTCTTTGGGATGTAAGGTTCTATATATGTCAGTTAAGTCTCTTTGATTCAGTGTGTCATTCAGCGCCACAATATGTTTATTAATGTTTTGTTTGGAAGATCTGTCCATTTTTGTCAGTGGGGTGTTGAAGTCCCCTACTATCAGTGTGTTGCTGTGTATATCTTTTTTGAAGTCATCCAACAATTTCCTTATATACTTGGGGGCTCCTATATTGGGAGCATATAACTTTACAATGTTGATGTCTTCTTGATAGATTCTTCCTTTAAGTATGATAAAGTACCCCTCTGGGTCTCTCTTTATGGCCTTTGCTTTGAAATCTACTTTGTCTGATACAAGTATGACAACCCCGGCCTTTTTCTCATGTCCATTTGCTTGGAATATTATTTTCCATCCCTTTACTTTCAATCTGTGTAGGTCTCTTGCTCTGAGGTGGGTCTCTTGTAGGCAGCATATGTGTGGGTCATGTTTTCTTATCCATTCAGCTACCCTGTGTCTTTTGATTCAGGCATTTACACATTCACATTGAGAGATATTACTGATAGAAACTTACTCATCTTTTCTCTTTGTACCTGTGTTCCTCTCTGTCTCATTCTTTTCCTTCATCTTCTTAAACCAGTCCCCTTAGCATATCTTGGAGTGCAGGTTTGGTAGAGATGTATTCTTTTAGCTTTCTTTTGTCTGGGAAACTCCATATTTCCCCTTCTATTTTAATGGAGAGCCTAGCTGGGTAGAGCAGCCTTGGTTGCAGGCCCTTGCTCTTCATGGCTTGGAATATTTGGTGCCATTCCCTTCTGGCTTGTAGTGTTTCTGTTGAGAAGTCAGCTCCTAGGCGTATCGGGGCCTCCTTGTATGTTACTTTCTCCTTCTCCCTTGCTGCCTTGAGGATTCTCTCTTTGTCTTTGACATTTGCCATTTTAATGATGTGTCTTGGAGTGGACCTCTTTGAGTCCCTCTTGAGCGGGGTCCTCTGTGCCTCCTGGATCCATGAGAGCCTTTCTCTCCTCAAATTAGGGAAATTTTCCATCATTACTTTTTCGATGAGGTTCTCTCTTCCTTGCTCCTCTTCTTCTCCTTCTGGGATCCCTATTATATAGATATTATTTTCTTTCAGGTTGTCCTGCATTTCCCTAAATGCCTCTTCATTCTTTTTGAGCCATTTCTCCATTTCTTCTTCTTTCTGGGGGTTTCTTTCTACCTTGTCCTCCATCTCACTGATTTGATCCTCCGCTTCATCCAGCCTGCTTTGGATTCCTTCTACTGTGTTCTTCAATTCAGAAATGGTATTCTTCATATCCTCTTGTGTCTTCTTGATAGTTTCTATGTCGTTACCCAGGCTGATATAGTTTTGTGTAAGATCCTGATAGTTTCTCTGCAGTTTCTCATAGTTATCTTTGAGCTGGTTGAGCTCATTGAGCTTCCTTAGAACCATTGTTTTGAATTCAGTATCTGATAGTTCCCATGCCTCTATTTCATTGAGCTCTCTCTGTGGGGAGTCCCCTTTTCCACTCATTTGAGGGGAACTTCTTTTTCTTCCCATTTTTGTGACAGTCTGTTAAGTATTTTTGTCCTTTACTTTTCTTTCTGGGCCTGCCTCTGATGATGTCTGGTGTTGACCCTATAGGACCTTGGGTTGTTTGTTTGAGCCTTTCAGGAGTCCAATGCCTGTGTCTGACTCCTGCTTGGAGCAGGTCTGTGACCCCTTCGGTCAGGGCTGCGCTATTTTTTGGGATCTCTCTGCACTCTAACGCCGGCTCCTTGAGTGCACTCCCAGTGCGGCAGGATCCCCCACCTGCCTCGGCTCGCATGTACTTGCCCCAGACCAGGGGGCTTATTCGCGACCTCACATACTCATTTGGCCCCCCTGGCTGGCGAGCTCCACGGCACTGGTCAGTTTAGGTTCTTCTATTGTGTATTTTCCCCGCTTTTGGCTCTTTGGGTGCATTGCTTGCCCTTGCCAAATGGGGACTACGGAAATGGGAGGAAGTCAGCTCCAGGACTCTCCAGTTAATCCTGTCTCTGGTCTCTCCTCCAGGGAGTCTGGGCAGCTCTACTAATTTTGTGGGCCGCTCCGCAATCGCGGGTGGGCCGGTCAATTTACGCCTGCCCTTGCCGCTCTGTGCACTCCCTCGCAGGCCGTATCCATGCCCATCTGTGGGAGGCCTTGCCGGCCGGTGCCGAGACAGACTCTTTTTAAAAAATTCTTGATACTATTACAGATGTCCTCCCACTTTCCCCTTTGGTCTCCTTTTACCTAGTCTCTGGCCCTCCATCCTGGCCTTCACCACATCATTGTCTGTGTCCATGGGCTATGCATATATGCATATATGTTCTTTGGCTAATCTACTCCAGTCCCCCTCCCTTTCTTCCCCACTGAGATCCTTCAGTCTTTTCCGTGTAACCATGCCTCGCGTTTTATTTTGTTCATCAGTTTATGTTGTTCATTATTTCCAGATATGAGTGATCAGTCTTTCTTTGACTGACTTATTTCACTTAGCACAATATTGTCCTGGTCCATCAATGCTGTTGCAAAGTGAAGAGCTCCTTCATTTTTTGTGCTATGTAGTATTCCATTTTGTAACTGTACCACAGTTTTTTTTATCCACTGATGCACACTTGGGCTGTTTCCAGATCTTGACTACTGTAAATAATGCTGCAATGGGAATTCTGGTCAAGATGGAGGCATAGTCAGATATGGCTGGCTTCTTTGGAAACCACATCTAAAATACAATTAAAATATAGAACAACCATAACTCAGAACCACCTGAAATTCAGTGGAATCAAAGTCTGACAACTACGAAATTAACTTGATATGGAAGTCTGACAACTACGGAATTAAAGAAACCACATCCATCCAGACTGGTAGTAGGGGTGCGGATGCAGAACAGGCTGTTCCCTCAGCCACGTGTGGTGGATAAAAATTTGGGAGGAATATCTTGGCAGCGAGGAGTCCTACCCCCACACCAGGCTCCCCAGTGCAGGGTTCCAATGCCAGGAAGATGTCCCCACATCTTCTGCCTGCAAAATCCAGCGGGGATTGAGTCAGTGAAAGAAACTGCTGGAGCCACAAGCAGGTCCTCTTAAAGAACCTACACATGGACTCTCTTACTCAGACTTACTCACTCTGAGCTCCAGTATGGGGGTTGCAGCTTGAAAAGTGCCCGTGGCATGCAGGGAGAAACTGAAGTGTCTGGCATCAAGGCGAGCAGAGGCCATTGTCCCTGTTCTAACCGCTCCCCGCACCCCACAGAGCCACAGCACTGGAAAGCTGGTGCTATATCTGAGATCCATCAGCCTGGCTAACACTGATTGAACCACCTTGGAGATCCGCCAGAGACTCTGCCCCACCCAACTTATGGGTCCACCCAAGCTGCTTTTCCATAGGAATGTCTGGTCTTGGCTCATGCTTCACAAATCCCTAAATCCTCTCAAACAAGCAACAGCTGGCTTCATTGAGCCCCAGACCTGGCACTGGCAGCAGCTAGCTTACGCTTGCAGCTTGGCTTCGCCTGGGTATCTCCAAGCCCAGCAGAAGTAGCAGTCATTTCAGATTGCATTATAGCTCAGGCAGGGTGCCCCGGGCAAAACACGGGTTGAGGCTGACCTTGGCCTGCACCTCCCTGGAAACCCCAGGGCCAGCACACCCAGTGGACAGCTACAGACCATGTCGGAGCACCACCACCCTGCCCCTGCACCGCTGATCCCCCACAGAGGGCAGAGGTTGGTGGTAAGTGGTCACAGCCAATCCTTGAAGCTGACTGGCCTGGGTAAATCCCTCCCATTGATCTGCCAACAGCAATCAAGGCTCACCTACAGGAGGAGGGTGTGCACAGGCCACACAAAGGGTGCACCTAGAGTACCCAGCTTGGGTGATAAGGGGAGGCTGTGCCACTGGACCCTACAGGGCACCTACTACATTAGGCCACTCTACCAAGACATGGCGTCAAAGCAGCAAACACAGGAAGGCTGCCAAAATGAGGAGACAAAGAAGCATAGTTCAAATGAAAGAACAGGTCAAAACTCCAGAAAAAGGGCTGAACAAAATGGAGATAAGTAATCTGTCAGATGCAGAGTTCAAAACACTGGTTATAAGGCTGCTCAAGGAACTTAGTGAGGGCCTGAACAGCATAAAAAAGATCCAGTCAGAAATGAAGGATACGCTAATTGAAGTGAAGAACAATTTACAGGGAAACAGCAGTAGAGTGGATGAAGCTGAGAATCAAATCAATGATATGGAACATAAAGATGCAAAAAACAACCAGTCAGAACAAGAAGAAAAAAGAATCCAAAAGAAAGGATAGTGTAAGCAGCCTCTGGGACAACTTCAATAGGCCCAACATTTGCATCATAAGGGTGCCAGAAGGAGAAGAGAAAGAGCAAGAAATTAGAAATCTATTTGAAAAAATAGTGAAAGAGAGACTTCCCTAATTTGGTGAAGGAAATAGACATACAAGTCCAGGAAGCACAGGGAGTCCCAAGCCAAGATGGATGCAAAGAGGCCCACTCCAAGACACATCATAATTAAAATGCCAAAGGTTAAAGATAAATAGAATCTAAAAGCAGCAAGAGAAAAACAGTTAGTTACCTACAGGGGAGTTCCCATAAGACCGTCAGCTGATTTCTCAAAAGAAACTTTGACGTTTACAAGGGACTGGCAAGAAATATTCAAAGTCATGAAAAGCAGGGACCTACAGCCAAGATTGCTCCACCCAGCAAAGCTCTCATTTAGAATTGAAGGGCAGGTAAAGAACTACTCAGACAAGAAAAAACTAAAAGGATTAATTATCACCAAAGTATTATTATATGAAATGTTAAAGGGACTTATTTAAGAAAAAGAAAACCAAAATGATGGACGATGAAATGGCAAAAAATACATATCTATTGACAATTGAATCTAACAAGCAAACTAAGCCAACAAGAAGAAGAGTCAGAGTCAGGGATGTGGTGAGTGTTTTGATGGTGCCAGATGGAAGGGGGGCAGTGGGGGAGATGGGTGAAGAGGTGAGGGAATTAGGAAGTACAAATAGGTAGGTACAGAATAGCCATGGGATGTAAAGCACAGTATAGGATATGGAGTAGCTGAAGAACTTATACGCATTACCCATGGACATGAACACTCGTGGGGGCATTGCCTGAGGGAGTATGGTGTGCTGGGTGTAGGGGATGAAGTGAGAAAATCGGGACAACTGTAATAGCATCAATAAACTACAATTTTAATAAATAAATCAATACATCTTTTATTCATTAACCATGTTTGTTTCAGCTGTTCTTGCTTGAACTGGGTCAATTCCTTTCTGCCTGATTATAAGAACTAGATGATTGTCCGTCCCCTCTAAAGAGCAGAAAATCAAACCAATGACCCAGATCAAAGACTGGTTGACAAGATGGTCCAAATAAGACACAAGTTTCTGTCCAGGTGCCTTAATTCTTTCTTGGGATATCTATAAATAAAAGGACTGTTTGTCCAAGCCTTGTGATCAGCCTTACCCCCTACATTCAACAGTACATAATGACTCTCTACTATGTGCCAGGCACAAGCCAGAGGCAGGAGGTTCACTGGCATAAAAAGAACACATTTCCTGTTTTTGTGTACTTACTATACCGGCAATAAACTTTATCACATTTGTTTCAGTTGGTTTGGCAGCCCACAGACATCTTTGCTAAGTTTAGGAGTTTCCAGCCTCATGAATCACATCTTCCCAAAGTAGGAATCAGAAACTTGATTACTCAGCCTCTTCTGCAGCAAGGGCAAAGACATTTAACTCAGTCTCCACCAATAAGATTTCCTCTTAAGAGACTTCACTCTGGAAGGGAGGCATCTAGGTAAAGAGGCAATGCATCAAATCCATTGTGTTGGCAAAGGTGAATACGGAGATATTCAGCTTTGGGTTAAAAGTGAAAGCAAGATTGTGTTTCTGGTCCAAAAGTGCAATCAGTGGGAAGAGGCAGTGGCAGCAGGTGGTGTCTGACGGAACAGCAGCAGTGGCTGCATTTTCCCCCATCAGTCCAGTTCTTGTACAGTGTAGCATCATGCTGGGAACCTTGGCCTCAAGTCTGGTTCTCCAGAACTAACTCAGGATTACATGAGGTACCCAGTATTTTTCTAACAGATTCCTTTGCCTGCAAATCAGTCAGTCATTTTTGTTGCTTATGGCCACAAACTCTGATAAAGAAGCATTCCCCATCCTTGACGAGAGTCACTCATTTGGAAAACCCACTCTGAGTGGCCCCTCCCTTGAATTCCCCCAAGCCCAGTCACTTTGTTCACAATTCTTTCCAGTAGTCTTCATGGAGGAATGAGCCCATGTGAGCCTCTATTACTGCTCCACCTCCACAACACATATGTGTGTGCACACATGCACACAAAACCCTTAGCTCACTGGGACTTGGGACCACACCTTTTTTATCATTACATCCTCAGATCTAACTTAGGACCTGGATCGGAATAGGTGCTCACTAAGTTTTTGTTGCTATGTGATCATTGCCATTGTCTTCATTATTGACCTCAAAAAGCCCAGCAATACCCAACTCTGGATAGAGCAGCATACATAGACAGTAGCTCTATCTCCTTCCTATATTCTGAAGAATCAGCTATCAGATTTACATCCATGGCTCCAGGCACTACAGTCCCCACCAAAATGTCTCCTAAAATACCATGGGACTGCCTTTTGACACTTGTCCCATTTCCTAACCACCCTTGACAGGTTTGCATTTATTCCTTTCATACAGCTGGTTCCTCTCAGTATTGGCACCCCACCCACACACCTCTGGGAAGATATACATCCTTAGAGATGCAGACAATGTCCCAAAGGCCCCTGGAGGGATATGTCCATATGGGTTATATTGTCGACCCAAGTGTGTCCTTCATCCTGGCCAGCCCTACACATACATGTCCACTCTTCCCTCCTCTGCAGCAAGAGCCAGAGGAAATGGAAAAACTTCTGGAATCAGTTTCACACCCTTGGGCATGATAAACAACCAAGAAGAGAACTGAACCTGCTAAGTAATACATCACTCCCTGAGAAAAAGGAAGCCTAGCTTCAGATGTTCTCTCCACATCTACCTTTTCTCCATTCATTGCTCTACTTGGAGCAGATTCACACAAGCATGAGCTGCAGCTTCCTGGGCCCAAAAAAGACCTGCACTTTCACCTCTCCGGGGCAGCATATAACCCCTCATCAGTTAAGGGCCTGCATTGGCCTGGGCAGTCCCAAGACAGAAAGCACCTGGCCCATTGCCTCAGCCAGGAATGCCACACTTCAGATGGAGCCAGGCCACCTGGATGCAAACCCCAGCCCATTTCTCACTATCTATATGAGCTTGGATTAAATGAGATGTTTGCAAAGGGCTTAGCAGGGTGCCTATAATAACCATAGCTGCTGCTGGTGGTGATGGTGGTGGTGGTGGTGGTGGTAGTGGTGGTAGTTGTTGTGGTTGTTGTTGTTAAGACTCCCTGTAGTCAAGAAATTCTTTGTTCATCTAACCTGAAACCTTCTCATTGCATTTTAAGACCATTCCAGTTTATTCTATTTCCAGTGGCCATAAACTCAGCAGTTCCCAGTATGATGTGGTAGGGAAAGTACTGGTGCTGGAAGGAGGAGAGCTATGTTCAAAGCCCATCTCAAATCTGCTGGCCATTCTTCTCTTTATATCCAGTCAGCCTAAGATTCTAAACATATGATTACTAGCTGTGTGGACATACAGACATCACTGCTTATCTGAGCCACAGGACACAGCATCTTTGTTTGTACAATAGGAAAAGTACTATCCCCAAAAGTCATGGTAGGGATGAAATCAAATGCAGTAACATATAAGAGAATGCCTGGGGGGCAGGTGATCAGAGATGATAGTTAAATCTGGATCTGCTCAAATTCTCAAAAAGTGAGGCTCGGTTCCCCAAGCTTCCTCCACCTGAAGACAAATAATGACCCCATTTCTACAACATTTCCTATTTCACGTCTAACTCAGCAAATATCATGTTTCTTCAGCCTGAGGAGCACTTATTCAATGGTGAAAAACAACATCAGATTTTACCAGAAGTGAGTAAAATCCTTGAAGCTCTCCATAGTAAATCCGATGTCTGGGAAAGGACTAGTGACTCTAACAGCTGATATGTGCACCACACTTTGCAGTTAACAAATGGGTTTCCATTTAGTATCTTATCAAATATGTTTCACAGTTAAGTTTTGCCAAAGGGGAAACTAGCTCAAAATATGGAACCAACTTCCCTAAAGTGGTAACAAAGAATGTGAAATCACCTGTAACAAGTGTCTTTCCACTCCCTCAGTCACTCTGGCCCCTGCCAGCATGTCTTCTCATGCCAGCCTCTCTTATAAATCTAGCTCAAGACCTGCCACAATGCCTAGTGCAGAGTAGGTTACCAATAATAAATCATCCAATCTAATTCTCAAATTTAATTCAACCATTTCATTTTACTATTGGGGAAACTGAGGCAGAAAGAGAAGATGCGAGTAACCCAAGGACACACAACTGCACAGTGATGCATGGTGATGTCAGAACTAGAAGAATCCACATGATGATGTGGTCAAGGCCCTGTCCGATCCGTGTCTGGTAATTAAAGCCAAGGTCTCCCACTTAGACCTCAGAAGAAGGAAGACAAGAGGCTTCAGAGGCTGGGCATAGTAAGTTGATTGCAAAATGCTCCCAAAACCTCCCCTACTTATATCTGTGCTCTTTTGCAATGTGACATTGCAGCTTCTCCTAACAAATAGTCTATTTCACCTCATGTTGAGCCTGGACTGCCTTGTGACTTGCTTTGACAGTATAATGCAACTAAAGTGAGAGCATACTAGTTCCAAGGCTAGGACTCCAGAAACCTGTGACCTCCCCTGCTCTCTTAGAATTCTGTTGGCAACACGTGAGCCAGCCCGAAGAGCCTGATAAAGTATGGGAGACATGTCAAGAGCCCAGCTGTCCCAGCTGAGGTCTCCCCAAACCTGCCTGTGGCTAGGTACCCTCAAACATGAGAACTCATCATAGATCAATAGAGGCGCTTCTTCAACCAACAACCAACAAGTACCTGAGTGATCCAGCTGAGACCAAAAGAACTACCAAGATAATACATAAACTCACACGAAAACATAAATCTAAGTGTTTTAACTCATTGAGTTTTATGGTGGTTTCTTACAAAGCACTAGCTAACAGATACATTGGGCCTTAAGGAAAAATCGCATGTCATAGCCATGGAGAAGTGGAGGTCTGTGCTCCTACAGGGAATTAAAAGGGTAGGGCCCTTTTCTGCAGAGAACCTAATTGAGCTTCCATGTACTCTGTCCAGCAACTAGGCCCTGGCCCAGTCCAGTACCAGGAAGGTCAGTTCTAGCTTCAACCCTAACCCTTCCCACTCACCTTACCACCTGAAATACCCACTTATATCAGTATCCAGGAGAAATAAAGTCCCCAGTGCTCTGTAAAAGAAGGGCTGCCATGAGAGGTGAGGCCATCCACAGCCCAGGAAGAGCTCACCTCAGAGACAGAGCCCTGATCTGGCCAAGATGGAGGTGTAAGTAGATACACTTCACTTCCTTGCACAACCAAAAGAAGGATAACAACCAATTTAAAAACAGAAAACAACCAGAACTACCATAAAATCAAACTGTACATAATTTCAACAACCAAGAAGTAAAAGAAGAAACATTCATTCAGACTGGTAGGAGGGGCAGAGATGGGCAGCTGGTGTGGAGAGGATGTGTGCAAGGCAGTAGCTTGTGGACCGGGTGGTCTCACATTTGTGTGCAGATAAACAAGGAGGAACAATTGGGGTGTGAGACTGGTAGCATAACCCAGGGCTCTAACACTGGGAAAGAAAGATTCAAAACCTCCTATTGTAAAAAACAGTGGGGGTTGTGGCAGCTGGAAAAACTGCCAGTCTCACAGGAGCCTGTTGGGGAGTCCACAGGGTCCTAGAATGTACACAAGCCCATCTACCTGGGAATCAGCACCGGAAAGGTGCGACTCACTTGTGGGTAGCAGGGGAAGTGACTGAAAGTGGGGTGAAAGCTGAGCAAGCAGCATTGTTCCCTTTCTGACTCCTCCTCCCCACATATAGTGCCACAAGGTAGTGAAGTGGGTTGCCCCTCCCTGGCAAATACCTAAGGCTCCACCCCCTACAATATAACAGGTGTACCAAGAAGAAGAAATATGGCCCAAATGAAAGAACAGATCTAAACTCCAGAAAAAAACTAAGCAACAAGGACATAGCCAACCTACCAGATGCAGAGTTCAAAACACTGGTAATCAGGATACTCACAGAAATAATTGAGTACAGCCACAAAATAAAGGAAGTGAAGGCTATACAAAGTAAAATAAAGAAAGATATACAGGGAACCAACAGTGAAAGGAAGGAAACCGGGACTCAGATCAATGATTTGGAGCAGATGGAAGAAATAAACATTCAACCAGAACAGAATGAAGAAACAAGGATTCAAGAAAATGAGGAGAGGCTTAAGAAACTCTGGGACAACTTTAAATGATCCAACATCTGGATCATCAGGCTGCCAGAAGGAAAAGAGGAAGAACAAGAAATTGAATATTTATTTGAAAAAATAATGAAGGAAAACATCCCAATCTGGCAAAGGAACTAAACATGCAAGTCCAGGAAGCTCAGAGAGTCCCAAAGAAGCTGAATACAAGGACATGCCAAAATATACCATAATTAAATTACCCAAGATTAAAGACTGGGAATCTTAAAAACAGCAAGAGAAAAGGAGAGAGTTACCTACAAAGGAGTTCCCATAAGGCTATCAGCTGATTACTCAAAAGAAATCTTGCAGGCAAGAAGGGGCTGGAAAGAAGTATTTGAAGTCATGAAAAGCAAGGACCTACCTCCAACATTATTACACCCAGTAAAGCTTTCATTTAGAATGGAAGGGCAGGTAAAGTGCTCCCCAGATAAGTTTGAGTTAAAGGAGTTCATCATTACCAAGCCCTTATTATATGAAATGTTAAAGGGACTTATCTGAGAAAAAGAAGAAGATCAGAACTATGAACAGTAAAATGACAACAAACACAACTATCAACAACTGACCATTTAAAAAAGATAAAAACAAACTAAGCAAACAACTAGAACAGGCACAGAATCACAGAAATGGAGATCGCATGGAGAGTTATCAGTGGGGAGGAGGTGAGGGGAGAATAATGTAAAAGGTACAGGGAATAAGAAGCATAACTGATAGGTACAAAATAGTCAGGGGGAGGTTAAGAGTAGTAAATGGAGAAGCCAAAGAATGTATATGTACAACCCACGGACATGAACTAATGCGTGGGGGGATGCTGCAGGGAAGGGAATAAATGGTGGAGGGAGATAAAGGGGAGAAAAAAATAGGACAACTGTAATAGCATGACCAATAAAATAGACTTCAATAAATTTTAAAAAAGAAAAAATTGAATTAAGAAAAAAAGAGCGACAAAGCTCTGACAACATCCTGGGGTGGGGACATTCATGGTGGAGAAGCATTCAGGGTCAGACTTCCCTGCCTCACTCTCAGAAATATCCATCAGCCCTGGAGCATGCAAGGTCACCTGACATTTGATGAGAGTCATTATCAGACATTTAATTCACAATCAGGGCTCAAGTATGGGAAGAGGGGAGGTGCCAAACCCACCCAGGTCTGGGCAAAGACCTTTGTGAACCACCCCTCTTCCTTTCTTCTTGAATCCCCCAGGTGCAAACTACCACAAGTCAGAGTGTGGAGAGTGGGGTACTCCAGAGCAAGAAGCTTGACTCCTGAGTCCTCAGAAAGGCCAAAGCACCAGGGGACTGAAAGTAATACCTACAGAAATGCTGGGTCAGAGCTGGGCCCAAGAAGGGCTTTATTTCCAAGAATCATGGCTCTGGGAATGCTGAGTTTCTGCCCTGGGCAGCCATCTCCTCCCTCAGGCAGTCCCCAAGGACCAAGACCAAGCTTCTCCCCAGGCATGCCTACCACAAATCCCCCTTTGCAGCCAGACAGCCCCACTGCTCTCTTGGAGACAGCCATAGCTCAGGAGTATGGAGGCATGAGTTTTCCCCACTCCACAGAGGGATCTTGGGCAAACCACCTAACCTCTTCTGTTTTGAAAAGAGGGCAGTGATCCCTCCCCTGTATCTCTCTGCATGGAGCTATTGTGAGAATCTTATTCTTTAACATATGGAAAAGCACTTGATAAACTATAAAATAAGAGCTGGGAATAACTGTCCCCAACTAGGTCATCATCACAATATAGGCAAGCTCATATGAGCCAGATGCAAACAAGATGATAAGAGTGTGTCTGTGCGCATGTGTGTGTGATTATGTGCTTCAGCACTCCAATACTAGCATGTCATGGTTAGTGATTATCTGTGTGTTTTCACCATCTATGTCTCTATTCAGCAGTGAAAACCAAATTGATATGTTGCAGCCCGAATACAGAGGCAGAGTTTTGAGGTTACATAAAAAGCTTGTAGTAGGGTTTGACAGTCTAGAGAACACACACACACACACACACACACACACACACCTGTGTTCTCAAGTAATTTAAGTACCCAAATAAAAGAATGCAAAAAAAAAAAAAAAGCAGAGACAGAGAGGATGGAGAGTCATATAATAATGGGACCTGAGAGTAGTCAATCTGTAAAGCATCTTGGAGGAGGAGGTAAATTCTGAGCTGGGTTTTGATAGAAAGGCTAGGCATGCAGGCAGCAGGAAAAGAACTTTGGAAAGACAGAAATTGATAGGTTTTAAGTATTTTACTATCAAATCATGATAATTATACATTACCCTTGTAGAGGAAATGAAGATTTACAAAGCTTTTGCACACGTATTATCTCATTACAGATCCCTGAACTAGACAATTCAGTTTTTATTATCCCCATTTTATAGATGAGAAGATAAGAGGTTTTTCTAGTGTCTCCACAAGTATAGACAGTAGAGCTGGTAGCAGTACACAGGGCTCCTGACTCCTACCTAGCTAGTGCCCTTTCCACAGGTCTCTCTACAGTCTCACACCATCACCACATCTGGTTAAGTCTGTGAACTCCTTGGGGGCAGGTGCCATGTCTGGGTAATGGACTCTGGGCAGAGCTTGGAAAATTAGTCAATACAGGGATGTGGTGGCTTTAGAATCAGGCAGAATTGAAGTCAAACCAAAATTCTGCCATTTGCCATGACCTTGGTTGTTAGTGCCTCTCTAAGTCTCATTTTATGTAGAATAGATTATTATGAAGATTAGAAGAGAGAATGTGTGTGAGGCACTTAGCATCATGTCTAACATATAGTATTTGTTCAATTAATGGTAGCTACTACTATTAACCTCTTGGTTATTTGTTTATTGTTGCGAATCAAGAAGACTTTTTTGGCCACATCATTTACTTTTTAAAATATCTTTTTTCATAATACCTGTTTTTTATTGAGGTAACATTGGTTTATAACATTAAATAAATTTCTACAATAAGATTCAACATCTAAAAGTATAGTTTCCATCCATCATCATAATATTGACCCTCTTCATCCATTTTACCCTCCCTCCACCCTACTTACCTTCTGGGAACCCCCAATCTGTTCTCTGTATCTATGAGTTTGCTTTTATATTTGTTTTTACATTGCACATATGAGTAAAATTGCACAGTATTTTTTCCATCTGACTTATTTCACTGACTATAACTCTTTCAAGATCCATCCACGTTGTTCAAGTAGCAAGATCTCACCTTTTTTATGACTGAGTGGTAATCCATTATATATCTATACCACATCTGGGTTTTTTAAATTAATTAATTTTTTTTTTCAAATACATTTGCCTCTGCCTTTCCCCCACCACTTTCCCCTGCCCCCCTTGCCCCTCTCCCTCCCTCAATCCTTCCCCACTTTGGTTATGTCCATGAGTCCTTGCTATGTGTTCCTTGACTTGACCCTTCTCTTCCTTTTCCCCCACCCATCCCTCCCTCCTTCCTTCTTGTCTATGTTGGTTTCTTTTTTCTTTCAGTGTTGCTGGTCTTATTTTCCTTGCATCTTTGTATTGTTGGTTAGGTTCCACTTATAGGTGAGATCATATGGCATTTATCTTTTGCCCCCTGGCTTATTTCACTTAGCATAATGCTCTCCAGTTCCATCCATGCTATCGCAAAGTTTAGAAGTTCTTTTTTTCTTTCTGCTGTGTGGTATTCCATTGTGTAAATGTACCATAATTTTTTGATCCAATCATCTGCTGATGGGCATTTAGGTTGCTTCCAACACTTGGCTACTGTAAATTGTGCTGCGATCATCCACCAGTGGACACTTTGGTTATTCCCATACCATCACTATTGTAAATAATGCTGCAATGAACATTGGTGTGCATATATCTTTTCGAATTGGTGTTTTCATATTCTTCAGACAAACACCCAGAAATGGAATTGCTGGGTCATATGTTGGTTCTATCCTTAACTTTTCCATACTGACTTCCATTGTATTTGTACTAATTTACACTCTCACCAACAGTGAGTACATGAGGTTCCCTTTTCTCCTGGAATTACTTGTCATTTCTCATCTTATTAATAGTATCCATTCTAACAGGTGTGAGGTGATATCTCATTGTGGTTTTGATTTGCATTTCCCTAACAAGCAGTGATGTTAAACACATTTTCATGTGCCTGTTGGCCATCTATATGTAAGAAGATTATCTTGGTGATTTTCACCAGTTTTTCTGTCCTAGGATAAACAAGTCACTCAAAACCTGCACTGTGACAATTCATTACTGTTATGAGAGGTGGTTCCCAGGAGCACAAGCAATATGTGTCTCTTTCCATCCACTTGGGCCATTCATATGTCCAGTCCAGACCTCACACCCCTGGGGGATTCTAGGAACACTTCTATAGCAATCAGTGTCAGGTCTGACCCCTCAGCCACCTGTTGAAATCCATTTCAGTCACCAGAGCTCTCATTTCTATTAAAATTCCATTTGCCAAGAAAGTGGAAAGGTAATCATGAATCCTAGTCTTAAGTCACTCTGCAACTGAATTATTAAAGGGGAGAATTAAAAATAATCAGACATTTTCATTACACTTAACAGCAAGGAAATTAAAGGTGTAAGAATGTATTTTTTTCTCAAATTTAAGTATTCATTTTTGAGATTTATAAGGGAGTTATGATTCCGTGCATGCCCGGCTTCCCCTTTTATGATAGGGAAAGAGAGAAAACCTTGTAAAGTTCAAAGGGAGGTAGAATGAAGAGGGGATTTGACATAAAGAAGTACAAATGAGTGTTTTGCATTTTAATACTTTTTTCTGCAAAATTACACCATTGAGTGATATGGCAAAGAGAGATTAGGCTGCTACTAATTTAAGATACTAGGTAGTGAAATAGCAAGGGGTCTCACCAGCTGTAAAGTCAGAAAATGCAGATGATGAGCTGGCTTCTCAAATCTCCAAGCTCTGTGAAGGTCCCTGCACCATCTTTTCTTCAGAGGAGACAGGATGAGGGACCTGGTTCATTTCACAGAGTAGGAAATTCAAGTCACCGAGAGGGATAAAAACAGCACCCTGGGTCCTGTAACCAAATCGGAATGACACAGGGAGGAACTTCCCAGGTAGTTGTCAGATGTGGAAGAAGGGGGAAGAGAGAGATGTGGGGCGACCTTCCCTGCCTTAGCACTCCCAGTTGCTCAAACACCCACACTCCCAAGGATGATTGTGAAAAACAGACCATCTAGAGTTAGGAAAGATGCAGGAGGATTCACGAAGGTCTTGGTCCTCAGAAACAAATCCTGAGAGCCCCTGATGGATGGGGCCAAGGGTTGACCCAGCCTTTGCTTTCTTCCATCCCAGCCAGCTGGGGATGGAGGATACAGATCAGACTTCCCTGAGGTAAGTCAGGTAAGAAATGGTTTGAATTCCTCTTCTCCAGGGACCAGGGGCAGAAGGAAAATGAAATGACAGGAGCGCAGACTGGGAAAGGAAGCATCCAGGGGGACATCCTGGAGGAAAGGAGCATGAAAAAGGAGCTAGAGTTTGCAAGCCAACAGAGATGTGGCAGAGCAGGAACACTCAGTTCTTCCCACTCTGTGGCAGCTGCAGACCACGGTTCTTTCTACCTGCTGGGGGTCATAGAAGGGCAGACCAAGAATCAGGAAGCCATCAACACAGAAGGATTGTTGGCAGCAGTGCAGTCCCAAATCAAACCCAAGGAAGGGTGCTGAGAGCAGACTTGTCCCATCCAGATGTGTTCCAATTGATGACCTGTCTCTCCTTGAGGACTCCAAGCTGGAATGAGTCTGTCATGTGCCCCTTTCACACACAGAAACAACAGATAGAACAGGGGAGAGGGTTCCCCTGATAGAACCAAGCCCTAGAGCTACTCATCTGCCTGCTCCTTTGCCCAGGTGGTAATGATTTGCAGGGAAATGCCACTGAGGGGTATCAGAACAATTTCTATTAAACATGACTTCCTAATTAAAAGGTTATGAGGGAGAGCGGAAAAAGATGGCGGAGGAGTGAAAGGGAGTCATGCTGACCTCCTCCCAAAACCAAACTGGAATTGCAACCAAATAAGGGAGTAATCACCTGGAAAGCAGTGGAGCGATAGTGGGAGAGGAGCCTTGGTGCCGCGGACAGCGGATTCGACTCTCACACATCCCAACCGGTGAGAATTGCGGTGGAGGCTCGAGAGGGTGGGCTGGGTGCGCACGGGCACTGGCACCAGAGGGACATTGAAACGGCCAGTTAGCGTCCCCCGAGAAGAACGGGGTCTGAATCATAAACAGGAACCCCTAAACTACAGAAGCTAAAGCCGAGAAAATACAGACAAAACGCAACCCCAAAAAGCTTAGGGGCGCTCTCTGCCAGAGACAGGTGGCTGGGGATGCAAAAAGACATTTAAAGGGCAAACGCAAAAGTAGCAGCGGCAGCCACCCTCCTTGATCACTGGGTACAGGCGGCAGCAGGGTGGGCTGGTGCCTGGGAAAAGACTGGTGAGGAAAACTTTGTGAAGAGAACTGACCCGGCGGCCAGTGGAGCCCGGGTGATAACGCACTTCCCACTCTGCAGCTACCATCTCGCTCAGGCATAAGGGAATCAATTAACCTGCCTTTTGTGCGCTCCGCACACAGCTTGTGCGTGTGTGAGCTGCAGGGCTGAGTGCAGACTGGCTGGGAGAGCCTTGAGGAGACACTGGAGACAGTGGCATTGGGGAAAGAACGGGAGGAGGAACCGGGGAGTCCCGACTCCCTCCCCGTTCGGTAGTCTCCATTGTGGGCTGGAAAGGCGCGACCTCAAAGAGGCAGAAGCGGGGCGCGCATGAACCAGACTGCCTGCGATTGAAACGCAGTCCGCGCAGGGATTGGATCCTCGGCCGAAGGGGTCACAGAACTGCCCAGAGGCCCCTGAGGGGAGACTAGAAACGGAGGCATTGGGGAAAGAACGGGAGGAGGAACCGGGGAGTCCTGACTCCTTCTCCTTGCCGTAGTCTCCATTGCGCTGGAAAAGGCCACACCCCCAAAGAGCCAAAAGCTGAAAAGCAAACATAGACACCCCCAAAACACCCAGAGCAGGCGCGCACACTTGCGCCGAGTGACTGGCGAGGGTTGGCGAGCGTGTGTGTGACCCACGCGGGCTGGCGAACGCTTGCACCTGCCGGCAAGGCCTCACACAGACTGGCACCCATACGGCCTGCGAGGGATTGCACAGAGGGGCAAGGGCAGGCGTAAATTGACCTACCCACCACGATTGCGGAGCAGCCCACAAAATAAGTAGAGCTGCCCAGAGTCCCTGGAGGAGAGACCAGAAACAGGATTAACCGGAGAGTCCTAGAGCTGATTTCCTCCCATTTCCGTAGTCCCCATTTGGCGAGGGCAAGCAACGCACCCAAAGAGCCAAAAGCGGGGAAAACACACAATAGAAGACCCTAAACTCACCAGTGCCGCGAAGCTCGCATGCCAGGGAGGCCAGATGAGCACGGGAGGTCGCGAATAAGCCCCCTGGTCTGGGGCAAACACATGCGAGCCCAGGCAGGTGGGGGACCCTGCTGTGCTGGGAACGCGCTCAAGGAGCTCTCCTGAGAGCGCAGAGAGATCCCAAAGAATAGCCCAGCCCTGACCGAAGGGGTCACAGAGCTGCTCCAAGCAGGAGTCAGACACAGGCATTAGACTCCTGAAAGGCTCAAACAAACAACCCAAGGCCCTATAGGGTCAACAACTGACATCATCAGAGGCAAGCCCAGAAAGAAAAGTAAAGGACAAAAATACTTAACAGACTCTCACAAAAATGGGAAGAAAAAGAAGTTCTCCCCAAATGAGTGGAAAAGAGGACTCCCCACAGAGAGAGCTCAATGAAATAGAGGCAAGGGAACTATCAGATACTGAATTCAAAACAATGGTTCTAAGGAAGCTCAATGAGCTCAGCCAGCTCAAAGATAACTATGAGAAACTGCAGAGAAACTATCAGGATCTTACAGCAAACTATATCAGCCTGGAAAAGGACATAGAAACTATCAAGAAGACACACGAGGAAATCAAGAATACCATTTCTGAATTGAAGAACACAGTAGAAGGAATCCAAAGCAGGCTGGATGAAGCTGAGGATCGAATCAGTGAGATGGAGGACAAGGTAGAAAAAAGCTCCCAGAAAGAGCAAGAAATGGAAAAACGGCTCAAAAAGAATGAAGAAGCATTTAGGGAAATGCAGGACAACCTGAAACGCAATAATATCCGTATAATAGGGATACCAGAAGGAGAAGAAGAGGAGCAAGGAATAGAGAACCTCCTCGAAAAAGTAATGATGGAAAATTTCCCTAATTTGAGGAGAGAAAGGCTCTCATGGATCCAGGAGGCACAGAGGACCCCACTCAAGAAGGACCCAAGGAGGTCCACTCCAAGACACATCATCATTAAAATGGCAAATGTCAAAGACAAAGAGAGAATCCTCAAGGCAGCAAGGGAGAAGGAGAAAGTAACATACAAGGGGGCCCCGATACGCCTAGGAGCTGACTTCTCAACAGAAACACTACAAGCCAGAAGGGAATGGCACCAAATATTCCAAGCCATGAAAAGCAAGGGCCTACAGCCAAGGCTGCTCTACCCAGCTAGGCTCTCCATTAAAATAGAATGAGAAATACGGAGTTTCCCAGACAAAAGAAAGCTAAAAGAATACATCTCTACCAAACCAGCACTCCAAGATATGCTAAGGGGACTGGTTTAAGCAGATGAAGGAAAAGAATGAGACAGACAGGAACACAAGCACAAAGAGAAAAGATGAGTAAGTTTCTATCAGTAATATCTCTCAATGTGAATGGACTAAATGCCCCAATCAAAAGACACAGGGTAGCTGAATGGATAAGAAAACATGACCCACACATATGCTGCCTACAAGAAACCCACCTCAGAGCCAAAGACCTACACAGATTGAAAGTAAAGGGATGGAAAATAATATTCCAAGCAAATGGACATGAGAAAAAGGCTGGCGTTGCCATACTTGTATCAGACAAAGTCGATTTCAAAGCAAAGGCCATAAAGAGAGACCCAGAGGGGCACTTTATCATACTTAAAGGAAGAATCTATCAAGAAGACATCAACATTGTAAACTTATATGCTCCCAATAGAGGAGCCCCCAAGTTTATAAGGAAATTGTTGGATGACTTCAAAAAAGATATAGACAGCAACACACTGATAGTAGGGGATTTCAACACCCCACTGTCCAAAATGGACAGATCTTCCAAGCAAAACATTAATAAACATATCGTGGCACTGAATGAAACACTGAATCAAAGAGACTTAACTGACATATATAGAACCTTACATCCCAAAGAAGAAAAATACACATTCTTTTCAAATGCTCATGGCAGTTTTTCAAAGATAGACCACATGATAGGACACAAAGCAAGCCTCAGTAAATTCAGGAAAATTGAAATAATACCAAACTTTTTCTCAGACCACAAGGCCTTGAAACTCGAAATCAAACTCAAAGAGAAACTTCACAAACTTGGAAACTCATGGAGACTGAACAGTACACTATTAAACAATGAATGGGTCAATAATGAGATAAGAGAAGAAATCAAAAAATTTCTGGAAACAAATGAAAATGAACAGACAACTGTCCAAAACCTATGGGACACAGCAAAGGCGGTCCTGAGAGGGAAGTTCATAGCAATACAGGCTTACCTTAAAAAGATAGAAACATTTCAAATAAAAGATCTAACACTACAACTTGAAGAACTGGAGAAACAACAACAAATAAATCCCAGAGCAAGTAGAAGGAAGGAAATAGTCAAGATAAGAGCAGAACTGAATGACATAGAGACAAAAAGAACAATTCAGAGGATCAACCAATCCAGAAGCTGGTTCTTTGAAAAGATTCATAAAGTGGACAAACCTTTAAGCAGACTCATCAAGAAAAAAAGGGAGAGGACCCAAATTAATAATATCAGAAATGAAAGAGGAGAAATAACAACTGATACCACAGAAATACAAAGGATCATCAGAAACTACTATCAACAATTATATGCCAAGAAACTTGAAAATCTTGATGAAATGGACAAATTTTTAGAAAAGTATAATCTTCCAACACTGAAGGAGGAAGAAACAGAAAGCTTCAACAGACCCATAACAGCTGGGGAAATGGAAGCAGTCATCAAGAAACTCCCAGCACACAAAAGCCCAGGTCCGGACAGTTTCATAGGGAGAATTTTACGAAACATTTAAGGAAGAGCTAACCCCTGTCCTCAGGCTATTCCAAAAAATCCAAGAGGAGGGAAGACTCCCAGACTCTTTCTATGAGGCCAGCATCACCCCGATCCCAAAACCAGATAAAGACCCTACAAAGAAAGAAAACTACAGGCCAATTTTGCTGATGAACATAGATGCTAAAATCCTCAACAAAATATTGGCAAACCACATCCAGCAATACATTAAAAAGATTATCCACCACGATCAAGTGGGATTCATCCCAGGGATGCAGGGATGGTTCAATATACGCAAATCAGTAAACGTGATACACCACATAAATCAAAGAAAAGACAAAAACCACATGATCATCTCGATAGATGCAGAAAAAGCATTTGACAAGGTACAGCACCCATTTATGATCAAAACACTCAGCAAAATGGGAATCAATGGGGCATTCCTCAACGTAATAAAGGCCATATATGAAAAACCTACAGCCAATATCATACTCAACGGGCAAAAACTGAAAGCTTTCCCACTAAGATCGGGAACACGACAAGGATGTCCGCTCTCACCGCTTCTTTTCAACATCGTATTGGAAGTCCTAGCCACAGCGGTCAGACAAGAGAAAGAGATAAAAGGCATCCAAATAGGAAAGGAGGAAGTCAAACTATCATTGTTTGCAGATGACATGATAGTGTACATAGAGAACCCTGTAGACTCTACCAAAAAACTCCTCAACCTAATAAGTGAATTTGGCAAAACAGCAGGATACAAAGTCAACATTCAGAAATCAAAGGCGTTTTTGTACACCAGCAATGCAATAGAAGAAGAAGAAATCAGGAAAAATATACCATTCGATATAGCACGAAAAAAGATAAAGTACCTAGGGATAAATTTAACCAAAGACACAAAAGACCTGTATGCAGAAAACTATGCAACATTGAAAAAAGAAATTAAGGAAGACACAAATAAATGGAAGCATATACCGTGCACATGGATTGGAAGAATTAATATCCTTAAAATGTCCATACTACCAAAAGCAATTTATAGATTCAACGCAATCCCTATTAAGATACCAATGACGTATTTCACAGAAATAGAACAGACATTTCAAAAATTTATATGGAACCATAAACGACCTCGAATAGCCACAGCAATTTTGAGAAAGAAACACAAAGTAGGAGGGATCACAATACCGGACATCAAACTCTACTACAAAGCCACTATACTCAAAACAATCTGGTATTGGCACAAGAACAGACCCATTGACCAGTGGAACAGAATAGAAAGCCCAGAAATAAGCCCAGGTCTCTATGGACATCTAATATTCGACAAAGGGGGCAGAAGCATAAAATGGGGCAATAACAGCCTCTTCAACAAATGGTGTTGGGAGAGCTGGATGGCTACATGCAAAAAATTGAAATTGGATCATCAGCTGACACCATACACAAAAATAAACTCAAGATGGATAAAAGACTTAAATATAAGTCGCAACACCATCAAAGTCCTAGAGAGAACATTGGCAGGAAACTCTCAGATATCCCACGCAGCCATTTTTTCACTGATATGTCTCCTAAAGCAAGGGACATAAAGGAAAGAATAAACAAGTGGGACCTCATCAAAATAAGAAGCTTCTGCACGGCGAAAGAAAACATCAGCAAAATGAAAAGGGAGCCAACCATTTGGGAAAATATATTTGCTAATGATACATCAGATAGAGGTTTGATCTCCAAGATATACAAAGAACTCACTCGACTTTACTCCAAGAAGACAAACGATCCAATCAAAAAATGGGCAAAGGACCTGGGCAGAGGCTTTTCTAAGGAGGAGATACAGAGGGCCCAGAGGCATTTGAAAGGATGCTCTGCATCACTAGCCATCAGAGAAATGCAGATCAAAACCACCATGAGGTACCACCTCACACCGGTCAGAATGGCCATCATAAACAGATCCACAAACAACAGGTGCTGGCGAGGCTGTGGAGAAAAGGGAACTCTAGTCCACTGTTGGTGGGAATGCAGACTGGTGCAGCCACTATGGAAAGCAGTGTGGAATTTCCTCAGAAAGCTGAAAATGGAACTGCCTTTTGATCCAGCGATGCCCCTGCTGGGACTATACCCTGAGAACACCAAAACGCCAATACAAAAGAACCTATGCACCCCAATGTTCATAGCAGCACAATTTACAATAGCCAAGTGTTGGAAGCAACCTAAATGCCCATCAGCAGATGACTGGATCAAAAAATCATGGTACATATACACAATGGAATACTACGCAGCAGAAAGAAAAAAGAAGTACTAAACTTTGCGACAGCATGGATGGAACTGGAGAGCATCATGCTAAGCGAAATAAGCCAGGGGGCGAAAGACAAATACCATATGATCTCACCTATAAGCGGAACCTAACCAACAATGCAAAGAAGCAAGGAAAATATGACCAGCAACACTGAAAGGAAAAGAAATCAACAGAGACAAGAGGGAAGGGGGTGGGGCAGGGAAAGGGAAGGGAAGGGGAAAGTCAAGGAACATATAGCAAGGACTCATGGACCAAACCAAAGGGGAAGAGCTGAGGGAGGGAAGGTGGGAGGGGGCAAGGGAAAGAGGTGGGGGGAAGGCAGAGACAAATGTATTTAAAAAGTAAATAAATTAATTTAAAAAAAAAAGGTTATGAGGGAACTCAGTGGAGATAACAAGGATTGAGTGGTTACTTCAACCTGCTCTGAGGGAAGGGGTTTTGGGGCCTGATCCTTGGTTCCACCAGCTCCAGGCTGAAGGGAAAGTCCCTGGGCTTAGATAAGGCCCTAAACAGATTTTGATGCACCTTTCTCAAGGTCTTGCATGTGCCATATTGAGGGTTTGCAGGATGCCAGGCACTGCACTGAGTGTGAGAGTTTCCATACTCTAACAACATCCCTGAAAAATTGAAATTATGTCCCCATTTTCAAGATGACCTAATTGAGACTCTGAAAGTTCCTGTGACTTGCCCAAAGTCACACATTTAGAAATTAGTAAACAAAGGCAGGATTCAAACCCATCTCTCTGAAAGCTGTATTGCTTTGCCATTACCCCTTCCCACCTCCCAGAGCCCTGTCCTAACCCATGACTGCAAAGTTCTTTGGAAGGACAAATAGGGCCCTAGAAATGGGGAAAGACATGGCAGAGGGGCAGGGGCAAGCCAGAAGTGCAGCAGAGTTTCTTGATTCGTGTTATGGGATCCACCCTCCACCTGATCTTTGACTTATGATCTGGGTATCTGTGAGTGAGGAAACCATGCTCACCAATTCCAAGTGGTTCTGTTGTCTCCTCAGAGGCTGGCATGATTCCCTGCTGAGCCAGAAGGGGCATGGGTCAATGTAGCCAACTTGGGTGCTAAGAGCCCGTGGAGTGTGAATCTTGAGAACAGGTGTCATTGGCCCCATTCAGACCACGCGCGTGTGTGCGCGTGCGTGCGCGCGCACACACACACTTGTGGTCTCAGAAATTGTCCTCAAGCTAACCTTGTCTCTGAGCAGGGGCCCTGCCCCCTTTACTCTCCCATCATCATGGATTTTAGGTGGTGGAACCTGTGTAGCCAAAACTAAGAGACAGAAGGGGCCTTCTTAAAAGATTTGGAGATTCCTCCTAACCACTCAGTTGTAAGCTCTGGAGAAATGGCCTTTGCCCTGCTGGTGGAAGGTTGCAGATGGGGATGGGAATGGAGCAGGAAGAAGCAAACGGGGCACAGATCTGAGACCAAATAGTAATGAACCCTATTCTCCTGCAACTCAGAGGCTCCTGATTCCACCAGAGCATATGTGGGGAAAGTATCAGGAACACTGGGGCTTTGCTTTGCCAGAAGCTTCTGCAGTTTTGGAAACAGCTCCTTGGAGGAGGCTGCAGCTGAAAATCCTCGAGGAATCTCACCACTCCCACCCACAATGAGCTACAGGAGGGGCCCAGGTAACACATTTGCCTGCCATCCTCATCTCCATACCCACCCCTCACTTGTAATGGTCCCTCCACCTCACCTATGAACCTCAGATTCGCACCCCACACCCATGAGGGTGCATTTCCTCATCCTACATTAGTAGGTGAAACTGTCAGACCATCATGGGCCTTCCTGCCTGAGACCATCAAAGCAGTGAAACAGCATGAAATATGCAGCTGCCTTCCCCAACTCCCACTCCCCACGCAGCATCTTCCCTCTAATTGGACCACACAAATTAAACTTGGATGTGGAAGCTCTGGCTGAAAACATCTAACACTTATTTCCCCCTCCAAAAAAAGGTTGGGCTACTTCTGCCTCTAAGCAAGAGGAACCCATTTCCTGGGTATCTGAGTCACCGCCCTTCCAAACTTCCCCCTCCCAGCACCCCCCACCACACCTTTGCTGAGAACAAAAGTGGTTCTCAAAGTGTGGTCCCTGGACCAGCAGCATCAGCATCACCTGAGAACTTATTAACAATGCAGATTCTCAGGCCCTACCTCAGATTTATTGAATCAGAAACTAGAAGTGGGGCCCGGCAATTTGGGATGTAGCAAGCCCACCAGGCAATATTGATTCATGGTCAAGTTTGAGAACTGTTGAACTGAAGACCCCAGTCAACTTGACAGAGCTCCCCTGGGTGTCCAGGTCTGCGCTAAGGCTGCCAGGGAAGGAAGATACCTTCTTCCCTACACAGGGAGACTGTAACTGACCTGAGCGGCCATAATCAAGCACCCTCTGCAAGACCAGCCTGAGAATCCTGGGAGGTGCAGAGGGGAAAGTTGGATGCTGCAGGGATTGAGGCTCTTTGTAGGAGAAGAATTGAACTAAATTGGGGTAAAAAATAAATAAATTGGGGCCCAATGTAGATCAAATTCACAATGAGATATCACTTCACATTCTATTAAATTTTTTTTAAAAGACAGAAAAGAACAAGTGTTGGGAAGGATGTGGAGAAATTAGAACTTTTGTGAAATGCTGGCAAAAATGTAAAGTGGTATAGCCACTAAAAACAAATGGTTATTTTAAAAATTAAAAATAGACTCATCATATGACCCAGCAATTCCACCTCTGGGTAAATACTCATATACAAAAGGGTTCAATGTAGGGTCTTCAGGTGATATTTGTACACCCAAGTTCATAGCAACATTATTGACAACAGCCAAAAGGAGAGAGTAATGACAGATGAATAGATAAACAAAATATGGTCCATTCATAAAATAAAATAATGTTCAGCCTTAAAAAGGAAGGAAATTCTGGCACATGCTACAATGCAGATGAGACTCGAGGACCTTATGCTAGTGAAATAGCCAGTTACAAAAAGGAAAAACATTATATGATTCCACTTATATGAGGTTCGTGAAATAGTGAAATTCATAGAAACAAAAAAGTAGAATGATTGCCAGAGACTGAAGGCAGTGAAAAATGGAGAGTTGTTTAATGGGTACAGAGTTTCAGGTTTTCAAGATGAAAAGTTCTAGACATTTGTTGCACAACAATGTGATTGTAATAATTAATACTGCTCAACTATACACATAAATAGTTAAGATGACAATTTTGCATTATGTGTGTTTTACCATAATTCAAATTTTTTTTAATAATTGGGGCAAAAATTTGGACAGGAGAGGGGATAATAACTCCAACAAGCTTCATTTATGGTGTGCTTCAGTTTGCAAAGCACTGTCTCACTCCCCATCTTGCTGGTAGAGGAGAAGAGCAGGAGTGAACATTCCATTTTACCAGGAAACAAGCCAGAAAGGTCTTCCCGCATAAAGTCCCAACACAATGGGGAGCTGGGTCTGGGGCTTACCTCCTAACCCCCATGCCAGACCCTTTTTTCTCACAGTGAAGAGATCTCCAGGCCCAGAAGCTATAGATGGGCCTGATCTCAAGGAGCTGAGGGTAGTGTTGGGGATCCCTGTGCTCAGACTGAAGAGGAAGGGTGAGGCCAGGGTATACCTACAGTGTCACGGCTACACCTTGCACAATCAATAATACTCCCTTTAATTTCAGGAGTGTCTAAGTTTGGAAGATACATTGTATATTCACCCCAACTGTAAGTGTTTGGAACCAAGGAGCAGAGTTAGGTGACATTTGGTAAAAATAAGGAAGCAGCCCAGCTTCTTAAGAAGTTCAGCTCTCACCAAGGATCTCAGAAGGTCCCTCTGACCATGAGCAGAAGACTCAAAGGATGGAAGAGTAAGGTGGTAGAGACTGTGGCTTGGGGCTCAGTGTGGCCTGGACCAAGGATGTAGCTATAGGGAGAAAAGAAGGAATGAGAGGAATGGAGGGTCAGTAGACTGAGACACATGGGCCTTTCATGGACCCCCAGGAATGTCATGTGCCTTTTCCTGGCCACCATTCTGTATCTCACCCCCTGTGCTCTCTATGTAGAATACAAAAGCAGACCCCTGAGGGGGCTCAGTCATGGAGTTCTCCTCTCCCTCTGACTTTTCCCCAGAGCCTGGTCTAGGACCAAGGCAAAACCTAGACCAGGCTACAGGGGCCATCCCAACCCATATGCCCTGCTTAGCCCTGGACAACCTATCTCCCTAAACTCTGGCCTCAATCACCAGCTCACTCTTCCTGATCCTGCACCCCTGCAGCTGGAAACCTCCTGTGCCTTCACCCCAGCAGTCCTCCCCAAACCCTCCTCCTCTAGGACCCTCTCCTCTCTAAACCTCCCCAGCTTTGAAGACTTGTGGCCAGAAGACTTACATTTGACTCCCAGCTCCTCCACCTAGCATATTTGCAATCTGAGACAAGCCATTTCACCTCTTTGAATCAACTTGTCAGCTTCAGAGTGGAACTATACCCTCTATTCAGAGAGCACTATGGGGCTTCAGGTTGAGGACATGAAGGGGCCTCTTGACAGTAGTATCTATTGTATCTGATACTTCCTGAATTGCTCAACACTCCAACAAATCATTTGCTTTGTTTCTATGAAAGTTTCCTTCATGGGGAATAATTATCTCTCCCTTCCCTCACCCACACTGCTTTGCACCATGGAACAAAGGATCAGGGAGATGGGAATCAGAGACCTTGGCAGATGGAGAACAGTAAGTGGAATCAAGCTTACTCCCTGGCCTTTCTATCCTTTGCCTTTGGAAAATGATATGACAGTGTCTTCTCCAAAGAAACTTTCCCTAATGGAATGTCAGTACTGACAGACATGAGCTTGTCAATCCCTAGGTTCCTCCATCTGACAGGGATAGTGGCATGGGCACATGGCCAAGTTCCTTGAGAACAGGAGCAGTAAGATGCATCTGTCTGTGCCCAAATCCTGACACAGATGCTTGACCCTGTTTATAAATAGGGAGAAAAGTAGAGAGAGGGACGAGCCAGTTTTTACCCAACCCCAAGTCTTTAGAGCCCAAGTTCCAAATGACATTAGGGTGAGAGGTGAAGTGCCAACAAATACTAGGGTTGAGGTTAGAAATGAGGGTAGTGTTAAATATTCATATTACGGAGAGGATGAGGGTTGGAACTGGACTTCACGTTTGTATTGTGTTCAAGTTCAGGTTCTGGTTAGAGTTCTAGTTAAGGATACAGGCTGTGATTAGGGCGTAGCTTATTCTTAGCACTAAGGCTTAAGCTAAAATTCTTCTTAGAGTTAGATATGCCTGAAAGTTCTGGGACTAGCAGCAGGGATTAGTACTGTGGGCTTGGGCAGGGACTCTGCAGGTGACAGTTCTGGGAGATAATCCCCTGGAGGGGAGCAGGTGTGGCCAGCCAGGCAGTGCCAGATGGGAACTGAGGCCAGCACCAGCGACAGCTCCAAGGAAAGCACCTTAATGAGCAATGAAGCCTGAGATGTTCCTAGCTGCCTCTCCCCTTCACCCTCTTCCAAGACATTACAGCCCTCAGCTATTCACCTAAGACTGACCCCTCATAAAACCAAGATAGCACCATGTCCTCACAGGAGTTTGGGAGGGTCGCTCATCTTAGGGTCTTTACTTTCCTTTAGAATCATTCTCAACTTCGATCCTACATCCCCTGGGCCTAAAAACAAGATTGTAATTGAGAAATTTCTGGTTTGGGCCTTTACTAGGTGATAGTTTTCCTAAGTATCAAAGCTTTTTAAATTCCATTCTTGAATGTCAGATTCACTCTACTTTGTATGACATACTCATTCTTCTGGTCCCTCTCCCCAATGAGGAAACCAGGAGATCCCCAGGCCTGTTTCTCTCATCTCTCTTCCTCATCTTCCCCACATCTTTTGAGTTCTGAAGGGTAGGATGGAACATAGGTGAAGGTCTCAGGTTGGAATACAGGTAAGAGCACACAACAGAGAGTCACAGAGAGGCAAGCAGTTCATGAGGGTCTGGATTTCCACCCACCTCTGGTTAGGCTGAGAACTCCTCTTCCTTTCTGTATCTCCAGATACGTCTACCACAAAAAAAGAGTGGATACAGAAGGACACTGGATACTGCATACACTCAGCTTCAGTCCCTGCATGTCAGAGAGATTGTTGAGGTCTTCACCTAAAATTACCAATCCAGCCCCACAAAGTAGGGGAGTAGGTCACCAACATGCATTGAGCACCTATTGCATACCAAACTTTGCCTACATTATCTCATCGCATCATCTAACCAACCCAATGTGGGTTAATGTGTGTGACCATCTCATTTCTACAAATGAAGAGACTGAAGCTCTCTAGCAAATAGCAAATCTGGATTTGAATCCAGGCCTTCATGATCCCAAATCTGTTGGGCCAAGCCCATACTTTTTCCACAAAAACATAAACTGTGATTGTTAAGAGGCCCTAAAATCAACTTAGTGGGGACTTTCTTCCATCATCAGGTCACTCAGTCTGGCCTTGGTCACAACAGGGATATCCCTTTGTATTAATTGTCCTGAAGGTTAGGAAGAGGGGCCTTAACCTCTGCCTGTAGTGATCTCTTTCTAGGGCTCAGAAGTTCCTGTGAACTGCCTCCTACTTAGCAGTGGGGTTCATGCAATGGCCAAGCACTTAAGCATGTGGCTTCATCTCTTTTTTGCTTTTTATCATTTTTTTATTTTTCAATTACAGATGACATACAATATTATATTAGTTTCAGGTGTACGCTCCTGGTTAGAATGATTAAACATTATATAACTTACTAAATGATTACCCCAATAAATCTCACACCCATCTGACACCATACATAGTTATTAGAATATTAATTTATTGACTACATTCATTATGCTGTGTTTTATATCCCCATGACTATTCTATAACTACCAGTTTGTTCTTCTTAATCCCTTCACCTTCTTTGCCCATTTCCCCAAACCCTTTCCCCTCTGGCAACCATCAAAATTCTCTGTATCTATGAGTCTGTTTCTGTTCTGTCTGTTAATTTTGTTTTTTAGATTTGCTAGACATATATTTATTGTCACTTTATTGTTCTTTTCTTTGAACTCTTCTTCTCCTTCTTCCTCTTTTCCTTTCCTTCTACTTTCCCTTGACTTTTTTTGTTGTTGTTCCTCCAGTTCTTGAAGATGTAGGGTTAGGTTGTTTATTTGAAATTTTTCTTACTTTCCTAAATAAGCCTGTATTGCTATGAACTTCCCTCTCAGGACTGCCTTCACTGTGTCCCATAGATTTTGGACTGTTGTGTGTCCATTTTCATTTGTTTCCAGAGATTTTTTGATTTATTCATTGATCTCATTGTTAACCCACTCATTGTCTAATAACGTTATTCAGTCTCTATTAATTTTATTGTTTTTGAGTTTTTTCCTTGAGGCTGGTTTTTAGTTTCAAGACCTTGTGGTCCAAGAAAATGCTTGATATGATTTCTTTTCTCTTGAATTTGTTAAGGCTTGTTTTGTGTCCAATCATGTGGTCTATCTTTGAAAATATTCCATGTGCATTTGAAAAGAATGCTTATGTTGCTTCATCCATATATACCAGTTAATTCCATTTGATCTAGTGTGCTGTTTAGTGTCATAATATCCTTGTTGATATTTGGTTTGGAAGATCTATCCATTGTTGACAGCGGGGTGTTAAAATCCCCTACAATAAATGTGTTTCTGTTTATTATTCTTGAAGTACTCGATGATTTTCCTTATATATTTGGGTGCTCCTCTGTTGGGTGCATATATGTTTACAATGTTTATGTCTTCTTCATGGATGTTTACTTTGAGTATTCTGAACTGTCCTTCTGGGTCTCTTTTTATGACCTTTGTATTTAAATCTATTTGTCTAAGTATTGCTACCCTGACTTTATTTTTCCCCTTGTCCTTTGCTTGGAATACTTTTTTCTGACCCTTCACTTTCGGTCTGCCTGGGTCTTTGATCCTAGATAAGTCTCTTGTAGACAGCATATGTGCAGGTAATGTTTTGTCCATTTAACTTCCCGATGTCTTTTGATTGGAGCATTTAATCCATTTATGTTTAATATTATTGCCATTATTCCACTTTGTACCTGTGTTCCCCTCTCTCTCACTTTTTTCCTTCTTTTTAAAGCAGTCCCTTTAGCAAGTCTTTATACTGCTAGTTTTGTGAAGATATATTCTTTTTGTTTGTTTTTAATTTTTAATTTTGAAATCATATTTATTCTATTACAGTTGTCTCCGTTTTTCCCCCATGCCCTCCTCCACCCATCCCACCCAGCCCCCCCCCATTTCCACAGTCAATTCCCACTCTGTTGTCCATGTCCATGGATCATTCATACATGAAGGGTCTCGTCCCTTCTCTTTCTTTCCACCATTGTCCTTTTTATGGCCCATCCCTTCTGGTCACTTTCAGTCTGCTCCATGATTTGATGTTTGTGGTTTATTTTGTTCATTACTATTTTGTCAAAGAGATTCCACTTATAGGTGAGATTATATATTATCTGTCCTTCACCAACTGGCTTATTTCATTTAGCATAATATTCTCCAGTTCCATCCATGTTGTTGCAAAAAGTAGTAGTTTCTTCTTTCTTTTTTTAAATGCAGGTTGATTTTATTTCTTTATTTTTAAAAGGTCAAAATCCATTATAAAATATTAAAAAATTTAAATCTATTGTAAAGTCTCATCAATTAAAACAACATGATACCAGCTCAGAAATAATCAAGTAGATCAATGAAATAAAATGAGCATTCTAGAAACAAACATATATATCTGGCTAACAATAATATATGATTAAGTTGATATTTCAAATCAATGGACAAAAGAAGACTTATTAAACAAATAAGTTGCACAGACCACTATTACTTGAAATAAAACAAACATAGAGCCCTATTTCACACATTATACAAAATATTCAGTTGAGTTAAAAATCAATATGTAGGGAGAGCAATATAGCAGAGGAATGAATAGAAGTTACACTGACTTTCTCCCAGGACCAAACTGGAATTGCAACTAAATTGTGGAAAAATCACTTGGAAAACAACAGAACGATAGTGAGAGAAGAGCCTTAAAACCTCAGACAGACAGAGGAATTGGCTTTTGCATAACCTAACTGGTAAGAAGTGTGGTGGAGTCTCAAAAAGGTGGGCTGGGCGCCCACGGGCCGCAGCACCAGATGGGCATAGAAACAGCCAGTTGGATCCTCCTGAGAAGAGCAGGGCCTGAACTATAAACAGCAATCTCCAGCCTATAGCACCAGAGTCCAAAAGCATACAGACAACAGACAGCTGAGAAAAGCATAGTGGTGCTCTCTGCCAGAGATAGGCAGCTAGAGATGCAGAGATCCATTTATTTTTTTTTCCTACTTAAATAAAGTTTATTGACTTGATAAATGAAGCTGAATATAACCTTTCATTTTCTTTTTTTTTTACTTGAATTTTTGTTATTATTTTTTATAAATTCTTTTTAATTTTATTTTAATTTATTTTTTCAAATACATTTGTCTCTGCTAACCGCCCACCACTTTCCCTTGCCCCCTTCCTCCTTCCCTCCCTCAGCTCTTACCCTTTGGTTTTGTCCATGAGTCCTTGCTATATGTTCCTTGATTTTCCCCTTCTCTTCCCTTTCCCTGCCCCTCCTCCCACCCACTTGTCTCTGTTGATTTCTTTTCCTTTCAGTGTTGCTGGTCTTATTTTCCTTGCATCTTTGTGTTGTTGGTTAGGTTCCACTTATAGGTAAGATCATATGGTATTTGTCTTTCACCCCCCTGGCTTATTTCACTTAGCTTAATGCTCTCCACTTCCATCCATGCTGTCACGAAGTTTAGTAGTTCTTTTTTTCTTTCTGCTGCGTAGTATTCCATTGTGTATATGTACCATTATTTTTTGATCCAATCATCTACTGATGGGCATTTAGGTTGCTTCCAACACTTGGCTATTGTAAATTGTGCTGCTATGAACATTGGGGTGCATAGGTTCTTTTGTATTGATGTTTTGGTGTTCTTAGGGTATAGTCCCAGCAGGGGAATCACTGGATCATAAGGCAGTTCCATTTTCAGCTTTTTGAGGAAATTCCACACTGCTTTCCACAGTGGCTGCACCAGTCTGCATTCCCACCAACAGTGGACTTGGGTTCCCTTTTCTCCACAGCCTCGCAAGCACCTGTTGTTTGTGGATCTGTTCATGATGGCCATTCTGACCGGTGTGAGGTGGTACCTCATGGTGGTTTTGATCTGCATTTCTCTGATGGCTAGTGATGCTGAGCATCCTTTCAAATGCCTCTGGGCCCTCTGTATCTCCTCCTTGGAAAAGTGTCTGCCCAGGTCCTTTGCCCATTTTTTGATTGGATCGTTTGTCTTCTTGGAGTGGAGTCGAGTGAGTTCTTTATATATCTTGGAGAACCCTGTAGACTCTACCAAAAACCTCCTCAACCTAATAAGTGAATTTGGCAAAACAGCAGGATACAAAGTCAACATTGAGAAATCAAAGGCATTTTTGTACACAAGCAATGAAATAGAAGAAGAAGAAATCAGAGAAAAAAATACCATTCGATATAGCAAGAAGAAAAATAAAGTACCTAGGAATAAATTTAACCAAAGACGTAAAAGAGTTGTACACAGAAAACTATACAACATTGAAAAAAGAAATTAAGGAAGACACAAATAAATGGAAGCATATACCGTGCTCATGGATTGGAAGAATTAATATCATCAAAATATCCATACTACCCAAGGCAATTTATAGATTCAATGCAATCCCTATTAAGATACCAATGACATATTTCACAGAAATATAACGGACATTTCAAAAATTTATATGGAACCATAAACGACCCCGAATAGCCGCAGCAATTTTGAGAAAGAAAAACAAAGTAGGAGGGATCACAATACCGGACATCAAACTGTACCGCAAAGCCACTATACTCAAAACAATCTGGTACTGGCACAAGAACAGACCCATAGACCAGTGGAACAGAATAGAAAGCCCAGAAATAAGCCCAGGTCTCTATGGACATCTAATCTTTGACAAAGGGGGCAGAAGCATAAAATGGAGCAATAATAGCCTCTTCAACAAATGGTGTTGGGAGAGCTGGACAGCTACATGCAAAAAATTGAAATTGGATCATCAGCTGACACCATACACAAAAATAAACTCAAGATGGATCAAAGACTTAAATATAAGTCGCAACACCATCAAAGTCCTCGAGGAGAACATTGGCAGGAAACTCTCAGATATCCCACGCAGCAATTTTTTCACTGATATGTCTCCTAAAGCAAGGGCCATAAAGGAAAGAATAAACAAGTGGGACCTCATCAAAATAAGAAGCTTCTGCATGGCTAAAGAAAACACCAGCAAAATGAAAAGGGAGCCAACCATATGGGAAAATATATTCGCTAATGATACATCAGATAGATGTTTGATCTCCAAGATATATACAGAGATCCATTTAAAGGGCCAATGCAAAAATTTGCAGTGGCAGTCGCTTTCACAGGTCTCTGCGCAAAAATGGGGCAGATCTGGCTGGAGCCACCTGAGGAGAGATTGGGGAGGAAAGCTTTGGGGAGACAATTGAGATAGCGGCCAGCAGGGCCTCAGTACTGACTCACCTCCCATTCCACAACTTCCATCTTGCTCAGGCATAAAGGACACAATAGCCCCACCCTCAGGAGGCTCTTCTCTGGTCAGGTGTTGTGCACAGGCCTGGGTGCTGAGTACAGAGCAGCTGACACAGATAGTAGATCCCTGGCTAAAGGAGACACAGAGCTGTCTAGAGACACTTGAGGAAAGACTGGCAATGGAGACATTGGGGAGAGAACTGAGGGAGTAGCCAGGGGGATCCCAGTGCTGGCTCCTCCCCCATTCCACAGTTTCCATCTTGCTCAGGCAGGCCACTCTCCAGAGCGGTGGCAGCCTGAAAGGAAACAATAGCCCTGCCCTCAGAACACTCTGTCCCAGCGAGGAGTTGTGCACAGGTCTTGGTGCTGAGTACCAAGTGGCAGTCACAGATAGTATATCACTGGCTAAAGGGGTCACAGAGTGGTTTAGAGATCCTTGAAGAGAGACTGGAGATAGGGGCATTGGAGAGAGAACTGAGAGAGTAACTGGGTAGACCTCAGTGCTTACTCCTGCCCCAATCCTAAATGTCCATCTGGCTCAGGCAGACCATTCCCCTGAATGGCAGGAGCCTGAAAGGACACAATAACCCCTCCCTCAGAAGGTTTTACCCTACCCTGTGGTGCCAAAGCTTGATGCCTGAGGGAAGAGTGACTAGATTAGCAATTGCAGGAGACAGACACAGACACTAGATTCCTGGAAATCTCAAACAGACTGCCGAAGATCAGACAGGGTCAGTATCTGATATCAGAGGCATACCCAGAAAGAAAAAAAGAAAAACGAGGCTTCTACTACCATAGAAGTTTACACCACTAAGTCAGGATATCAAGGCAGATCAATTTAAGAAGCAGAAGGAAAAAATAAGAGTCTCGCAAATAATGAGAAGGAAAAGAAACACCCCCCAATTGAAGGAAAAACAGGAATCCCCAAAGAGAGAAAGAAATTAAATAGAGTCAAGTAAACTATCAGATATTGAGTTCCAAATAATGGTTCTAAGGAAGCTCAATGAGCTCAGTGAGCACAAAGAGAATTATGAAAAACTACAGGGAAACTTGAGGAACTTCCTACAAACTATATCAACATGAAAACGGACATAGAAACGATTAATAATAGACAAGAGGAAATGAAGAATACAATTTCTGAATTGAAGAACACAGTAGAAGGAATCAAAAACAGGCTAGATGAAGCAGAGGATCGAATCAGTGAGCTGGATGACAAGGAAAAACGCTCCCAGAAAGAGCAAGAAAATGAAAAAAAAAAGACTTAAAAAGAATAAAGAGGTGTCGAGGGAAATGCAGGACAACCTGAAATGTAACAATATCCATATAATCTGGATACCAAAAGGAAAAGACAAGTAAAGAGTAGAGAACCTGCTTGAAAAAGTAATGATGGAAAATTTCCCTAAAGTGAGAGAAAAAGTCGAACAAGTCCAAGAAGCACAGAGGGTCCCATTCAAAAGGAACCCAATGCTGCCCACTCCAAGATATTTCATAATTAGAATGGCAAATATCAAGACAAAGAGAGAATCCTAAAGGCAACAATGGAGTAACAGGAAGTAAAATACAAAGGAGTCCTGATACAGCTAGGAACTGACTTCTCAACAGAAACATAAAGCAGAAGGGAATGGCAAGAAATATTCCAAGTAATGAAAAGCAAAGGCCTACAACCAAGACTGTTCTACCTAACAAAGCTCTCCATTAAAATGAAAGGTGAAATACGGAGTTTCCAAAACAAAAGACTAAAAGAATACATCTCCACCAAACCAGGACTGCAAAATATGCTAAAGGGACTGCTTTAAGAAGATGAAGAAAAAGACAGAGAAAGAAAAAAACACAGGTACAAAGAGAAAAAAATGAATAAGTACCTATCAATAATAACTCTAAATATAAGTGGACTCAATGCACCCAGTCAAAAGATAAAGGACAGCTGAATGGATAAGAAAACATGACCCACACATATGCTGCCTACAAGAGACCCACCCTAGAACAAGGACCTATACAGACTGAAAGAAAAGGGATGGAAAAAAATATTTCATGTAAATAGGAGAAAAAAGCCAGGGTAGCAATACTGATATCAGACAAAATAATTTCAGTACAAAAGCCATAAAAAGAGACACTGAAGGACACTTCAGAATACTCAAGGAAAGAATCCATCAAGAAGACTTAAACAGTGTAATCCTATGTGCAGCCAACATAGGAGAACCCAAATATATAAGAAATGTCTTGCAGGACTTAAAGAAAGATATGGACAGCAACACACTGTTAGTAGTGGATTTTAACACCCCATGGTCAAAAATGGATAGATCACCCAAAAAAATACATGCACAAGAACATTGTGGAACTAAACCAAGCATTAGATCAAATGAACTTAACTGACATATATAGAACCTTTCATCCCAAAGAAGCAAAATACACATTCTTTTCAAATGCACATGGAACTTTTTCAAAGATAGACCACATGATAGGACACAAAACAAACCTCAACAAATTCAGGAAAATTGAAATAATAACAAGCATTTTCTCAGACCACAAGGGCTTGAAACTGGAAACCAAACTCAAGGAAAAAACACAAAAACTTTCAAACATGGAGACTGAAAAGCATGCTATTAAACAATGAATGGGTCAATAATGTGACAAGAGAAGAAATCAAAAAGATTCTGGAAGCAAATAAAAATGAACACACAACAGCCCAAAACCTATGGGACACAGCAAAGGCGGTCCTGAGAGGGAATTCATAGCAATACAGGCTTACCTAAAAAAGATAGAAACATTTCAAATAAATGACCTAATGCTGCAGCTTCAAAAACTGGAGAAACAACAAAAATATCTCACAGCAAATAGAAGAAAGAAAATAATCAAGTTCAGAGCAGAACGGAATGAGGTACAGATGAAAAGGACAATTCAAAGGATCAACAAATCCAAAGCTGTTTCTTTGAAAAGATAAACAAAATTGACAAGTCTTCAAGCAGACTCATGAAAAAAAGGGGAGAGGACCCAAATAAATAATATCAGAAATGAAAGAGGAGAAAAAACAACTGATACCACAGAAATATAAAGGGTTGTAAGAAATTGCTATAGGCAATTATATGCCAAGAAATTTGAAAACCTCAATTAAATGCATTGATTTATACAAGAGTATTACATTTCAACACTGAATGAAGAAGCACAAAGCCTAAACAGACCAATAACAGCTCAAGAAATTGAAGCAGTAATCAATACACTCCTGGCACACAAAAGCTCTGGACCAGATAGTTCACAGGAGATTTTACAAAAGATTTAAGGAAGAGCTAACTCCTGTCCTTCTCAGATTATTCCAAAAAATCCAAGATAAGGGAAGGCTCCCAAACTCTTTTTATGAAGCCAGCATCATCCTAATGCCAAAACCAGATAAAGACATGACTAAGAAAGAAAATTACAGGCCAATATCACTGAGGAACATAGGAACTGAAATCCTCAACAAAATATTAGCAAACCGCATCCAACAATACATTAAAAAGATCATTCACCATGATCAAGTGGGATATATGCCAGGGATGTAAGGATGGTTCAGTATTCGCAAATCAATAAATGTGATACATCACATAAACAAAAGGAAAGACCAAAACCACATGATCACCTCAATAGATGCAGAAAAAGCATTTGATAAGGTACAGCACCCATTTATGATTAAAAAAACACTCAGGAAAGGGGAAACAGAGGGAGCATACCTCAACATATAAAGGCCATATATGAAAAACCTACAGCCAACATCATACTCAACAGGCAAAAACTAAAGATTTCCCAATGAGATCAGGAACAAGACAAGGATGTCCACTTTTACCACTTCTATTCAACACAGCATTGGAAGTTCCAGCCACAGTGATCAGACAGGAAAAAGAAATAAAAGTCAGCCAAATAAGAAAGAAGAAAATCAAACTGTCACTGTTTGCAGATGATATCATAGTGTACCCAAAAACCCCATAGACTCCACCAATAAAACACTAGACATAATAAGTGAATTTGGCAAGACAGTGGGTTACAAATTCAATATTCAGAAATTGAAGGCATTTTTTTTTCTATACCAACAATGAAATATCAGAATCATAAATCAGGCAAAAAAATCCCATTTTCTATATCAACAAGAAAAGTAAAGTACCTAGGAATAAATCTTACCAAGGAGGTTAAAGATCTGTTCTCAGAAAACTCCATAACCCTGAAGAAAGAAATTAAGGAAGACAATAAATGGAAGCATATACTGTGTTCATATATTGGAAGAATTAACATCATCAAAATGCCCATACTACCCAAAGCAATTTATAGATTCAACACAATCCCTATTAAAATACCAATGACATATTTCACATACATAGAACAAACATTTAAAAAAAATTATACAGAATCATAAATGACCCCAAATAGCTGCAGCAATTTTGAGAAAGAAAAACAAAGCAGGAGAGATCATGTTTTGTTATCCATTCAGCTACCCTGTGTTTTGATTGGAGCATTTAGTCCATTTAAATTTAAGGTTATTACTGATAGGTATATATTCATTCCCCCCACCCTTTGTACCTGTGTTCCTCTCTTTCTCACTCTTTTTATTCTTCTTCTTATAACAGTCCTTTTGGCACATCTTGCAGTTTGCCAAAATTGGTTTGGTAGAGTTGTTTTCCTTCAAGCTTCTTTTGTCTGGAAAACTCTTTATTTCACTTTCTATTTTAATTGAGAACCTTGCTGTGTAGAGTAGTCTTGGTTGCAGGCCTTTGCTTTTCATTTCTTAGAATATTTCTTGCCATTCCCTTCTGGATGGTAGTTTTTCTGTTGAGAAATTGGCTGCTAGCCTTACTGGAGCTCCCTTGTATGTTACTTCTTGTTTCTGCCTTGCTGCTTTTATGATTCTCTGTTTGCCTTTAAAACTTGGTATTTTAAGTATGTTGTGTCTTGGAGTATGTCTCTTTGGGCTCCTCTGATTGGGACTCTCTGTGCTTCCTGAACTTGTGTGGTTTTCTCTTCTCCAGGTTCAGGAAGTTTTCTGTCGTTATCTTTTCAAGCAGGTTTTCTATCCCTTGCTTCTTTTGTTCTCCTTCTTGTATTCCTATGATTCGAAAATTGTTGCATTTCATGTTGTCTTGCAGTTCCTTAAGCTATCTTCATATTTTTTGAGTCTTTTTTGTGTGTGTGCAGCTGCTCTACCTGGGTAGTTTCTTTCCACATTGTCTTCCAATTCACTAATTCAGACTTCTGCTTCATCTAGCCTGTTTGTAATTCCTTCGTGTGTGTGTGTGTGCACGCGTGTGTGTGAGTGTGTGTGTTTTAGACCACACAGTTTCCTTTATTTCTGCTGATTATTAGCAGGTGCTGGGGTGACAGAGATGAATGGTTGCTGCTGCTTAGGAGTTCAGTCTAGAAGTGGGGGAAACAGAGATGTTTGGGGTGGAGAAGAAGGAAACTGCAAAAAAATATATCAGAATTAACAGTTGCCCACTCTAGTGTGTTTTTTATTTCAGAAATTGTATTCTTCATTGCTTCCTGGTTCTTGTTTATAGTTTCTATTTCCTTTTTCATACTCTTGTAGTCTCACTCAGTTCATTGTAGTTGTCTGTGAGTTCCTTGAGCATCCTTATAACCATTCTTTTGAATTCTATATATGATAGTTTACTTGCCTCCAATTCACTTAGCTCTGTTATTGGGAGCCTTCCATTCCATTCTATTGCAGGTTCTTTCTTTGTCTCCTCATATTAGGTGACTTTTTTTGTTTGTTTCTCCTATTCTTAATTCTCTGCTTTACTAGCTGGCTTCATAGGGTGAAATTCTGTGGTAGGAGTTTTTTGGGACTCCCTTTGTGGTGACATCTCTTTGATCTCCTTGTCTGGATGTTCTAGGGTTGCTCTTTCTTCTGTTTGCATGGGGTCTCTTGTTGTACTTGGGTTTTGTCTGTTGGTGGCTACATTGTTGGTGACTTCTCTCATCCAGTGAGTTTACTGGTATTCACAACTCTCACATTATCTTGTATGTGATCAGGGGAAGGGCATGGTGAAATGGATTAGGATGATGGGAGAGTATTCTATGGGATTTAAAGAACCAAGAAATAGAGAACAGATAGGAGATCCTTTGGCTAAGTACAGCAATAACAGTGATTTTCACCCAGCCAACCACTTTTATAAAAGGTGAAAAAGAAATAAGGCTCTTATTAGAGGGGAAAGGGAATGTGAGCTGACTCCAGAAAGCAGAGCACTTATGTGAGATTAGATGGTGAGATATAATGAGAGTAAAGGATATAAAGCTAGTGTAATGTGTGAGAGAATAAAGTTAACCACAACAGTAATAAAGTTCAGGAAGATAATGAAATGTACCAAGACCAGGGAAGGGTGTTGTGTGGGATTTGGACGAATAGCAATATGACAAGAAATATATAATCTGAATAAAAAGAATAAAAAGTAAAAGACCAGGAGTAATGTGTTATTGGAATACAAGTGAAGTGAAAGAAAAATTAAAATGCAACATGAGTATAGGTAATCTTATTACATCAGCAGCTTAAGCTTAAAGAGAATAGATGTTGTTTAAAGATGACAATGGCAGGAACACACTGAACTGCTTCAGGTCCAGGGTGAGTAAATATTATGGTGCCAAGTGGGATTTGGGTCAGAGTCAAGGAATTTTGTAAATTTATTTCCCAGTCTTGAGCTGGTTATCTGGTATAAGATTAACAGAGCTTGAGAGAGGAACAAAGCATGCCTCAAGGAGTGTAATTTACTTCTAGGCCTGATTTCCCCCCTGGGGTCCTTAGAGTCATTATTAGGTCTTGCTTGCCTCGGGCATTACTGGGATTCTGGCCAAGACTTATGGGTCCTTTCCCAGGCCCCAGCTTGTGTGGGGCTACAGTTCCCGATACCACTCAAAGTGGCCCCCCTACAGATGATAATGAAGATGGTTGCTAAGTTCTGCCTTATTGAATCTATGTATGAGTTTACTGATCAGTATTTAAAAGTATTCAGGAAAGGATTACTACTTGTGTTTTATATTTTATGTATTTTACAAAGTAACACATTTAGACTTCTGGCCAAGATGGAGGCATAGGAAAATACACTTTGTCTCCTCGCACAACCAAAGGAACAACAAATTTTAAAAAAACAAAAAACAAACAAGAACAGCCAGAAAATCAAACTGTATGGAAGTCCAACAACCAAGGAGTTAAAGAATAAACATTCATCCATACTGGTCGCAGGGGCAGAGATGGGCAGCCTGGGTAGAGGGGATGCCCAAGGCTATGGCTGGAGGACAGGGCAGGCAACATGCCAGCTGGTGGTCCCACATTTGTGTGCAGATAAACCTGGAGGAACAACAGAGGAGCAGGACAGACCACACAACCTAGGGTTCCAGCTCTGGGAAAGAAAACCTCAGAACCTCTGGCTGTAAAAATATGTGGGCGTTGCAGCAGTGGGAGAAAGTCCCAGCCTCACAGGAATGTTTTTTGTAGAGACCCACAGGGTCCTAGAATGTACACAAACCCACTCACCTTGAAATCAGTACCAGAAGGGCCCAATCTGCTTGTGGGTAGTTGGGGAAGTGACTGAAAGTGGGGCAAGAGTCAAGCAAGTGGCATTTTTCCTTCTCTGACCCCTCCCCCACATACAGCACCACAACACAGCGATGTGGGTTGCCCCACCCCAGTGAATACCTAAGGCTCTGTCCATTACAACATAACAGGTATGCTGAGACCAAAAAAAAAAAAAAAAATGGCCTAAATGAAAGAACAGGTCAAAACTCCAAAACAAGAACTAAATGACAAAGGGATAGCCAACCTATCAGATGCAGAGTTCAAAACACTGCTAATCAGGATGCTCACAGAAATGGTTAAGTATGGTTACAAAATAGAGGAAAAAGCAAAGTCTATGAAAAGTGAAATAAAAATATACGGGAGATACATTTCTGACTTCTGGCCAAGATGGAGGCATAGGTAGACACCCTTTGTCTCCTTGCACGACTAAAAGAAGGACAACAACAAATTTAAAAATAAAAAATAACCAGAACTACCAGAAAATTGAACTGTATGGAAGTCTGATAACCAAGGAGTTAATTAAGAAACACTCATCCAGACTGGTAGGAGGGGCCGAGACAGGCAGCAGGTGCAGCCAGAACACTGTGAAAGGCGGTGGCTGGAGGCAGTGGCTGGTGGACCTGGCAGTCCCACATTTGCATGCAGAAAAACCATGAGGAACAGCTGGGGAGCAAGACAGACCACATAACCCAGTGTTCTAGTGTGGGAAAAGAAAGCCTCAAAACCTCTGGAAGTAAAAACATTTGGGGGTTGGGGCAGCAGGAGAAACTCCCAGCCTCACAGGAGAGTCCATTGGAGAAATCCACAGGACTCTAGAATGTACACAAACCTACCCACCCAGGAATCAGCACTAAAAGGGCCCAGTTAACTTGTGGGTAGCGGCGCAAGTGACTGAAAGCCAGTGGAGAGCCAAGCAAGTGGCACTGTTCCTTCTTGGATCCCTCCCCCACCTGCAGGATCACAACACAGCAACCTGGGTTGTCCCACCCTGGTGAATACATAAGGCTCCACCCCTTCCAATGAAATACATGTGTGGAGACAAAGAAATTTGGCCCAAATGAAAGAACAGATCAAAGCTCCAAGAATAGAACTAAGATATGAAGAGATAGCCAACCTAGCAGGTGCACAGTTCAAAATGCTGGTAATCAGGATACTTACCAAATTGGTTGAGTATGGTCACAAAATGGTGGAAAAAGTGAAGGCTACACAAAGTGAAATAAAAAGAAATATACAGGGAACCAACAATAAAGGGAAGGAAAGTGGGACTCAAATTGATTGGGAGCAGAAGAGATAAACATTCAACCAGAACAGAATGAAGAAACAAGAACTCAGAAAAAATAAGGAGAGGCTTAGGAAACTCTGGCACAACGTTAAACGTTCCAACATCTGTATCATAGGGGTACAAGAAGAAGAAGAGGAAGAGCAACAAATTGAAAACTTATTTGAACAATGAAGAACTTCCCCAATCTAGTGAAAGAAATAGACTTCCAGGAGATCCAGGAAGCTCAGAAAGTCCCAAAGAAGTTGGACGCAAGGAAGCACACAATAAGGCATATCATAATTACATTACTCAAGATTAAAGATAAGGAGAGAATCTTAAAATCAGCAAGAGAAAAGAAGACAATTACCCACAAAGGAGTTTCCATAAGGCTATCAGCTGATTTCTCAAAAGAAACCTTGCAGGCAATAAGGGGATGAAAAGAAGTATTCAAAGTCATGAAAGGCAAGGGCCTACAGTCCAAGATTACTCTACCCAGCAAAGCTATCATTTAGAATGGAAGAACAGATAAAGGGCTTCTCTGATGAGGTCAAGTTAAAAGAGCTCGTCATCACCCAGCCCTTATTACATGAAATGTTAAAGGGACTTATCTAAGAAAAAGAAGATCAAAAACTATGAACAGCAAAATGACAACAAACTCACAACTATCAACAACTGAACCTAAAAAACAACAGACTAAGGAAACAGCTAGAACAGGAACAGAATCATAGAAATGGCGATCAGAGGGGAGGGGGAGGGGAAGAATGGGGGAAAAGATACAGGGAATAAGAAGCATAAATAGTGGGTACAAAATAGACAGGGGGAGCTTAAGAATAGTATAGGAAATGGAGAAGCCAAAGGATTTATATATATGACCTATGGACATGAACTAAGGGGGAATGCTAGTGGGAGGGTGGGTGCAGGGCAGAGGGAAATGAAGGGGAGAAAAAAATAAGACAACTGTAATAGCATAGTCAATAAAATATACTTAAAAAATAAAATGCAACATTAAAAGGAGAACAAAGTAAACCAGTGAAACAATGAAATCAAACAAATAAAAAGGAAAGATGGCAGAGGAGTGAATGGGAGTCACGCTAACTCCTCCTCCCAAGACCAAACTGGAATTGCGACTAAATAGTGGAGTAATCACCTGGAAAACAATGGAATGATAGTGGGAGAGGAGCCTTGGAGCCGCGGACAGACAGTGGATTCAACTCTCACACAGCCCAATGGGTGAGAAGTGTGGTGGAGGCTCGAGAGGGTGGCCTGGGTGCCCACAGGCACTAGCACCACAGAGACATTGAAACGGCCAGTTAGCTCCCCCCGAGAAGAACGAGGTCTGAATCATAAACAGGGAACTCTAAACTACAGCAGCTAAAACCAGGAAAATACAGACAAAACGCAACCCCAAAAAGCTTAGGGGCGCTCTCTACCAGAGACAGACAGCTGGGGATGCAAAGAGACATTTAAAGGGCCAACCCAAAAATTGCAGTGGCAGCCATCCTCCTTGATCTCTGGGTAGAGGCGGCAGCAGAGTGGGCTGGTGCCTGGGAAAAGACTGGTGAGGAAAACTTTGTGAAGAGAACTGAGACAGTGGCTGCTGGAGCCCCAGTGATAACTCACCTCCCACTCTGCAGCTACCATCACGCCCAGGCATAAGGGAATCAATTAACCTGCCTTTTGTGCGCTCTGCACACAGCTTGTGCGCGTGTGAGCTGGGGGGACTAAGTGCAGACTGGCTGGGAGAGCCTTGAGGAAAGACCAGAGACGGAGGCATTGGGGAAAGAATGGGAGGGGAACTGGGGAGTCCCAACTCCCTCCCCATTCCGTAGTCTCCATTCTAGGCAGGCAAAGCGCGCCTCCAAAGAGGCAGAAGTGGGGCACGCAGGAACCAGACTGCCCGCGATTGAAATGCAGTCTGCACAGGTGGTGGATCCTTGGGAAAAGGGGTCACAGAACTGCCCAGAGACCCCTGAGGAGAGACGGAAATGGAGGCGTTGCAGAAAAAACAGGAGGAGGGACCGGGGAGTCCCGACTCCCTCCCCATTCTGTAGTCTCCATTTGAGGCAGGCAGAGCGTGCCCCCAAAGAGGAAGAAGCGGGGCACGCCGAACCAGACTGCCCGCAATTGCAACGCCATCCGCACAGGTGGTGGATCCTTGGCTGAAGGGGACACAGAACTGCACAGAGGCCCCTGGGGAAGAACTGGAGACAGAGGTGTTGGGGAAAGAACAGGAGGAGGAACCAGGGAGTCCCGACTCCTTCTCCTTTCCCTAGCCTCCATTGTGTGAGAAGAGGACACACCCCCAAAGAGCCAAAAGCCGAAAAGCACACAATAGAGAGCCCAAAACCACCCAGTGCAGGTGCACACACTTGCACTGAGTGGCCACCGAGGGTTGGTGAGTGTGTGTGCGGATCCACGCAGGCTGGCAAGGCCTCCCACAGGTTGGCACCAATGGGGCCTGCAAGGGAGTGCGCAGAATGGCAAGGGCAGGTGTAAATCGACCCATGCTGGCCTGCAAGTGCAGAGCAGTCTGCAGGATCTCGGGACAAAGGGGTCACAGAGCTGCCCAGAATCCCTGGAGGAGAGACTGGAGACAGGATTAACCGGAGAGTCCTGGAACTGACTTCCTCCCATTTCCGTAGTCTCCATTTGGTGAGGGCAGGGAACACATCCAAAGAGCCAAAAGTGGGGAAAGCACAAAATAGAAGACCCTAAACTAACCAGTGCCAAGTGCCCACTGGCCTGGGGGGCCAGACAAGTACCCAAGATCATGAAGAAACCCCCAGGGCTGGGGCAAGCAGGCATGAGCCCAGGCGGGCAGGGGATCCTGCTGGGCTGGGGAGAGCGATCAAGGAGCCCACGTCAGAATGCAGAGCAATCCACAGATATAGTGGATCCCTGGCCAAAGGGGTCACACAGCTGCCCAAGCAGGAGTCAGAAACAGACAATATACTCCAGGAAGGCTCAAACAAACGACCCAAAGTCATATAGGGTCAACAACTGACATAATCAGAGGCAGGCACAGAAAGAAAAGTAAAGACTAATTAATTAATCAATCAATCAATTAATTAAATAAATAAAAAGACCCTCCTACTACCATAGAAGTTTAATCCACAAAGTCAGGAGAGGAGAGAAGATGGCGGAGGAGTGAATGGGAGTCACGCTGACCTCCTCCCAAAACCAAACTGGAATTGCAACTAAATAAGGGAGTAATCCCCTGGAAAGCAGTGGAGCGATAGTGGGAGAGGAGCCTTGGTGCTGTGGACAGACAGTAGATTCTACTCTCACACATCCCAACAGGCGAGAAGTGCGATGGAGGTTCGAGAGGGTGGGCTGGGTGCCCACGGGCACTGGCACCAGAGGGACATTGAAACGGCCAGTTAGCTCCCCCCGAGAAGAATGGGGTCTGAATCATAAACAGGAACCCCTAAACTACAGCAGCTAAAGCCAAGAAAATACAGACAAAATGCAACCCCAGAAAGCTTAGGGGTGCTCTCTGCCAGAGACAGGTGGCTGGGGATGCAAAGAGACATTTAAAGGCAAACGCAAAAGTTGCACTGGCAGCCACCCTCCTTGATCTCTGGGTAGAGGTGGCAGCAGGGTGGGCTGGTGCCTGGGAAAAGACTGGTGAGGAAAACTTTGTGAAGAGAACTGACACGGCGGCCGGTGGAGCCCCGGTGATGGCACGCCTCCCACTCTGCAGCTACCATCTCGCTCAGGCATAAGGGAATCAATTAACCTGCCTTTTGTGCACTCCAGACACAGCTTGTACACGTGTGTGCTGCAGGGCTGAGTGCAGACTGGCTGGGAGAGCCTTGAAGAGAGACTAGAGACGGAGGCATTGGGGAAAGAACGGGAGGAGGAACCAGGGAGTCCCGACTCCTTCTCCTTGCCGTAGTCTCCATTGAGCAGGAAGAGGCCACACCCCCAAGGAGCCAAAAGCCGAAAAGCACACAGAGACACCCCCAAAACACCCAGTGCAGGCGCGCACACTTGCGCCGAGTGACCGGCGAGGGTTGGCGACGTGTGTGTGACCGGCGCGGGCTGGTGAACGCTTGCCCCGGATGGCAAGGCTGACCACAGATTGGCACCCATACGGCCTGTGAGGGAGTGCGCAGAACGGGAAAAGCAGGCTTAAATTGACCCGCCCACCCGCGATTGCTGAGTGGCCCACAAAATTATTAGAGCTGCCCAGACTCCCTGGAGGAGAGACCAGAGACAGGATTAACCAGAGAGTCCTGGAGCTGACTTCCTCCAATTTCCGCAGTCCCCATTTGGCGAGGGCAAGCAACGCACCCAAAGAGCCAAAAGCGGGGAAAATACACAATGGAAGACCCTAAACTGACCGATGCCACGGAGCTAGCCCTCCAGGGGGGCCAGATGAGTATTTGAGGTCGCGAATAAGCCCCCTGGTGTGGGGCAAGTACTTGCGAGCCCAGGCAGGCGGGGGATCCTGCCGCGCTCGGACCGTACTCAAGGAGCCTGCATGAGAGTGCAGAGAGATCCCAAAAAATAGCGCAGCCCTGACCAAAGGGGTCACAGAGCTGCTCCACGAAGGTGTCAGACACAGGCATTGGACTCCTGGAAGCCTCAAACAAACAACCCAAGATCCTATAGAGGGTCAACAACTGACCTCATCAGAGGCAGGCCCAGAAAGAAAAGTCAGGACAAAAATACTTCACAGACTGTCACAAAAATGGGAAGAAAAAGAGGTTCCCCCAAATGAGTGGAAAAGGGGACTTCCCACAGAGAGAGCTAAATGAAATAGAGGCAAGGGAACTATCAGATACTGAATTCAAAACAATGGTTCTAAGGAAGCTCAATGAGCTCAGCCAGCTCAAAGAGAACTATGAGAAACTGCAGAGAAACTATCAAGATCTTACAGCAAACTATATCAGCTTGGAAAAGGACATAGAAACTATCAAGAAGACACTAGAGGATAAGAAGAATACCATTTCTGAATTGAAGACCACAGTGAAAGGAATCCAGAGCAGACTGGATGAAGCTGAGGTTCGAATCAGTGAGATGGGGGACAAGGTAGAAAAAAGCTCCCAGAAAGAACAAGAAATAGAAAAACAGCTCAAAAAGAACGAAGAGGCATTTAGGGAAATGCAGGGCAACCTGAAATGCAATAATATCCCCATAATAGGGATACCAGAAAGAGAAGAAGAGGAGCAAGGGATAGAGAACCTCCTTGAAAAAGTAATGATGGAAAATTTCACCAATTTGAGGAGAGAAAGGGCCTCATGGATCCAGGAGGCACAGAGGACCCCACTCAAGAGGGACTCAAGGAGGTCCACTCCAAGACACATCATCATTAAAATGGCAAATGTCAAAGACAAAGAGAGAATCCTCAAGGCAGCAAGGGAGAAGGAGAAAGTAACATACAAGGAGGCCCCGATACCCCTAGGAGCTGACTTCTCAACAGAAACACTACAAGCCAGAAGGGAATGGCACCAAATATTCCAAGCCATGAAAAGCAAGGGCCTGCAACCAACGCTGCTCTACCCAGCAAGGCTCTCCATTAAAATAGAAGGGGAAATACGGAGTTTCCCTACCAAAAGAAGGCTAAAAGAATCCATCTCTACCAAACCAGCACTCCAAGATATGCTAAAGGGATCAGTTTAAGAAGATGAAATAAAAGAGTGAGAAAGAGAAATACAGGTACAAAGAGAAAAAAATGACTAAGTTTCTAAAAGTAATAACTCTCATTGTAAATGAACTAAATTTCCCAATCAAAAGACAGAGGATAGCTGAATGGATAAGAAAACATGACCCACACATATGCTGCCTAAAAGAGACCCACCTCAGAGCCAAAGACCTATACAGATTGAAAGTAAACAGATGGAAAAAAATATTCCAAGTAAATGGGCAAGGAGAAAGGCCAGGCTGCCATACTTGTATCAGACAAAGTAGACTTCAAAACAAAGGACATAAAAAGAGAACCAGAGGGGCACTTTATCATACTTAAAGGAAGAATCTATCAAGAAGACATCAACATTGTAAACTTATATGCTCCCAATATAGGAGCCCCCAAGTTTATAAGGAAAATTGTTAGACAACTTCAAAAAAGATATAGACAGCAACACACTGATAGTAGGGGATTTCAACACCCCACTGTCAAAAATGGACAGATCTTCCAAACAAAACATTAATAAACATATTGTGGTGCTGAATGACACACTGAATCAAAGAGACTTAACTGACATATATAGAACCTTATATCCCAAAGAAGAAAAATACACATTCTTTTCAAATGCTCATGGCAGTTTTTCAAAGATAGACCACATGATAGGACACAAAGCAAGCCTCAGCAAATTCAGGAAAATTGAAATAATACGAAACTTTTTCTCAGACCACAGGCCTTGAAACTGGAAATCAACCTCAAAGAGACACTTCACAAACTTGCAAACTCATGGAGACTGAACAGTACACTATTAAACAATGAATGGGTCAATGATGAGACAAGAGAAGAAATCAAAAAAATTCTGGAAACATATGACAATGAACAGACAACTGTCCAAAACCTATGGGACACAGCAAAGCCAGTCCTGAGAGGGAAGTTCATAGCCATATAGGCTTACCTAAAAAAGATAGAAACATTTCAAATAAAAGACCTAACACTACAACTTCAAGAAATAGAGAATCAACAACAAATAAACCCCAGAGCAAATAGAAGGAAGGAAATAGTCAAGATTAGAGCAGAACTGAATGACATAGAGATGAAAAGAATAATTCAAAGGATCAACCAATCCAGAGCTGGTTCTTTGAAAAGATAAATAAAATTGACATGCCTTTAAGCAGAGTGATCAAGATAAAAAGGGAGAGGACCCAAATTAATAATATCAGAATGAAAGAGGAGAAATAACAACTGATGCCACACAAATACAAAGGATTGTCAGAAACTACTATGAACAATTATATGCCAAGAAATTTGAAAATCTTGATGAAATGGACAAATTTTTAGAAAAGTATAATCTTCCAGCACTGAAGGAGGAAGAAACAGCTTCAATAGACTGATAACAGCTGGGGAAACTGAAGCAGTAATCAAGAAACTCCCGGCACACAAAAGTCCAGGGCCGGATGGTTTCACAGGAGAATTTTAGAAAACACTTAAGGAAGAGCTAACCCCTGTCCTTCTCAGACTATTCCAAAAAATCCTAGAGGAGGGAAGACTCCCAGACTCTTTCTATGAGGCCAGCATCACCCTGATCCCAAAACCAGATAAAGACCCTACAAAGAAAGAAAACTACAGGCCAATTTCACTGATGAACATAGATGCTAAAATCCTCAACAAAATATTGGCAAACTGCATCCAGCAATCCATTCAAAACATTATCCACCACGATCAAGTGTGATTCATCCCAGGGATGCAGGGATGGTTCAATATATACAAGTCAATAAATGTAATACATCACATAAATAAAAGAAAAGACAAAAACCACATGACCATCTCAATAGACGCAGAGAAAGCATTTGATAATGTACAGCACCCATTTATGATCTAAACACTCAGCTAAATGGGAATATCCTCAGCGTAATAAAGGCCATATATGAAAACCCTGCAGCCAACATCATACTCAATAGGCAAAATCTAAAAGCTTTCCCACTAAGATAGGGAACACAACAAAGATGTCCGCTTTCACTGTTTCTTTTCAACATCGTATTGGAAGTCCTAGCCACAGCGGTCAGACAAGAGAAAGAGATAAAAGGCATCCAAATAGGAAAGGAGGAAGCAAAACTATCATTGTTTGCAGATGACATGATAGTGTACATAGAGAACCCTGTGGACTCTACCAAAAAACTCCTCTACCTAATAAGTGAATTTGGCAAAACAGCAGGATACAAAGTCAACATTCAGAAATCAAAGGCATTTTTGTACACCAGCAATGCAATAGAAGAAGAAGAAATCAGAGAAAAAATACCATTCGATATAGCAAGGAGAAAAATAAAGTACCTAGGGATAAATTTAACCAAAGTGGTAAAAGACCTGTATGCAGAAAACTATACAACATTGAAGAAAGAAATTAAGGAAGACACAAATAAATGGAAGCATATACTGTGCTCATGGATTGGAAGAATTAGTATCATCAAAATGTCCATACTACCCAAAGCAATTTATAGATTCAACACAATCCTTATTAAGATACCAATGACGTATTTCACAGAAATAGAACAGACATGTCAAAAATTTATATGGAACCATAAACGACCCCAAATAGCTTCAGCAATTTTGAGAGAGAAAAACAAAGTAGGAGGGATCACAATACCGGACATCAAACTGTACCGCAAAGCCACTATACTCAAAACCATTTGGTACTGGCACAAGAACAGACCCATAGACCAGTGGAACAGAATAGAAAGCCCAGAAATGAGCCCAGGTCTCTATGGGCGTCTAATCTTTGACAAAGGGGGCAGAAGCATAAAATGGAGCAATAACAGCCTCTTCAGCAAATAGAGTTGGGAGAGCTGGACAGCTACCTGCAAAAAATTGAAATTGGATCATCAGCTGACACCATACACAAAAATCAACTCAAGATGGATAAAAGACTTAAATATAAGTCGCAACACCATCAAAGTCCTAGAGGAGAACATTGGCAGGAAACTCTCAGATATCCCACGCAGCAATTTTTTCACTGCTATGTCTCCTAAAGCAAGGGCCATAAAGGAAAGAATAAACAAGTGGGACCTCATCAAAATAAGAAGCTTCTGCATGGCAAAAGAAAACATCAGCAAAAAGAAAAGAGAGCCAACGGTATGGGAAAATATATTTGGTAATGATACATCTGATAGAGGTTTGATCTCCAAGATATATAAATAACTCACTTGACTGCACTCCAAGAAGACAAACGATCCAATCAAAAAATGGGCGAAGGACCTGGGCAGATGCTTTTCTAAGGAGGAGATACAGAGGGCCCAGAGGCATTTGAAAGGATGCTCAGCACCACTAGCCATCAGAGAAATGCAGATCAAAACCACCATGAGGTACCACCTCACACCGGTCAGAATGGCCATCATAAACAGATCCACAAACAACAGGTGCTGGCGAGGCTGTGGAGAAAAGGGAACAATAGTACGCTGTTGGTGGGAATGCTGACTGGTGCAGCCACTGTGGAAAACAGTGTGGAATTTCCTCAAAAAGCTGATAATGGAAGTGCCTTTTGATCCAGTGATTCCCATGCTGGCACTATACCCTAAGAATCCCAAAATGCCAATTCAAAAGAACCTATGCACCCCAATGTTCATAGCAGCCCAATTTACAATATCCAAGTGTTGGAAGCAACCTAAATGCCCATTAGTGGATGACTGGATAAAATAAACCATGGTACATATACACAATGAAATACTACGCAGCAGAAAGAAAAAAAGAACTACTAAACTTTGTGACAACATGAATGGAACTCGAGAGCATTATGCTAAGCGAAATAAGCCAGGGGGGTGAAAGACAAATACCATATGATCTTACCTATAAGTGGAACCTAACCAACAATACAAAGATGCAAGGAAAATAAGACCAGCAACACTGAAAGGAAATAAACCAACAGAGACAAGAGAGAAGGAGGGAGAGGTGGCGGGGGAAAAGGAAGGGAAGGGGCAAGTCAAGGAACATATAGCAAAGACTCATGGAGAAAACCAACGGGGAAGAGTTGAGGGAGGTAGAGAAGGAGGGAGGGGGCAAGGTAATGTGGTAGGGTGTAGGCAGAGACAAATGTATTTGAAAAAATAAATAAATTAATTTAAAAAACAAATAACACAAAGAAAACTAAACGGAGAGAAATAAAAATAAACAGAAACAAAAAAAGAAAATAAAATGCAAATTCTGAGGGACAAGAAAATAAAATTTGTCTCAGTTATTGGTATTAGCCTCTTGATTTCTCTCTCTCTGAATCTGCCTTTAGTTTTTTCACAGCTCCATGTCTTATTTTCTTGGGGGAAAAAAAAAAGAAGAAGAAGGCCTCCTGCTCGCTTTAAACCTGCCAACGTGGTTCTGTTGGTCTTCCTGGATGCTGCAAGCAGAAAGGGCCTAGGGTCCATTTTTCTTCTTTCCTGTGGTTCTGCAAGTACTGCGGCTTCCTCTGGGGTCTCAGAGCACTGCACAGCCCCCAGTGTCTATATGTGCTAGGCTGGCACCTTTAATCCACCTCATTGTGCAACCGTTTGAATAATCTGTGAGGTATACCAACTGGGAGCAACTTGCACCCCTCCACCTCCCTCTTGCTGGCCTGGGTACTGCATGTGCAAAGCCCCTTCAGGGCAGTTTAGTTCCCCTATTAAATTAAATTAAGCCCCTGTTGCCCTGCTTTGATCAGTCCTTGAGGTGCCCTGACTTGGAGCAAATCACGCAGCTCCTCCTCCCTCTCTGCTGGCTGGGCAGCTGCATGAGAGAGGACCTTGTACCATGGCTGAGAGGCTTTTTTTGTTTTTTAGTGAATTCCCCTTGGTTTCCAGCACCTGTTCCTTACAAGTGCCTGGCTTTTCTCACAGCCAATCTCTCTGGCAATCCCAAGACTAATCTGGATCATGGTCAGTCACAGCCCAACTCGTCTCCCATTTCCAGGTGTCACCCAGCTCCCCAACTTCTCTGGTGCGGCCCCAATAGGTAACCACAATCCCAGATGGGGATTGCCATCTGTTGTGTGTCTCCCACTGTGTCTTTACCCCCTAGCAACTTCAAATGTCCAGATCTCTCCTGATGGCTGTTTGGTTTCCCTGCTCTGGGAGGGGAGGGAGATGCGAAGATACAATTGCTGACCTGGTTCCCCTCCAAAGACCTGCAGCAGCCACAGCCCCTGGCACAGGGCCCTGGGACCTTCCTGTCAGCCTACAAAATCTCCTTACCATCAATTTTTAAACATCCTTTAAACTTTGCAATCTTTGGTTTCCAAATTTCATATAAGCTGGAATTCCATAGGCTTTGCTCTTCAGAAGTCGACTAGGTGTCCCAGCTGGCTACACAAGCAAGTGGGTTCTGCTCCCACCTACCTCACTGCCATCATCAAAAACCCAGCAGATGAATTTAAAAAGCAGAAACAAAAAAAGAAGAGTTTCCCCTAAAATGGGGAGACGAAGAAACAACCCACAATTGAACAAAAAGGAGGAATCCTCAGAAAGAGTGCTGAATGAAATAGAAGGAAGTAAACTATCAAACACTGAGTTCAAAACAATGGTTACAAGGAAGTTCAATGAGCTCTCTGAGAATTACAAAGAGCCACAGGGAAGCTACAAGAAAGTTACTGAAAACTACATAAGCATGAAAAAGAACATAGAAACTTTATAATGGATTTAAATTTTATAATACTTTATAATGGGTTTTGATCTTTAAAAAAAATAAATAAAGTCTGCTTTAAAAAAAGAAAAAAGAAAGAAGAAACTCCTACCTTTTGTGTCACCATGGATAGAAATGGAGAATATTATGCTAAGTGAAAAGAGCCAGTTGGTGAAAGAAAAATACCATATGATCTCACCTACAAGTAGAATCTATTCAACAAAATAAACTAACGAACAAAAAACTACAGGCATGGAAAAATGGAACAGACTGAAAGTGACCAGAGGGGATGGGCCAGAAGGAGGACAATGGTGGAAAGAAGAGGAAGGGACTAGACAAAGAACATGTATGAATGATCCATGGACATGGACAACACTGTGGGAATTGACTGTGGGAGTTGGGATGGGGGTTGGGATGGGTGGAGGAGGGAAAAAGGAGAAAATTGAGACAACTGTAATAGAATAAACATGATTTTCATGGATTAGAAGAATTAAAATCATCAAAATGTCCATACTACCGAAAGCAATTTATAGATTTAATGCAATCTCTATTAAAATACCAATGATGTATCTCACACACATAGAACATTTACAAAATTTATATGGAATTATAAATGACCCTGAATAGCTGGAGCAATTTTGAGAAAGAAGAAGAAAGTAGAAGGGAACACAATACCTGACATCAAACTTTATTACAAGCCTATTGTAATCAAAACAGTCTGGTACTGGCATAAGAACAGACACCTAAACCAATGGAACAGAATATAGCCCAGAAATAAACCCATGTCTCTATGGTCAATTAACATCTGACAACAGAGGCAGAAGCATAAAATGGAGTAAAAATAGCTTCTTCAACAAATGATGTTGGCAGAGCTGGACAGCTACATGCAAAAACATGAAACTTGACCACCAACTTATACCATACACAAAAATAAACTCAAGATGGATAAGAGACTTAAATATAAGTCACAACACCATAAAAGTCCTAGAGGAGAACATAGGCAAGAAAATCTCAGATATCCCATGCAGTAATATTTTCACAGATATGTCCCCTGGAGCAAGAGACACAAAGAAAAGAACAAACAAATAGGACTTCATCAAAATAAGAAGGTTCTGCATGGCTAAAGAAAACATCAGCAAAAGGAAAAGGGAATCAACTAAATGGGAAATTATAATTGCAAATGATACCTAGGACAAGAGTTTGATCTCCAAAATATATAAAGAACTCACACGACTCCACTCCAGAAGACAAACAATCCAATTAAGAAATGGGCAAAGGACCTGAACAGACACTTCTCCAAGGAGGACATACAGAGGGAACAGAGATATATGAAAGGACGCTCAGCATCACTAGCCATCAGAGAAATGCAAATTAAAGCCACAATGAGATACCACTTCACACCAGTCAGAATGGCCATCCTAAACAAATCGACAAACAGCAAGTGCTGACCAGATTGTGGAGAAAAGGGAACCCTAGTACACTGTTGGTGGGAATGCAGACTGGTGCAGCCACTGTGGAAAACAGTATGGAATTTCCAAAGAAAACTAAAAATGGAACTGCCTTTGACTTGGCAATTCCACTGCTGCAATTATACCCTAAGAATCCTGAAACAATAATTCCAAAGAACCTATGTACCCCAATGTTCATAGTGGCACAATTTACAATACTCAAGTGCTGGAAACAGCCTAAGTGCCCATCAGTAAATAAGTGGATCAAAAACCTGTGATACATTACACAGTGGAATACCTCGCAGCAGAAAGAGCGAGCTACTACCTTTCACAACAGCATGGATGGGACTGGAGAGCACTGTGCTAAGTGAAATAAGCCAGGCGGTGAAAGACAAATACCATATGATCTCACCTATAAGTGGAACCTAATCAACAAAACAAACAAGCAAGCAAAATATAATCAGAGACATTGAAATAAAGAACAAAAGACAGTAATCACAGGGGAGAGGGGAGAAGGATAATGGGGGAAAATGGTGGAAGGGCCATCAAGGAACAAGTATAAAGGACACATGGACAAAGCCAAACAGGGGAGGTTCAAAGGTGAGAGTTGGGGATGGGTGGGGCGGGACAAGGTGGTGGGGGGAGGGGAATGGAGACAACTGCACTTGAACAATTTAAATAATAAATAAATAAATAAATAAATAAATAAATAAATAAATCGGTCTGCTTTGACTCCCTCTCTTTGTGGTGTAAACTTCTATTGTAGGAGACCCATGTGATTCAGAGGTGCAGTCTCCCTGATCTCCTGAACTTGATGCTCTTGGTATGCCCCTTATGCCATTTAATTTGGCTCTCTTATTGTAAATGGGTTTTGATTGTTGTTGGGCTGGGTCCTTCCCTCCAGATGTCTGACTGAGCGTCACTCCACCCACCACGTCTTATATGCTTTTGTGCTGGTGCACTATTTGTCCTTTCTGGATTTACCTCTGGTGAAGTTGGATAGTGTCCTAGTCTAGCCTTAGGAAGCCTGTTCAAAACTACCAGTGATCTACCATCTGTGGCTGACTCCTTCTGTTGTTAATCTAGTCACTCTGCACTCAGCAGTCCAGCTTAAGCACTACGGGGTTGGGTAGAGTAATTCCAGAGGTAGAGCTATTGTTTCCCCTCAGGCTGATGCCCTCAGGAGGGGAGTTATCTGCCTAAGCAAGATGTCCCCTGCAGCATGGTAGATGACTCTGCACTGAGATTCTGGCAGTTGCTCTCTTTGTTCTCTCCCCAAAGCCACTATCCCCAGTCTCTCCTCAAGCGTCTCTAGTCTACTCTGCCCTCCACTTTGCTAGAGCCCAAGGTAAGTAGCTGCATAGAAAAATTTGAGTTGACCCTTAAACACCTCTATGCATCTCCAGCCATCTATCTCTGGCAGAGAGAAATCCTGCTGCTTTTTGTAGCTGGATGTTATCTGTGTACATTTCAGGCACTGGTGCCGTAGGCTGGGGAGCCCAGCTTGAGGTTTATGCCCCACACTTCTCAGGGGGATCCCCCTGGCCACTGAAGTATTCCTCTGGCACTTCATCTGCCACTGTGGGAGCTCAGCCAGCCCTCTCACTTCTCCTCTGAATTTCTAGTAGTCACATTGTGGGGTGTTTTTTTATTTTTATTTATTTATTTTAGAGAGAGGGGAAGGGAGAGAGAAAGAGAGGGAGAGAAACATCAATGTGTTGTTGCCTCTCACACACCCCCAACAAGGGACATGGCCTGCAACCCAGACATGTGCCCTGACTGGCAATCAAACCCTGTGACCCTTTGGTTCATGGGCCAGGGCTCAATCCACTGAGCCACACCAGCCAGGGCCAACTGGTAGTCATGTTGCATTGAAGCTGTTTCTTTCTGTCTGTGGTTATAAGGCTTCTCTCTCACTATCGTTCAGTTATTTATTCCAGATGATTTTTCCACAATTTAGTTCTAATTCCAGATTGGCCCTGGGAGGAGGATAGTGTAACTTCCACTCACTCCACCACCTTGGATTGCTCAGCTTCTTTTTCTTCTTAAAGACCCTTTAACAGTTTTTGCAATAGTGGTTTGGTGGTGATCAACTCCTTTAGCTTTAGCTTTTTCTTATTTGGGAAGTTCTTTATATGTCCTTCAATTCTAAATGGTATCTTTGTGTGGTTGCATGTCATTGCTTTTCATCACTTTGAATATTTCTCGCCATGCCCTTCTGGCCTACAGTTTCTGTTGAGAAATCAGCTGGCAGTCTCATGGAAGCACTCTTGTAGGTAACTAACTGCTTTTCTCTTGCTGCTTTTAAGAGTCCTTGTCTTTAAACTTTTGTATTTTAATTATTATGTGTGTTGGTGTGGGCCTCTTTGGGTTCATCTTGTTTGGGACTCTCTGTGCTTCCTGGACTCATATGTCTATTTCCTTTATCAGTTTAGGAAAGTTTTCTGTCATTAGCTTTTAAAATAGGTTTTCAATTATTTTGCTTGCTTTCTTCTCTATCTGGCAATCCCATGATGTGTGTTTTGATACACCTGAAGTTGTCCCAGAGGCTCCTTAAACTACCCTCATTTTTTTTTATTCTTTTTATTTTTGTTGTTCTGATTGGCTGCTTTTTGTTTCCTTATATTCCAAATCATAGATTTGATTCTTGGCCTCATCTACTCTACTGTAGATTGCCTGCAAATTATTCTTCACTTTAGTTAGTGTATCCTTCATTTCTGACTGGTTCCTTTTTATGGTTTCCACATCTTTTTTATGCTATTGAAGTTTTCTCTAAGTTCATCTAGTCTTCCACTAGATTCATTGAACATCCATCCTTTTAACCAGTGTTTTAAATTCTGCATCTTGTAGAATGCTTGTCTCCATTTTTTTTAGTTCTTTTTCTGGAGATCTGTTCTGCTTTTTCATTTGGCACAGGTTTCTTTGTCTCTTCATTTTGGCAGCTTTCCTGTGTTTGTGTTTCTATGTATTAGGTAGAGCTGCTATGTCCCACGGACTTGATAGAGTGGTCTAACATAGTAGGTGTCCTGCAGGGTCCAGTGGCACAGCCTCCCCATTCACTGAGCTGGGCATTCCGGGTGTGCCTTTCATATGGGATGTGTGTATACTTCTGTTGTATTTGAGCCTTGATTACTGTTGACACACCAGTGGGAAGTATTTATTCCCCAGATGATCAACTACAAGGACTAACTATGGCCACTGTGGCATATCATCTGTGCATTGGCTTACCCAACAGAGCTGGACTTACTTCAGTAGGGCTCTTGTGCTACTGAGTCCACCCCTTGAGTGTGTTACTTGTGGAGGTGGTTGGGTAGTACTTCAACATTGTCTGAAGCTGTCAACAGGGTGCGCTGGCTCTGAGGCATTTCAGGAGGTACAAACCAAGGTCACACACTCCTTATGTTCTGCCTGGGGCTACCCAGCACCAGCTACAAAGTGTTTCACAAATGGCTGCTACTTGTGCTAGGCTTAGAGGTACCCAGAAGAAGCCAAGCTGTGAACCAAGGTCAACTGCCACTAGTGTTGAGCCTGGGGCTACTTACCAAGAGGTATGGGACATGCTGAGGCCAGATGCTGCTTGTTTCAGAGATTTTAGGAAAGTCTAAAGTATGAGCTAAGACAGGCCACTCATATGGGAAAAAAAAACAATGGAAAAAGCTTGGATGGTTCTGCAAGTTGAAGGGATGGGGTCTCAGGGAATCACCAGCACAGGCAAACAGTGTTAGCCAGGTTGATGGAGTCTCTCTCTTATGTGGCACCAGCTCTGAGGGGGTGAGGAAGGCTCTTCAAAGGAACAGTGGCCTCTGCCATCACTTCTGTCTGTGAGAAAGCTACACCCCAGCTCTCACCTTGATGCCAGACAACTCAGTTTCTCCCTGTATGTCCCTGGTACCTTTCAAGCTGATTTCTTCCATGCTGGTTCTCAGAGGAAGTGGGTTCAAGCAAGTCCACACACAGGCCCTTTAAGAGGAACTGCCTAGAACTCCAGAAGCCCTCCAGAGTCTCATGCAGCCTAAATCCCCACTGATTTTTATAACCAGAAGTTATGGGGACTTTTCTTTATGGTACTGGAACCCTGCACTGGGGGGACTATTGTGGGACTGGGACCCCTCACTCCTTGCAGGGGTGGCTCCGCAGATGAGATATCCCTCCCAATTTTCATCTGCCACACATGGGTGTGGGGTCAGCCTGTTCCATGTCTCCACCCTCCCCACCTGTCTTATTGTGGCTTCTTTATATCCTTAGTTGTAGAACTTCTGTTTAGCTATATTTCAGGGGTTCTGAATGGTGGCCATTCTGTAGTTTAGTTGTATTATTTTATCTGGTTGTTGGAGGAGGCAAGTACCACATTTACTTATGCTGCTATCTTGATAGGAAGTCTTCCATATGTGGCTTCTTCTGATCCATTTCCCTCACGACCACTACAGAGCTTCTCCAGGGAACAGATCTTCATGTACTGCAGCTACAGCCTAAACTTACCCACTTTTAGGTGGAGGTGGAAACATCCCTGAGCCTCCTGAATGTAGCCCTGGGTATCTATTCAACCCAGATTTTCACTGAAGGTCACCAGGACTGGGGCAAAGGTGAGCCTGAAGAGCGTGAAGAACCACAAAGGTGACCACTAGAGGAACAGTGGAACAGTGAGTAGAGCATGGTTCTACCCCCACCCCATCCCTCTGTAGTAATTAACATGCCTTTGTTCCTGTGGCTGATCTCATATAGCAGGAGCCTTAATCATCCTCTTCTCCTCAATGAGCAGCCTTCTCATTAGGGCTTTAAGAACCTCTATTATAAACATGTAAATGGAACTCAAGGAGGAGGGAATTATTTGACTGCTCCAATTTCCTTTGTGCCCCTGCCAGCTCTGGGCTGCACAGGCCTGTGTTTTCAGTACTCAGCAACCCCAGGGAGGTCTCTGCAGTGAGTCTCAGTCCCCACCCTGGTGCCTTTTAGGTGGTCTGGCCCACACCCCATCCAAAACCACCACTACATTTCCAAATTGCATTTTCTAAGAATCAGAAAAAAAAGATTTTAAAAGGAAATTGCTTTTCCCCTCCTCAGTCCAGATGGTCTATTTTTACTTGTATTTTCCCCTTCTTCATTTTCCCAAAATGATATTATGTCTGAGCTTTTACCTTAGTTGGGGCCAATCTCTAACCTTCCTGAGGCCTGAAGACATTAGAGAGATCCCCACCAAGGGGTAGGGAGAGGGAAAGCACCCAGCCTCCAGTCCAACAGATGGCTTAATTCCAAAGGTCCCCAGGCCCAGAGGCTAGGCCTTAGAGGCTGCAGGGGGAGCAGAAATGGGGGACACATAGCTGCAGAGAGCAGGGTTGGGTTGGGGCAAAGCTTTGAAGTAAGAGGTTCACTTCTTCTCCTAATGCCCCAACCCCCTGCCACCCCACATCTAGGAACTCACACTCACTCACACACTGCCACTACCTCCACCAGTCCCTTTCCAGGTGTTCCTCTTTTCCTACCCAGCAGCCCCACTCCCTCCAGGGACAAAGCACCTAATTGCCCCCATCTTGCCATGAGCCACCTGTGCCAGGCCTCTGTGGGCCACTCCCTAGAGAGAGCACCAGCCTCTATCAGGTGATCCAAGTTTCAGCCATGCTCAGAAAGTCACTTCCCCTCTCTTGGCTTCAATCTCCTCACCTAAAAAGGGTATGATGAGCCCAGCACTGCCAACTCAGAGGCAAGCTCTACATCCAGTGCAATGATGTAGGGCAGGTACCTTGTAAAGCGACAGCCTCTAAATTTTTACCACTCATCCCATGCCATGCCCCACGCTGAGTACCTTTTTATATTTTAATCCTCACCCGAGGATATATTTATTGATTTTAAAGAGAGAGTAAGGGAGAGAGAGAGAGGCATCGATGAGAGAGAAACATCAATCAGTTGCCTCCCATATGCGCCCCAACCAGGGATTGAACCTGCAACATCATGGTGTACAAGATGATGCTCCAACTAACTGAGCCACCCAGCCAGGGCCCACTCAGAATATATTAAACAATTGGTCTCATTTTATCTTCACAAGAGCACAAAAGGTGGGTCTGTTGGTATCTCATCTAAAGAGAAGGAATCAAGGTTCAGAGAAGACATGGAACTGCCCAAGGGTATACAGCAAACTGGGCATGGAACCAAGTCTCATGTCTCTGATTTTAACCCTTACACTGTGTTCTCAGATATTATTCTGTGTTTCTTAAGCAGAGCCTTTGGAAGAACTCTCATCCAAAGAAATAGGCAGAAGAGGAATTTCAGGATATGCATGTATGGAGGAGATACAGGACTGGGAAGAACCTTCTAGAAATCCTCAAACGACAATAAGCGTAGCTTATTGTTGAGCTAACACATATTGAGTACTAACTATATGCAGGCACTCTGCTGAATTCTTTATTATGTAACTCATTTAGTCTTTACAACAATCCTATGAGATAGGTACTATTGTCACGAACATGCAAATGGAAAAACTGAGGCACAGAGAAGTAGGTCAAAAGCACATGACCAGTTAGCTGCTATACATTATAGCCTCAGAAATGGGCCCAGGAAGTTTCTTCCCCTACTGCAGGCTCCTCTTCCTAAGCCAGGAAGGATGTGGGGTGAAGAGCAGAGAGTGAACTGGGGACTAAGTGTCAGAGTAAAACCCCAGACCCAGGGCCCACAGGGAAAATGGGGTGTTTCTGCCTCTGGCTTTTAGGTCAAAGTCCCCTTCTCTCTAGGCCACACCCCTACCCCCACCCTCAACAGTCTAGTTAGTTGCCCAAGGGTGTGGTGTTGACAGAGGGAGGATGCATTTCAAGAGAGACATGGGAATGGCATGCAGGTGACACTTTGCTCGCTGTTTAGCCAGCACCTCTACCTGGTTCCTTCCACCCCACACCTCACCCTGAGCCTTCCAATCTTCCCCTTGAGTGTTCCCCCCTCCTCCCTGGCCCTCTGTGCCAATTATACCTGCCTCCCCAACACCCATCTATTCCTTTTCCTGCCACCAAACTTTAGAGTCAGGGGTCACTGCAGTCACTCTGCTGGTAATGGGAGCCAAGAGCAAAAAGGGGCATGACTTTACCTGGGAATGAGGCTGTAAAGTCAAAGGCTGCCTAGGTGGGGTTTGAGAATAAGACATTTATGAGGGGATGGCAGGCTAGTGACAAAAGTATATCTGGGCCAAGCAATTGCTAGGCTGTGGCTGAGCAAATCACATTGATTCAAAGAGGAGCCTGTCAGGGCAAGTGGCAGCAAGGGACCAATCCCCTAAGTAAGAAATCTATCACCTTCAGCCTCCTCTGTCCAGGGAATCTTCCATCTCTGCCTGCCCCTCTCTGCAGTCAGAGCCAGCCCCCCACCTCACCCTCACATGTGTGCATTCATCCGTTAGCATGAATTTGTGCACATCGTGCTGCCAAAAATTGTGAAACAGTGTTAAGAGTACATAACATATAAATGCATCATTTCATCAAAGCAAGAGAGGAGGGGCCTCATCTTCTGTAATATGAGTGGAAAAAGAGAGCCACCAGCAGCAGAAGAAGGAAGCAGGCAGCACAGACACAAGAGAGGTGAAGCCCCAAAAAGACAGAGAGACCAAGAGAAAGCCTCAGTCCCCAGAACCTTCCAGAGCCCTGGACCAGTCCACCAGACACTCCACATTCTTGTCATGGACTTCCCTCTTCTGTTAAAAACAATCAAGACACAAGAGGAAGAAAGGTAAAATAACAGGTGAGACCAGAGGGGCAATTTTAGTACTCGGAAAAATTGACAAAATTAGCTCTGGGCATGGGGACAACCAACACAGAAAGGAAAACAGTGACAAGCTCCTGTGGCTCCATGAGACCAATACACAGCACTAGATGGCAAGCAGTGTTTACCTGTCTCATTCTTGACAGTCTCCACATCACCTGGAACGGCTTGTGGCACATCATGGGTACTCAATAAATGTACTGAATAAATGAATGTTTCAGCATCAGTTTCTCAACACAGGTAAGGTTTTTCTGGCACTTAGGCCTGATGAAGAAATAGCATCCATAGGCTGTCCTAAATGGGCCATGGAGTAATATGGTGGGAATTTATTCACTTGTTCATTTATCCCACAATATTTATAGATGCCCTCCTGGTAAGCACTGCTCTAGGATGATTCAGTAAACAAAATATAAAAATTCCTGCCATGAGGGAGGTTCCATTGTGTGGGCAAGAGACAAACAGCTGAGTGACGAGTACCTCAGAAGGTGATGCATGCTAAGGATGACAATAAAAGCACAGGGGCAACAGGTGGGATCACAGGGTCACATGACATGTCAACAAGGACTTGAAAGAAGTGCGTGAGACAAGAGGACATCTAGGGAAAGAAAAGGTACAGAGACCCCAGGTGGAGCCTGCTTGGGGTAGCTGGCCCTCCAGAGTAACCAACAGAGCAGCTGAAGCCAGATGGGACTTGTGACTGGAAAGATTATGGCTGTAAGGGACACGGAAGGGAGTAAGAGGCCAGCCAGAGGCCATACAGGGAGCACAGACAGAGTGGCAGCATGTGGTGGAAGTGGTCAGAAACCAGGTGTAATTGATGGTTTTTCCAGCTGGGGCCTGTCCAGGTACAAAGTTCAGCAACTGTGGTCTGGAGGACCTCCTGAAAGCCTGGAAGCTATGGTGGGAAGGACTGGAGCAGGCAGAAGGTGTGCCTGTGCCTCTGAATGCTGCTGTCACTTCACTGCTGTTCACTCAGCTGCTGAGGCACAGGGAGTGGAAAAAATGCATACGCTACCCTGGCCTAGAAGGGGAAGAAAAATTAGCACTTGTTATGTGATCAAATCTATACCAGATACTGCACAGCCTTCATTTCCCATCCTGACAACACCCAGTAAATACCAAGCCAGACCAAGCTGTGCCAGTGCACGCATGCACCCCAGCCCTAGGGCATATCTTTCTTAGCCCTCAGGATCTTGAGCCCAAACACTCCCTCAGCTGGGCCCTCTGCTTCCTCGGCTTCTCCAGCTTACTTACTCAGAAAGGCTTCTGATTTGGGCCCTGGCTTTGCCAACAATGGCACAATGATGGGCCACAGGCAGAAGGGCTAAAAAAGGCAGCACAGGCATTTGTGACCATGCCCTGAGTTAGGCCACCATGCCCAGCATTCCAGGTTCTAGAGCCAGTGGGAATCAGGAACAGGGGAGCAGGGAGCTTGCAGGCAATGCAAGGATGAAATAGTGATGTCTGCATCCTGGTAAAGTGAAGAACACCACTTGTTCATATGTAAAAGATGGCTCCGAACAAGCTGGCAGCAGTTTCATCTAAAGGAGTATTCTGCCCTGTGCTGTGAAGGAGGGGATGGCGTAAACAGACTCACCTCTCAGCCACTGCCCAGCCAACAGACTCGGAGAAGCTATCAGAGGTCTTCTGTGCCAGGCAGGCATCTGGGCAAAGCAGCAGCACCAAGCCCAGACTGGCAGGAGAGGGCGGAGGCAGCCAACTATCAGCCAGTGCCTCTGTGCCCTGTGCCTGCTGGGGCCACACAAAACAGCAGTTTCCCTGGCATGTAGGGACCCAGAGACCAAACACTCAGGGAACAAGCTTTGCCAAGTGCAAGGTCTCTGAAGTTGGTGACAGGGATCTATCAGTGTTCCTGTAGGCTTTCCTGCTGCCTGCTCCGTCGGAGAAACTTCAAGAGCCTGGATAAAGGAGGGGAAAATGGGAAGGTCAGGGACAGCAGGTCTAAGATTAGGCATAGGAAGTTGGGCATGGCTGCACTGCTCTGAAGGATGTTGGAAGGGATGGAGGACTGCAAGTTTTGAGACATGGAAAAGAGTTGGATGATGCTTTAGTTATCACCACCCTTAGAAATGCTAGCCCCAGAATCCTGACGATTTCTTGCCAAAGGTAAAGCACGGAAAATGTGTTGGGGGAGGTGAAGAGGCCCACAGGTTTCTTGGACATGGTGGTGGAGGTCTCGCGAAGAGATGGCGCTTATAACCTGTGCTTTTATTCATCATCAACTCTCTACAGTGTTTTCACAGGCTCTTGAGAGTTTTGTTTCCTGAAGGTCACACTGGGACTTGCTGGAAAGAGCAGCAGTATCTTCATTATGTTCCTACACATGGTCCTACAGACCAGCTTCAGCTCCAACTTCTATAGTGTCCTAAAAGACACCTTCCCAGGAAGGAGCTCCCCATTCTAACGATGGCTCTTTCCCCACACCTCCAACCAGCCTCAACCAGTGGGACCAGGGTGTCCTTCACACAGTCTGTCATCCTGGTCTGCTCTGTGTGTGCAGACAACAGTATCATCCTAGGAACCATTCCTTAAGTGAGGGCTGGGTCCAATTCCAGGTAGCCCTGTTACAGAATTAACCTGTTGGGGGGGACCAATACCATTACTAAAACAGGCCCCTTCCCCCAGGGTCCCTTTGTACTATAGTCTTTGCCTGCTGCCCTTAGGAATTATGGCTCTCAATGCCAGAGACTGGTGAAAGGGAAAGGAACTACTTATTCAAAAGTTATACAGGTTTTGAATAATGATTAAATGTCACCATTAAATCTGAAAACCCTTTAATACACTCAACCAGCACACACAGTCCTGCCTTCCCCCCTTTCCCTAGTTAGGCCGGTCAGGGGTACCGTCCTTCAGAAGAAAAAGAACAGAAGTCTGGGGCTTGGCTAGAGAAGCCTCTCTCAGTTCCCAGCACCATCAGCTGCGTCACCACGATCTCCAGTTCTTAATCCAAAACCGTGTGGCACCTTCTCATGGCCTATTAGCAAGAATCCTTTCGGCCCTTTCCTTCCCATATGATCTTTGCATTGTTCCCCATGTCTCTCATGGCACCTGCTTTTAGTTTAAATCCCAGCCTGGAACCTCCTCCATGACCCTATTCCTGACTCCTCCTACAACCAGCAACACCTGCCAGTAGTCCTGTATTCTCTGCCTTTCTTGGCTGCCATAGTTATTCCTGGCAGGCGTGGCCCTGTGGTGTGGAGCAAACCATCGCCAAGCTCTCATGCAGGCACTGTAACCAGGGGGAGCTACCTCCCAGTTACATCAGTGGTCAAAGTTACTCCCATCTCCCTAGCCAGATTTGTTGATATGCAAAATAACTGTTTTTGCATACCCGATTTGAAGCTATCCTATTGTTACTGAAATGCAAAATAACTTTCAATGGCTCTACTCCATGGGTCCCATCCCCAAGCCAGACTTGTGGGGAAAGGGATATCCTATATTCCTGAACACCCCGCATTCTGGACCCTGTTACAAAGCCCCTCTTTGGGGGGCCCTGGCTGCACCCCATAACTGCCCCAGCTATGCAGGCCACAGCTCCCAGTGAGCAGCAGGATACCTCCAATCTGTCCTTCTCTTCTAGCCTGATCCAGTCAGGAGCAGCTCTGGACACTAGCACCCAGACCCAGCTATGGCCTCCACCTGCCTCCTCCCTAGCCCAGCATGGCCTCCCCAGACCACATAGCCCACTGCTCCCTCCTCTGCACAAGGCTCTGAGCTTTACCTATCTGTCATCATGAGCAGCCTGTTGACATCTCTTGTACTCCATCTCATATTTATTATTTAACTATTTTTATGTAGATTTAGTCCTGTCTCTTCCACTAATTCTTAGGTCCTTAAATGCTGGAGCAAGGTCTTTTTGATCCCTATGATGCCCTAATGTCCTTCACAGTCCTGAGTACATGGGAGGTGCATTGCACAGTTATTAGAATAAGTGAATGAACAATGAATGGCCCAGGCACCAGCCCTCTCTTCCAGTCTGATCTTTGTGCCCAGATTGTCCTCATACTACCTGCCTTCAAGATATGGGAACTAGAAATTACTGAGGGCACCTGTTTGTGCCAGTCCAAAACAAGACAGGTATTTTAAAGCATCTAATCTTCCCCACATGAGACAATTATGTCTCTCCCACTGAACAGATAACAAAATTGAGGTTCAGCACTTGACCAAGGTCACTCAGCTGGCAAGTGACAGAGCCAGGATTGGGCACTGATCTGAGCCCCAGGGTCCTTGTTCATGCATTCAAATGCTGTCAGTGAGAAGCAGCAGGACTGGGGGCCTTAGCTTTCTTCATCTTCCAAGGAGGAGAAGTGATTTGAGGATGCTGAGAAATAGGTCCCATAGCTGAGAGCAGAGAGGATGTGGGCAGGGAACCCCTCCCTTCTCCCAGGCTCCCCGAAACATTCCCCCAGGGTCTAGCCAAATCCACTCAGCTGCCACTCAGGCTGGCTGCCTGATTCCAGACACCTGGACCTAGAGCTGGGGAACTTTGGGGGACAGGGTTGGTGACTGTCATCAGCCCAGAAATAACCAGGGTTCTCTGGAATCCTTCCAGGAGATGAGAAATGAGCAAAAGATTGACTCGAGAGACATGTACCTTACGTTGTCACACACACATTCCAGCATTTTCCCTATGAAGCAGGCCCATCTAAGGAAGTGGATTTCTGAGAAGCATCGAGGAAGCCCGGACTCTGCCATTTCTGTGGTCACATTGCCACCTTCTGGAAATACATGGCACAGCAGGTAAGGGTTCTGTTCATCAAAAATTAAAATTAAAATTAAAAAAAAATTTAAAATACTTCCAGACTACTGTCACCCATCCATTCATTCAGCAAATATTTACTCAGCTCCTACTGTTTGATAGGCATTATTTTAGGGACAAGGTATACAGTAATGAACAAAACAAACTAAAGCCTTGCCCTTAGGCATTTGTATTCTCATGGGGGAAACAAAAATAAGCAAGGCCAACATGTAAAATAGACAGTAGGTTAAAAGGATAAGCACTAGGGGGAAAAAATCAGAAAATAGGTAGGGAGTCCCCAGGAGATTTTGATTTTAGATAGAGTGGCCAGATATGACTGCACAGAGGTGGTAACATTTGAATAAAGTCTGAATGGAGATAAGGAAAAGAACCATTTTGATTTCTGGGCAGGAACATTCCAGAGGGAAAAAGCCCACAGGCCAAGCCATGTCTGCTGTGTCTGAGAAACAGAAGAGGGCCAGTGCGATTGACTGGAGGGCTGCGAGAGTGGTAGGACGTGGGACCAGATCCTGCTGCAGCACGGAGGCCATTGCAAGAACTTTGACCCTGTGAAATGGGGTTTCATTGCAGGGTGCCGATCAGAGTAATGGCATAGCCCAGCTTGGGTTTTAAAAGGATTTCTCTGGGCACTGTGTTGAAAACAGACTGTGAGCGTCAATGGAAACAGGGATATTGGTTAGGAGGCCCACTGTAACCTTCCAAGCAGGAGTTACTGGTGCCTTGGTCCAGGTGTGGCTGAGGTTGAGGGTAAGAAGTGGCAGGATTTGCTGGGGTGTGAGAGGAAGGGAAGCTTCAAAGCTGACCCCAAGGTTGTAGCCTAGGCTACAGAAAGAATGGTGGTGCCCTTACTGAGATGTGGAGTTGGTGGGCTTGATGGGAGGCAGTGGGAGCTTCATTTGGGACTAGTTGGATCAGAGTTGCCTATTAGACATTCAGGGGAAAGTTGGGTAAAAGAGTCTGCAGCTCAGGGGAGAGATCTTACCTGGAGCTACTGGAATCTGGATGGTTGTCAGCACTTGCATGACATTTAAAGTCATGAGACAGCATAAGATCCAGGAAGGTAGAAAGGAAAGTGAAGGGACAAAAAATTGAGCTCCAGGGTGGTGAAAAAAGCCTCACAAGAGTAAGAGCAAGCAGAAATGAAAGGAGAGAAATTGGACACAAGTAGAGAAAATTCTTCTGTGGAGTTTTGTTGTAAAAGGGAGGAGAGAGACAGGAAGGTATTTGGAGGGTAAATGGAGTCAAGAGAAGTTTAGGGGTTTTTAAGGTGGAAGAAAATAAAAGCCTGCTTATATGCTGATGGTGTGATTGGGTAAAGAGGAAAAAAACCTGCTGAAGGAGAGGTAGAAGAGAATTGGGAGAGCAGTGCCCTGTAGCAGGATGAGATCTTGATGTTGGTCCTGATGAGATAGCATTTTATACCCACTAGGATGGCTAGGATTAAAAAGACAGTAACAAGTGTTTGCAAAAAATGTGGAGAAATTAGAACTCTGATAACACTGCCATTATGACGTAAAATGGTGCAACCTCTTTGGAAAACAGTTTGGCACCCAATAGAAATAGAGACATGGTCATAAACAGGGAACCACAAACATGTGACACAAATGTTCAAGGCAACATTGTTCACAATAGTCAGAAAGTCGAAACTCAAATGTCCATCAACTGAGTTGATAATCAAAGTGTGATCTCTCCATATAATGAAATATTATTCAGTCATAAAAAGGAATAAAGTACTGGTCCATGCTACAACATGGAAGAATCTTGACAACATTATGCAAAATAGAGAAGAAGCCAGGCACCAAAGGCCATCTAGTGTGTGATTCAATTTATGAAATGCCCAGGGTAAATGAATTAATAAAGACTAGATTTTTCCATACAGAGAATAGATTAATGGTTGACAGGGTCTAGAAGGGGGAATAGGGAGTGACTGCTAATGGGCATGGGGTTTCAATTTGAGGTAATGAAAGTGTTCTGGAATCAGGTAGTAGGGATGGTTGCACAACTCTGTGGGTATGTTTAAAACACTTTAACAGGGTGAATTTTATGTTTTGTGACTTATATCTCAATAATAACTTTTAATAGATCTGATTGTGCAGAGTAGAAGGGCTACCTCAGCATTGAATAAAAGGAAGAAGACAGGCCCTGAGGCATATGGGTGGTTCGGTGTGGTGGTGGGAAACTTTGGACCTTCTCTCCTGGTGGCATCTACCTTCTCAGTGAAACAGAAAATGCAGTCATCTGCTGAGAGTGGAGAGGGGGCTGCAGGAAGAGCAAAGGTGCAAGATGGCTCTCTAGAAGACAGAGAGGCATGTGGAGCAGCGCTAAGACCCATATGAGGGAGGCGCAGGAGAAGTAAATGTGCTGAGGGGTCCCACACCATGTGGCCCCAGCAGCCTTGAGTGTGGGGACCTGGGTCATGGTCACTGCCCCAAACAACATGGTACTCTTGGTTCCTGAACTTGCAGGCACACACATGCACCAGCAAGCCCTGAAGAAGCCACAGGCTAGTCCTCACTATTGTAAATGCATACTTCCTTTCACCCTGAGGTGGCTTTGGGGAAATTTAGCTGCAGAAACACTGCATGTAGACAAAGATGTACGTACCAGGATGTTTGCAGTAGCATTATTAGTAATAGCCAAAGACCAGGAACTACCAAATGTCCATTACTGGGCAGATGGTGGAATAATTCTGGTATATTTGTACTATGGAATGTGGTAAAGACAATGGAGGACTTCCTGTATGACATAGAAAGATTTCTAAGATGCATTGTTAAGTAGAAAAATTCAGGTTGCAGAACAATGAGTGTTAACATTATGTAATTTTATTTCCTGTTTTTAAAAATAAATTGGTATTTGTGTGTATATTTAGGTTATTAAAATATATAAAAGGTCTATAAAAGATACATTTTGGATTGTTAATGGCTTTTAATCATAAGGAGTAGGCTTTGCAAAAGGAGTTGAGTGGGGTTAAAGGGATCCAGTGGATTTTAGAGGGGGACTCTCATTGTTTACTTGATGTTTCTGTGTTTTTTTGTACTTTGAACAGAACAGGCTCTTATATAGTACTTACTGTGTACCAGGCATTATTCCAGACACTTCATATATGAAATTGCAACAGCTCTATGGTTTCCATACCATTACTATCTTCACTTCATAGTAGATTTTCAAAACATAAATAAACAAACAAGAAGGAGGTACAAACAACTAAGTCCCTTGCCCAGGTGCTACAGCCCATAAGTGGCGTAGCAGGCTGACCTGGGAGAACAACCACCATGTCCAGGTCAGCCTCACCTGACAGTTCTGCTCCAGTGCCATTCTGATAGGGCTACATGCCCTTGAGGCAAGGCTATGATTTCTTGAACCTGGATCTCCAGCACTTGCATATGTTTGACGCACACCCAGTGGACACCTGGCACAAACCTCGTGCACACCTGGCATACACTGGGTGTACAGGTAGTGCTGAACACGCATTTGTTGAATTAATTGCTCTGTCCCTCCACTTCCCTACATCAGTGTCCCCTGGGCCTATGTCTTGCCCCCTGGGCCTTGGTTTCCTCAACTATAAGGCATGCTCTAGATGACATCTGCCAGTCACTTGAGGACCAGCATTAATTCAGGTGTTGTTAAGAGAACCCAACACTTATTCCAATGGCTGACTCTCAAACAGTGAAACATGCAGGCGAGGGAAGGGAGGTAAAAGAATTCACCCATGCCTTCCCTCCCAGGCATTCAGACAAGCTGGGAATTCAGGTTTCACCCACTCATGGGCATACAGGTTCTTCACCTGATACTCCAAATTGAGGATGCTCAAAGCTCCTCTGGGGACCAAATTCCTTGCATAGAACCACACACTGTTTCTTATATTCCATAGGGTATACCCCTTCCCATCTTGATGTCAGAGGGACCAAGGAAGATGCTACTGCCCCTTGAATAGCAAGTCTTGACACCAAGGCAACTGCCATGAGTGAAGGAAAAGGCAGAGCCATGTGGGTGGCACATAGTGGTGCCATGTGGCACAGCTGACCAGATCAGCCTCTCAGTGTCTCACAGACACAGGGGATTGTCAGGGGACCCTGAGCAGCATCTCCCAGGCCCCATGGACTGCCCCAGGCAAAAGGAGCCCTCCTGAAATCCTTAGTCACCCTGCCTGGGGCCAAAGAACAAGTGGAAGGAGGAGGGACCTGAGGCAGGCACTGTTACACATGCACTCTTATAGGTTCCACAAGGCACTGGCATCCCTGATCTTCACAAATAAGTAGACTAAGGCCCAGAGGGGCCAGTGATAGGGCCTAGGTCACACACTGGAACCTGAACTCACCTCCCAGGTCCCAGGTCCATGTCTCTCTGCCATGTTCCATGATCTATAGGTGAGCCAGGAAACTGAGCTGGGACACAGATGGACCTCCAGCCTCATCCACCCCACCTCTGGGCTTCCAGCGTGTTTCAGAGGAAAACTTCAAGCTTGTGATCCAAAAGGGCCCTGGGCTAGACTCCAGTAGCAAATTCACAATCAATTCCTGAGCTCCCTCCACTGCATGCCACCCCCAACCCCCACACAGCCCCTCATAGTTTATTACTCATTTATTCACTTTCCAACAGAGCCTCCCAACATGGAGAGAGTCTGCTGCCATCACTAAGGGCCACACAGCCAGACAGCAACAGGCCTCAGCTTTCCAAAAAAGGTCCAGGTGACCCACCAAAACAAAAAGTTCACCTTCTTTACTCTTCCCTTCCTGAGATTATTTAGAAGGTCTCTGTATAAGTGCCAGGGCCTTGACCTTGTAACAAAATACTGGGGTTGTCCTTGGTCCCTGGTACAATTCCTGCTGCCAGTAGATGCACAGGTGACAGTAAAACCTCATGAAGGTTATCCCTCCTGCCACCCATGCTACACAGCCATGCTGACACATGCCCACTCCCCCTCAGAGGGCTCAGGAAAAGAAGTACCCTAGACCTCCCTTTATTTCACCCCTCCTCCCAGTCCTGGGCTGCCCCTCAGAGGACTCACAGATAGATGATGAGCAGGTAACCCTTCCCCGACTCCTACTCCTCACCTTCTCCAGGCCTGTTCCTGGGCAAAAGGCCAGATGGAAAAGTTTCCAGGAAATTCTGGGGCTTAGGGCACAAAGATGCTAAGAAACGAGGGGGAGGAAAGAGCAAATCAGGAATAGGCAAAATAAGTGGGATTGTGGGAGAGGGCATTATGTAACTCATTTTGGCCACCCATGTCCCCCTACCTCCCACTGTACCTGGAATGTTGCTGCTTCCCTGTCTATGCACATAAAAGTTTCCACCCACCCCACCCTCCCCTGAATGTTATCCGTATTCCAAAACCAGGTTCAGTTCTGCTCCCCTGGAGTTCTGTGCCCACAGAAGATTAGCAAGGCCTCCTCTAATTCCCACAGCCTCCCTGGGGCCTCAAACTGCTAACTGACTCCTCTCCTGATGCTGGTCAAATGTGGGTGCAAATCCATACCTTGTCCTGTTTCTGGGAGACCAGTTCTAATTTTGTGAGACAAAATAACAGATTATACAGAGATCACTGGGAGCCATTGAAGGGACTGTGTGTGTGTGTGTGTGTGTGTGTGTGTGTGTGTGTGTGTGTTCTGCATATGTGAGTATGTCTATGAATGTGCATATGAATGTGTATTTGTAAGAATGAGAGTATAGGCTACCAAGGAGATCCAAGATGGCAGAAAAGTAAGTAAAACTACATGAACCTCCTCCCAGGACCAGTCTGTAATTAAAACTAAATTGTGGAGAAATCATCCAGAATAAACAGCTGAACAACTGAGGGATAGAAACCTTATAACCACAGACAGAAGAAACAGCTTCACCACAACATGACTGATTGACTAGATTAAAAACTGAAGGAATCAGCCATAAATCGTTGATCCCTGATAGCCTTTTTTTAAAGTATATTTTATTGATTATGCTATTAAGTTGTCCCTTTATACTCCTCTGCCCTGCAGCAGCCCCCCCACCCAAATTCCCACCCCTTAGTTCATGTCCATGGATCATACACATAAGTTCTTTGGCTTCTCCATTTCCTATACTGTTCTTAACATCTCCCTATTTTGTACCTATCATTTATGCTTCTTATTCCCTGTGCCTTTTCCCCTCTTCTCCACCCCCTCCCTGCTGATAACCCTCCATGTGGTCTCCATTTCTGTGATTCTGTTCCTCGTCTAGTTGTTTGCTCAGTTCGTTTTGGTTTGTGTTTTTTTTTTTTTTAGGTTCAGTTGTTGATAGTTGTGAGTTTGTTGTTATTTTACTGTTCATAATTTTGATCTTTTTCTTAGATAAGTCCCTTTAACATTTCATATAATAAGGGTTTAGTGATGATGAACTCCTTTAACTTTACCTTATCTGGGAAGCACTTTATCGGCCCTTCCATTCTAAATGAAAGCTTTGCTGGATAGAGTGATCTTGGGTGTAGGTCCTTGCTTTTCATGACTTCGAATACTTCTTCCCAGCCCCTTCTTGCCTGAAAGGTTTCTTTTGAGAAATCAGCTGAGAGTCTTATGGGAACTCCTCTGTAGATTACCATCTCCTTTTCTCTTGCAGATTTTAAGATTCTTTCCTTATCTTTAATCTTGAGTAATGTATTTGCTGTGCCTTAATGTGTGCTTCCTTGTCTCCAACTTCCCTGGGACTCTCTTAGCTTCCTGGACTTCCTGGAAGTCTATTTCCTAGGCCATATTGGGGAGGTTCTCCTTCATTATTTGTTCAAATAAGTTTTCAATTTGTTGTTCTTCCTTTTCTCCTTCTGGCACCCCTATGACTCAGATGTTGGAACATTTAAAGTTGTGCCAGAGGTTCCTAAGTCTCTCCTCATTTTCCTGAATTCTTGTTTCTTTGTTCTGTTCTGGTTGAATGTTGATTCATTCCTTCTGCTCCCAATCATTGACTTGAGTCCTGGTTTCCTTCCCTTCACTGTTGGTTCCCTGTATATTATTCTTTATTTCACTTTGCACAGCCTTCATTTTTTTCCTCTATTTTGCGGCTACACTCAACCATTTCTTTGAGCACCTTGATTACCAGTGTTTTGAATTGTGCATCTGACAGGTTGCCTATCTCCTCATTGCTTAGTTGTTTTTCTGGAGCTTTGACCTGTTCTTTCATTTAGGCCATATTTCTTTATCTTGGTGTACCTCTTACATTGTAGGGGGCGGAGCCTTAGGTATTCACCAAGGCAGGACAACTTATGTCATTGCCCCCTGGCATTGTGTGGGGGAAGCAGTCAGAGGGAACAATGCCACTTGTTCAGCTCTCAGCCATCTTTAAGTCACTTCCCTCACTGCCCACAAGCAAATTGGGCCCTTCTGTTGTTGATTGCCAGGGGGTAGGTTTGTGTATGTTTTAGGACTCTGTGGGTCTCTCCAAGAAACTCTCCTGTGAAGCTGGTAGTTTCTCCCACTGCCACAACCCCCACAGGTTTTTACAACCAGAGATTTTGAGGTTTTAGTTTCCCACACTGGAACCCTTGGTTGCACAGTCTGTCTCACTCCCGAATTCTTCCTACCAGTTTAATCACATACAAATGTGGTACCACCAGTTTCCACCTCATCTGCCGGGTCTTCCAGCTCCCCTCTTGCAATGCATCCTCTTGGCCTTGGCGGCCCATCTCTGCTCTCCTGCCAGTCTGGACGAGTGTTTCTTCTTTAATTCCGTCATTTTCAGACTTCCAAAAGTTCAAATTTTCTGGCAGTTCTGGTTGTGTTTTTTCAATGCATTGTCCTTCTTTCGATTGTGCAAGGAGGCAAAGTATATCAACCAATGCCTCCATCTTGCCCGGAGGCCGAATCCCTTGCAGGGGGAATATAATTTTTTAATTAATTTAATTATTTTTTGAAATACTTTTGTCTCCGCCTTCCCCCCACCACTTTCTCCTGCCCCCTCCCCCCCTCCCTCCCTCAATCCTTCCCCACTTTGGCTTTGTCCATGAGTCCTTGCTATATGTTCCTTCACTTGCCCCTTCCCTTCCTTTTCCCCCGCCCCCCTCCCTCCTTCCCTCTTGTCTCTGTTGGTTTCCTTTTACTTTCAGTTTTACTGGTCTTATTTTCCCTGGATCTTTGTTTTGTTGGTTAGGTTCCACTTATAGATGAGATCATATGGTATTTGTCTTCCGCCTCTGGGCTTATTTCGCTTAGCATAATGCTCTCCAGTTCCATCCAAGCTGTTGCTGAGTTTAGTAGTTCTTTTTTTCTTTCTGCTGCGTAGTATTCCATTGTGTAAATGTACCATAATTTTTTGATCCAATCATCTACTGATGGGCATTTAGGTTGCTTCCAACACTTGGCTATTGTCAATTGTGCTGCTATGAACATTGGGGTGCATAGGTTCTTTCGAATTGATGTTTTGGGATTCTTAGGGTATAGTCCCAGCAGGGGAATCACTAGATCAAAAGGCAGTCAATTTTCAGCTTTTTGAGGAAATTCCACACTGCCTTCCACAACAGCTGCACCAGTCTGCATTCCAACCAACAGTGTACTAATGTTCCCTTTTCTCCACAGCCTCGCCAGCACATGTTGTTTGTTGATCTGTTTATGATGACCATTCTGACCGGTATGAGGTGGTACCTAATGGTGGTTTTGATCTGCATTTCTCTGATGGCTAGTGATGCCAAGCATCCTTTCAAATGTCTCTGGGCCCTCTGTATTTCTCCCTAGGAAAAGTGTCTGCCCAGGTCATTTCCCAATTTTTCTATTGGATCATTTGTCTCCTTCTACTGCAGTCATGTGAGTTCTTCATATATTTTGGAGATCAAACCTCTATCTGATGTATCATCAGCAAATATACTTTCCCATACGGATGGCTCCCTTTTCATTTTGTTAATATTTTCTTTAGCCATGCAGAAGCTTCTTATTTTGATGAGTTCCCACTTGTTTATTCTTTTCTTTATGTCCCTTACTTCAGGAGACATATCAGTGAAAAAATTGCTCTGTAAGATATCTGAGAGTTTCCTGCCAATGTTCACCTCTAGGACTCCTATGGTGTTGTAACTTATATTTAAGTCTCTTATCCATCTTGAGTTTATTTTTGTGTATGGTGTCAGCTGATGATCCAATTTCAATTTTTTGCATGTAGCCGTCCAGCTCTCCCAACACCATTTGTTGAAGAGACTATTATTACTCCACTTTATGCTTCTGCCCCCTTTGTCAAATATTAGTTGCCCATATACTCCTGGGCTTATTTCTGGGTTTTCTATTCTGTTCCACTGGTCTATGGGTCTGTTCTTGTGCCAGTACCAGATGGTTTTGAGTATAGTGGCTTTGTAATATACTTTGATGTCCAGTATTGTGACCCCTCCTACTTTGCTTTTCTTTCTCAAAATTGCTGCGGCTATGCGGGTTGTTTATGGTTCCATATAAATTTTTGAAATGTCTGTTCTATTTCTGTGAAATATGTCATTGGTATTTTAATAGGGATGCCATTGAATCTATAAATTGCTCGGGGTAGTATGGACATTTTGATGATATTAATTCTTCCAATCCATGAGCACAGTATATGCTTCCCTTTATTTGTATCTTCCTTAATTTCTTTCTTCAATGTTGAATAGTTTCCTGCGTATAGGTCTTTTATCTCCTTGGTTAAATTTATTCCTAGGTACTTTATTTTTCTTGTTGCTATATTGAATGGTATTTTTTTCTGATTTCTTCTTCTATTACATTGCTGGTGTACAAAAATGCCTTTGATTACTGAATATTGACTTTGTGTCCTGCTGTTATGCCAGATTCGCTTATTAGGTTGAGTAGTTTTTTGGTGGCATCTACAGGGTTTTCTATGTACACTATCCTGTCATCTACAAACAATGATACTTTACTTCCTCCTTCCCTATTTGGATGCCTTTTATCTCTTTCTCTTGTCTGACCACTGTGGCTAGGACTTCCAATACGATGTTGAAAAGAAGCGGTAAAAGCGGACATCCTTGTCGTGTTCCCGATCTTAGTGGGAAAGCTTTCAGTTTTTGCCCATTGAGTATGATGTTGGCTGCAGGGTTTTCATATATGGCCTTTATTACATTGAGGAATGCCACAGTTGTTCCCATTTTCCTGAGTGTTTTGATCATAAATAGGTGCTGTACCTTATCGAATGCTTTTTCTGTGTCTATCATGAGATGATCATGTGGTTTTGTCTTTTCTTTTATTTATGTGATGTATTACGTTTATTGACTTGCATATATTGAACCAATCCTGTATCCCTGGGATGAATCCCACTTGATTGTGGTAGATAATCTTTTTACTGTATTGCTGGATGCGGTTTACCAATATTTTGTTGAGGATTTTAGCATCTATGTTCATCAGCGAAATTGGCCTGTAGTTTTCTTTCTTTGTAGGGTCTTCATCTGGTTTTGGGATTAGGGTGATGCGGACCTCATAAAAAGAGTCTGGGAGTCTTCCCACCTCTAGGATATTTTGGAATAGTCTGAGAAGGACAGGGGTTGGCACTTCCTTAAATGTTTTGTAAAATTCTCCTATGAAACTGTCCGTCCCAGGGCTTTTGTGTGCTGGGAGTTTCTTGATTACTGCTTCCATTTCCCCAGCTGTTATGGGTCTGTTCAAGCTTTCTGCTTCTTCCTCCTTCAGTGTTGGAAGATTATACTTTTCTAAAAATTTGTCCATTTCATCAAGATTTTCAAATTTCTTGGCATATAGTTTATTCATAGTAGTTTCTTACGATCCTTTGTATTTGTGTGGCGTCCGTTGTTATTTCTCCTGTTTAATTCTGATATTATTAATTTGGGTCCTCTCCCTTTTTTTCTTGATGAGTCTGCTTAAAGGCTTGTCGATTTTATTTATCCTTTCAAAGAACCAGCTCTTGGATTGGTTGCTCCTCTGAATTGTTCTTTTCGTCTCTTTGTCATTCAGTTCTGCTCTAATCTTGATTATTTCCTTCCTTCTACTTGCTCTGGGATTTATTTGTTGTTGTTTCTCCAGTTCTTCAAGTTGTAGTGTTAGGTCTTTTATTTGAAATGTTTCTATCTTTTTTAGGTAAGCCTGTATTGCTATGAACTTCCCTCTCAAGACTGCCTTTGCTGTGTCCCATTGGTTTTGGACTGTTGTCTGTTCATTTTCATTTGTTTCCAGAAATTTTTTGATATCTTCTCTTATCTCATTATTGACCCATTCATTGTTTAATAGTGTACTGTTCAGTCTCCATGAGTTTGCAAGTTTTTGAAGTGTCTCTTTGAGGTTGATTTCGAGTTTCAAGGCCTTGTGGTCTGAGAAAAAGTTTGGTATTATTTCAATTTTCCTGAATTTGCAGAGGCTTGCTTTGTGTCCTATCATGTGGTCTATCTTTGAAAAAGTTCCATATGCATTTGAAAAGAATGTGTATTTTGCTTCTTTGGTAAGTAAGGTTCCGTATACGTCAGTGAAGTCCATTTGATTCAGTGCGTCATTCAGCTCCACAATATCCTTATTGATGCTTTGTTTGGAAGATCTGTGCATTTTTGACAGTGGGGTGTTAGAAACCCCTACTATCAGTGTTTTGCTGTCTATATCTTTTTTGAAGTCATCCAAGATTTTCCTTATATATTTGGGTGCTCCTATGTTGGGTGCATATAGGTTTACAATGTTTATATCTTCTTGGTGCATTCTTCCTTTAAGTGTTATAAAGTGCCCCTCTGGATCTCTTTTCATGGCCTTTGTTTTGAAATCTATTTTGTCTGATATAAGTATTGCTACCTCTGCATTTTTTGGGGGGGGCCCATTTGCTTGGAAAATATTTTTCTATACCTTTACTTTCAACTGTATAGGTCCTTTGTTCTGAGGTGGGTCTCTTGTAGGCAGCATGTGTGGGGGGCATGTTTTCTTATCCATTCAGCTATCCTGTGTCTTTTGATTGGGGCATTTAATCATTTTTATTGGAAGTTATTATTGATAGAAACAATTTTTTCCCTTTGTACCTGTGTTTTTCTCTTTCTCACTATTTTTCTTCATCTTCTTAAACCAGTCCCTTTAGCATATCTTGTAGTACTGGTTTGGTGGAGAAGTATTCTTTTAGCCTTCTTTTGTCTCTGAAACTCTTTATTTCCTCTTCTATTTTAATTGAGAGTCTTGCTGGGTAGAGAAGCCTTAGTTGTAGGCCTTTGCTTTTCATTACTTGGAATATTTGTTGCCATTCCCTTCTGGCTTGTAGTTTCTTTTTTTGTTGTCTTCTCACAGTGAGAAGTGATTTATTGATAATCTATCACAATTACAGATGCATGCACTCAATAGCCAAACTATTTGGCTTCAAAAATTTATGCTACATGTATGTTTGTTCACATGTGATGACATGTATAGAGCAATGTTCATTGTAGTGCTGCTTCTAATAGTAAAAGACTTACAACTAACAGATACCCATCAATAGAAGAATGGTTAAGAAAATATGGATCATATCTAAAATCATACAAGATTTTTTACAAATAATAAAATATACCTTTCGTTGTCAATTTCATTCTATAACATCAATGTGAATTCTTATTTCATAAAAAATCCACCGTCGGTTTTTAAGTTTTCAATTCTATTTTTCTGTATTTTTTAATTTATTTTTTAATTTATAAATCATGTTTATTCTATTAAAGTTGTCTTAATTTTCACCTTTTTATGCTCTTCCCTCAATTCCACCCCCACCTCCCACTGCCACAGTCAATTCCCACTCTGTTGTCCATGTCCATGGATCATACATACATGTTTTTTGTCTAGTCCCTTCCCCATTATCTCACCATTGTCCTCTTTCCCCCTCCCCTCTGGTCACTTTCAGTCTGCTCCATGTTTCCGAGCCTGTGGTTTATTTTGTTCATTAGTTTATTTTGTTGATTATAGTCCAATTATAGGTGAGACCATATGGTATTTGTCTTTTATCAACGAGCTTACTTCACTCAGCTTAATATTCTCCAGTTTCATCCATGTTATCACAAAGGTAGCAGTTCCATCTCTCTCTCTTTCTTTCTTTCTTAAATGCAGATTGATTTTATTTATTTTTTTAAATGTCAAAGTTAATTACATTAAAAAAATTTAAGACCCTTATAAAGTATCAGCAATTAAACCAACATGACACCAGCAGAGAAACAATCAAGTAGATAAATGAAATATAATAAACATTCTAGGGGCAAACATATATATCTATCTAACAATATATGACTAAGCTGATATTCCAAGTCAATGGGTAAAATAAGGCTTATTCAATGAATAAGGTGCACAGACCACTATTACTTGAAATAAAACAAATATAGAGCCCTGTTTCACAAATTATACAAGAAATATTCAGGTAAGTTACAAATCAATATGTAGGATCTAAGGAGTTTTAGGAGAAAATAGAACTAATGTTTTACCTGACCTGAAGTAAAATATTCAAACCCAGAAACTATAAAGTAAATATTGACATTATGGCAATATTAAACATTTAACAATATAATAATATGCATATAAAAAACAGTTAAAGGACCAGGAATAGAATAGAAAAGTATTTGCAACACATCTAACACATGGTTAATAGGGGGGCTTTTTTTAAAAAAAAGTTCAACAAACCTTAAATCAATAAATGGATAAAGAATATCAAAAGTCATTTAAAGCTTTTTTTAAATAATAGAAATAGGCAAGAAATATACTAAAACAGGTTTAGTTTCAACAAATAGTAAAGGAACAATTAAAATAACACATCATTGTCACAATCAGATTAATAGATACTAAAAATATTGGTAATATCAAGTACTGCCAACTCTGAAAGGAAGTGGGTATTCACACAAACTTTTTCTTCATCTTAAAGCAGTCCCTTTAGCATATTTTGCAGTGCTGGTTTGGTGGAGGTGTATTCTTTTAGCCATCTTTTGTCTGGGAAACCTCTTATTTCACATTCCATTTTCACTGAGAGCCTTACTGGGTAGAGTAGTCTTGGTTGCAGGCCTTTGCTTTTCACGACTTGGAATATTTCTTGCCATTCCCTTCTGGCTTGCAGTGTTTCTGTTGAGAAGTCAGACGCTAGCCACATTGGGGCTCCCTTATATGTTACTACCTCTTTCTCCCTTGCTTCCTTTAGGATTCTCTGTTTGTCCTTGATTATTGCCATTTTAATTATGATGTATCTTGAAGCAGGCCTCATTGGGTTCCCCTTGAATGGGGCCCTCTGTGCTTCCTGGACTTGTGTGACTTTTTCTCTCCTCAAATTAAGGAAGTTTTACATCATTACTTTTTCAAATAGGTTCTCTATCTCTTGCTCCTCTTCTTCTCCTTCTGGTATCCCTATTATACAGATATTATTGCGTTTCAGGTTGTCCTGCATTTCTCTAAATGCCTCTTCATTCTTTTTGAGTCTTTTTTCATTTGCTTGCTCTTTCTGGGAGCTTTTTTCTACCTTGTCCTCCAGCACACTGATTCGGTCTTCAGCTTCATCTAGCCTGCTTTTGATTCCTTGTACTGTGTTCTTCAATTCAGAAATTGTATTTCTCATTTCCTCTTGTCTCTTATTGACAGTTTCTATGTCCTTTTTCATGTTGATATAGTTTGCACTAAGTTCCTTGTAGCTTCCCTGTAGTTTTTGGTAGTTTTCTCTGAGCTCACTGAGCTCATTGAGCTTCCTTAGAACCGTTGTTTGGAACTCAATATCTGATAGTTTACTTGCCTCTATTCCATTTAGTTCTCTTTGTGGGGATTCCTCCTTTCCCTTCGAGTGGGAGGTGTTCCTTTGTCTTCCCATTATTTGTGAGACTCTTCTCTTTTGCTTTTGCTTCTTAAATTGATCTGTCTTGATTTCCTGACTTTGTGGTGTGAACTTCTATGGTAGGAGGCTGCTGTTTTTACTTTCTGGATCTGTCTCTGATGATGTCAGATGTTGCCCCTGTCTGACCTTAGGCAGTCTGTTCAAGATTTCCAGTAATCTACTGTTTGTGGCTGTCTCCTTCAGCTCTTAATCTATTCTCTCTGCACTCAGCAGGCCACCTTAGACAGCTCAGGACAGGACAGAATCCCTCCTGGGGGTGGGGTTATTGGGTTCTTTCATGCTGCTGCCATAGAGGGAGGAGTCCACACTGGGATCCTGCCGGCTACTCTCTCAGTTCTCTCCCCAAGGCCACCATCCCCAGTCTCTCCTCAAGTGCCACCAGACCTCTCTGTGCCCCCGTTAGCCAGGGATTTTCTGTCTGGGACTCCCACTCTGCACACAGCAAGCAGCTTAGACAGTAAGGGGCAGGGTGAAATCCCACCTGGGCACGGGGCTATTGGGTCCTTTCACACAGGTGCCACTCAGGGGGTGTGGTCACTGCCTGAGCAAGATGGCTACTGCTGCATGGGATATGAGTCAGCACCGAGATCCCACCAGCTACTCTCTCAGTCTCTCCCCAAAACCTCCTTCCCCAGTCTCTTCAGACGTCTCTAGCCTACTCTGCCCCCACCACCTTTGCCAGAGACCAGGGTAAGTGGCTGCAAATAAATATTTTACATTAGCCCTTCAAACTATTCTTTGCATCTCCAGCTGCCTGTCTCTGGCAGAGAGCAACCCTGCCGCTTTTCACAGCTGGCTGTTTTCTGTGTACTTTTTGGGCTGTGGTGCTGTGGGCTAGAGATCCCCGTTTTTGGTTTTGACCCCACTCTTCGCAGGGGGATCCTACTGGCTGTTTCAATATCCTTCTGGTGCTGCTGCCCGTGGATGCCCCACCCACCTTCCCAGGTCTGTACCTCACTCCTTACCAGTTAGATTGCGCTAAAGCTGATTCTTCTTTCTTTGAGGTTACAAGGTTACTCTCTCGCTATTGTTCAGTTGTTTGTTCCAGGTGATTTCTCCATAGTTTAGTTGTAATTCCAGGTTGGTCCTGGGAGGAGGTCAGTGCAAATTCCACTCACTCCACCGCCATCTTGATTCTCCTCGGCTTGTAGTGTTGCTGTTGAGAAGTCAGCTGCTAGCTGTATCAGGGCTCCCTTGTATGTTACTACCTGTTTCTCCCTTGCTGCCTTTAGGATTCTTTCTTTGTCTTTAATATTTGCCATTTAATGATGATGTGTCTTGCAGTGGGCTTCATTGGGTTCCTCTTGAATGGGGCCCTCTGTGCATCCTGGACCTGTGAGACCTTTTCTCTCCTCAGATTGGGGAAATTTCCCATCATTACTTTTCCAAACAGGTTCTCTATCCCTTGTTCCTCTTTTCCTTCTGGTGTCCCTATTATGCGGATATTATTGCGTTTCAGGTTGTCCTGCATTTCCCTAAATGACTCTTCATTCTTTTTGAGCCTTTTTTCCATTTCTTGTTCTTTCTGGGAGCTTTTTTCTACCTTGTCCTCCAGGTTGCTGATTCAATCCTCTGCTTCATCTAGCCTGCTTTTGATTCCTTCTACTATGTTCCTCAATTCAGAAATGGTATTCTTCATATCCTCTTGTGCCTTCTTGATAGTTTCTATGTCCTTTTCCAGGTTGTTATAGTTTGCCATAAGTTCCTGATAGTTTCCCTGCAGTTTCTCAGAGTTATCTTTGAGCTGGCTGAGCTCATTGAGCTTCCTTAGAGCCATAGTTTTGAATTCAATATCTGACAGTTCATTTGCCTCTATTTCATTTAGATCTCTCTGTGGGGATTCTTCCTGTCCCCTCAATTGGGGGGAACTTCTTTCTCTTCCTATTTTTGTGGGAGTCTTTTTTTTTTTCTTCTGCTTCAATTGATCTGTCTAGATTTCCTGAATTTTTGGATTCACGTTCTATGGTAGTAGGCAGGTCTTTTTGTTTATATATTTTTTCTTTTATTTCTGGGTCTGTCTCTGATGATATCAGTTGCTGAACCTATCTTACCTTGGGCCATTTGTTTGAGCCTTTCAGGAAACCTACTGTCTGTGTATGTCTCCTGTAATTGTCAATCTGGTCACTCTGTCCTCATCTGTCAGACTTAGGCACCACAGGGCAGAGCAATGCCTCCTGATGGCAGGACTATTGTGTCCTTATAGGCTGCTATCACTCAGGGGAGTAGTTGGCTTGAGCAAGATGGAGAACATGGACTTGGGAAGGAGTCAGCACCGGAACTCCCTGGTTACTCCTCCAGTTCTCTCCCCAGAGCCTCTGTCTCCAGTCTCTTCTTGAGGGTCTCTGGGCAGCTCTCTGACCCCTTCGGCCAAGGAGCCACTACTTCTGCAGACTACTCTACACTCTCATGCCAGTCTGCTCCCACATGCACTGGCCCACTCATGCACTCCCCCTTGTGGTCTTGAACAGGCTGCCAAAGGCGAAACTGGGACATGATCTGACATCACCAGGGGCAGGTTCAGAAAGAAGAAACAGTTCACCTGAACAACAGCATATTAGATGTGGTGGGTGTAGTGACTCTCAGTCAGCAGCTAGAGAAAAGGAACCACCAAAGAATGACCTAGCAACAATCAAAACCAAAATACAACCAAAGAACCCACATAAATAGTGTGAAAGGCATCCCAAGAGCATCAAGTTCAGGAGATCAAGGAGACTACACCACTGAATCACACAGGTCCCCTACCATAGAACTTCACACCATAATGACAGAGAGTCAAAGCAGATCAATCTAACAAGCAGATACAAACAAGAACAGTTTCCCCTAAAATAGGGAGACAAAGAAAAAATGCCCATAGAAAAGAAAGGAGGAATTCTGATAAAGAATGTTAAATTAAATAGAGGCAAGTAAACTGTCATACATTGACTTCAAAATAATGGTTAGAAGGAAGCTCAACAGTCTTACTGAACACCAGAAAGACCTACAGGGAAGCTACAAGAAACTTACTGTAAATTGCATCAACATGAATAAGGACATAAAAACTATCAATAAGATCCAAGAGGAAAAGAATAATACAATTTCTGAATTGAAGAACACAGTAGAAGAAATAAAAAGCAGGATAGATGAAGCAGAGGGTTGAATCATTAAGCTGGAGGACAAAGTAGAAAAAAATTCCCAGACAGAGAAACAAAACAAAAAAAAGACTCAAAAAGAATGAAAAGGGTTTACAGGAGCTACAAGACAACATGAAACATAATAATATCCATAACACAGGAATAACAGAAGGAGAAGAGGAGCAAGGCATAGAAAACCTGTTGGCAAAAGTAATGACAGAAAACTTCCCTTAAAAATAACCTTAAATGTATATGGGTTAAATGCTCCAATCAAAAGTCAGAGGATAGCTGAATGAATAAGAAAACAAGACCCGCAAATATGCTGTGTACAGACCCACCTCACAAAAGATCTACACAGACTGAAAGTGAAGGGATAGAAAAAAATATTTCAAGGGAACAGACATGAAAAAAAGCTAACATAGCAATACTTACATCAGGTGGAATCAAGATGGCAGAGGAGTGAGTGAAAGCACACTGACCTCCTCCCAGGACCAACCTGGAATTACAACTAAATTGTGGAGAAATCACCTGAAACAAAAAACTAAACAAGGCAAGAGCCTTATAAACTCGGAGACAGAAGAATCAGCTTTAGCACAATCTAACTGCCACTTACGCTGGTCTCCACAAAGGTGGAGGCAGAGATGCTGGAGGACAGGCTGGGAACAGAGGCTTTGGGGAGAGAATGGAGAGAGAAGCCAGCGGGATCGCAGTGCTCACTCCCCCATATGGCAGCAGCCATCTTGCTCAGGCAGAGACCACTCCCCTGAGTGGCATCAGTGTAAGAGGACCCAATAACCCTGCCCCCAGGAGGGACTCCACCCCACCCTGAGCCGTCTAAGCCAGCCTGCTAAATGCAGATGACTAGATTAACAGCTGAAGGAGACAGCCACAAGCAGTAGGTTCCTGATGTTTTGAACAGACTGCGTAAGGTCAGACAGGGGCAACTGACATCATCAGAGGCAGATCCAGAGAGAAAAAATAGCTATCTCCTACCATAGAGGTTCATCACCACAAAGTCAGGAAATCAAGACAGGTAACTTTAAGAAGCAGAAGCAAAAAAGAAAAGTCTCACAAATAATGGGAAGACAAAGGAATACCTCCCACTCAAAGGGAAAGGAGGAATCCCCACAAAGAGAACTAAATGGAATAGAGGCAAGTAAACTATCAGATATTGAGTTCCAAACAACGGTTCTAAGGAAGCTCAATGAGCTCAGTGAGCTCAGAGAAAACTACCAAAAACTACAGGGAAGCTACAAGGAACTTAGTGCAAACTATATCAACATGAAAAAGGACATAGAAACTGTCAATAAGAGACAAGAGGAAATGAGAAATACAATTTCTGAATTGAAGAACACAGTACAAGGAATCAAAAGCAGGCTAGATGAAGCTGAAGACCGAATCAGTGTGCTGGAGGACAAGGTAGAAAAAAGCTCCCAGAAAGAGCAAGCAAATGAAAAAAGACTCAAAAAGAATGAAGAGGCATTTAGAGAAATGCAGGACAACCTGAAACGCAATAATATCTGTATAATAGGGATACCAGAAGGAGAAGAAGAGGAGCAAGAGATAGAGAACCTATTTGAAAAAGTAATGATGTAAAACTTCCTTAATTTGAGGAGAGAAAAAATCACACAAGTCCAGGAAGCACAGAGGGCCCCACTCAAGAGGAACCCAATGAGGCCTGCTTCAAGACACATCATCATTAAAATGGCAAATATCAAAGGCAAACAGAGAATCCTAAAGGTAGCAAGGGAGAAACAGGTAGTAAGAGGTAAGGGAGCCCTGATATGGCTTGCAGCTGACTTCTGAACAGAGACTACAAGCCAGAAGGGAATGGCAAGAAATATTCCAAGTCATGAAAAGCGAAAGCCTGCAACCAAGGCTGCTCTCCCCAGCAAGGCTCTCAATTAAAATGGAAGGTGAAATAAGGAGCTTCCCATACAAAAGATGAAGAAAAAGAGTCGATGAATACCTCTCACAGTCACCAATACTTGATATTACCAATATTTTTAATACTTATCTGATCGTGACAATGATGTGCTAATTTAATTGTTATTTTATTTTTTGTTGAAACTAAACCTGTTTTTGTATATTTCTTGCCTATTTCTATTATTTTTAAGAAGCTTTAAATAACTTTTTGGTATTCTTTATCCATTTTTTGATTAATTGTTTGTAGAATTTTTGCCCTAAAAAAAAAAAGCTATTAGCCATTTTTTCGATTTGTTGCAAATACTTTCCTATTCTATTACTTGTTCATTACCTTCTTTATATGTATATTACTGTATAATCTTAAATGTTTAATATAGTCATATTGTCAATATTTTATTTTATAGCTTCTGGGCTTGAATATTTTACTTCAGGGTAAGAAAAATGTTAGTTTGTATTTTCTCCAAAACTCCTTAGATTTTTCCTATTAATTTTTAACTCACCTGAATATTTTTTGTATGATGTGTGAAATAGGGCTCTGTATTTGTTTTATTTCAAGGAATAGTGGCCGGCCATGCACCTTATTTGTTAAATAAATCTTATTTTCCCCATTGATTTGAAATATCAATTTAATCATATATTACATTGTTAGATATATATGTTTGTTTCTAGAATGCTCATTTTATTTCATTGATCTACTTGATTATTTCTCTGCTGGTGTCATGTTGTTTTAATTGTTGAGACTTTATAATGGATTTATAATTTTTAATATTTTATATTGGATCTTGACATTAAAAAAACAAATAAATAAATAAAACTACATTTAAAATAAGAAGAAAGAAGAAACTCTTACCTTTTGCAACAACATGTATGGAACGGGAGAATATTATGCTGTGAAATAAGCCAGTTGGTTAAAGACAAATATCTTATGATCTCACCTATAAGTGAAACCTACTCAACAAAATAAATTAAAGAACAAAACCAACCACCAGTGTGGAAACATGGAGCAGACTGAAAGTGACCAGAGGGGATGGGGAAGGAGGACAATGGTGGAAAGGAGAAGAGATTAAACAAAGGACATATATGAATGACCCATGGACGTGGACAACAGAGCAGGAATTAACTGTGGGAGAGGGGGACGAGGTGGGTTGTGGAGGATGTCAAAGGGGAAAAAAATGAGACAACCATAATAGAATAAACATCATTTAAAATTTTTTTTAATGCTAAAAAAACGAGAGAACAAGAGTGTATCTATATGTTTGTGTAAATGCAAGTGTTGCACACATGTGGGGGCTGCTCTCCTTCCTGCCCAGGGGTTGGCAGGTCCCTTTCCCCTCAGAGCAGCCCAAGCAAAGCAGGACTGTTGCCCAGAGCCATCTATGGTACTGAGTGGAGAGAAAGCCACAGGGACAGAACAGAGGCTATCACTGAGCCCTTGTTTCTGTAGGGACATATCCTGCTCTGACCCCCACCACCATGATGCCCACCTGCTGTAAGAGACTGAGGTACATGGAGGGGTATTCCCAGGCCTGCTTCAACTTCTTTCTGCTCTGGATTGGGCTGGAGTGTGTCCTTGCAGCTGCCTCGTCCCTCTCCCAGTACTCTCACCCCTCTCTCAGGGAGTCTGCTCAGAGGTAAGCCTAGCAGCCATGCTTGAGGCCTGTATCCAACGACCTCCTCTGAGTTCACTCCCTGCAGCCATCTTGGCTGTTGTGATGCTAATGTCCTATATCTTCACTGTTCAATATGGTCAGTAGCCACTAACCACATGAGGGCACTGAGCATTGTGAAGTATGGCTAAGGTGACCGAGGAACTGAACTTTTAATTTTACTTAGTTTAAATGTAAATAGTCGCATGTGACTAATGGCTTCTACATTGGACATCATAGTTCTAAAAGCTATGAGTGCAGAGAAGGAAGGGGAAGCTTCTGGGAAGAGGCAACATTTGATGGGACCAGGCAGGACTTCAGAATGTTCTTTCTACACATATTTACTGAGACCAGAAATGGCCAGACATGAATGATGCAGCAGTAGGCACACAAGTGGGAAAGGCAAAACTGCAACCAGGTAGTGTTAATAAAGTAGAAGTTGCTGCTCTAGCATGGAAAAGGGAAGACCCATCTCATGCTGTAAATCAGGGGACACTTCCTAGAACAAACGGTTTCTAAGGTGAGGCCTGAGGGGGAGACTATTCCAAAGAGAAATAGTTTATACAAAGACCTGAGGCAACAGAAGGCCCGGTGAGAACTGAGGAGAGTGGGAAGACCCTGCACACAGGCCGCAGTTTGGATGCCCCCGGCACAGCTGCACACTGGTGGCCAGCAGGCCCACTCTGCCTCCTTTCTAGACATCCACTTGAATGGGCTCAGTCTCAACCAGCCCCATGAGCATATTTGGAAAATCTTTTGTCAAAATCCTCAGCCCTTCCAAGGCTCCTCTGCTTCCTCTGAGGTCACTGCTGGGTAGGTCCTGAGCCCTCATCCCTCCAGGATTTCCTGACTCATAATGGAAAAAGCTGAAAATTCCAGTGTTTCCCAAGAATCAGACCAATGGGGTAGGAGGTGGGAACAAGTCAGAGACAAGAGAAGATGCAGAAACAGACCTGGGCACACAGTGATGTTAAGACTGATGAAAAAAGGAACAGGAGGTGCTGATCACAGAGACAGACCGTCCAAGCCAGCAAGATAGAGAGATATGCCAGTCCACAACAGCTAACATAACCCAGAAACAAAGGGATGCTCTTAGGTACTTACAGCTCGATACAGACAGCCAGGCTTCCAAAGACAGGCAAGGACCATAAACTTAGCTGATCAAGAGACAATCTGTAGGACCTCACAAGAGGTAGAGTGTGGGAGAAAAGCTCTAAAATCTGGGGAACATCCACAGAGTAGTCCAAGAACGGGCAGTGTTGCTCCAGCCACGACCCACCAGTGTGCAGCTCCCCCAAAATGGTCAAAACCAGACTTACTATCAGAGCAGGAGACATGACCCCAGCCTCACTGAAAGGTGTAAGAGACTTGGATGGGGGGACCCAAAGCACCCACACCCTAATTGGGAGACCTTTCACCCTTCCTTCATCATCCCAACTATAACTCAAACCTGTCCTTCCTTTCACATTGCTGCTTCCCAGGTTATTCTCCATCTCCCATCCCCTGCCTAGGAAACCCAGAGCACTAAACAGTAGGGTCTGGAGATGCCCACCATTCTCCCTCACTTTGCCCTAAAAGGCACTAGCAGATGCTTGGTCTGAGGACTGCTCTTGGCTCCTGGCAGAGGACATGGTCACCTCCTTTACATCTTATTTTGTAGGTTCTTAGGTTCAAAGCCTCCTTCACATAGACACAGAGATCTTTGCTGAGTTTATGCTTAGCATCAGCCTTCAGAGCTAAAAACACAGGTGCAACCTTGGGCTAAAGTCACAGAACCTAATGTCTGGTGTAGAACTGCAGCCAGCAGTGATAAAGTCCAAGCCTCTGGTAACATCTTTTGAAGGGCTATTAACAAGCCAGTGTGACCCAAAAGGAAGACCACTGCAGAAACATATCTTACATACAAGATCCACCTATGAGCACCAACACTATGTCAAACATTTTACATACTTCATCTTACCTACTCCTTATAGCAACTCTCACTATTATACCCATTCTACAGATGAGATACTCCTTCTCTAATGACATCCTATAAGTGTGGATATTTCTCAGAGCTCCATTTCAGCCCTCTTCTCCTTTCCCTTTGTACACATTTCCTGAGTGGCTACATCTGCTCCTAGGACATAGCCTTTATTCTATTCAAATTAAGTCTTCTGCCTAGATCTTTCTCCTGGGTTCTAGACAAGCTATCCACTCACTTTTCCTGATCTCCCCAGATGTCTTCAGGCACCTAAGGTTCTACATGCCCAAAGCTGACTCCTGATCACCATGTGATGAATGACCACAGAAGACACCCAGCACCCCTCAAGCAACCTCAACCACTCCCAACCCAACCTCCAGTCAACTGCCCCACTCTCAAGTATGAACGCTGTTCTCCAGCATATCTCCCCTCCCTGACTTATGCCCCTAGAATGTCCTATCTCACTGAACCATGCCACTGTCATCCTTTGCCTTTATCCCATCACAAACTCCAAGCTGTGCCTCTCACTTCCTCTGTATCTGCCCAGCGTGTCCTGTACATGTGTGCTCACCAAACTACTCCTCATTGTGGTGGTAGATGGCAGGCAGAGCAGTTCCAGCCTGGTGGATGAGATCAGGGACTTCAAGAAACCAGGGGCTGGATACAAAGCATCCTGGGAAGGGAAGGCCCTCTAGGTCATATAGGGGTTTGTGTTTCTTCCTGACAGCAAAGGGAAGTCATCAATGGGTTTTTAGCAGGGAGAAGTACGATCAGAGAAGCAGATTAGGGGAAGTCAGGGTGTGGTGTGGCAGAGCAACTGCTACAGAAGCTCCAGGTAAAGGTGTCCAGGAAAGAAGTGAGGGGATGTGGACAAGGCAAGGATAGCAGAGAGAAGAAGAGTGGCTGGACCTGTGAGACCCTGAAGAGGAAGAAAGGATAGGGCTTGGTGATGGGTGAAAATGTGGAGAAAGAGAAAGGGGAGGTTCTGGGGGTGATTCCTGGGTACATGGTTGCTGATGAGGAAAGGTAGGCAGAACAGATTGGGAAAGGAAATCAGGAATTAGGATTTGGACACTCTGAGTATGAAATCACTGTGAGATATTTGAGAGGAAATGTCAAGCAGATGGGTGGCTTCGTGGGCTATCTGAAATGCTCAAGTTTTGACTGGGTTCATGCTCAACTGAGAATTGCAGTCTTGGGAGCAAAAGATACTACTGGATGGTGTGTGGGCAGGGCCAAGGGCTGGGGCCAAGTCTGGAGAAACCAGAATTCATGCAGCAGACCAGACCAGACTGACAAAGGAGCCAAAGAAGGAACCCAGAGAGGTCTGTGTCCTGGAGCCTGAGAAAAGAGAGTGTTTCAAGAGGAAGGGAATGGTCAGTTACCACTGAATTCTAAAAGCTGTAGAAGGACTAGAGAGAGCATATTTGATTTGGTGACGTGGAGGTCACTGTTCATCTTGGCAAGACCAGTGTTGTAGAACAATGGAGGGACAGTAACCACAGGTCAGAGTAGATCTCAAAGTGTAGAGGGATGAAGTAGTCAGTCAGTGAAGACCATTCTTTCAAGAAGCTTGTCTGTGAAGTGGAAGTCGGCGAGAGAAAGATTTAGATAATTTTTTTTTAAGATAATAGATGTTTACATGCTATTGAGAAGCCAAGAGAAGAGGGCAACTTGAAGACACAGTCAAGAAAAATGGCCATCGATAATCCAAGTTTCTGACAGTGGAGGTGGAGCAGAGGTGGACAAAGGACAAGGAGGCTCCACATGGAAACTTCCAGTAGTGGTCCCACAGCACTGCTTACAGTTAGGGAGGGTGAAGAGTTGGAGGTTTGAAACAGTCACCACAGTGACACCCAGCAGGCTTTCTCAGTGGAGTTGCTCACCCAGGTGATAGCCATAACATGAAGGTGAATAAGAATGGGCTGGCTTCCCAGAGGCACGACTTCCTCCCTCAGCTCACAAGACAGAGGGCAGCTAGGTCTACAGGGCTGCCTACACCTGCCCCATGTGTGGGGAGTTCTCCCACCAGTTCTGTTTAGTCCACATTCCTTAGGAGTAGGGGATCAAGTGTGACCAGCCCCACAAAGGCAGCCAAGTCTCTGGTCTCAGTGGACCAGTACAGGCTGTTCCCAGGAGTAGCCAAGGCCCTGGCAGGGCAGGCTCCATGCTGGAGTACTGCTGAGTACTGCTCCACTTCAGGGACTGTCCTGCTCTCACTCCCCCTCCTGCCTGTGTTCCTGTTCAGAGTTCATTGTCTTTCACTTTCCTTGGTCTCTGGGAAGTGGAAAGCAGCCCTGCCAGTGAAGGAGGGGAGGTATTTGGCAGCACAGGTGAGAAAGAGCCAGAAAATGAACACATGGAGAACAGCATGCACAGGGGACAACCATACTGTTGGAGCAGATTCCCAGCCCAAGGTCGCCTAGGGTGGATGCAGTTTGGCTCAGTAGGGGCAACAAAGGGCAAAGTGATAAGGGAGTTTAGAGTTTAACAAGAGAATGATAGAAATAATATAATCTAAGCAGACTAGAAAGGAGAATGAACATGGGAGAGGATTGAGGAGAAAACAAATCCCAGTGACATTTTTTTTTTTTACAGAGAGAGAAGAAGGGAGAGAGAATGAGATACATTGAAGTAAGAGAAAAATATCACAAATATCAATCAGTTGCCTCTTGTATATGTTCCAACCAGAGATCACACTGGCATCCTAGGTACCTTCCCTGAGCAGCAATCAAAACCACAAGCTTTTGATGTATGAGTTGACACTACAACCAACTGAGCCACCCAGCCAGGGGCCTATGACATTTTTAAAAAACTTTCATCATGGCATAGAGACTAAAAGAACAATTCAAAGGATCAATAAATCCAGGAAGTGGTTCTGTGATAAGATAACCAAAATCAACAAGCCTTTAACCAGACTTATCAAGAAAAACAGAGAAAGGATTTTATTTCAAATAAAATCAGAAACAGGAGAAGGGGAATTACAACTGATATTACAGAGATGCAAAGGATTATAAGAAATTACTTCAAACAACTATATGCCAAGAAATTTGAAAATGTGGGTTAAATGGACAAATTTCTAGAAACATAATCTTCCAAAACTGAATCAAGAACAAGCAGAAATCCTGAACAGACTGACAACAGCTAGTGAAATTGAAGCAGTAATCAAAAAACTCTTGGCACACAAAAGCCCTGGACTGGACGGCTTCACAGGAGAATTTTACAAAACATTCAAGGAAGAGCTCACCCGTATCCTTCTCAAACTATTCCAAATAATCCAAGAACAGGGAAGTCTCCCAAACTCTTTTTTTTTTTATTTTTTTTTAATTACTTTATTTACTTTTTAAATACATTTGTCTCTGCCTTCCCCCCACCTCTTTCCCTTGCCCCCTCCCACCTTCCCTCCCTCAGCTCTTCCCCTTTGGTTTGGTCCATGAGTCCTTGCTATATGTTCCTTGACTTTCCCCTTCCCTTCCCTTTCCCTGCCCCCCCTTCCCTCTTGTCTCTGTTGATTTCTTTTCCTTTCAGTGTTGCTGGTCATATTTTCCTTGCTTCTTTGCATTGTTGGTTAGGTTCCGCTTATAGGTGAGATCATATGGTATTTGTCTTTCGCCCCCTGGCTTATTTCGCTTAGCATGATGCTCTCCAGTTCCATCCATGCTGTCGCAAAGTTTAGTACTTCTTTTTTTCTTTCTGCTGCGTAGTATTCCATTGTGTATATGTACCATGATTTTTTGATCCAGTCATCTGCTGATGGGCATTTAGGTTGCTTCCAACACTTGGCTATTATAAATTGTGCTGCTATGAACATTGGGGTGCATAGGTTCTTTTGTATTGGCGTTTTGGTGTTCTCAGGGTATAGTCCCAGCAGGGGCATCGCTGGATCAAAAGGCAGTTCCATTTTCAGCTTTCTGAGGAAATTCCACACTGCTTTCCATAGTGGCTGCACCAGTCTGCATTCCCACCAACAGTGGACTAGAGTTCCCTTTTCTCCACAGCCTCGCCAGCACCTGTTGTTTGTGGATCTGTTTATGATGGCCATTCTGACCGGTGTGAGGTGGTACCTCATGGTGGTTTTGATCTGCATTTCTCTGATGGCTAGTGATGCAGAGCATCCTTTCAAATGCCTCTGGGCCCTCTGTATCTCCTCCTTAGAAAAGCATCTGCCCAGGTCCTTTGCCCATTTTTTGATTGGATCGTTTGTCTTCTTGGAGTAAAGTCGAGTGAGTTCTTTGTATATCTTGGAGATCAAACCTCTATCTGATGTATCATTAGCAAATATATTTTCCCAAATGGTTGGCTCCCTTTTCATTTTGCTGATGTTTTCTTTCGCCGTGCAGAAGCTTCTTATTTTGATGAGGTCCCACTTGTTTATTCTTTCCTTTATGTCCCTTGCTTTAGGAGACATATCAGTGAAAAAATGGCTGCGTGGGCTATCTGAGAGTTTCCTGCCAATGTTCTCCTCTAGAACTTTGATGGTGTTGCGACTTATATTTAAGTCTTTTATCCATCTTGAGTTGATTTTTGTGTATGGTGTCAGCTGATGATCCAATTTCAATTTTTTGCATGTAGCCATCCAGCTCTCCCAACACCATTTGTTGAAGACGCTGTTATTGCCCCATTTTATGCTTCTGCCCCCTTTGTCGAATATTAGATGTCCATAGAGACCTGGGCTTATTTCTGGGCTTTCTATTCTGTTCCACTGGTCTATGGGTCTGTTCTTGTGCCAGCACCAGATTGTTTTGAGTATAGTGGCTTTGTAGTAGAGTTTGATGTCCGGTATTGTGATCCCTCCTACTTTGTGTTTCTTTCTCAAAATTGCTGCGGCTATTCGAGGTCGTTTATGGTTCCATATAAATTTTTGAAATGTCTGTTCTATTTCTGTGAAATACGTCATTGGTATCTTAATAGGGATTGCGTTGAATCTATAAATTGCTTTTGGAAGTATGGACATTCTAAGGATATTAATTCTTCCAATCCATGTGCACGGTATATGCTTCCATTTATTTGTGTCTTCCTTAATTTCTTTTTTCAATGTTGCATAGTTTTCTGCATACAGGTCTTTTGTGTCTTTGGTTAAATTTATCCCTAGGTACTTTATCTTTTTTCGTGCTATATCGAATGGTATATTTTTCCTGATTTCTTCTTCTTCTATTGCATTGCTGGTGTACAAAAACGCCTTTGATTTCTGAATGTTGACTTTGTATCCTGCTGTTTTGCCAAATTCACTTATTAGGTTGAGAAGTTTTTTGGTAGAGTCTACAGGATTCTCTATGTACACTATTATGTCATCTGCAAACAATGATAGTTTGACTTCCTCCTTTCTTATTTGGATGCCTTTTATCTCTTTCTCTTGTCTGACCGCTGTGGCTAGGACTTCCAATACGATGTTGAAAAGAAGCGGTGAGAGCGGACATCCTTGTCGTGTTCCCGATCTTAGTGGGAAAGCTTTCAGTTTTTGCCCGTTGAGTATGATATTGGCTGTAGGTTTTTCATATATGGCCTTTATTACGTTGAGGAATGCCCCATTTATTCCCATTTTGCTGAGTGTTTTGATCATAAATGGGTTGTACTTTGTCAAATGCTTTTTCTGCATCTATCGAGATGATCATGTGGTTTTTGTCTTTTCTTTGATTTATGTGGTGTATCACGTTTACTGATTTGCGTATATTGAACCATCCCTGCATCCCTGGGATGAATCCCACTTGATCGTGGTGGATAATCTTTTTAATGTATTGCTGGATGCGGTTTGCCAATATTTTGTTGAGGATTTTAGCATCTATGTTCATCAGCGAAATTGGCCTGTAGTTTTCTTTCTTTGTAGGGTCTTTATCTGGTTTTGGGATCAGGGTGATGCTGGCCTCATAGAAGGAGTCTGGGAGTCTTCCCTCCTCTTGGATTTTTTGGAATAGTCTGAGAAGGACAGCGGTTAGCTCTTCCTTAAATGTTTTGTAAAATTCTCCTGGGAAACCGTTCCGCCCTGGGCTTTTGTGTGCTGGGAGTTTCTTGATTACTGCTTCAATTTCCCCAACTGTTATCGGTCTGTTCAAGCTTTCTGTTTCTTCCTCCTTCAGTGTTGGAAGATTATACTTTTCTAAAAATTTGTCCATTTCATCAAGATTTTCAAATTTCTTGGCATATAATTGTTCATAATAGTTCCTGATGATCATTTGTATTTCTGTGGTATCAGTTGTTATTTCACCTCTTTCATTTCTGATATTATTAATTTGGGTCCTCTCCCTTTTTTTCTTGATGAGTCTGCTTAAAGGTTTGTCCACTTTATGAATCTTTTCAAAGAACCAGCTTCTGGATTGGTTGATCCTCTGAATTATTCTTTTTGTCTCTATGTCATTCAGTTCTGCTCTAATCTTGACTATTTCCTTCCTTCTACTTGCTCTGGGATTTATTTGTTGTTGTTTCTCCAGTTCTTCAAGTTGTAGTGTTAGGTCTTTTATTTGAAATGTTTCTATCTTTTTAAGGTAAGCCTGTATTGCTATGAACTTCCCTCTCAGGACCGCCTTTGCTGTGTCCCATAGGTTTTGGACTGTTGTCTGTTCATTTTCATTTGTTTCCAGAAATTTTTTGATTTCTTCTCTTATCTCATTATTGACCCATTCATTGTTTAATAGTGTACTGTTCAGTCTCCATGAGTTTCCAAGTTTTTGAAGTTTCTCTTTGAGTTTGATTTCAAGTTTCAAGGCCTTGTGGTCTGAGAAAAAGTTTGGTATTATTTCAATTTTCCTGAATTTACTGAGGCTTGCTTTGTGTCCTATCATGTGGTCTATCTTTGAAAAACTGCCATGAGCATTTGAAAAGAATGTGTATTTTTCTTCTTTGGGATGTAAGATTCTATATATGTCAGTTAAGTCTCTTTGATTCAGTGTGTCATTCAGCGCCACGATATGTTTATTAATGTTTTGTTTGGAAGATCTGTCCATTTTTGACAGTGGGGTGTTGAAATCCCCTACTATCAGTGTGTTGCTATCTATATCTTTTTTGAAGTCATCCAACAATTTCCTTATAAACTTGGGGGCTCCTCTATTGGGAGCATATAAGTTTACAGTGTTGATGTCTTCTTGATAGATTCTTCCTTTAAGTATGATAAAGTGCCCCTCTGGGTCTCTCTTTATGGCCTTTGCTTTGAAATCGACTTTGTCTGATACAAGTATGGCAACGCCAGCCTTTTTCTCATGTCCATTTGCTTGGAATATTATTTTCCATCCCTTTACTTTCAATCTGTGTAGGTCTTTGGCTCTGAGGTGGGTCTCTTGTAGGCAGCATATGTGTGGGTCATGTTTTCTTATCCATTCAGCTACCCTGTGTCTTTTGATTGGGGCATTTAGTCCATTCACATTGAGAGATATTACTGATAGAAACTTACTCATCTTTTCTCTTTGTGCTTGTGTTCCTGTCTGTCTCATTCTTTTCCTTCATCTGCTTAAACCAGTCCCCTTAGCATATCTTGGAGTGCTGGTTTGGTAGAGATGTATTCTTTTAGCTTTCTTTTGTCTGGGAAACTCCGTATTTCTCCTTCTATTTTAATGGAGAGCCTAGCTGGGTAGAGCAGCCTTGGCTGTAGGCCCTTGCTCTTCATGGCTTGGAATATTTGGTGCCATTCCCTTCTGGCTTGTAGTGTTTCTGTTGAGAAGTCAGCTCCTAGGCGTATCGGGGCCCCCCTTGTATGTTACTTTCTCCTTCTCCCTTGCTGCCTTGAGGATTCTCTCTTTGTCTTTGACATTTGCCATTTTAATGATGATGTGTCTTGGAGTGGACCTCCTTGGGTCCTTCTTGAGTGGGGTCCTCTGTGCCTCCTGGATCCATGAGAGCCTTTCTCTCTTCAAATTAGGGGAATTTTCCATCATTACTTTTTCGAGGAGGTTCTCTATTCCTTGCTCCTCTTCTTCTCTTTCTGGTATCCCTATTATACGGATATTATTGCGTTTCAGGTTGTCCTGCATTTCCCTAAATGCTTCTTCATTCTTTTTGAGCCGTTTTTCCATTTCTTGTTCTTTCTGGGAGCTTTTTTCTACCTTGTCCTCCATCTCACTGATTCGATCCTCAGCTTCATCCAGCCTGCTTTGGATTCCTTCTACTGTGTTCTTCAATTCAGAAATGGTATTCTTCATATCCTCTTGTGTCTTCTTGATAGTTTCTATGTCCTTTTCCAGGCTGATATAGTTTGCTGTAAGATCCTGATAGTTTCTCTGCAGTTTCTCATAGTTATCTTTGAGCTGGCTGAGCTCATTGAGCTTCCTTAGAACCATTGTTTTGAATTCCATATCTGATAGTTCCCTTGCCTCTATTTCATTGAGCTCTCTCTGTGGGGAGTCCCCTTTTCCACTCATTTGGGGGGAACTTCTTTTTCTTCCCATTTTTGTGAGAGTCTGGTAAGTATTTTTGTCCTTTACTTTTCTTTCTGGGCTTGCCTCTGATGCTGTCAGTTGTTGACCCTATAGGGCCTTGGGTTGTTTGTTTGAGCCTTCCAGGAGTCTAATGCCTGTGTCTGACTCCTGCTTGGAGCAGCTCTGTGACCCCTTCGGTCAGGGCTGGGCTATTTTTTGGGATCTCTCTGAGCTCTCAGGAGAGCTCCTTGAGCGCGTTCCCAGCGCGACACGTCCCCCACCTGCCTGGGCTCGCATGTGCTTGCCCCAGACCAGGGGGCTTATTCGCGACCTCCCGTGCTCACCTGACCTCCCTGGCACGCGAGCTTCGCGGCACTGGTGAGTTTAGGGTCTTCTATTGTGTGTTTTCCCCGCTTTTGGCTCTTTGGGTGCGTTGCTTGCCCTCGCCAAATGGGGACTACGGAAATGGGAGGAAATCAGCTCTAGGACTCTCCGGTTAATCCTGTTTCTGGTCTCTCCTCCAGGGACTCTGGGCAGCTCTACTTATTTTGTGGGCTGCTCCGCAATCGCGGCGGGTAGGTCAATTTACGCCTGCCCTTGCCCCTCTGTGCAATCCCTCGCAGGCCGTATGGGTGCCAGTCTGTGTGAGGTCTTGCCGGCAGGTGCAAGCGTTCACCAGCCCGCGTGGGTCACACACATGCTCGCCAACCCTCGCCAGTCACTCGGCGCAAGTGTGCGCGCCTGCTCTGGGTGTTTTGGGGGTGTCTATGTGTGCTTTTCGGCTTTTGGCTCTTTGGGGGTGTGGCCTCTTCCTGAGCAATGGAGACTTCGGCAAGGAGAAGGAGTCAGGACTCCCCAGTTCCTCCTCCCGTTCTTTCCCCAATGCCTCCGTTTCTAGTCTCCCCTTAGGGGCCTCTGGGCAGTTCTGTGACCCCTTCGGCTGAGGATCCAACCCCTGTGCGGACTGCGTTTCAATCGCAGGCAGTCTGGTTCATGTGCGCCCCGCTTCTGCCTCTTTGGGGTCGCGCCTTTCCAGCCCACAATGGAGACTACCGAACGGAGAGGGAGTCGGGACTCCCCGGTTCCTCCTCCCGTTCTTTCCCCAATGCCTCCGTCTCCAGTCTCTCCTCAAGGCTCTCCCAGCCAGTCTGCACTCAGCCCCATAGCTCACAGGCGTACAAGCTGTGTGCGGAGCGCACAAAAGGCAGGTTAATTGATTCCCTTATGCCTGAGAGAGATGGTAGCTGCAGAGTGGGAAGTGCGTTATCACCCGGGCTCCACCGGCCGCAGTGTCAGTTCTCTTCACAAAGTTTTCCTCACCAGTCTTTTCCCAGGCACCAGCCCACCCTGCTGCCGCCTGTACCCAGTGATCAAGGAGGGTGGCTGCCGCTGCAACTTTTGCGTTTGCCCTTTAAATGTCTTTTTGCATCCCCAGCCACCTGTCTCTGGCAGAGAGCGCCCCTAAGCTTTTTGGGGTTGCGTTTTGTCTGTATTTTCTCAGCTTTAGCTGCTGTAGTTTAGGGGTTCCTGTTTATGATTCAGACCCCGTTCTTCTCGGGGGGACGCTAACTGGCTGTTTCAATGTCCCTCTGGTGCCAGTGCCCGTGTGCACCCAGTCCACCCTCTGGAGCCTCCACCGCAATTCTCACCCGTTGGGATGTGTGAGAGTCGAATCCACTGTCCGCGGCACCAAGGCTCCTCTCCCACTATCGCTCCACTGCTTTCCAGGTGATTACTCCATTATTTAGTTGCAATTCCAGTTTGGTTTTGGGAGGAGGTCAGCGTGACTCCCTTTCACTCCTCCGCCATCTTTTTCCTCAGCCTCCCAAACTCTTTTCATGAGGCCAGCATCATCCTAATTCAAAACCAGGAAAAGATACAACAAAGAAATAAAATTATAGTCCAGAATTGCTGATGAGCACAGATGCTAAAATCCTTGAGAAAATATTGGCAAACTGCATCCAGCAATACAGTGAAAAGATCATACACCATGATCAAGGAGATTTATCCCAGAGATGCAAGGATGATATAATATTCACAAATCAATAAATGTAATATCACATAAGCAAAAGGAAAGACAAAAATCACATGATCATATCAATAGATGAAGAAAAAGCATTTGATAATGTATAGCACCCATTTATGATACAAACACTCAGCAAAGTGGGAGTGGAGGGAGCATATATCAAGAAAATAAAGGCCAGATATGAGAAACCTACTGCCAATGTCATACTCAATGGGAAAAAACTAAAAGCTTTCCCACTAAGATCTAGAATAAGATGCTGTTCCAGTGGTCTGCCTTCACCACTTCTATTTAACATAGTATTGGAAGTTCCAGCCACAGCGATCAGAAAAGAAAGAGAAATAAAATGCATCCAGACTGGAAAAAAAGAAGTAAAACTGTCATTGTTTGCAGATGACATAATAGTGCACATAGAAAACTCTATAGACTCCACCAAGAAACTACTCAAACTCATAAGCGAGTAGGGCAAAGTAGTGAGATACAAAGTCAATATTCAGAAATTGAAGGCATTTTGTAGACTAACAATGAAACACCAGAAACAGAAATTATGGAAAAAATCCATTTTACTATAGCAACAAGGAAAATAAAGTACCTAGAAATAAGCCTGACCAAGGAAAAATAAAGTACCTAGAAATAAGCCTGACCAAGGAGATTAAAGACCTGTACTCAAAAAACTATAGAACATTGAAGAAAGTAATTAAGGAACATACAAACAACTGGAAGCATGTTCATGGTCTGGAAGAATTATCATCAAAATGCCCATACTACCCAAAGCAATTTATAGATACAATGTAATTCTTATTAAAATACCAATGATGTATTTCACAGAAGTAGAAGAGACATTTCAAAAATTTATATGGAACCATAAATGACCCCGAATAGCCACAGCAATTTTGAGAAAGAAACATAAAGTAGAAGGGATCACAATACTGGACATCAAAGTATATTACAAAGCCACTATACTCAAAACAATCTGGTATTGGCACAAGAACAGACTCATAGGCCAGTGGAATGGAATAGAAAGCCCAGAAATAAGCCCAGGACTATATGGGCAACTAATATTTGACAAAGAGGAAAGAAGCATTAAGTGAAGTAATAATAACCTCTTCAACAAATGGTGTTGGGAGAGCTGGATGGCTACATGCAAAAAATTGAAATTGGATCATCAGCTGACACCATACACAAAAATCAACTCAAGATGGATAAAAGACTTAAATATAAGTGGTAACACCATCAAAGTCCTAGAGGAGAACATTGGCAGAAAACGCTCAGATATCCCCCGCAGCAATATTTTCACTGATATGTCTCCTAAAGCAAGGGACATAAAGGAAAAAATAAATAAGTGGGACCTCATCAAAATAAGAAGCTTCTACAAGGCTAAAGAAAACATCAATGTTCATAGCAGCACAATTTACAAAAGCCAAGTGTTGGAAGCAACCTAAATGCCCATCAGCAGATGATTGGATCAAAAAACTATGGTACATTTACACAATGGAATACTACACAGCAGAAAGAAAAAAAGAACTACTACACTTTGCGACAGCATGGATGGAACTAGACAGCATTATGCTAAGCAAAATAAGCCAGGGGGCAAAAGACAAATACCATATGATCTCACCTATAAGCAGAACCTAACCAACAAAACAAAGATGCACGGAAAATAAGACCAACAACACTGAAAGAAAAAAGAAACCAACAGAGTCAAGAGGGAAGGAGGGTGGGGTGGGCAGGGAAAAGGAAGGGAAGGATCAAGTCAAGGAACATTTATCAACGACTTATGGACAAAGCCAAAGTGGGGAAGGATTGAGGGAGGGAGAGGGGTGAGGGGGAGGGGAATGTGGTGGGGGGAAGGCAGAGACAACTGTATTTGACAAAAATAAATAAATTAAAAATAAAAGAACGAAAAAAATACCAATGACATATTCACTGATATAGAACAAATATTTCAAAAATTTATATGGAATCGTTAACATCGCCCAATAGCTGCAGCTATATTGAGAAAGAAGGACAAAGTAGAAGGGATCGTTATACCTGATATCAAACTATATTACAAAGCCACTGTAATCAAAACAATCTGGTACTGGCATAACAATGGACACATAGAGAATCAACATGGTTTAGGAGTGAGTGGAAGTCACACTGACCTCATCCCAGGACCAATCTGGAATTACAACTAAACTATGGAGAAATCACCTGGAACAAACAACTGAACAATAGTGAGAGAGGAACCTTGTAACCTTGGAGACAGAAGAATCGGCTTTAGCACAAACGAACTGGTAAGGAGTGCGGTACAGACATGAGAAGGTGGGCGGGGCACCCACGGGTGGCAGCACGAGAAGGATATTGAAACAGCCAGTTGGATCTCCGTGAGAAGAGCAGGGTCTAAACAAAAAGCAGGGATCTCTTGCCCACAGCACCAAAGCCCAGAAACTACATAGAAAGCAGCCAGCTGTGAAAAGCGGCAGGGTTGCTCTCTGTCAGAGACAGGCAGCTGGAGATGCAAAGAGCCTTCTATAGGGCCAACGCAAAATTTCTATTTGCAGCTACTTACCCTGGTCTCCGGCAAAGGTGGGGACAGAGTTGTCTAGAGGTGCATGATGAGACTGAGGAAAGAGACTTTGGGAGAGAACTGAGAGAGTAGCCTGAAGGATCCCAGTGTGGACTCCTCCCCCTTAGGGCAGCAGTGTGAAAGGACCCAATAGTCCCACTCTCAGGAGAGACTCGGACCCGCGCTGAGCTGTCTAAGGTGCCCTGCTGAGTTCAGAGAGAATAGATTAACAGCTGAAGGAGACATCTACAGACAGCAGATTCCTGGAAGTCTCGAACAGACTGCCTAAGGTCAGACAGGGGCAACATCTGACATCAACAGAGGCAGAGCCAGAAAATAAAAACAGCGGTCTCCAACCATAGAAGTTCCCACCACAAAGTCAGGAAATCAACAGATCAATTTAAGAAGCAGAAGCAAAAAAAGAGTCTCACAATAATGGGAAGACAAAGAAATAGACACCACTTAAAGGGAAAGGAGGAATCCCCAGAAAGAGAACTAAATGAAATAGAGGCAAGGGAACTATCAGATATTGAGTTCCAAACAATGGTTCTAAGCAAGGTCAATGAGCTCAGAGAGAATTACCAAACATTACAGGGAAGCTACGAGGCCTTACTGCAAACTATATCAGTATGAAAAAGGACATAGAAACTATCAAGAAGACACAAGAGGAAATGAAGAATACAATTTCTGAACTGAAGAACACAGTAGAAGGAATCAAAAGCAGGCTGGATGAAGCCGAGGATCGAATCAGTGAGATGGAGGGCAAGGTAGAAAGAAGCTCCCAGAAAGAACAAGAAATGGAAAAAAGACTCAAAAAGAATGAAGAGGCATTCAGGGAAATGCAGGACAACCTGAAACGCAATAATACCCACATAATAGGGATACCAGAAAGAGAAGAAGAGGGGCAAGGGATAGAGAACCTCCTTGAAAAAGTAATGATGGAAAATTTCCCCAATTTGAGGAGAGAAAGGCTCTCATGGATCCAGGAGGCACAGAGGGCCCCACTCAAGAAGGACCCAAGGAGGCCCACTGCAAGACACATCATCATTAAAAGGGCAAATGTCAAAGACAAAGAGAGAATCCTCAAGGCAGCAAGGGAGAAGGAGAAAGTAACATACAAGGGGGCCCCGATACACCTAGGAGCTGACTTCTCAACAGAAACACTACAAGCCAGAAGGGAATGGCAACCAATATTCCAAGTAATGAAAAGCAAGGGCCTACAACCAAGGCTGCTCTACCCAGCAAGGCTCTCAATTAAAATAGAAGGGGAAACAAGGAGTTTCCTAGACAAAAGAAGGCTAAAAGAATACATCTCTACCAAACCAGCACTACAAGATGTGCTAAAAGGATTGGTTTAAGAAGATGAAATAAAAGAGTGAGAAAGAGAAAAACACAGGTACAAAGAGAAAAAAAGAATAGGTTTCTAACAGTAATAACTCTCAATGTAAATGGACTAAATGCCCCAATCAAAAGACACAGGATAGCTGAATGGATAAGAAAACATGACCCACACATATGCTACCTACAAGATACCCACCTCAGACCTGCACATATTGAAAGTAAAGGGATTGAAAAAAATATTCCAAGCAAATTGGCAAGAGAAGAAACCAGGGGTTGCAATACTTATATCAGACAAAATAGAGTTCAAAACAAAGGTCATAAAAAGAGATCCTGACGGGCACTCTATAATATTTAACGGAAGAATCTATCAAGAAGACATCAACATTGTAGACTTACATGCTCCCAATATAGGAGCCCCCAAGTATATAAGGAAAATCTTGGACGACTTCAAAAAAGATATATACAGCAACACACTGATAGTAGGGGATTTCAACACCCCACTGTCAAAAATGGACAGATCTTCCAAACAAAAATCAATAAGGATATTGTGGAGCTGAATGACGCACTGAATCAAATAGACTTAACTGACATATATAGAACCTTACAACCCAAAGGAACAAAATACACATTCTTTTCAAATGCACATGAACTTTTTCAAAGATAGACCACATGATAGGACACAAAGCAAACCTCTGCAAATTCAGGAAAATTGAAATAATACCAAACATTTTCCCGGACCACAAGGCCTTGAAACTCGAAATCAACCTCAAAGAGACACTTCAAAAACTTGCAAACTCATGGAGACTGAACAGTACACTATTAAACAATGAATGGGTCAATAAGGAGATAAGAGAAGATATCAAAAAATTTCTGGAAACAAATGAAAATGAACAGACAACAGTCCGAAACCTATGGGACACAGCAAGGGCAGTCCTGAGAGGGAAGTTCATAGCAATACAGGCCTACCTAAAAAAGATAGAAACATTTCAAATAAAAGACCTAACACTACAACTTCAAGAACTGGAGAAACAACAACAAATAAATCCCAGAGAAAGTAGAGGAAGGAAATAGTCAAAATTAGAGCAGAATTAAATGACATAGAGACAAAAGGAACAATTCAGAGGATCAACCAATCCAGAAGATGGTTCTTTGAAAAGATAAATAAAATTGACAAGCCTTTAAGCAGACTCATCAAGACAAAAAGGGAGAGGACCCAAATTAATAATGTCAGAAATGAAAGAGGAGAAATAACAACTGATGCCACACAAATACAAATGATCATCAGAAACTATTAGGAACAATTATATGCCAAGAAATTTGAAAATATTCATGAAATGGGCAAATTTTTAGAAAAGTATAATCTTCCAACACTGAAGGAGGAAGAAACAGAAAGCTTGAACAGACCCATAACAGCTGGGGAAATGGAAGCAGTAATCAAGAAACTCCCGGCACACAAAAGCCCAGGGCGGAACGGTTTCATAGGAAAATTTTACGAAACATTTAAGGAAGAGCTAACCGCTGTCCTTCTCAGACTATTCCAAAAAACCCAAGAGGAGGGAAGACTCCCAGACTCCTTCTATGAGGCCAGCATCACCCTGATCCCAAAACCAGATAAAGACCCTACAAAGAAAGAAAACTACAGGCCAATTTCGCTGATGAACATAGATGCTAAAATCCTCAACAAAATATTGGCAAACCGCATCCAGCAATACATTAAAAAGATTATCCACCACGATCAAGTGGGATTCATCCCAGGGATGCAGGGATGGTTCAATATATGCAAATCAGTAAACGTGATACATCACGTAAATAAAAGAAAAGACAAAAACCTCATGATCATCTCGATAGATGCAGAAAAAGCATTTGATAAGGTACAGCACCCATTTATGATCAAAACACTCAGCAAAATGGGAATAAATGGGGCATTCCTCAACATAATAAAGGCCATATATGAAAAACCTACAGCCAATATCATACTCAAAGGACAAAAACTGAAAGCTTTCCCACTAAGATCGGGAACACGACAACGATGTCCGCTCTCACCACTTCTTTTCAACATCGTATTGGAAGTCCTAGCCACAGCGGTCAGACAAGAGAAAGAGAGAAAAGGCATCCAAATAAGAAAGGAGGAAGTAAAGCTATCATTGTTTGCAGATGACATAATAGTGTACATAGAGAACCCTGTCGACTCTACCAAAAAACTCCTCAACCTAATAAGTGAATTTGGCAAAACAGCAGGATACAAAGTCAACATTCAGAAATCAAAGGCATTTTTGTACACCAGCAAGGCAATAGAAGGAGAAGAAATCAGAGAAAAAATACCATTCAATATAGCAAGGAGAAAAATAAAGTACCTAGGCATAAATTTAACCAAAGAGGTAAAAGACCTGTACGCAGAAAAGTATACAACATTGAAAAAAGAAATTAAGGAAGACACAAATAAATGGAAGCATATACCGTGCTCATGGATTGGAAGAATTAATATCATCAAAATGTCCATACTACCCAAAGCAATTTATAGGTTCAACGCAATCCCTATTAAGATACCAATGACATATTTCACAGAAATAGAACAGACATGTCACAAATTTATATGGAACCATAAACGACCCCGAATAGCCACAGCAATTTTGAGAAAGAAACACAAAGTAGGAGGGATCACAGTACCGGACATCAAACTGTACTACAAAGCCACTATACTCAAAACAATCTGGTGCTGGCACAAGAACAGACCCATAGACCAGTGGAACAGAAAAGAAAGCCCAGAAATAAGCCCAGGTCTCTATGGGCATCTAATCTTTGACAAAGGGGGCAGAAGCATAAAATGGAGCAATAATAGCCTCTTCAACAAATGGTGTTGGGAGAGCTGGACGGCTACATGCAAAAAATTGAAATTGGATCATCAGCTGACACCATACACAAAAATCAACTCAAGATGGATAAAAGACTTAAATATAAGTCGCAACACCATCAAAGTCCTAGAGGAGAACATTGGCAGGAAACTCTCAGATAGCCCACGCAGCAATTTTTTTCACTGATATGTCTCCTAAAGCAAGGGACATAAAGGAAAGAATAAACAAGTGGGACCTCATCAAAATAAGAAGCTTCTGCACGGCAAAAGAAAACATCAGCAAAATGAAAAGGGAGCCAACCCTATGGGAAAATATATTCGCTAATGATACATCAGATAGAGGTTTGATCTCCAATATATATAAAGAACTCACTCGACTCCACTCCAAGAAGACAAACGATCCAATCAAAAAATGGGCTAAGGACCTGGGCAGACGCTTTTCCAAGGAGGAGATACAGAAGGCCCAGAGGCATTTGAAAGGATGCTCAGCATCACTAGCCATCAGAGAAATGCAGATCAAAACCACAGTGAGGTACCACCTCACACCGGTCAGAATGGCCATCATAAACAGATCCACAAACAACAGGTGCTGGCGAGGCTGTGGAGAAAAGGGAGCCCTAGGACACTGTGGGTGGGAATGCAGACTGGGGCAGCCATTGTGGAAAGCAGTGTGGAATTTCCTCAAAATGCTGAAAATGGAACTGCCTTTTGATCCGGTGATTCCCCTGCTGGGACTATACCCTAAGAACACCAAAACTCCAATTCAAAAGAACCTATGCACCCCAATGTTCATAGCAGCACAATTGACAATAGCCAAGTGTTGGAAGCAACCTAAATGCCCATCAGTAGATGATTGGATCAAAACATCATGGTACATATCCACAATGGAATACTACGCAGCAGAAAGAAAAAAAGAACTACAAAACTTTGCGACAGCATGGATGGAACTGGAGAACATTATGCTAAGTGAAATAAGCCAGGGGGTGAAAGACAAATACCCTATGATCTCACCTATAAGTGGAACCTAACCAACAATACAAAGATGCAAGGAAAATATGACCAGCAACACTGAAAGGAAGAGAAATCAACAGAGACAAGAGGGAAGGGGGGGGCGGGGAAATGGAAGGGAAGGGGAAAGTCAAGGAACATATAGCAAGGACTCATGGACAAAACCAAAGGGGAAGAGCTGAGGGAGGGAAGGAGGGAGGGGGCAAGGGAAAGTGGTCGGGGGGAGGCAGAGACAAATGTATTTAACAAATAAATAAATAAATAAATAAATAAATAAATAAATAAATAAATAAAAATTTAAAAAAATAATCTAACCCTATAGCTTACAGCTTCAAGAACTGGTGAAACAACCGACAAAGCCCAGAGCAAGTAGAAGGAAGGAAATAATCAAGATCAAAGTAGAACTAAATGACATATAGACTAAAAGAACAATTCAAAGGATCAACAAAATCAGGAGTTGGTTCTTTGAAAAGATAATCAATACAACAAGCCTTCAAGTGGGCTCATCACACAAAAAAAAGGGAGAGGACCCACATAAAATCTGAAATGAAAGAAGAGAAATTACCACCAATGCCACAGAAATACAAAGGATTGTAAGAAATTACTATGAACAACTATATGCCAAGAAATTTGAAAACTTGGGTGAAATGGACTAGTTTCTAGAAAAATATAATCTTCCAAAACTGAATGAAAAAGAAGCAGAAAGCCTGAGCAGACCAATAAGAGCTGGTGAAATTGAAGCAGTAATCAAAAAACTCCCAGCACACAAAATCCTTGGTTTGGATGGTTTCACAGGAGAATTTTACAAAACATTTAAGGAAAAGCTAACCCCTATCCTTCTCAGACTGTACCAAAATATCCAAGAAGAAGGATGACTCCCAAACTCTTTCTATGAGGTCAGCACCATCCTAATTCCAAAACCAGATAGAGACACAACAAAGAAAGAAAACTACAGACCAATATAGTTGATGAACTTAGACACTAAAATCCCCAACAAAATATTGGCAAACCGCATCCAGCAATACATTAAAAAGATCATCCACCATGAACAAGTGGGATTCATCCCTGGGTTGCAAAGTTGGTACAACATTAACAAATTAATAAACATAATACATTACATACACAAAAGGAAAGACAAAAAGCACATGATCATATCAATAGCAGCCGAAAAAGCATTTGATAAGGGACAGCACCCATTTATGATTAAAAAAACACTCAGCAAAGTGGGAATTGAGGGCGCATACATCAACACAGTAAAGACCCGATATAAGAAACCTACTGCCAACCCCATACTCAAGGGCAAAAACTAAAAGCTTTCTGACTAAGATCAGGGTCAAGACAAGGGTGTCTGCTCTCACAACTTCTATTCAACATAGTATTGGAAGTTCTAGCCACAGCGATCACACAAGAAAGAGAAATAAAAGGCATCCAAATTGGAAAGGAGGAAGTAAAAATGTCATTGTTTGCAGATGACATAATAGTGTACAAAGAAAACCCTATAGACTCCACCAAGAAACTGCTCAGTCTGATAAGTGAGTTTGGCAAAGCAGTGGGATACAAAGTCAATACTCAGAAATTGAAGGCATTTTTGTACACCAACAATGAAATATCAGAAACAGAAATCAGGAAAAAAATTCCATTTGTTATAGCAACACGAAAAATTAACTACCTAGGAAAAACATAGCCAAGGAGGTAAAGACCTGTACACAGAAAACTGCACAACGCTGAAGAAAGAAATTAAGGAAGACACAAATAACAAAACATACCGGGTTCATGGATTGCAAGAATTAACATCATCAAAATGTCCATACTATCCAAAGCAATTTATATGTTCAATGCAATCCCTATTAAAATACCAATGACATATTTCACAGATACAGAACAAGTATTTCAAAATTTTACATGGAACCATAAACAACCCTGAATAGCTGCTGCATTTTGAGAATGAGGAACAAAGTAGGAGGAATTATAATACCTGACATCAAACTATTGTAAAAATAGCCTCCTCGACAAATAGTGTTGGGTGATCTGGACAGCTACATGCAATAAAATAAAACTCAACCGCCAACTTACATCATACACAAAAATAAACTCAACATGGATAAAAGTCTTAAATTTAAGTTGGGACACCATAAAAGACCTAGAGAAGAACATAGTCAGGAAAATCTCAGGTGTTCCATGCAGCAATGTTTTCACCAATATTTCCCATAGAGCAAGGGATATAAAGGAAAGAATAAACAAATGGGACTTCATCAAAATAAAAGTATTCTGCATGGCTAAAGAAAACATCAGAGAAATGAAACGAGAACCAACCGTATGGGGAAAATATATTTGCCAATGATGCCTCAGATAAGGGTTTGATCTCCAAAATATATAGAGAACTCACATGACTCCACTCCAGAAAGACAAACAATCCAATTGAAAAATGGGCAAAGGACCTGAAGAGACACTTCTCCAAGGAGGACATACAAAGGGCCCAGAGACATATGAAAGGGTGCTAAGCATCACTAGCCATCAGAGAGACGCAAATTAAAACCACAGTGAGATACCACTTCACGCCAATCAAAATGGCTATCATAAACAAATCCAAAAACAATAAGTGCTTGGTAGGTTGTGGAGAAAATGAACCTTAGTACATTGGTTGGAATGCAGACTGATGCAGCCACTGTGGAAAACAGTACAGAATTTCCTTTAAAAAACTAAAAATAGGAATGCCTTTTGACCTGGCAATTCCACTGCTGGGATTATACCCTAAGAATCCTGAAACACCAGTTCAAAAGAACCTATGCACCCCAGCGTTCATTGCAGCACAATTTACAATAACCAAGTGTTGGAAGCAACCTAAATGCCCATCAGTAAATGAATGGATCAAAAAACTATGGTACATTTATACAAGTGAATACTATGCAGCACAGAGAAAGAAGGAACTTCTACCCTTCATGGCAACATGGATGGAACTGGAGAGCATTATGCTAAGTAAAATAAGCCAGGTGGTGAAAGACAAATACCATATGATCTCACCTATAAGTGGAACCTAATCAACAAAACAAACAAGCAAGCAAAATATAACCAAAGACACTGAAATAAAGAACAAACTGACAGTAACAAGAGGGGTTGGGGTCGGGGGGTAACAGGAGAAAGAATGGGAAGGGCCCTCCAGGAACTCATATAAAGGACCCATGTACGTAGCTCAAGGTGGGTAGGATTGAGTGTGGGTGGTAGGGGTGGGTGGTGTGGGGGCAAGTTGTGGCAGGAAAATGGAGACAACTGTACTTGAACAACAATAAAAAAATGGAAAAATTAAAACCATGCAAATAATGAGAAAAAAACAAGGTATAATTTTTCTCAGCAGAATCCAGTGCTTTCCCACAGGCCAGTCCTTCTTTATCCAACTCTGGCAATATCAGACACCATCCCCATCTAGCTCTAGGTAGCCTGCTAGAGGTCAAAAGTGATCCACAGTCTGTGGCTGTCTCCTTTTGGCTTGGCTGCATCTGGGATGGTCCCCACTGCTCTGCTCTGCTGGCTTTTCAGGAGCACAAGGCCCAGGAGTGAGTCATCCAATGTCCAAAAACACCGCAGGTGCCACCTCCACGTGCCTCTATCTGCAGTTCTGCCATTAATCTTAGCCTTTATGCTCATCGGTCTTACTGAGAGAGCTTCTGTGCATTCAAGAGGATGGACCCCCTGAATCTCCCCTTGCTGGCTTTGTTCAGACTTCAGGAAAGATGGTGGGTGTGTTCCCCTGCCCTTGCGCCACATGTCTTCGTCTGTCCCAGACTACTTCCAACAATGTACAGTTTCTGATTACTTAGCTCTCCATTTCATGTGAGGAGCCAATCTGTGTCAAAGGATCAGCTCTTTTCTGCCTGGCACTATGGCAGCTCTGGATAGGAGCTGAGGCTGGGCAGGGCCCTGATTTCCCTTGCTGCTCCAATTTCTGAAATCTATGTATTCTCTGGTTTCAGTGGAATAGAGCCTAAGGAAACAGCATGTCTTGTTGCAGCTGAAAAAAGTTCAGAAAGGTCTCCCTGGGCATCTCCATTTCTTTCCCCTGCAGATATGTTCCCAGCAGGGGCTCCTGAGCCTGGCTGCACAGTTCTGCAGGAGGCAGGTGAGCATGCTCTTCCCTTCCTAGATGTTTTTACTCTGCAGCGGTGGCAGTGGGGGAGAGGGGGGTCTGTCTGGCTGCAAAGAATTTCTGGCACTCCTCTTGCCCATCTAACTCCCAACCCATTGCCTTTGTAGGAGACACAGTCCAGAACCCTGTGTTCTGCACAGCCTCTGGCCTGCTAGCTGAGTTGGGTGGGGCCCAGCAAACCCCTTGTTGTACAACTCTCTAAACTCCCTGTCCAGCTGGATTCAGTGGAAAGGAACTGTGCTTTCAATCTGGTCTCTTTGCTGGAAGAGCAGCTGTATTTAAGATCTTTTCCCAGCCACGTTTCAGCTCCTTTTTAAAAGACTCTATCTGGTACTCATACCACAGTACTGAATCTCTATCTGATTCTCTGTGCATACTCCAGCCCCACAAAACAACATGTCTTTCACAGTCATGGCTGGCTGCAGCCCGTCAGTGCCTCTGACAGACCCAACCTGATCATTGTAGGAAATTAAGTCCCTATTTGGAACTCTCCGGATTGGTGCTACCATTATAGATGGGTTGTTCACTGTGTGCATGTAGCCTGGGTCTCCCAGACTCTATATATCCTCCCAAGCCTCTCCCAGTTAGAGTTGGGGATCCCTGTGTGAGACTAGGGCCTCCTGCTCCAAGATGGGAGGGAACTCCAAAGCTGTGATTTCTGTCTGGTCTCTCCACTACTGCAGACACCATGCACAGGGTATTTCCCCTTCAACTTATAACACCTCCTTACTAGATGGTACAAAGCATCTTATGTACTCCTTGGCTTCAAAATTTCATATCAGCTAAGATTCTATTGATTGTTGGGATTAATAGTCAGAAGATCAGCTGAAAATCAGAGGTTGGGGCAAGAGCAAGTGGATTCAGCTTCCACCTACTTGGCTGTGATTGTAGGGTCTCCTTGAATTGTTTAAAAATTGTTATCCTCTTCCTCTCAATCTATGGTCCCTGAAGTGCAGGCCTGTTTTCTGAGGCCAGCTGTTGCAAGGTGGTGGGAGAAAAGGTTTCAACAGTGGCTCACATATGCAGCAGGTGAAGGGAGCACAGGTCACATGCTTGGTGGTGTTGAAGAAAGAACTTCACGGGTTTCCATCTCTTCCTGTGCTCTCTTTCTCTAAGTGGGCCAATGAACAGAAAACCTTTCCCTTCACTCCTCTGTATCTAACATAACCCATTGACGTTAGATGCCACTGGCCCTGTATTATTGCAGACTGGACCACTGAAGCAGGCGTAGAATGCCCTCTTCCCACACCCCATGTTATTATTCACTTCCTGAGCTCTGAAAGGAAGACAGTCTATGGGAATATCTGCCTCTTCCTGTACCTCATCTGTACATGCAAGGTAGGCCTGGAGGCCTGGAGGCCTGGAGGTCAGCACCTGGCTGACCCAGAAAGGGACACTCCAAGTCTGCTCTGTTGGTATATAAGGATTCCACAAATTTAAAGAACAAGGGTCACATCATAACTTCAGATCTAAATCTTCAAATTTAGCTTTTATCAGAGAATCCAATATTGAAAGTTAGAGATATGGAACATACATCCAAATTTTCCTGGGATAGTCCCAGTTTATGCTTTTTTTTTGGCATAGTTATTAAATGTCTCCTTTCATTCTCAAAAGTTTCCCAATTTGGACAATAAATTATAGGGTGCATATGCAGATTAAGGAAATATGCACTTACCCTCTCTGTGGCTGGTATAATTTTTTTTCCTTCATAATGAGATTGCTGAAAACAAAAGACCAGACAACCCAAGGATTACAACAGACTCATAGCCAAAAAAGAAAAAAGAAAAAGAAAAAAATGGTGGGAGGAGGAATGTAGGAGTGTCAGAATGATGAAAGTGGAGGCTCCAGAGCAAGCAGTGATGGAGGGGAGTGTGAGTGATATGATTTGGGTTACCTAACCCCTTCCTGATGGTACAAGTGTCATGGCTTATCAATCCCTGGTTTTAGCAGAAGTCGTTGTTACCAGGGAAGGAAGCAGCAGGTCTGTCCTGCAGGGAAGTACATATTGCTCCAATCAGTTGTTTGCCTGGCTCCCAGCTGGCACCCACAAAACCCCAGGCATCCAGTACTCTCACCTTTCAATGTCTACCGTATACTTCTCACCTTGGCCTGCACCTCCAAATTTGTTCCCAGGACCTCCAACTTCTGCCCCTAGCCACATTCTAGCCTGCTCTTTTCCATGTGAAAAGAGACCTGCCTCTGAGGGAGAGACCTACAGGTACCCATGTACTGAGGATAAAAAAACACCAAGCCAAATGTGCCACACTTCTATACCGCATCCTCTAATTCAGTTTCTGGTTTTAGAAAGAGACACACATAAGAGAGAATTGAGTTAACCATAATCCTTGTTTCATAACAGCCTAGTAAGTGATTCATGCATGGCCCTTGTTTATTTATTTTAATAACATAAGGGACCCCCACTTAGGTATTACCTGACCCAAGAACTAGACTATTACCAGTAACCTATAAACTCCTCCCCGTTGATCCTCCTGACTCTCCTTACTCCCACCAGAGCCAACCAACCCTAAGCTAAATTTTGTGCTTGGCATTTCCTTGATTTGTATTGCAAAAAAAAAAAAAAAAAAAAAAAAGGTATCATATTGGACGTAGTCCTCTGGAACTTGCTTTTTCATATTTTTACTAAAACTTATCCATGTTGAACGTACAACTTCAACTCACCCATTCACTCCGTTACATAATACACCATTGTGTGAATATACCACATCTGGTTTGTCTATTAATCCACTGATGGACACTTTTGGCTATTGTGAATAATGCTGGTATCAACATAGGTGTATTGCCTTGTCTTTTGATGAAGAAATATGCTTATTTTTTTAAAGTCAGGTTTATTAAGCTATAAGTTACATTTACCCTTTTTAAGTATAACATTCTATAAATTCTGAAAACACATACAGTTATATCACAATCAAGACAGAGCATTTCTATCACTCCAAAAACTTCCTCTCTGTCCCCTTTGTAATCAGTCTCTTCCCTGGTAATACCCTGGTAATCAGTATTTGTTCTCTGTCCCTAGAGATTTGACTTTTCCAAAATGTGATATACATAGAATCACAGCTATTTGAGAAGAGCTTATTCCATTTATCACAATGCATTTGAGATTAATCCACATTGTTGCTTATATTTGCAATTCTTTAGTTTTTCATTGTATGGGTGAGCCTATAGTTGGTTTTATCCAGTTTACATTGTTTTCTAAGCTGAGGAACATGTGGTTGTTTCCAGTTTGGGACAATTACAAATAAAGCCACTATAAATTTTACATACAAGTTTTTGTGTGACATAAATTGTTGGGGTTTTTGTAAAGACTTTCTTGTGAGCATTTAATCTATTTACTTTAAAATTATTTTTATTTTGTTTATTTATTTCTCTTTTTTTGATCCATTTCTAATTTTTTTTTATTTTTTCAAATACATTTGTTTCCCTTTACCCGTCACCGCTTTCCCCGGGCCACCTACCTCCACCTCCCCCACTCAATCCTTCCCCTCCCTGGCTTCATACCTGTGTCCCTCACACTTGTTCCTTGATCTGACCCTTCCCCTTCCCCTCCCCGCTACGCCCCTCCCTTCCTCCCATCCCCATCAGTTTCTTCTTTCTTTCATTGTTGTTGCTCATATATTCTTTGCCTGCTTGCTTTGCTGATTAGGTTGCACTTATAGGTGAGATAATATGGTTTTTGTCTTTCACTGCCTGGATTATTTCACTTAGCATAATGCACTCCAGCTCCATCCATGTTCTCGTGAGGGGTAGTAGCTCTTTCTTTCTTTCTGCTGTGTAGTATTCCTTTGTGAAAATGTACCACAGTTTTTAGTTCCACTCATGTACTGATGGGCACTTAGGTTGCTTCCAATATTTGGCTATTGTAAATTGTGCTGCTATGAACATTGGGATGCATAGGTTCTTTTGAACTAGTTTTTTGGGATTCTTAGGGTATAGTCCCAGCAGTGGAATCGCTGGGTCCAAAGGCAGTTCAATTTTTAGCTTTTTGAGGAAATTCCACATTGTTTTCCACAGTGGCTACACCAGTCTGCGTTCCCACCAACAGTGTACTAGGGCTCCCTTTTCTCCACAGCCTCCCCAGCAACTGTTGTTTGTTGATCTGTTTATGATGGCCATTGTGACTGGTATGAAGTGGTATCTCATTGTGCTTTTAATTTGCATTTCTCTGATGGCTAGTGATGCTTAGCATCCTTTCATATGTCTCTGGGCCTTGTGTATGTCCTCCTTGGAAAAGTGTCTGTTCAGGTCCTTTGCCCATTTTTCAATTGGATTGTTTGTCTTTCTGGAGTGGAATCATGTGAGTTCTTTATATATTTTGGTGATCAAACCCCTGTCTGAGGTATCATTGGCAAATATATTTTCCTATACAGTTGATTCTCTTTTCATTTTGCAGATGTTTTCTTTAGCCATGCGGAAGCTTCTTATTTTGATGAATTCCCATTTGTTTATTCTTTCCTTTATGTCCCTTGCTTTAGGGGACATATTAGTGAAAAAATTGCTGCATGGGATATCTGAGAGTTTCCTGCCAATGTTCTACTCTAGGACTTTTATGGTGTCACAACTTATATTTAAGTCTTTTTTCCATCTTGAGTTTATTTTTGTGTATGGTGTTAGTTGGTGGTCAAATTTCAATTTTTTGCATGTAGCTGTCCAGCTCTCCCAACACCATTTGTTGACGAGGCTATTTTTACTCTAATTTATGCTTCTGCCCCCTTTGTGAAATATGAATTGACCATAGAGACATGGGTTTATTTCTGGGCGCTCTATTCTATTCCACTGATCTGTGTCTGTTCTTGAGCCAGTACTGGTCTGTTTTAATGACAGTGGCCTTGTAATATAGTTTTATGTCCAGTATTGTGATCCCTCCTGCTTTGTTTTTCTTCCTCAAAAGTGCTTCAGCTATTTGGGGTCATTTATGATTCCATACAAATTTTTGAAATGTCTGTTTTATGTCAGTGAAATATGTCATTGGTATTTTAGTAAGGATTGTGTTGAATCTATAAGTTGCTTTGGGTAGTATGGACATTTTGATGATGTTAATTCTTCCAATCCATGAACGCAGTATATGTTTTGTTACTTGTGTCTTCCTTAATTTCTTTCTTCAGAGTTGTATAGTTTTCTGCATACAGATCTTTTACCTCCTTGGTTAAATTTATTCCTAGGTTCTTTATTTTTCTTGCTGCTATAGCAAATGGGATTTTTTTCCTGATTTCTGCTTTTGATATTTCATTATTGGTGTACAAAAATGTCTTCGATTTCTGAATATTGACTTTGTATCCTGCTGTTTTGCCAAATTCACTTATTAGGTCAAGTAGTTTTTTGGTGGCATCTACAGGGTTTTCTTGTATACTATCATGTCATGTGCAAATAATGATAGTTTTACTTCCCTATTTCCAATTTGGATGCCTTTTATTTCTTTTTCTTGTATGACTTCTGTGGGTAGGACTTCCAATACTATGTTGAATAGAAGTGGTGAAAGCAGACATCTTTGACTTGTTCCCGATCCAAGTGGGAAAGCTTTTAGTTTTTTCCCTCTGAGTGTGTTGTTGGCTGTAAGTTTTTCATATATAGCCTTTATTATGTTGAGGTATGCCCCCTTTATTCCCATTTTTCTGAGTGTTTTTATCATAAATGTGTGCTGTACATTATCGAATGCTTTTTCTGCCTCTATCGAGATGATCATGTGGTCTTTGTCTTTCCTTTTGTTTATCTGATGTATTACATTTATTGACTTGCATATATTGAACCATCCTTTCGTCCCTGGCATGAATACCACTTGATCATAGTGGATGATCTTTTTAATGTATTGCTGAGTGCAGTTTGCCAATATATCGTTGAGGAATTTAGCATCTATGATCATCAGCGATATCAGTTTGTAGTTTTCTTTCTTGGTTCTGTCTTTATCTTGTTTTGTGATTAGGATGATGCTGGACTCATAAAAAGACTTTGGGAGTTTTCCCTCATCTTGGATTTTTTGGAATAGTCTGAGAAGGGCAGGGGTTAGCTCTTCCTTTAATGGTTTATAAAATTCCCCTGTGAAACTGTCTGGCCCAGGGCTTTTGTGTGCCGGGAGTTTTTTGATTACTGCTTCAATTACCCAGCTGTTATCAGTCTGTTCAGGCTTTCTGCTTCTTCTTCATTCAGTCCTGGAGGGTATACTTTTCTAGAAATTTGTCCATTTCATCGAGGTTTTCAAATTTCTTGGCATATAATTGCTCATAGTAATTTTTTACAATCCTTTGTATATCTGTGGTATCAGTTGTTATTTCTCCTCTTTCATTTCTGATATTATTTATTTCAGTCCTCTCCCTTTTTCTTTTGTGATGAGCCCATTGAAGGCTTGTCAATTTTGTTTATGTTTTCAAAGAACCAGCTGCTGGATTGGTTGATTCTTTTTTTTAATTTTTTTATTTATTTTTTCAAATACATTTGTCTCTGCCTACCCCCCACCACTTTCCCTTGTCCGCTCCTTTCTTCCCTCCCTCAGCTCTTCCCCTTTGGTTTTGTCCATGATTCTTTGAATTATTCTTTTAGTCTCTATCTCATTCAATTCTGCTCTGTGCTTCATTATTTCCTTCCTTCTACTTGCTCTGGGCTTTGTCTGTTGTTGTTTCTCCAGTTCTTGAAGCTGTAGCATTAGGACATTTATTTGAAATGTTTCTATCTTTTTTTGGGTAGGCCTGTATTATTATGAACTCCCCTCCCAGGACAGCCTTTGCTGTGTCCCATAGGTTTTTGACTGTTGTCTGTTCATTTACATTTTTTTGCAGAAAAATTTTGATTTCTTCTCTTATATCATTATTGACCCATTTATTGTTTAATAGCATGCTATTCAGTCTCCATGAGTTTGAACATTTTTGATTTTTTTCCTTGAGGTTGGTTTCCAGTTTCAAGCCCTTGTGGTCTGAGAAAATGCTTGTAAATATTTCAGTTTTCCTGAATTTATTGAGGCTTGTTTTGTGTCCTATCATGTGGTCTATCTTTGAAAAAGTTCCATGTGCATTTGAAAAGAATGTGTATTTTGCTTCTTTAGGATGGAAGGTTCTATATATGGCAGTTAAAACCATTTGATCTAATGCATCATTCAGTTCCACAATATCCTTGCTGATGTTTTGTTTGGAAGATCTGTCCATTGTTGACAGTGGGGTGTTAAAATCCCCTGTAATCAGTGTGTTACTGTCTATATCTTTCTTGAAGTCATCCAAGATTTTCCTTACATATTTGGGTGCACTTATGTTGGGTGCATATATTTTACAATGTTTATGTCTTCTTGATGGATTCCTCCTTTGAGAATTATACTGTGTCCCTCTGGGACTCTTCTCAAGGCCTTTGTTTTGAAGTCTGTTTTGTCCAATATAAGTATTGCTACTCCTGCTTTTTTTTTTTCCTGTCCATTTGCATGGAATATTTATTTTCCATCCCTTTACTTCCAGTCTCTGCAGGTCCTTTGTTCTGAGGTGGGTCTCTTGGAGGCAGCATATGTGTAGGTAATGTTTTCTTATCCATTCAGCTATCCTATGTCTTCTGATTGGGACAATCTATTTACATTTAAAGTTATTATTGATAGGTACTTATTCATTTTTTTTCCTTTGTACCTGTGTTCTTCTCTTTCTCACTCTTTTTCTTCATCTTTTTAAACCAGTCTCTTTAGCGTATCTTCTAGTGCTGGTTTAGTGGAGGTCTATTCTTTTAGCCATTTTTTTCTGAGAGGCTCCTTATTTTGCCTTCCATTTTAATTGAGAGCCTTGCTGGGGAGAGCAGCCTTGGTTGCAGGCTTTCACTTTTCATGACTTGGAATATTTCTTGCCATTCCCTTATGGCTCATAGAGTCTGTTCAGAATCAGCTGCTAGTTGTATCAGGGCTGCCTTTTATGTTACTACCTGTTTGTCCCTTGCTGCCTTTAGGATTCTTTCTTTGTTTTTGATATTTGCCATTTTAATGATGATGTGCCTTGGAGTGGACCTCACTGGGTTCCTCTTGAATGGGACCTTCTGTGCTTCCTGGACTTGTAAGACTTTTTCTTTCCTCAAATTAGGGAAGTTTTACATCATTACCTTTTCAAATAGGTTCTCTATCCCTTGCTCCTCCTCTTCTTCTGGTATTCCTAGTATATGGATATTATTACATTTCATGTTGTCTTGCATTTCCCTAAATGCCTCTTCATTCTCTTTGAGTCTTTTTTTCAATTTCTTGCTCTTTCTGGGAGCTTTTTTCTACCTTGTCCCCTGCTCGCTGCTTCGATCCTTTGCTTCATCTAGCCTGCTTTTGTTTCCTTCTACTATGTTCTTAAATTCAGAAATGGTGTTCTTCCTTTCCTGCAACTAAAGCAAAAGCAGAAACAAAATAAAAAGACTCTCACAAAAATGGGAAGAAAAAGAAGTCCCCCCAAATGAGGGGACAGGAGGAATCCCCACAGAGAGAGTTAAATGAAATAGAGGTAAATGAACTATTATATATTGAATTCAAAACTATGTCTCTAAGCAAGCTCAATGAGCTCAGCCAGCTCAAGGATAACTCTGAGAAACTGCAGGGAAACTATCAGGAACCTATTGCAAACTATAACAACCTGGAAAAAGACATAGAAACTATCAAGAAGACACAAGAGGATATGAAGAATACCATTTCTGAATTGAGGAACACAATAGAAGAAATCAAAAGCAGGCTGGATGAAGCAGAGGATCGAATCAGTGAGCAGGAAGATAAAGTAAAAAAAAAAAAAAGCTCCCAAAAAGAGCAAGAATATGAAAAAAGACTCAAAAAGAATGAAAATGCATTTAGGGAAATGCAGGACAACCTGAAACATAATAACATCTGTATAATAGGTATAAAAGAGGGAGAAGAGGAGGAGGAAGGGATAGAGAACCTCTTTGAAAAAGTCATGATAGATGACGTCCCTAATTTGAGGAGAGAAAAAGTCACACAAGTCCAGGAAGCACAGAGGGTCCCATTCAAGAGGAATCCAATGAGGCCCACTCCAAGAAACATTATCATTTAAATGGCAAATATCAAAGACAAACAGAATCCTAAAGCAAGCAAGGGAGAAACAGGAAATAACATACGAGGGAGCCCTGATATGCCTAGGAGCTGACTTCTCAACAGAAATACCACAAGCCAGAAGGGAATGGCCAGAAATATTCCAAGTCATGAAAAGCAAAGGCCTGCAACCAAGACTGCTCTACCCAGACTACTCACATTCTCAATTAAAATGGAAGGTGAAATAAGGAGCTTCTCAGGCAAAAGGAGGCTAAAAGAATACACCTCCACCAAACAAGCATTGCAAAATATGCTAAAGGGACTGCTTTAAAAAGATGAAGGAAAAGAGTCTATGAATACCCAATTCCTCTCACAGTCACCAATACTTGATGTTACCAATATATTTAATACTTAATAATCTGATTGTGACAATGAGGTGCTATTTTAATTGTTACTTTACTATTTGTTGAAACTAAACGTGTTTTGTATATTTCTTGCCTATTTCTATTATTTTAAAAGAGCTTTAAATGACTTTTTGGTATTCTTTATCCATTTTTTGATTAAATGTTTGTAGAATTTTTGCCCTAAAAATAAAAAAACTATTAACTCTTTTTTAGATGTATTGCAAATACTTTCCTATTCTATTCCTTGTCCTTTAACTTTTTTTATATGTGTATTACTGTAAAGTCTTAAATGTTTAATATAGTCATATTGTCAATATCTTACTTTATGGTTTCTAGGTTTGAATATGTTACTTCAGGGTAACAAAAATATTATTTTGTATTTTCTCCTAAAACTCCTTAGGTTTTAAATATTGATTTTTAACTCACCTGAATATTTTTTGTATAATGTGTGAAGCAGAGCTCTATATTTGTTCTTTTTTTTTCAATAGCGGTCCATGCACCTTATTTGTTGAATAAGCCTTGTTTTCTCCATTAATTTGAAATATAAATTTAATCATATATTACATTGTTAGATATATACATTTGTTTCTAGAATGCTCATTTTATTTCATTGATCTACTTGATTATTTCTGTGCTGGTGTCATGTTGTTTTAATGGCTGGGAATTTATAATGGATTTAAATTTTTAAATATTTTATTATGGATTTTTACATTTAAAAAATAAATAAATAAAATCAATCTGCATTTAAAAAAAGAAAGAAAGAAGGAACTCCTTTCTTTTGCAACATCATGGATGGAACTAGAGAATATTATGTTACATGAAATAAGCCAGTAAGTGAAAGACAAATACCATATGCTCTCACCTATAAATGGAATCTATTCAACAAAATAAACTAATGAACAATATAAACCACAGGCATAGAAACATGGAGCAGACTGAAAGTGACCAGAGAGGATAGGGAAGGAGGACAATGGTGGAAAGAAGGGGAAGGGACTAGATGAAGAACATGTATGAATGACCCATGGACATGGACAACAGAGTGGGAATTGACTGTGGGATCAGGGGGGATGGGTGAAGGAGGGAAAAGGGGTAAAAATTGAGACAATTGTAATAGAATAACTGTGATTTTAAAAAATAAAATATATTCAAAAAACTATTTTCTATAACTTTCATTTTAGTAAATGATGTTAACACAAAAAGAAAAAGAAAACAAAAAGGAAAGAGCTACTACCCTTTGTGACAGCATAGATGGAACTGGAGAGCATTATGCTAAGCAAAATAAGCCAGGCAGTGAAAGACAAATACCATATGATCTCACCTATAAGTGGAACCTAATCAACAAACAAAGCAAGAAAAATATAACAAGCAACATTGAAAGAAAAAACAAATGGACAGTATCAAGAGGGAAGGGGCAGCATAATGGGGAAAAAAAGGGGAAAGGTCATATCAAGGAACATATATAAAGAACCCATGGACACAGCCAAAGTGGGGAAGGACTGAGGGTGGGAGATGGGGATGAGTGGGACAGGGGAAAGTGGTGAGGGGAAAACTGAGACAAATGTATTTGAACAATAAAAAGAAAGAAACTGCCATAAAAATATATATATAATGTAAAAATAGATCCCAATTACAATATTACCTATATATATTTATGTAATATTTAATATATTATATGCTATTATATAAAGTTTACATACTATATGTATTAGAATAAATTTTTAAAGACTGTAAAAGACCCAAATAAAGAAACTTAGAATATCTTATAAAGGTATTTTTAAAAGAAGAAACTTAGAAACAATAACCTAAAGCATTGAATCCAGAAAGCTAGAAAAAGAAAGAAAGCATGCAAAAGCACTAATATTTAAGATAATTGTGGAGTGAACTTGGAGGGGTTTGTGGCTAGCTCTCCTTTAAATGGGAGAGTCAGAGAGACATTTCTGGGGAGGCCATATTTTCAGCCAGCATCTCTAGTATGAAAATGAATGAATCATGTGAAGATATAGAGCAACAATTTTTTTTTACTGTGACTTTTGCTTTTATTTGACTTTTTTTCATTTAATTATTTTCTTTATTTTTTCAAATACATTTGTCTCTGCCTTCTGCCCACCACCTTCCCCTGCCCCCTCCTCCCCAGAGCAACAATTTTTAAACAAGTGTGTATCAATGATCTACGTTTTAGGCTGTAGGGATTATCTTGTTTATTTTAGGATGTTTAATGGCATCCCTGGCCTCTACCCACTAGATTCCTGTAGCCCATCTCCCTGCCCCAGCTGTGACAATCAAAAATGTTTCCAGACATGGCCAAATGTCCCTGAGAAAAGAACAAAGGAGGGGAAGGAAGAAGAATAGCCTCAGTAGAGAACCACTTGTCTAGACAAGCAAAGAGTAAGTTCAAGGGGCCTGAGGTAGAACAGGGATGAAATACCATTATTGCAGAGGAAAGATCATATAAACTTTGAGTGGTGACAGTGAAATTATTTCTGTGGAAAGCTGCAGCTGTAGAGAGCTATTGAGTTAAAAAATTTACTGAAGATGAAAAAGCTTGGAGATAGTGGGCAAGAAAGAGCTATATGGGGGGAGGGGGGATGGGTGACATGAGTGGCCAGTAAAGGAAATGAAGTAATCATGGACAACTTCAGGGTTTTTGGCTTAAGCAACTGTGTGAATAGGAATCCCACTTGTGTGATGGAAAAGAAGGAGAGTTAATTAAGGACATATTAGATTTGAGATATACATTTGGACATATTAAGTAATAGTTGATCAATGGGTTAGAGCTCATTGAAGAGTCTAGGCTGAAGATACAAACCTGTTTTTCATCTTTCACAAAAAGAGAAAACATTTAATAATTTAATATGAATTAAACATTTAGTAATAATATTTAAAGGGATTCAAATTCTAGATCAACACATATAAAGTTACATTTGTACAAATCATTCATTGAAACATTGTAATAATACAATTTGTAAATCACCTAAATAACCATGGATAAGGGACTAGTTTAATACACTATAATATGACCATTAATGAAACATTATACAACTGATAAAAAAGTCAACTTTATATGCTCTGATTCAGAATAATCCAAATCAGACATTATTCAGTGAAAAAAAAAGCAAGGCGCACAATAAAATGTATAATAGACTACATTTGTGTGCACTCCATGCCTTCCCCCCCAAAAAAACAGATTTACTAATACTATTATATTCATAGAATATTTCTGGAAGGATACACAATTCTAATAACTCTAGCAGTGGCTAGAGGACAGGCGTTGATGAAGATTTGCTTTTTACTCTATGTTCTTTTATATCATTGTATCTAGAACCACATGCATTATTACAATTGTTTAAGTATGTAGATTTTTTTAAAAATATGGTTTGAGTAAAGTAAATCACTCTGGTAGGAATGCAAAGTAAGAAACTGGAGGCAGGAGGTCATCTAGTAGGTTACTGCAAGAATCCAAGCAAGAGAAGATGAATACTAGGGCTAGGACTGTGTCAGTGAGGATGGAGAGAAAGAGCTGGTTCCAATAAGCATTTTGTGGTAGAATTCAAATTTGGATAAATGGATATGAGGGTGAAAGCAAGAGAGGATGACTTGCAGCCCTTTTCATTCCTCTAATAGAGCCCAGAAGGCTGGATGGACAGAGATCTGCATGGACAAGCTAAAGAAAAGGTGCCCAGAGTTGGAAGTGTAGTTGGCTGAATTGATAGCTCCAGCCACACACGCACGCACGCACGCACGCGCGCACGCGCACTCTCACCATCACATGGACTCCTGAACTGTACCCCATGCTCTCACCCAGGGAGGCTGAAACACATGCACACTATACAATGCACTTTGCGGAAAAAAACACCCATCAACATCCTCCTCCTTTCCTTTCTGCCAACAATCAGCAGAAATGTCTCCACAATAAAGAAAATATTCAAGATTTTTTTTTTTCCTTTTCTGCGTCTAAGCGTGAATTTCCCCTCACTTTGGGATAGCCTGACCCAGAGCAGCTGCAGGATTCTTCATTTGCATGTTGCAATTCTATTGGCTTAAGCCAGCTGGCAAGTGGTCCTGGGTACTTGTCAGACTCTTCACAAGGCATTAGGGATAATATGAGCTTGTAAATCAGGGGACAGCAACTTGCTTACAAAGCAGCTTTGTCCTAGATAGGTCCTGACTCTATAAAGTTGAGGTGGAGGAGATCTCACACAGCTGTAAGATATCTTCCTGTATTATCCCTGCAAAAGCCAATTAAAAAAAAAAATCCTAACTCTCCTCACATTCCACAGGGATGAGTGTTGTTTATCCCAAGGCACAACTATACCTGCCAAAAAAAAACCCCTGCTAATTCGCTTTCTCTTACTGGAGAGACTGAGTTTGGACTCAGGGGGCTATTCTCACCTCTCAGATGGACATTCCTGGCCCTTCCCTGGGTTTTTACAAACTGAGAAGAGCTGAGCTCAGCCAAGCCAAAACCCTGAGGTTGAGGCTGGAACCCCAGCAACCCCACAGGCATCTTTAGTGGCAGTGCTGCCCAGCAAACTGGTAGGAGCAAGATCTTACCAGAAGGCAGGTCCTGGCCTTAATGGTAGACTCTTGCTCTTTAAGCTACTCTGACAGAAGCCAGCTACCTACTTCTCCACTTCCAACCATTCTTGAGAGAAAGGGGAGCTCACCAGCAGCCCCTCACTTTTTAGGAAACGCCCTGTCTGGTTTCAGGAACTATAACCCCACCAACATGCTGGAGGGCCCCAAGGCAGGAAATAATCAGGGAGGCCTTGGAGAAAACAGGTTCCTGAGGAGACATAACCTGTCCCCACTGGCAGGGGCGTAGCCTCTACCTCTGCTTTACTATGTGATGATCAGTAATCTATGACGGGTAAGTTATCTTGTGCTGAGATGACAACCTAAGACATATATCAATTGGGTATTGGCAGCAGACAAGAAATTGGTGGACATGGCTGGAGTCCTCATTCTATCCGAAAGAAGCCTCCTTGTCCCTTGGTGGCTCTCTCCCCCCACCTGGCTCAGGCTCGAAACAATACTGGAGACACACCTAAACCAGATCTGGCAGTTCCCAAGGAAATCATGCCTAAAAGTAAATTCTTTAAAGTGTGCTTTGTTCTTCCCTCAGAAGCTACAGCCAGCTCATGCTGAGAAGGAAATTTACATTATTCACAGACCCTAACCCTATAACCTTAGACACTCTTAGACACTTAGACAATGTTTACTACACTGTCATGTTTAGTCGTCTCCTCTCGGACCCATGTAAATTGGTGTGTTCCTGACATTTGTTTTCTTCAAAACATCACCTATTCTCTGCGAACATTAACATACTGCTGCAATGAGATAACCTGTGCATTCCTGTTACCTAACCTCACTGATAACCTTTTCAATAAAAGCTTTTGGTAAAAGGGGCAAGGGGGGCTTCTCAATGAAGAGGAAAGTGCCCCTGTCCCCTCTCCTGGTAAACAGAAAAGTGTTTGTGACGACATGTTTATTCCCCCGATCCGTGACACCCTTGGGATGGGCTCTGAATTCTGCTCCCATCTCAGCTGACCCCGGACCATAACCCTCAGATCCCAGAGTGCCGTGCTCCCTGCCATGTGCTCCGTCCCCCTACACTACACCCACTTATAACGTTCTTCTGCTTTACATCCTTAGTCTTCTCTTCCTAGTCACTCCTCAACCCATGACTATATTTACTTTGTCTCTTATTTTCTGTATTCTTATACTTTGATGTCTGGGTGACTGCCTCTCCCAGGATTAGCCAATTCCTAAAGATAGTAAACTACCCACCCACACATGCACCTTCCAAGTACAAACCAACCAATCTAATTTAATTAACCAAACTCATTTGAGGGTTCCCACACCCTCAACCTTCTCCTTTATCAGGCTCCCACACTCCAGGCCACTAGCCACCTACCCTAATCATCCAAGGGCCAAACACCAGCCAACTGGAAAAAACCCTGCACCCCAGAGCCTGCTGAAATTATTTAAACTAGTAAATCTGAAGTCTGTTTATTGTGCTTCATCTGTTTCTTCCCAAGGAAACCACAATAAAGGCTCTTGCCCACAATCTCCCCCTCTCCTTCTGCCTTCTAGCCAATCCCAGTCCTTCCCAGTGTACCCCACCCCAGGGTGGTGTGCCTCCTTCTCTTGGGACCTGTGAATATAACAAACTGTCCTTTCAGTGGCAATCATCTCCTGATTAGTTGGCCTTACTACACCTAAACAATAAGAAAACACTGACCTCAAGCTTCAGCTCTAACCCACTTCTGAAACTGTCCTCACCAGACAACCTCTCCCTGTTGCTACATCTAATAGATATATTTTAGCCTTTGCTTACTACCACTGACTACTCTCTCACTGATGCCTGCCCATTTCCATGATGTGGCTCTCGTGATTCAACTATCCCTCTGGCACTCCTCACACTCCTTTGCTGCTGCTGCTGCTCCATTAAATATCAGATCTTGTCCTGGGCTCTGTTTCCTTCTAGGCCTACAATGTTCCCTGCATGCCCATTACCACCTACTTGCCAAAACATGCCAGATAGCTACTGTCCGCTCAGACCTTGCTCAGCCCCAACTTGGATATCCCACAAGTACCTCAAGCCCAACACGGTCAACACTGAACCCATGATCTTTTGCCCCAGGCCACCTCATCTCTTACCATCCTTCAGAGCAGCCACACCAGAAACCTGGCAGTTCTAGTGACACCTCACCAAACACATCCAAGAACTGTCTATGTACTATGAATTCTGTCATGAATCTCCACATCTGTCCTATCTCCTCCATCTCTACTGCTCCTGCTGCATTCTAAGCCTTCATCCATCTTCTTCAACTGAACTACTGATACTACCGGTTGCTCTGCAGCCACTCCTGTGCATCACCACACCATTCCCACACCATTCCCTCAGTTTCCATTCATCTTTCCAAAGTTCAATCTCATCATACTTTTCCCTGCTTTAAAGCCTTGCATGGCTCCCCAATGCTTACTGAATAAAGTCTAAAAGCTTTAGCCTTAAAAATCCAATCTTTTGTAATTTGGCCCTTTCTCCCTTTTCAACCACATCTTAGGCACAACTCCTCCCCCTGTATGCTTGAATCCCATGGACCTTCAGAATGTACAGTTCCCCAGACACTCTTCACACATCCACACCTTTCCTTCTGAGACTGTCTCTGTGGTAAACACCTTTCTGCCTCTTTTCAGAGAAACAAACTGCTGCTTTCCCTCAAACCCTTCTTGGACTTCCCTCCTTTTTTACCTCCATAGGCAACACTAACAGTATTTGATTGCTCTTATTTCTTTATGCATTTGTTCAAAAGTATTTATTGCAAATCTACTTTGTGCCAGGGCCAGGAAACCCCAGAGACAGAGCAGTAAACAAGACAGACACAAACCATGACCTCAAGGAAGTGGCTATCACACCATCTGCTCCCCCAGAAGCTGCTTTCTACCTGACCCCTGCCCTGAATACTACAAGAATAAAGAACCACCTGGGCAGGAAGTGGTCCATGTGGCTCTCTGTTTATCCCCTACGCTGCCTCCAGAGTTACCATTCTAATGAATGCATCTATCTGAACATTCCACACCCTTCCTATAAACCTTTGCTGACTCCCCACTACCCAAGTCCAAACAGACAGGGCCTTCTTACTTCACCTGACTCTTCCCCATTTCTCCAGTTTCCCATCTTAACATTCACTGCCTTGAGCAACCCCACATGACCTGTATTTTCCCCACATCCATTTTGCTTTGCTTTTCTGTGCCATTGTTCATGCCTTCTCTTCTGTCTCAAATGCCCTTCCTTGTCTTTGCCATTTATTTGTTATTTATTATATAAAAAACCACTCAAACTAGTAACCAAAAAAAGGGGCAACAACAATCCTGTGAGTCAGCAGTTTGGTCAAAGATCAGCTGGGATGGCTCATCTGTGCTCCATAGGGAGTTAGCTGGACTCATCCATGCATCTGTGGTCAGTTGACAGATAGACTGAGGACTGAATGATCCTTGAGGGGCTTGCTCAGTGTCTGGCAATTGGGTGGGACTGTCACCTAGAGCATTTCCGTTCAGGTCTTTCCACATGACTAGCTTGGACTTCTTCACATGGCAGCTAATTTCAGAGAAGCAAGCCCTAATGGGCAAGAACTCATGAAGTCTCTGCCTGCATCATATTTGCTGAAGTCTCATTGACCAAAACATGTCATATAGCTGAGCCCAGAATCAATGTGAGAAATGTGTGACTCACTGGGGGGTCATTAACATACCAATCAATTGCAATCTGCCCTCTAGCCATAATGATGCACAGCCTTCCCAAAACACCCAAAGTAGTATTTAATCATTACATCAAGCTCAAAGTCCATGATCTCATAATGTGCAGCAGGTCAGGATGTAGCTGAGTTTCCTGGGGTACAACACTTCAGATGTGGCTCCTCTTGACCCAGAGGCCTGTGAACTAACAAGACATCTGCCCCCATGTGTCCATCATAGAGTGGTGAAGCAGGCATGGTGTAACCTTAATAGATGCTTCCATTAAAAAGGGGGAAAATAGGAGGCAGATTGCACTTACTGATGGAAAGAAATTCTGAAATCCAGTCCAGCATTGTTATCAGGACCTCTACTCTGGAAGTAGGGAGCATTATTTGAAACGATCCAAGTTTTCCTTGGCTTCTAGTTATACACTCAAAACTCTTCGTTCTGACCTCTGGGAAGATTTTCTTTTCCATAAGAAAAGGCCCATGTGGATATTGGACAGCTTGCTGCCCACAGAAAATTGGGAGCCCAGAGGCCTAGTTTCATTTTTAACTGTTTCAGTCCCTTTTAACCCAAACTGATAGTTTTGTTAATACAATACTGTTTAAAAATTTATGGGTTTTCTGTATTATTGGGTTTGCTTCATGCACTAAAAGCCACATTCATAATTTCAAGAAGACATAAAATTCAAGAAGGCAGTGGAGTACATAGAAGTTACACTCACCTCCTCCCAGGACGATTATTACAATTACAACTAAATTATAAAACAATTAACCTGGATAACCATCTGAAGATTCGTTGAACAGAAGTCTTGTAACTAAGGATATACAGAAGAAGCCATGTCAAGGCTGGTAAGAAGGGAGCAAACAAAATGGGCTGGCCCCACACAGGGGTGTGGTAACTGAGAATCTGAAGGGATATCTCAGCTGCAGATGTCCCCCCAGAGGAGCAAGGCGTATCAACTCTACATGGGCCTCCCCATCCCAAAGCACCAATGCTAGGAAGAGGAGCCCATATAACATCTAGCTGTGAAAATCAGCAGAGATTCTGTCAGGGAAACAGAAGGCTGCTAGGAACTCAGGCACATTCTTAAAGGGCCAACACAAAAACTCACTCACAGGTGCTCATCCTGGGTTCCAGGTCACACAGGGAAAGACTAGGCCATGTGGTTTTGGAAAGAGAGCCCCCATGTCCCTATGTTGAGACCTTCTCCCACGTCACCCACGATGCCATCATTCCTGGGTTAGGCACTGCCCTCCATATGGCATTAACCTGGGAAGATGCACTAGTTTCACCCTGCCAACTTCCTGAGGCCCCACCTTGCCAAGCTCATACTCTGCAGAGGGATCTGCTGGTGTTGGACAGTGTTAGGGTGGTCAGTGATGTGGGCTGTGAAAGAATTCACAAAGAGAAGAACAGGCAGGCAGCAAAGTTTTATGCAGTTTCCAACAGGGGAAAGGGGCATGGTGTGGAGAGAGACACAAGCAGTGAAATATAGGGGCTTTGATTTTTTTCATTGGATTATAAGGGGGGTTGCTGTTGTGCAGCTGCTGGGCTGTTAAGAGTGTTGTAACACAGGAGGTTTTGGTTGGTTTTGCATAAACTGCAGTTTGCTCAAATGTTACCTTCTGCCTGCAGCTGTGGGGAGCAGTTAGTGACGCTCTGTTCTTGCTTCCCAGTAATTCCCAGTCCGGGGGACATAAGCTCAGAAGAGAAAAATAGCAGTCATGTTTAACAAGGTCATAGTCCTACTCAGCAAATGGCTCCAGATAGGAAATGATACCAGCTTTATCCTTTCAAACAGCCCGGGCCTGAATTGCAGTTTTTTGTTAAAAGCTCACAAGGAAATTCAGGTAAACTCAAAGGGTGACAGAGACACAGAGAGAGACTGAATTTGGGGGCTTTAGTGCAAGAAATTTTTCCCAGTGCGCCCAACAGTCTTTGCCATTCCATAGCAAAGCCCTCCCTCCATGTAAACAAATCTTAACCTGTTTTATCCTGATGAACTCTACTGGATCTAACCTGATGACTCCCTGAGACCCCACTCTTCCACAAAGGCCCAAAGGCTCTAGGTGGGTAGCAGGTGGCCTTGGTATACCCTGAGACATTTGCTAAGTGGCCTCAGACCCAGCACTGGTGCCAAGTTTGAATCTGTGTTAACCTAGTACATACCACTTGCTCCTAATGGTGATTCACTGAAAACCTGCTTCACACAACTCACATACTGCCTGATACTCTTTCAGTGCTGAACAAAACCAGTAACTGGCAGGTAGCAGAAAATCTCAGGATGCCTTCAGCATTTTGCTAACCTGCCCTAGGTCTTGTACTGATGGAAGCTGGCTTTGATACACAGCTTGGCCACCCCCATACTTACCCAGGGCCAGATTAGGGAGCTACCAACCTTTGATTACCTTGAAACTCCTAACAGATAGTCCAGGGCCAGTCACAGGCAGCATTTGATATTAATCCACACCAGACTACCTCTCAAAAGACCCCAGAACAAAAACACCAGGTAGCTAGTTCAGACCACATCAGAACAAGACCTAATTTGCCCCATAAGCAGTATACCCAAAGAGAAGTCTGGGCAGGCACCAGAGCCAGCTGGGGAAAGTTATGCTTTGTGAGGTCAGCCCCCAAAGAGCAGTCCATACACTGTGGTTGGGGTCAATCCTTACAGTCAGCCAGCCTGAGGGTTAACCCTACTCATGGACAGGCCATCAGCAATCAAGACTCAACTACAAGAGGAGGATTCACACAACATATGAGGAACAATCCTGAGTGGCCAGCTCAGGTGGTCAGGGAGAGTGTGTCTCTGAGCCCTTCAGGACACCCACTACATAATGGCACGCTATCCAGACTGGGAGATAGAGCAGATACACCTAACACACAGAAAAAAAATACAGAGAGGCAGCCAAAATGGGAGCAAAGAAACACGCCAAAATAAAGCAATAAGAGAAATCAGATAAAGAAATAAATAAAGTGGAGGCAAGCAATCTACCAGATACAGAGTTCAAACAGTTGTAGTAAGGCTGCTTAAGGAAGTTAGTGAAGACTTAAACAGCATAAAAAAAAAAAAGGGACATAGAAACCATAAAAAAGAACCTATCAGGAATGAAGAATACAATATCTGCAATAAAGAATACACTAGAAGGAATCAACAGCAGGTCAGATGAAACAGAAGATCAAATCAGTGATTTGGAGACTGGGTAGACCAATTGAAGCAGGAAAAGAAACAGAATTGTAAAAGCTGAGGATCGTTTGAGGAACCTCTGGGATAACATCAAGCATAACTACATCCGCATCACAGAAGCACAAAGGGAGAAGAGAGAGACCAAGGCACTCAGAGCCTATTAAAAGAAATAATGACTGAAAACTTCTCTAACCTAATCAAGAAAAGAGACACACAATTGCAGGAAGCACAGACAGTTCCAACAAGATAAGCCCAAAGAGGCCCATATTTAGACACATTATAATCAAAATGCCAAAGGTTAAAACAAAGAAAAAATCTTAAAAGCAGCAAGAGAAAAGAAGTTAGTTACCTAAAAGGGAGCTCTCATAAGGCTTTCAGCTGATTTATCAACAGAAACTTTGCAGGCGCAAAATATTCAAAATGATGAAAAATAAGGGCCTACAACTAAAACTACCCTGCCTAGAAAGATTACCATGTAAAATGGAGGAAGAGATAAAGAGCTTCCCAGAGAAGAAGAAGTTAAGGCAATTCATCACCACCAAACCAGTACTATAAGAAATGTTAGGTGACCCACGCGGGCTGTCAAACGCTTGCACCTGCCGGCAAGACCTCACACAGACTGGCACCCATACGGCCTGCGAGGGATTGCACAGAGGGGCAAGGGCAGGCGTAAATTGACCTACCCGCCGCGATTGCGGAGCAGCCCACAAAATAAGTAGAGCTGCCCAGAGTCCCTGGAGGAGAGACCAGAAACAGGATTAACCGGAGAGTCCTAGAGCTGATTTCCTCCCATTTCCGTAGTCCCCATTTGGCGAGGGCAAGCAACGCACCCAAAGAGCCAAAAGCGGGGAAAACACACAATAGAAGACCCTAAACTCACCAGTGCCGCGAAGCTCGCGTGCCAGGGAGGTCAGGTGAGCACGGGAGGTTGCGAATAAGCCCCCTGGTCTGGGGCAAGCACATGCGAGCCCAGGCAGGTGGGGGACCCTGTCGCGCTGGGAACGCGCTCAAGGAGCTCTCCTGAGAGCGCAGAGAGATCCCAAAAAATAGCCCAGCCCTGACCGAAGGGGTCACAGAGCTGCTCCAAGCAGGAGTCAGACACAGGCATTAGACTCCTGGAAGGCTCAAACAAACAACCCAAGGCCCTATAGGGTCAACAACTGACAGCATCAGAGGCAAGCCCAGAAAGAAAAGTAAAGGACAAAAATACTTACCAGACTCTCACAAAAATGGGAAGAAAAAGAAGTTCCCCCCAAATGAGTGGAAAAGGGGACTCCCCACAGAGAGAGCTCAATGAAATAGAGGCAAGGGAACTATCAGATATGGAATTCAAAACAATGGTTCTAAGGAAGCTCAATGAGCTCAGCCAGCTCAAAGATAACTATGAGAAACTGCAGAGAAACTATCAGGATCTTACAGCAAACTATATCAGCCTGGAAAAGGACATAGAAACTATCAAGAAGACACAAGAGGATATGAAGAATACCATTTCTGAATTGAAGAACACAGTAGAAGGAATCCAAAGCAGGCTGGATGAAGCTGAGGATCGAATCAGTGAGATGGAGGACAAGGTAGAAAAAAGCTCCCAGAAAGAACAAGAAATGGAAAAACGGCTCAAAAAGAATGAAGAAGCATTTAGGGAAATGCAGGACAACCTGAAACGCAATAATATCCGTATAAAAGGGATACCAGAAAGAGAAGAAGAGGAGCAAGGAATAGAGAACCTCCTCGAAAAAGTAATGATGGAAAATTCCCCTAATTTGAAGAGAGAAAGGCTCTCATGGATCCAGGAGGCACAGAGGACCCCACTCAAGAAGGACCCAAGGAGGTCCACTCCAAGACACATCATCATTAAAATGGCAAATGTCAAAGACAAAGAGAGAATCCTCAAGGCAGCAAGGGAGAAGGAGAAAGTAACATACAAGGGGGCCCCGATACGCCTAGGAGCTGACTTCTCAACAGAAACACTACAAGCCAGAAGGGAATGGCACCAAATATTCCAAGCCATGAAGAGCAAGGGCCTACAGCCAAGGCTGCTCTACCCAGCTAGGCTCTCCATTAAAATAGAAGGAGAAATACGGAGTTTCCCAGACAAAAGAAAGCTAAAAGAATACATCTCTACCAAACCAGCACTCCAAGATATGCTAAGGGGACTGGTTTAAGCAGATGAAGGAAAAGAATGAGACAGACAGGAACACAAGCACAAAGAGAAAAGATGAGTAAGTTTCTATCAGTAATATCTCTCAATGTGAATGGACTAAATGCCCCAATCAAAAGACACAGGGTAGCTGAATGGATAAGAAAACATGACCCACACATATGCTGCCTACAAGAGACCCACCTCAGAGCCAAAGACCTACACAGATTGAAAGTAAAGGGATGGAAAATAATATTCCAAGCAAATGGACATGAGAAAAAGGCTGGCGTTGCCATACTTGTATCAGACAAAGTCGATTTCAAAGCAAAGGCCATAAAGAGAGACCCAGAGGGGCACTTTATCATACTTAAAGGAAGAATCTATCAAGAAGACATCAACACTGTAAACTTATATGCTCCCAATAGAGGAGCCCCCAAGTTTATAAGGAAATTGTTGGATGACTTCAAAAAAGATATAGATAGCAACACACTGATAGTAGGGGATTTCAACACCCCACTGTCAAAAATGGACAGATCTTCCAAGCAAAACATTAATAAACATATCGTGGCGCTGAATGAAACACTGAATCAAAGAGACTTAACTGACATATATAGAACCTTACATCCCAAAGAAGAAAAATACACATTCTTTTCAAATGCTCATGGCAGTTTTTCAAAGATAGACCACATGATAGGACACAAAGCAAGCCTCAGTAAATTCAGGAAAATTGAAATAATACCAAACTTTTTCTCAGACCACAAGGCCTTGAAACTCGAAATCAAACTCAAAGAGAAACTTCACAAACTTGGAAACTCATGGAGACTGAACAGTACACTATTAAACAATGAATGGGTCAATAATGAGATAAGAGAAGAAATCAAAAAATTTCTGGAAACAAATGAAAATGAACAGACAACTGTCCAAAACCTATGGGACACAGCAAAGGCGGTCCTGAGAGGGAAGTTCATAGCAATACAGGCTTACCTTAAAAAGATAGAAACATTTCAAATAAAAGACCTAACACTACAACTTGAAGAACTGGAGAAACAACAACAAATAAATCCCAGAGCAAGTAGAAGGAAGGAAATAGTCAAGATTAGAGCAGAACTGAATGACATAGAGACAAAAAGAACAATTCAGAGGATCAACCAATCCAGAAGCTGGTTCTTTGAAAAGATTCATAAAGTGGACAAACCTTTAAGCAGACTCATCAAGAAAAAAAGGGAGAGGACCCAAATTAATAATATCAGAAATGAAAGAGGAGAAATAACAACTGATACCACAGAAATACAAATGATCATCAGAAACTATTATGAACAATTATATGCCAAGAAATTTGAAAATCTTGATGAAATGGACAAATTTTTAGAAAATTATAATCTTCCAACACTGAAGGAGGAAGAAACAGAAAGCTTGAACAGACCGATAACAGTTGGGGAAATTGAAGCAGTAATCAAGAAACTCCCAGCACACAAAAGTCCAGGGCCAGACGGTTTCCCGGGAGAATTTTACAAAACATTTAAGGAAGAGCTAACCCCTGTCCTTCTCAGACTATTCCAAAAAACCCAAGAGGAGGGAAGACTGCCAGACTTCTTCTATGAGGCCAGCATCACCCTGATCCCAAAACCAGATAAAGACCCTACAAAGAAAGAAAACTACAGGCCAATTTCGCTAATGAACATAGATGCTAAAATCCTCAACAAAATATTGGCAAACCGCATCCAGCAATACATTAAAAAGATTATCCACCACGATCAAGTGGGATTCATCCCAGGGATGCAGGGATGGTTCAATATACGCAAATCAGTAAACGTGATACACCACATAAATCAAAGAAAAGACAAAAACCACATGATCATCTCGATAGATGCAGAAAAAGCATTTGACAAGGTACAGCACCCATTTATGATCAAAACACTCAGCAAAATGGGAATCAATGGGGCATTCCTCAACGTAATAAAGGCCATATATGAAAAACCTACAGCCAATATCATACTCAACGGGCAAAAACTGAAAGCTTTCCCACTAAGATCGGGAACACGACAAGGATGTCCGCTCTCACCGCTTCTTTTCAACATCGTATTGGAAGTCCTAGCCACAGCGGTCAGACAAGAGAAAGAGAGAAAAGGCATCCAAATAGGAAAGGAGGAAGTCAAACTATCATTGTTTGCAGATGACATGATAGTGTACATAGAGAACCCTGTAGACTCTACCAAAAAACTCCTCAACCTAATAAGTGAATTTGGCAAAACAGCAGGATACAAAGTCAACATTCAGAAATCAAAGGCGTTTTTGTACACCAGCAATGCAATAGAAGAAGAAGAAATCAGGAAAAATATACCATTCGATATAGCACGAAAAAAGATAAAGTACCTAGGGATAAATTTAACCAAAGACACAAAAGACCTGTATGCAGAAAACTATACAACATTGAAAACAGAAATTAAGGAAGACACAAATAAATGGAAGCATATACCGTGCACATGGATTGGAAGAATTAATATCCTTAAAATGTCCATACTTCCAAAAGCAATTTATAGATTCAACGCAATTCTTATTAAGATACCAATGACGTATTTCACAGAAATAGAACAGACATTTCAAAAATTTATATGGAACCATAAACGACCTCGAATAGCCACAGCAATTTTGAGAAAGAAACACAAAGTAGGAGGGATCACAATACCGGACATCAAACTCTACTACAAAGCCACTATACTCAAAACAATCTGGTATTGGCACAAGAACAGACCCATAGACCAGTGGAACAGAATAGAAAGCCCAGAAATAAGCCCAGGTCTCTATGGACATCTAATATTCGACAAAGGGGGCAGAAGCATAAAATGGGGCAATAACAGCGTCTTCAACAAATGGTGTTGGGAGAGCTGGATGGCTACATGCAAAAAATTGAAATTGGATCATCAGCTGACACCATACACAAAAATAAACTCAAGATGGATCAAAGACTTAAATATAAGTCGCAACACCATCAAAGTCCTAGAGGAGAACATTGGCAGGAAACTCTCAGATATCCCACGCAGCCATTTTTTCACTGATATGTCTCCTAAAGCAAGGGACATAAAGGAAAGAATAAACAAGTGGGACCTCATCAAAATAAGAAGCTTCTGCACGGCGAAAGAAAACATCAGCAAAATGAAAAGGGAGCCAACCCTTTGGGAAAATATATTTGCTAATGATACATCAGATAGAGGTTTGATCTCCAAGATATACAAAGAACTCACTCGACTTTACTCCAAGAAGACAAACGATCCAATCAAAAAATGGGCAAAGGACCTGGGCAGAGGCTTTTCTAAGGAGGAGATACAGAGGGCCCAGAGGCATTTGAAAGGATGCTCTGCATCACTAGCCATCAGAGAAATGCAGATCAAAACCACCATGAGGTACCACCTCACACCAGTCAGAATGGCCATCATAAACAGATCCACAAACAACAGGTGCTGGCGAGGCTGTGGAGAAAAGGGAACTCTAGTCCACTGTCGGTGGGAATGCAGACTGGTGCAGCTACTATGGAAAGCAGTGTGGAATTTCCTCAGAAAGCTGAAAATGGAACTGCCTTTTGATCCAGCGATGCCCCTGCTGGGACTATACCCTGAGAACACCAAAACGCCAATACAAAAGAACCTATGCACCCCAATGTTCATAGCAGCACAATTTACAATAGCCAAGTGTTGGAAGCAACCTAAATGCCCATCAGCAGATGACTGGATCAAAAAATCATGGTACATATACACAATGGAATACTATGCAGCAGAAAGAAAAAAAGAAGTACTAAACTTTGCGACAGCATGGATGGAACTGGAGAGCATCATGCTAAGCGAAATAAGCCAGGGGGCAAAAGACAAATACCATATGATCTCACCTATAAGCGGAACCTAACCAACAATGCAAAGAAGCAAGGAAAATATGACCAGCAACACTGAAAGGAAAAGAAATCAACAGAGACAAGAGGGAAGGGGGGGGGGGGCAGGGAAAGGGAAGGGAAGGGGAAAGTCAAGGAACATATAGCAAGGACTCATGGACCAAACCAAAGGGGAAGAGCTGAGGGAGGGAAGGTGGGAGGGGGCAAGGGAAAGAGGTGGGGGGAAGGCAGAGACAAATGTATTTAAAAAGTAAATAAATTAATTAAAAAAATAAAAAATAAATTAAAAAAATAAATAAAAAATAAAAGCTGAGGGAGGGAATGAAGGAGGGGGCAAGGGAAGGTGGTGGGGGGGAGGCAGAGACAAAAGTATTTAAAAATAAATAACGAAAGAAAAAAATTAAAATGAAAAAAAGCTAATATAAGAAAACAATACATTTGACACATGAATTATTAGTAAAAGTCCTCAAATTTTGTGTACTCAAATATGTTCACATTCTTGATTTTCAAAATAGGAAACAATATCATTGTTACTCAGTGTCTAGTCTACAAACAAGTGCCAGTTGACACACTGTTATCAGTGAATGAAAATCATCAAAAATGAGAGTATTTAGGAACTTTTATAGCAGTTGGACACTGCCTTTATATTTCTAATCCCATTTTATTAATGTATCAGTCAGTATAGATTAGAAATTTAACAATAAAAAATAAATGGTCCTTCACTATAAATAGCTTGAGAAGCACTGGTATAAATAACCAAAATCAACAGACATTGCCCCAGTCTTAAAAAAAAAAAAAAAAAAGAAATGTTAAAGTACCCTGACAAGAGTGGCTCAGTTGGTTGGAGTTTTGTCCTGTAAACCCAAAGGTCACAGGTTCAATTCCTAGTTAAGACACATGCCTAGGTTGTGGGTTCAGACCCCAGGTGGGGTGCATACAAAAGGCAGCCAATTGATGTTTCTCTCACACATCAATGTTTCTCTCCTTCTCTTTCTTCTTCCCTTCCCCTCTCTTTAAAATCAATAAGCATGTCCTCAGGTGAGGATCTAAAAAAAAAAGAAGAAGAAATATTTAAGGAACTTCTTAAATAAGAAGGAAAAATACAAACATAAATAATAATATGGCCATAACTACGTACCTATCAATAATCACTTTAAATGTAAATTGATTAAATGTTCCAATAAAAAAACAAAGGGAAGGGGGAATCAAGATGGTAGAGAAGTGAGTGGAAGTCACACTGACCTCCTCCCAGGACCGACCTGGAATTACAACTAAATTGTGGAGAAATCACCTGGAACAAACAACTGAACAATAGCAAGAGAGGAGTCTTGTAACCTCAGAGACATAGGAATCGGCTTTAGTGTGATCTAACTGGTAAGGAGTGCAGTACAGACCTGAGAAGGTGGGCAGGGCACCCAAGGGGGGCAGCCCCAAAAGGATATTGAAACGGCGAGTTGGAGCCCCCTGAGAAAAGCAGGGTCTAAACCAAAGCGGGGATCTCTAGCCCACAGCACCAGAGCCTAAAAACTACACAGAAAACAGCCAGCTGCGAAAAGTGGCAGGGTTGCTCTCTGCCAGAGACAGGTAGCTGGAGACCCAAAGAACCGTTTAAAGGACCAACACAAAATTTTTATTTGCAGCCACTTACTCTGGTCTCTGGCAAAGGTGGGGGCAGAGTGGGCTAGAGATGCCTGAGGAGAGACTGGGGAAGGAGGCCTTGGGGAGAGAACTGAGAGAGTAGCCAGAGGGATCTTGGTGCTGACTCATCCCCCATGCGCCAACAGCCATCTTACTCAGGCAGAGACAAGGCCCTCTGAGCAGCACCTGCATCAAAAGACCTGAAAGCCCCGCCCCCAGGTGGGATTTCACCCCGCCCCTTGCTGTCTAAGCTGCCTGCTCTGTGTAGAGTGGGAGCCACAGACAGTAAATCCATGGCAAAAGGGGACACAGAGAGGTCTGGTGACAATTGAGGAGAGACAGGGGACAGAGGCTTTGGGGAGAGAACTGAGAGAGTAGCTGGAGAGGTCCAGTGCGGACTCCTCCCCCATAGGGCAGCAGCGTGAAAGGACCCAATAGCCCCACCCCAGGAGGGACTCCGCCCTGCCCTGACCTGTCTAAGGTGCCCTGCTGAGTGCAGAGAGAATAGATTAATAGCTGAAGGAGACAGCCACAAATAGCAGATTACTGGAAGTCTCAAACAGACTGCCTAAGGTCGGGCAGGGGCAACATCTGACATCATCAGAGGCAGATCCAGAAAGTAAAAACAGCAGCCTCCTACCATAGAAGTTCACACCACAAAGTCAGGAAATCAAGACAGATAAATTTAAGAAGCAGAAGCAAAAGAAAAGAGTCTCACAAATAATGGGAAGATAAAGAAATGCCCCCTACTTGAAGGGAAAGGAGGAATCCCCACAAAGAGAACTGAATGAAAAAGAGGCAAGTAAACTATCAGATATTGAGTTCCAAATAACAGTTCTAAGGAAGCTCAATGAGCTCAGTGAGTTCAGAGAGAATTACCAAAAACTACAGAGCAACGATGAGGAACGTACTGCAAACTATATCAACATGAAAAAGGACATAGAAACTATCAATAAGAGACAAGAGGAAATGAAGAATACAATTTCTGAATTGAAAAACACAGTACAAGGAATAAAAGCAGGCTAGATGAAGCTGAAGACCGAATCAGCGAGCTGGAGGACAAGGTAGAAAAAAGGTCCTAGAAAGAGCAAGAATATGAAAAAAGACTCAAAAAGAATGAAGAGGCATTTAGGGAAATGCAGGACAACCTGAAATGTAATAATATCCATATAAGAGGGATACCAGGAGGAGAAGAGGATGAGGAAGGGATAGAGAACCTGTTTGAAAACGTCATGATGGAAAATTTCCCCAATTTGAGGAGAGAAAAGGTCTCATGGGTCCAGGAAGCACAGAGGGCCACATTCAAGAGGAACTCAATGAGGCCCACTCCAAGACACATCATCATTAAAATGGCAAATATTAAAGACAAACAGAGAATTCTAAAGCAAGCAAGGGAGAAAGAGGTAGTAACATATAAGGGAGCCCCAATATGGCTAGCATCTGACTTCTCAACAGGAACACTGCAAGCCAGAAGGGAATGGCAAGAAATATTCCAAGTCATGAAAAGCAAAGGTCTGCAACCAAGACTGCTGTACTCAGCAAGGCTCTCAGTTAAAATGGAAGGCAAAATAAGGAGTTTCCCAGACAAAAGAAGGCTAAAAGACTACACCTCCACCAAACCAGCACTGCAAAATATGCTAAAGGGACTGCTTTAAGATGAAGAAAAGTTTCTATGAATACCCAGTTCCTTTCAGAGTTGCCAATACTTGATATTACCAACATTTTTAATACTCTTTAATCTGATTGTGACAATGATGTTATTTTAATTGTTCCTTTACTATTTGTTGAAACTAAACCTGCTTTAGTATATTTCTTGCCTATTTCTATTGTTTTTTTTAAAAACCTTTAAATGACTTTTTGGTATTCTTTATCCATTTATTGATTAAAGGTTTGTAGAAATTTTTTCAAAAAAAAACCTATTAACCATGTGTTAGATGTGTTGCAAATACTTTTCTACTCTCTTCCTTGTCCTTTAACTTTTTTAATATGTATATTACTACATACTTAAATGTGTAATATAGTCATACTGTCCATATTTACTTTATAGCTTCTGGGCTTGAATATTTTACTTCAAGTCATGAAAAATATTAGTTTGTATTTTTCTCTGAAAACTCCTTAGATTCTACATATTGATTTTTTAACTCACCTGAATATTTCTTGTATAATGTATGAAGTAGGGCCCTATATTTATTTTATTTCAAGCAATAGTGGTCCATGCACCTTATTTGTGGAATAAGCCTTATTTTACCCATTGACTTGAAATATCAACTTAATCATATATTGTTAGATAGATACATACGTTTGCCTCTAGAATGTTCATTATATTTCATTGAACTACTTGATTATTTCTCTGCTGGTGTCATGTTGGTTTAATTGCTGAGACTTCATAAGGGTTTTAAATTTTTTAATATAATTAACTTTAACATTTAAAAAAATAAATAAAATCAATCTGCATTTAAGAAAGAGAGATGTAACTGCTATGTTTTGTGACAACATGGATGGAACCGGAGAATATTAAGCTAAGTGAAATAAGCCAGCTGATGAAAGACAAATACCATATGATCTCACCTATAAGTGGGCTTTATTCAACAAAATAAACTAATGAACAAAATAAACCACAGGCACGGAAACATGGAACAGACTGAAAGTGACCAGAGGGGAGGGGGAAAGAGGACAATGATGGGAAGAAGGGAAAGGGACTAGACAAAGAACATGTATGAATGACCCATGGACATGGACAACAGAGTGGGAATTGACAGCGGGAGTGAGGGGTGGGGGTTTGATGGGGGGAGGGGGGTAAAGGGGGAAAAACTGAGATAACTGTAATAGAATAAACATGACTTATAAGTTAAAAATAAATAAATAAATAAAACAAAGGGTAAATGAATAAGAAAACAAATCCCATATGCATGCTCTTTACAAGATACCCACCTCACATTAAAAAACACACAGACTAAAAGTAAAAGGACAGAAAAACATATTTCATGCAAATGGAAACAAAAAAAATCTGTGGTAGCAACATTCATATTAGAATAGACTTTAAAATAAAGTCTGTAAGAGGAGTCTGGCCAAAATGAAGGTGCAGGTAGATACATTTTGCCACTTCTCACAACCAAAAGAAGGACAACAAATTTAAAGACAAAAACAACCAGAACTGCCAGAAAATCTAACTGTACGGAAGTCCAACAACCAAAGAGTTAAAGAAGAAACATTCATCCAGACTGGCAGGAGGGGTGGAGACAGCTAGCCAGGGCAGAGAAGACGCATCACAAGGAGGTGGCTGGAGGGCTGAGTGGGTGAGGTAGCAGCTGGTGGACAGGGCTGTCCCATATTTACATGCAGGTAAAGCAGGAGGAAAAACTGGAGAGCAAGACAGACCGTGCAACCCAGGGTTCCAGTGCAGGAAAAGAAAGCCTCAAAACCTCTGGATGTAAAAACCTGTGGTTGTTTTGGCAGCAGGAGAAATTCCCAACCTCACAGGAGGGTTAATTGGAGAGACCCACAGGTCCTAGATTGTACATAAACCCACCAACCCAGGAATCAGCCCTAGAAGGGCCCAATTTGCTTGTGGGTGGTGGGGGAAGTGACTGAAAGTGAAACAAGAGTTGATCAAGTGGCACAGTTCCCTCTCTGCCCCCTCTCCCACATACAGCATTACAACTCAGTGACCTGGGTTGCCCCTCCTTGGGAATGCCTAAGGCTCTGCCTCTTACTACATAACAGGAGCACCAAGACAAAGAAATATGGCCCAAATGAAAAAAACAGATCAAAACTCCAGAAAAAATACAAGTAAGTGATGAGGAGATAGACAGTCTATCAGATGCAGAGTTCAAAACACTGGTAATTAGGATGCTCACAGAAATGGTTGAGCATGGTTGCAAAATACAGGAAAAAGTGAAAGCTATGCAAAGTGATATAAAGAAAAATATACAGGGAACCAACAGTGAAGGGAAGGAAACTGGAATTCAAATCAACAATTTGGAGCAGAAGGAAGAAATAAACATCCACCAGGAACAGAATGAAGAAACAAGGATTCAAGAAAATGAGGAGAGGCTTAGGAACCTCTGGCACAACTTTAAACGATCCAACATTGGAATCATAGTGGTGCCAGAAGGAGAAGAGGAAGAGCAAGAAATTGAAAACTTATTTGAACAAATAATGAAGGAGAACTTCCCCAATCTGACCAAGGAAATAGACTTCCAGGAAGTCCAGGAAGCTCAGAGGATCCCAAAGAAGATGGACCCAAGGAATCACACACCAAAGCACATCATAATTAAGTTATCCATGAGTAAAGATAAGGAGAGAATCTTAAAAGCAGCAAGAAAAAAGGCAACAGTTACTTACAGAGGAGTTCCCGTAAGACTCTCAGCTGATTTCTCAAAAGAGACCTTGCAGGCAAGAAGGGGCTGGAAAGAAGTTATTTGAAGTCAAGGCAAGTGAAAGGCAAGGACCTACATCCAAGATTACTCTATCCAGTGAAGCTATCCTTTAGAACGGAAGGGCAGATAAAGCGCTTCTCAGGTAAGGTAAAGTTAAAGAAGTTCATCATCACCAAGCCTTATTATATGAAATGTTAAAGGGACTTATCTAAGAAGAAGATCAGAAACTATGAAGAGTAAAATGACAACGAACTGACAACTATGAACAACTGAACCTACAAAACAAAAACAAAAACAAACTAAGCAAACAATTAGAAGAGGAACAGAATCAGAGAAATGGAGATCACATGGAGGGTTATCAGCAGGGAGGGGGTTAGGAGATAATGGTAAAAGGGTTACATGGAATAAGAAGCATAAATGTTAGGTACAAAATACACAGGGGGAAGTTAACGATAGTATAGGAAATGAAGAAGCCAAAGAACTTCTACATACAACCCATGGACATGAACTAAGGGGATGGGGGATGCTGATGTGGGTGGGGAGGGGTGCAGGGTGAAATGGAATAAAGGTTAGAAAAGACTTGGACAACTGTAATAGCATAATCAATAAAATGTACTTTAAAAAAGAAAATATTATGAACAATTATATGCCAACAAACTGGACAACACTGATGAAATGGATAAATTACTAGAAATGTACAATCTTCCAAAAATAAATCAGGAAGAATCAGAGAATCTGAATAAACAGATTACACCTAATGAAATGGAAGCAGTAATAAAAAAAAACAAAAAAACAAAAACAAAACAAAAAAAAAAACCTCCCAACAAACAAATGCCCTGGACCAGACAGTTCACAGGTGAATTTTAACAAAACAGTCTGAGAACTAAACTTATCCTCCTCAAACTCTTTCATAAATTCATGAGGTGGGAAGACTTCCAAACTCATTTTATACTAATTGGATAAAGACAATACAAAGAAAGAACACTGTAGGTCAATATCACTGATGAACATAAATGATAAAATCCACAACAGAATATTAGCAAACCAAATACAACAATGCATCAAAAAGATCATACACCATGATCAAGTGGGATTTCTTCTGAGAATGTGAGGTTGGTACATTGCAAAACAATTTATGTGATTCACCCTATAAACAAAATGAAGGATAACAACCAAATGATCATATCAATAGATGCAGAAAAAGCTTTTGATAAAATCCAGCATCCATTTGTGATCAAAACTCTCAGCAAAGTGGGAATAGAGGAAACATAAATAAACATAATAAAGGCCATATTATGGCCCACTGCCAGCATCATACTCAATGGGCAAAAATCACAAGTATTCCTTTTAAGATGGGGAGCAAAACAGAGATATCCTCTTTCACCTCTCTTATTCAACATGGTACTAGGAGTCCTAGCCACAGCAAGCAGAGAAGTAGAAGAAATAAAAGGTGTCCGCATTGGAAAGGAAGAAGTAAAAGTGTCTTTATTTGCAGATGACAGGGTATAGTACATAGAGAACCCCAAATATCCCACCAAGAAACTACCAAAACTGATCAGTGACTTCAGCAAAGTGGCAGGAAACAAAATTAATATCCAGAAATCAGTTACATTTTTACATGTCAATAATGAACTAACAGAAAGGAAAATTAAGAAAATAATCTATTCACAATTGTGTCAAAAATTATAAAATACCTAAGAATAAACCTAACCAAGGATATAAAAGACCTGTACATGGAAAATTATAAGACACTGAAGAAAGAAATTGAAGAACAAACAAATAAGTAGAAGCACATTCTGTATTCATGGATAGGAAGAATTAACATTATTAAAATATATGTCCTACCCAAAGCAATCTATAGATTCAGTGAAATTCCTAACAAGATTCCAATAACATATTTCACAGAACTAGAATAAATATTTCAAAAATTTATACAGAACCACAAAAAGTCCTGCTATCAACAGCGATACTGAGAAAGAACTGACTTAGAGGAATCACACTACCTAATATCAAAATATACTACAAGGCTGTAGTAATCAAAACAGTACTGGCATAAAAACAAACACATAGATCAATGGAACTGTATAAAGAGTGCAGAAATACACCCACGCCTTTATAACAAATTAATATTCAACAAGGAAGCAAGCACAAACAATGGGCTAGAGGTAGTTTATTCAATAAATGGTGTTGGGAAAACTGGACAGATATATGCAGAAAAATGAAACTAGACCACCTTCTTTTTTTTTAAGATTTTATTTCTATGATAAGGTACAGAACCCATTTATGATAAAAAAAAAAAACACTCAGCAAAGTGGGAGTAAAGGGGGCATACCTCAACATAGTAAAGGCCACATATGAAAAAACTACAGCCAACATCCTACTCAGTGGGCAAAAACTAAGAGAAATACTAAGATCCTAAGATCCTAATACTAAGAGAAATTTCCCACTAAGATCAGGAACAAGACAAGGATGTCCGCTTTTACCACTTCTATTCAACATAGTATTGGAAGTACTAGTCATAGCGATCAGACAAGAAAAAGAAATAAAAAGCATCCAAATTGGAAAGGAGGAAGTAAAACTATCATTGTTTGGAGATGACATGATAATACATAGAAAACCTTACCGATCCACCAAAAAACTACTTGACCTAATAGGTGAATTTGGTAAAACAGCGGGATACAAAGCCAATATTCAGAAATTTAAGGCATCTTTGTACACCAACAATGAAATATGAGAAGTAGAAATCAGGGGGAAAAAACCCATTTGCTATAGCAACAAGAAAAATAAAGTACCTAGGAATAAACTTAACCAATGAGGTAAAAGACCTGTACTCAGGAAACTACACAGAACTGAATAAAGAAATTAAGGCAGACACAAATAAATAGAAGCATATTCTATGTTCATTGATTGTAAAAATTATCATCAAAATTTCCATATTACCCAAAGCAATTTATAGATTTAACACAATCCCTATTAAAATACCAATGATGTATTTCACAGACATAGAACAAACATTTAAAAAATTTATATGGAACCATAAATGACCCTGAATAGCCGCAGCAATTTTTAGAAAGAAGAACAAAGTAGGAGAGATCACTATACCTGACATAAAACTATATTACAAGGCCACTGTTATCAAAACAGTCTGGTACTGGCACAAGAACAGACACCTAGATCAATGGAACAGAACAGGGAACCCAGAAATACACCCATGTCTTTATGGTCAATTCATATTCCACAAAGGGGGCAGAAGCATAAAATGTAGTAAAAATATCCTGCTCAACAAATAGTGTTGGCAGAGCTGGACAGCTACCTGCAAAAAAAATTGAAATTCGACCACCAACTGACACCATACACAAAAAATAAACTCAAGATGATAAAAGACTTAAATATAAGTCGTGACACCATAAAAGTCCTAGAGGAGAACATAGGCAGGAAACTCTCAGATATTCCATGCAGCAATATTTTCACTGATATGTCTCCTAGAGTAAGGGACATAAAGAAAAGAATAAACAAACGGGACTTCATCAATATAAGAAGTTTCTGCACAGCTAACGAAAACATCAGCAAAATAAAAAGGGAACCAACCATATGGGAAAATATATTTGCCAATGATACCTCGGACAGGGGTTTGATCACCAAAATATATAAAGAATTCACATGACTCCACTCCAGAAAGACAAACAATCCAACTGAAAAATGGGCTAGGGACCTGAACAGACACTTCTCCAAGGAGGACGTACACAGGGCCCAGAGACATAGGAAAGGATGCTCAGAATCGCTAGCCATCAGAGAGATGTAAATTAAAACCATAGTGAGATACTTCACACCGGTCAGAATGGCCATCATAAACAAATGAGCAAACAACTAGTGCTGACAAGGTTGTGGAGAAAAGGGAGCCCTAGTACACTGTTGGTGGGAATGCAGACTGGTGCAACCACTTTGGGAAACAGTGTGGAATTTCCTGAAAAAGCTAAAAATGGAACTGCCTTTGGACCCAGCCATTCCACTGCTGGGATTATGCCCTAAGAATCCTGAAACACCAGTTCAAAAGAACCTATGCACCCCAATGTTTATAGCAGCACAATTTACAATAGCCAACTATTGGAAGCAACCTAAGTACCCATCAATAAATGAGTGGATCCAAAAACTACGGTACATTTGCACAATGGAATAGTATGCAGAAAGAAAGAAGGAACTCCTATCCTTCACAACAGCATGGATGGAACCAGAGGGTATTATGCTATGCAAAATAAGCCAGGCAGTGAAAGACAAATACCTCATTATCTCACCTATGAATGGAACTTAATCAACTAAACAACAACCAGAAAAATAGAACCAGTTACATTGAAAGAAAAAACAAATCAACAGTAACCAGAGGGGAGGAGAGAGGGGGGTAACAGGAAAAAGAAGGGGAAGGGTGAAGTCAAAGAACAGGTATAAAAGACCCATGGACAAAGCCAAAGTGGGGAAGGATTGAGGGTGGGAGGTGCAGAGGAAAGTGGTGGCGAAAAAATGGAGACAACTGTCCTTAACAAAAAATATATACATTTAAAAAAAGAATGAAAAAAATTTTATTTCTAGAGAGATTGGAAGGGAGAGAGAAAGAGAGAAACATTAATGTGTGGTTGCCTCTCATGCGCCCCCTACTTGGGACTTGGCCTACAACCCAGGCATGGGAATCAAACCAGCGACCCTTTGGTTCACAGGCTGGCACTTACTCCACTGAGTCACACCAGCCACGGTGAAATTACACCACCTTCTTACACTACACACAAGAATAAATTCAAAATGGATCAAAGACATAAATGTTAGACCCAAAACCATAAAAATCCTAGAAGAAAATATAGGCAGCAAAATCTCAGATATTGCTCATAGAAATTTTTTATCAGATATATCTCCCCAGGGGAGAGAAACAAAAGAAGAAATAAACAAATGGGACTATATCAAACTAAAAAGTTTTTGCACAGCAAAGGAAAACATCAACAAAATAAAAAGACAACCCACAGAATGGGAGAACATATTTGCTGATACATCTAATAAGGGGTTAATATCCAAAATTTGTTAAGTACTTACAAAACTCAACACCAAAGAAACATTTTTAAAAAACCCCAATTAAAAAATGGGCAAAGGACCTGAACAGACACTTCTCCAAAGAGGACATACAGACGGCCAATAGACATGTGAAAAGATGCTCAACATCACTAATCATCAAAGAATGCAAATTAAAACTACAATGAGATTCCATCTCACACCTTTCAGAATGGCCACCATCAATAAATCAACAAACAAGTTCTGGAGAGAGTGTGGAGAAAGAGGAACCTTTTTGCACTCTTCATGGGAAAGCAGATTGGTGCAGCCACTATGGAAAGCACTGTGGAGATACCTCAAAAAATTAACAATGGATCTGCCTTTTGACCCAGCAACCCCACTTCTGGGAATATATCCAAAGGAACCCAAAACACTAATTTGAAAGAACATAAGCACGCTTATGTTCTTTGCAGCATTATTTACAATCACCTGGATATGGAAGTAGCCCAAGTGTCCATCGATAGATGAGTGGATAACACAACTGTAGGACATTTACAAAATGGGATTCTACTTGGCCATAAAAAAGAAGGAAGTTTTACCCTTTGCAACAGTATGGATGGTCCTGGAGAACATTATGCTAAGTGAAATAAGCTGGCCAGGGAAAGACAAAATATCATATGACTTCACTCATATGTGGAATCTAATAAACAAACTGAATTAACAAGCAAAACAGAGACAGCTTCATAAAAGGAGAACAGATGACAGCTAGTGGGAGTGTTGCTTTAGGGGATGGAGAGATTGAGCAAAAACAAAAAAGGACTCATAGACATGGACAACAATGTGGTGATTGCTGGGAGAGGGGAGGTGGGTATAAGGGGACTAAATAGTAACAGAAAAAATACAATAAAGATTAATTTTTTAAAAATGAAAGCTTACCATTTGTGACAGCATGGATGGACCTAGAGTATATTATGCTAATTGAAATAAGCCAGACAGAGAAAAACAAATACCATATGATTTAACTTATACGTGGAACCTATAAAACAAAACAAATGATCAAACAAAATGAAAACAGACTATAGATACAGAGAACAGACTGATTATTTGCCAGAGGGGAGGAAGGTTGATGGGCTTAAGGTGAAGGGATTAAGAATTTGTACTTCTTAATAATCCCTTCACCTTTATTAAGAAGTACAAATTCATAGTCACAAAAAAGTCACAGGGATGTGAAGTACAGCATAGGGAATATAGTCAATAATAATAAGTATATATGGTGCTAGGTGGTAGTTGAAATACAAGGGGGGTCATTTTGTAAAGGATATGATTGTCTAACTACTATGCTGTACACCCGAAACTAATACAAAATAAAACTGATATAAACTATAATTGACAAATAAAATTTTTATTTTAAAAAAAGATGCTAGTTCAGCATGGGCCAATACCCTTAGTATAATTGGAAATCCTTTTGTTTAACTGAGTAGGTCTGCTAGGCGCCATCTTAAATTTTCCTGGAGTGTTAGCAAAGATTCTACAATCATACCCTTGATTTCATCTTTACTCAGACTGGCTCTTACTTTGAGAATCTGTTGCCTGCTGGAGAGACTGGAAATCAGAACTAGATTTCTTTTCCAATCCAGAAAACTCTACAGATCCTTACTTAGCTCATCTCTCTCTCTCTTTCTCGCCCCGCCGCCCCCCCCCCCATGGTTCCTTATGCCAGCTAGAAGCAACCAGATGGCACTTTGAATATTCCATCTTCAGATCTCTTCAGCCAAATCTACAAATTCTTTAGGAACATTTTCTATCTCCCATGTTACCACAAGCAACATTTCACCAATTGTTTAACCATTGTATAATAGAATCACCCTTGATTCAGCTTCCAAGCAGTTTCCCTACTACGTTTCCAGGCTCTTCTAACAGTTTTGTTCACTGTTCCTCCTGCCTGCACAACAATCTCCCCCTTGCTGCTTTACACTCAAACCTTTACCCACCACACAATCCCAAAGACAATGCTGCATGTTTAGGTTTTCAAGACAGCACCATACTACTAAGTACCAATTTATGCATCAGGTATCCACTGTTATATAACAAATCACCTAAAATAATCATCGTTGACTAAGCTTGGCGACTCTGTGGATTGGGAATCCACATTTGTCTCTGTCCCACAATATCTGGGGCCAGCTTAAAAACACAAACAGCTAGGGGGACAATTTATAGAGCGTGGGTCTAGGATTATCTGGAAGCTTCTTTATCTACATGTCTGAAGCCTGGGCTGAAATGACTCTGAAGGCTAAATTCACTTGGAACTGTCCACCAGAGTGCCTACACAATGCCGAGACATTTAGATAGGGCTCCAACATTGTCCTTGTTTTCCTTAGTTCACTGTGAACCAGTGAAAAATCAGTCAAGCAGAAGTCTGAAGATCCACCCTGGGAGCAATGGAAAGCACTGTATGTGAAGTCAGGAGATCTAAAATCTAGCTATTCCTGGCTGTGCTTCAAATTATTTGTCTGGACTTTGGCAAATCATTAGCTTTCTTGGGCCTTATTTTCCAGCCCTAAAAGGATGGGATGGTTTCTGCCACCTCGGTGATTCTATAAAGAACAATCTGATGAAATCAGTGAATAAGTATTCCCTTAGTCATCCTAAAGGAATGTGCACTTTTAGAAGAGTTTGTATCCCATGTGTCTCTAGCTGGAGCAACTGGAGATGATGGAAAGAAGAAAGATCTAAGAGACCAACAAAGTGGCCAATCTGTCAAGAAATTTTGCCTTGGGTAGATGCCTCTAAAACCTTATTGCTTTCAGCATTTGATCCTGTCCCATTAGTAAATGGAAGTTTTTAAATCATCTCCCCTTCACCACCCTGTGTTCCCAGATCATCTCATTTAAGCCATTAACTGAATCCAGCAAGAGATCTTGCTTTAGCAAACACACAATTGCCACTCCCTCTAGAGTCCACACACTCCTCTCTTCCTGAAGTGCTTGGGGACCCAGAAAGTAGGCCAGGTTCTCATAACTTTATCAAAATAGCACAGCTAGGCCTTCCACCCAGCCATACTGAGAGACTAGTCTGTAGAGTGAAAGACAAAACATACAGGGTCCCAGCCAACCAGAACCCAGATATCCCCATGTCCTGCCAAAAAAATTAACTGTCACCAGCCCCTGTGTGTGTTCATATGCACATGAGGGGTGGGGGGACAAGGCCCCAAGCCAAAGCAATAGTGTTCTGAGAGGAAAGAGCCCTGGACTTAGAATCATAAAGCTGTTAAAGAGGAAAAAAATATCCTACATGGAATAACAGAAAGGAGGCCAGAGTGTCTAGAAAGATGAGCTGGAGGTAGAGGACGGCAACTTTAGAAATTACCCTGCAAACAATGAGAAGCCCAGTTGAGAAGTCCAAGTGAAAAGAATGGTCCTATACCAGACCAGTGTTCTGCAGTCCCCGCACTCTGAAGAGCTGTGAAAAATGCACACTCAGGCAGCTCTACTGCTATGCTAGGGACATCCCAGGTGGGCAGGGGCAGCTGCATTAAAGTGCACCCAGAGCTTCTGTTGTTTACCAGAATGAATGACCCCTGGACTTGGCTGCCCATGAGGCTCATTCCAGTTAGAAAGTTCTACCACTCTAAATGCTGGGAGGTCATCTAATCTCCAAGGGTGGGAGAGGGAAGTGAATTTCCCACTTGCTAGCTCAGGGATGGCTTCCAACAGTGCCATCACAGTAATGGAAACTGCAGCAAAGGTGCCAGGGCTGATTTCTATGAAGAAATAAGAGAATGGGCAGGTCGATAGGAGGGAGGCAAGGCCAGCACAGAGGATGTCCTGACCAGAATTCACAAAGTGGCCATGAGAATGCAAATAAATAAAATAATCCTTTGTTTAAAAAGTTCCCTTCACCTGTGGGTGGGAAAGACAAGTAATCAACACTGTTTGTAAAAAGGAGAAGACCCAAGAGCTTCTGGTGACCAAGCACACACAGTACTCAGAAACTTGGCGTGGGACGAGGGGGGAGGGGGCGGAGGACGGGGGCGGGGTGGCGGGGAGAGGTGAGTACACAAAACCAGCGCAGGATTTGAGATAGACAAATAGTTCAGAAAGCCCCCGAAGGTCTAGGTGTTCTAGGATGAAGGAGAGGGTGGGGCAGGGGGGCTGGGGACCTGGAAAAATTAGGTGCAGTGTCACCTTGCTTTCCAAAGTCTGTTCCAATGTGGGAAAACACCCCACTATCTTCTTTTGGAAAAAGCCAGGAAAATTCCAAGTCCAAAACCTCTCACCGGGGCCTCTCTAGGAGTCCAACTCCAACTGAAAAAGAAACAAGGAGGTGACCGCACTGCCCAAGAGGACAGGCTGCTGGCCTCCATCTTCCATTCTTTGTGCCTTGGTTTTCCCACAGATTTCGGAACCCTAGGTAAGGGCGGGGGGGAAAGTTAACGCCTTTAAAGGGGAGCAAACCCTGCGGAGCTTTGGGAGGCGGCCCCTGAGCTGCCCTGCCTGGATCCCCAGGTTCAGTGGTCAAGCCTGTGAGCCACACGGTGAAGTCCCCCTTCTGCCGCATACAGACTCTTTCTTACACCAGTGCTGAGCCGCCGCCGCCTCCTTCTGCCATCCTTTCCAGCTCCCCCTCAGCCTCTGATTGGCCGAGCCCCCTCCTGGCTCCTCCTTTCCCACCTTGGTGAAAACTGCGGGCGCCCGGCAGGGTGCAGCATCTGGAGGCGGTGTTTCGAAGAGGCTGCAGCATCGCAGGACCTGAGCCCAGGTGGGAGCCTGAGTCACAGCGGGACCCTCGGCGCAGCGGTGCGGTGGTAGGCCCCAGGTGCCCATGCAAGCTCTCTCAACTGGAGGCTTCAGAAAATGGTCCAACGGTTCCCTGGGAAGGAGGAGCACAATGCTTGGGGAGGGGTCACCTTCCAGGGGAGGGGCCAGCTTCCCAGGCAGGGGCGGGAGCCCGACGCAACTGCTGCGGGGCAGGGGACCTGACCACATCCTGCCTCTCGAAGAAGGCGTCCCGGACTTTCGCTCGCTCGTGGTGATGGTTTCTGGAGCTAAGGAGCTAGGCGAGAACCTGGAGGAAGGGCTCCAAGGGTTCTTGGGTTCTGCTCTCCACCAGACGACCCCAAATCGAGCTCTCAAAGGTGGGGGGAGTGGCATTGAAGTTGGGGGAAGACAATAGAGGGTGGCAAGCCGGAGGAAATATCTGCCCTGCTACCTCAGGGCAGGCTGGGTGCGGGGCATCCGAGTAATGGGAAACCGCAGTAGCGCGGGAGGGGACTGGGCGGAAGGCTGGCAGACGAGGGAGGGGAGAACTGGAAAAAGATGAGAGGGGGAAGGGAGACCTCAATTGGGAAAGGAGAGGACACAAATACGGAAAAGGAATAAGGGTGGGGCTAGTCGAACGGGAACCTGGAGAGGGCAGTATCTCAGAGCTTCTCTGGGTGCTAGTCTGCAAAGAGCCTAGGCAGAGGAAATGAAAATAGGCTGTGTCTCCCCTACTTCTCTATAACCATCACTTTGGCTGTACCACCCCCTCCAGCCCCAGCTCCACTTCCCGTTTCTGTCCTAGCTGCTGCTTCGGCTCCTAAACCCCAAGCTAGCACCTCTTTTCCGTAACTCAGTGGTAACTCAGTGTCCGTAAATGCCAACCTCCCTTTCTTCTCCAACAGCACCTCCAGGTCCCTCTCGACTTGGGTACGAGAGGGTATTAACTGTAACCGCAGCCACCGCAGGACCCCAGCCTCGCCCCACCTTGGCGGAGAGCCGGGGACCCTGGACTCCGAGAGAGAGCATCCCAGGGCATGCACCAGGGCCTGGCCGGGGTCACACTCTCAGGCGCTGGTCCTATGACTTCTCCCTATTGAACACCCTGCCGCCAGGCTAGGATACCCGCTCCGTGTCGACTTGCCAGCTTACACTGCAAAAGGCAGGGCAGAGTGCCTAGGCAGGAGGCTATTTGAAGCCAGTTCTGCACAGAGAACTGGACATTTGGAAACATCTTGGTTTCTATACAATCAGGCAATATTTACAATAGGAGAACACTGTCACTCCCTCACACACATCTGGAAATACACTTATCTGTGTGCCAAGTACAGTCCTATCTGGGAATACCTTAGCCACACACACGAGACATCATCCCAACCACACAGTCACTAAGATGAGGGAAATTAGTCACTCACTATGGAGCAAAGTGCCATATATTTGTCATTTTTCTTAATGACATCTCAACCCTGTGGTTATCTGGGGCTCAGATCCATTCATTCATTCGACATCTTTTGAGCATCTGTTATGTGCCAGGAACTGTTTGGACACTGGGGATTTTCTTCTGAATAAGAACTAGGAAGTCCATGAATGGTCAGTTTTTGTTTAAGAGCATTTTAGTTTTGCAAGATAAAAAGAGTTCTGGATATTGGTTGCACAACAATATATTGAATAAATGAACAACGCTATTTGTGTTATATGTACTTAACCACAATTACAAAATAAGAAGACGCTGCCTTCCTGAAGGGAAAGTAAAATGGTAAAGTTAAAGTCACTTACTGAGAATCGCCCACCTGGTAAGTGTTTAGCACAGACACACACCTCTTGCTTTCCCTGAGGAGAAAGAATGACTGGCAGTGTCACCTTCACTGAGAAGTAGGAGGAAGAAGGCTGCAGAGAAGGGTTTGGATGCCTGCCATGACCATTATGGCATGTATTCCATGGGCTCCCAGCCCCAGCAGCGCGTGTGGGCACATCTGTTTCATCTCTTGGCTGATTCCAATCCTGTTCCCACTCCCAGGTCCAGAACTGAGCTCTTGGCACCATGAACCCCGCTATCAGCCTCACTCTCCTCCTGACAGGTACTGGGCAAGGGGTAGGTCTGGGATTCCAAGTACCTTGGCTTCCTTCCTTCAGAGAAGCCAGCTTCTTCCTCATGACCTCAGAAGGTGGAGATGATTAAGGGAGAAAGGGCTCCTTTTTATCCCTAAGTCAGTTGAGCAACCTAGTTGGTTTTGGAAACATATTTCACAGAGCCTACTCCATACTGACGTGGAAACTCCATGTGAGAACCAGAAACCCGTACCAACTTTCCAAGATCTCCTACCACTAAGGCACACTGGTGGGATGCAGAACTAAAGTACATGAGGGAGGGAGGCTAGCACCTGCAGTATGCTGTGGTGGGGAGAGGTGCTCAGAGAGTAGACCAGACCCCTGTGCCCTCCCTGTCCAGGCCCCTCTGTCCTGTTAATGTGGGTGGGAGACCCCCTGCTCTGCAGGTCCCCCCAACTCAGAGAAGGCACTGCTGGTGCCAGTCTTGCAGATGGCCAGTGGACAGAAGGTGACCAGCCTGACAGCCTGCCTGGTAGACCAGAGCCTTCGTTTGGACTGCCGCCATGAGAACACCACCTCCTTGCCCATTCAGTACGAGTTCAGCCTGACCCGTGATTCAAAGAAGCACGTGCTCTTTGGCACTGTGGGGGTGCCTGAGCACACATACCGCTCCCGAACCAACTTCACCAGCAAGTACAACATCAAGGTCCTCTACTTATCTGGCTTTACCACCAAGGACGAGGGGACATACACATGTGAACTCCACCTCTCTAGCCAGTCCCCCACCTTCTCCAACAAGAATGTCTCTGTGATCAGAGGTGAGGAAAGCCCCCAACAAGGCCAAGTGAGCAGGGATAGGCAAGCCAGAGAGAAATAGGCTGCCTAGGACAGCAGGCGGTCCCCCTGGCTGGGCCAGAGAAGAGGCCACCTGTGTCCTGGAGAATCATTGCCTTCATTGTGAATGGGGGGAAGGGTTAAGGGGACAGTCAGACAGGCAAAGTGGTGTAGCATAGGCTTCTGCCATGACCGAAGGCAAATCACTTGGCCTCCACAATCCTCCTTCACCCACCGTTTTCTTGTGGAGATGCTTAGTAAAGGTGTGATATGATGTTTGCTCAAGGGCTCAGGAACCTGCAATGAGAGAAAGGGTTGGTTCTGTTAGACCAGGTTGGCCCTGGTTCCAGCCCTCCCCAGGGAAATGCACCCTAGCTCTGGGCTTGTGGCTGCCCTAGTCCTGCTCTTCATTCCTGCTTTACCCCTCTACCCCATTCTCTCTCCACAGACAAACTGGTCAAGTGCGGAGGCATAAGCCTGCTGGCCCAGGACACATCGTGGTTGCTGCTGCCCCTGCTCTCCCTGCCCCTCCTGCTGGCCATGGATTTCATCTCCTTTTGACTGGCTGGGCCCATGGAGGACACAGGAAGCCACAAGGCCCTGTCCAGAGATCCTACTTCTCTAAGTAGGCTGATCTCATCCCCCCAATCCCCCACACACCTTGGGGAAAAATGGGAACCCCATCCCTCATAAGGAATTTCAGTGTCGCATGCCATTATTTACCCACTCCCCAACTGCCATCTCACACCCTCTCTGGACACCACTAGCTTTTTGTCCTCTTTGTTCCTGAGCTGCTTCTGCCTTGTTTATTTAGGGATTTTTCTTCCTTTTCTTTGGGAGTTTGTGAAAAGGGAAGCCAAAGTTGGGGACCTAATAAAGAGTGAGGGCCTGGGAGGGGTTGTAGGATAGAGGGTACCAGTCCCTGAGGGGCCATCTTTGCCGACGGGGACCAGAAACCTGAGGGAGACCTTGATGAGGAGGGGGATGGGGTGTTTTGGGGTCTAGCACATCCCTCATCAGCCCCCTACCCCCATCTGTGACCAAGCATTTGTGGTCTATCACATGAGAAGAGAACTGAGCATCATTAGGAGCATTCTCCAACCCAGCACAAAAGCTGCCCTCTTTACTGAAGAAGTCCCCTAGGGGCCCTAGTCCTAGGGCACAGTCCAGTGGAAATACAGATTCTGTCCAAGGAGGAGTGCTAATGGAGGGTTGGAAAGGGGGATAGGAAGGAAGGTCCACTATCTTCCCCTACCTGAAGAAGATAAAAATGGGAGCCTACTGTCCCTCACTGCCTTAACCAATAGTTGGGAGGGTGGCAGAGGAAGAGAGGCCCCTTCCCAGGTTGTCCCAAGCTCCAGAGAACTTCCAGAATGCTGACCTGGGGGCACTATGCAGGCCATAGGGAGCCACAGAGCCAAGTAATTTGGCCCAAGTATTTCTCCAGGAAGCTCTTCCTTCCCTCCACAGCCAGTGCCAACCCCAGATAGCTGAGCCTCAGCCATCCCCCTGCCCCACAAGCCTGCCTTCTCAGGGATCTCTGGGGGGCCTGAGACAGGCCATGGAGTGAATACCATGAGCACGACATGCCTTGAGAAATGGGTTTTCCCAAAACCCAGCTCCCCATCAGGCAGCTCTGCCCTGTCCTGGGACCATGTATAGTGCCACCACAGCTTATAGCATCTCATTGAGGAAAAAGAAAACTGCACAATAAAACCAAACCTCTGGAATCTGTCGTCCTGGCTCTGCTTTGCTTCTGTCCCCAGGCCTGCCACCCTCCTTTAGCCATACATCCAGGAGGTCCAACCTGCCACCTCTTCCTCTCCCTTTTCCTACCAAAGCATGCTGGACTTCTCAGAATGACTCTAACATAACACATTTGCCCAAATAAATGAATGTTCCATCTCTGCTGACTCACCTGATGGGAATGACAGATTCACCTGCCAATGTGTGGACTGAGTCACGTGGCCCTGGCTCTGGAATGTGCTAACAAGCACTAAGATGTAAAATCCGCTTTTTCTTCTCTGATATGATTTTTCTCAAATGCCCCCTCAAATTACATCTGCTATGGAGAAGACTAGTGCTGGGGCAAGTAGAGGAACAGGAGTGTGCATGGTGTGGGGCCCACATCATGAAGGTGTAAGAACTTGGGGGTGGGGAGAAAGCACGGAAGCCCATCCATGGCTCCCTCCCCTAAAAGACAATGTGCTGACAGCAAATAGCATCAGGGCTCATGCTGGCATTGGATGCTAGAATAGGATCCCACAGTGGTTCCAGGTTTCAGTTGCTGACAGAGTGAGGCAGCCCCCAGACAGCCTTCCCTGTTTTGCCAGGGAATTGAGGGAGGAGGGTGGCAACTACCCAGAGGCTGACTCATTTGTTATTTAGCTCTAGGTAAAGTAATTCTGAGCATTTGCTTAAAGGTCCAGTATCTAAATTCATGTCACCAGCTTCTACTCCTGACACCTCTTAGCAATGCCTTGCCAGCAGCCCTTGTAATAACTAACCATGCCCAAAGAAGGCAAAAGAGAGGCCCACAGGAAGTGAGAGCTGCCTGTTTCACCAACCATGATACCCAGCCACCCCTGTGTGGACTGACAGTCTCTCAGCATGGTGCAGCCAGCCTGAGGTCTCCAGAAGGAGAGACCCATGGACACAAGCCCCTCTGTACTGCCCTGCTTTGAACCGCAAACACTCTGCCGACAAAAAGAGCCTTTGAGGGAGCAGGGAGTTCAAATGCCATCCAGGGAGTACTACGGTAGAGCCAGAACTTCTTTCTGAAAGAAATTGGGAAGCCAGGTGTGAAGCCTCAACTGTGAGACTATTGTGAGAACCTGGTACATGTGCAATGTCTCACATGTGGTCTTTGTCACACCCTCGCACTGTTTCCCTGGAGACCACATTCTACAAGGGTTCTGGAGAGATAGTCTTGCTTTCTGCAGCCATGCTTGAGGGAAGAGAACCTGAGGCTTGCTGTGGGTGGGCTTAGCTTAGGAAACCACGGACATCAGAGGACCAGGGACTATACGAAAGCAGGAAAGGAGAAGAAGAAAACAAACAGGCCTGGGCCCAAGAAGGAGCCCTACAACTTCCATTCAGAGCCGTCAGGCCTCGCAACATCAGCCAGCCCAGAAAGACAGCTGTGGGCTTGGGCTGCTGAGGGCTTTCCGAGGCAAGCACAACAGCCACCAGTTCCTCTCTGGTCAAGTTGGGAGGTCTTGTGGAGGCTGCGGGACATCTGCAGTGACTGGGCTAATGATAAAGAGGGCTGGGGCCAGTTCCTGCACACATGCCCCCAACCCCAACTCATCAATCTGCTCCCAACTCTTCCTCACCCCCTTAGCTATCTCAGTCCCCACCTAAGGTAAGAACATGGGATTCTTACTCAGTGGCAACAGAAACCCCTCCCCACATTGCCACTTCTGATTGGATCATCCATCAAGACAGGAATGTCTGAGGGGCACAGTGTGAGGGTCCTTCCAACACCAAGAAACTCCCTTGGGAAGGACAAGGGGATCACCATTAGGAAACACTGGGACTTTCACTGACCAGCTAATAAATCCATCAAGTGTCCAGGGTCATCCTCCCTGACATGCATCCTCCTACCTCCTCAACATGACATTAATCTGTGTCTGCACCTTTCATGTTGTAAAAGGCATGTCTGTCTTTATAGGTGAAAGAAGCAAATCCTCAAAGATTAAATCATTTCCTCATCTACCATAGAGAAAATGTTGAGGCTGAAGTCCTTGAGAGTCCTGGTAATGTGTGAGGGTCATCGGCTTTCTTCTGCTCAAACCAGGAGAGCTTCAGGACAAAGGTGGGATTGTCTTTCTGTTCAAGGTTCGTAGCCTAAATTTCTACCCACCCATGAAGAAAGATCACGTCCTGTGAAGACTGCCTGACAGAGGGAAAACCCAGGAGCAGGTGATGGTATGGAAAAGGACACAGGGAGAGCAGCATAGCACCAAGCAGAAGGGAAAGGGCTTTTGACAGGTGGAGCTTCCCAGAAACAGAGGCAGAGAGTGCCTGGAAGTAGATGTGGTCAGTGGGGGCCACCTGCCCAGTCTGCAGGAAAGGAGTTTCCTGAATTTGGGGGGAAACTGGACTAAATGACCCTAGTCATTTTTAACTCTTCAATGCCTTGCTTCTCTAATTTTTAAAATAAGATGGTTGCGTGCCCTGGCCAGGGGACTCAGTTGGTTGGACCATCATCCCATACACTTGCAGGTCCAAAAGGCTGAGAGTTCAATCCCTGGTCAGGGTACATATCTAGGTTGTGGTTCAATCCTCATTGGGGTGCGTACAGGAGGCAACAGATCGTGTTTCTCTCATACTGATGTTTCTTTCTTTCTCTCTCTCCCCACCTTTCTCCCCCTTCCCCCACCTTCCCTCTCCACCCTGCTTTCTTTCTCTCTAAAATCAATAAATATATCTTCAGGTAATGATTTTTTAAATCTTTATTTTAAAATAAAATAAGATGTTTATGCTAGAATCATTTATTTGTACAACAAATATTAAGCACTGGCATAAGAGGAAAAAGACACTGCCCTTGGCTGAAGGAATCTACAGTTCAGTAAGAAGTGAATAATTGATTTCAGTGCAGTGATCAGTGCTATGAAGCAGGGAAGCTGTGACAGACACTGCTGGATGTTCCCCAACATGAATTATCTTCTTTCTCAGCAACAGAACCCACAGATTAGAATTGAAATATGTGGTCCAGAACAAGGACAACTTTTCCCAACTCCCTTGAAGCAAGATGAGCATATGTGGCTAAGTTCTGTCCAATGGGACACAAACACAAAATAATGTGTGTAATTTCTATGAAGTGCTCTTGAAGGGAGAATGTGTGCTTTTTTTCCTCTTCATTTTCACACTGGATGAAACATGGAGGTAATGGCTGCAACTGAAGAAACCACCTTGGACTATGAGATAGAAGCTGTGTTACAAGCGACAAAGAACAAGGTTGCATTGACAAAGCCTGCATTTGTACTGATGACAGGGAGAACTCTCAGAGATACCATGGAATACCGTGTTTGAACTACTGTTACTTTGAGTTTTCTTCAATCACAACTAAACATAAACATACTTTTAAAACAGTTTAGTATTTAATACTACTGAACTGTACACTTAAAAATAGTTAAGATAGTACATTTTATATGTGTATTTTACCACAATTTTAAAAAGGAGCCAAAACTCATATTAATGAGACAAAAAGTAGAATGGTGGTTGCCAGGGGATAGGGGAATGGAGGAATACGGAGTAATTATTTAATGGGTACAGAGTTTCAGTTTTGCAATATGAAAAGCGTTCAAAAGATGGATGGTGGTGATAGCGGCACAACAACGTGTGTGTACTTAATACCACTGAACTGCACGCCTAGAGAGGGTAAATTTTATATTATGTGTATTTTACCACAAGTTGTTTTTTTTTTTTTTAATGGAAGCAGCCAAGGCACATGGAACTTTCTGGAGTGCTTACATGAGCATATACATTGGTCAGCCTCATCAACCCCATCATCATACTTAAAATGGGTGAATTTCATCAAAGGAAAATTTTAGCTCACTAAAGTGCTATGGAGGTGTAGCAGTATATGTAGGCCCCTTTGCCAGGCTAAAGGCCTTCCCAGGTGGGAGGCATGAGTAGGAGTTAACACAAAAAGCAAACTCTACTATTTTGCAAGCTGATTATCAAAAAAATAAATTTTCTTTCTTCTATATCCTGAAAAATGTAGGAGGAGGAAGTAGAAGCCATTGTGCATTCAGTCTGGGAACAGGCCTTAGCTCTTCTCTGAGCAACTCACAACTGCTGTTTGATAGAACAGCTCTTAGATTACAGAGTGCCATCATTAGAGTCCCTAACCCAGTCAACAGTCTTTCAAACATTTACTAAGTACACATTCCATGGCAAAGAGTACAAATACCTGTGCAGGACAGTAAGAATAAAATAGTGAATGGTACAAGCAAGTTCCTACCTCATAAAACTTATAGTATAGGAGAGGAAAGTTATGGCAGTAAACCAATAAATAAATCAGATTATTATGGATTGGGATCATTTATATGTAGGAGGCAATACAAGAATGATGAGTGATGCTTCAGGTAGGATGATCAAGGACAGCCCGAGGAAAGGGCCATTGAGCTGAGACCTGAAAGACAAGACGGAGCTAGCCACTTGAAGAGCTGCAGGAAGTGCACCCAGGCAGCAGGAACAGTAAGGGTGCACTCGAGGTGTCCAGGGAAGGCATGGTACAAGATGTCACTGAAGAGGTAGATAAGATCCAGGTCAAATAGGGCCTTAGAGATCATGATGAAGAGTTTGAATTTTATTCTAAGGGCAATGGGTAAGTAATAAAGGATTTGATTTAATAATGTTGTTAGAAGATCCCTCTTGCTGCTTTATGGAAAATAGATTGGAGAAGAATAACAGTAGGAGCAAGAAACCAGGAAGATATTGCAATAGTCCTAAAAGGGATGATGGCAGCTTAGACAAAAAAAAAATGTAGTGGTAAAAATAGAGAGAAGTTGTAACTTTGAGATACATATAAAGTTAAAACTGAAAGAACTCTTGAAATCTGAGTAAAGACTATGGATTTTGCCAACATCAATCTCCCTGTTTTGATATTGTACTACAGTTATGTAAGAGGTTACCACTGGGGGAACCTGAGTGACGGGCACACAGGACCTCTTTATACTCTTTTTGCAACATGACCTGTGTCTTGCTTATGACCAATAACATATGGTAGAAGTCATGCTTCATGACTTCCAATGCCAGGTCATAAGAAGCCTTGCAACTTTCACCTGGTTCTCCAGGAATACTCACTCCTGAAGCACACCCTCTTAGAACCCAGCTGCAATTCTGAAGACCCAAGTCACACAGTGGCCATATGTAGACACTCTAGTCACCAGCCCCAGCTAAGCTCCCAGCCAACAGCCACCATCAACTGTCAGCTGTATCAGTGCACTATCTTGGATGTCTACCTCAGCTGAGCCTTCAGATGAGGTAAAGCCTAACTGCTGCTGGTTCCAACCTCATGGGAACTTCTCAGCTGAGCCCATCAACCACAGCAGCATGAAGCACATTAATAAATTGTTTAAAGCCACTAAATTTTGGAGTGGCCTGTTATGCAGTAATAGAATAGTGTCTTTAATAAGAGCAGTTTGATGGAGTAGCAGTAACAGAAGCCAGACTGGAGTAGGTGAGTGCGAGTGAATGGGAGAGTGAATACTTCTCTTTCAGAAATTTTAGGTGACTGGTATGGGAGGTGGAGTTAAGAAAAGAGTGTTTATTTTTAAGATGGAAGCTTCTAAAGCATGGTCGTATGCTGATGGTGATTTTTCCCAGAGACAAGGAAATATTGATGAAGTGGGAGAACATAAAGAAGCTGAGTCTCAGGTGAGGAAAGATGGGAAGGGTGCAGAGCTAGGAATATAGTCAAAGACAATAGGCGTGGAAGTGAAGAGGTTTGTGAACCTGAACATGGGAAGTTCAGGGATTTCCATACAAGTAGCAAGATCATCAAATGAGAGTAAGGAGATGGGTGGAAGATGGGAGAGATTTGAAAAAATGTTTCCTTTATTTAATATGCTACATTTTAATGTTTGATGTTAGTGAAGATAAAAAAATTATCAGTATTTCATAGGTCAACTGCAAAACTTCCTACTGTTTCAGCAACTTGACTCTCAAGGTTGGGGACAGAATATTGCCAAACCAAGAGAAACATGAAAGAACAGAACTCCGAAAAAGACAAAAGCAATGGAGATGGAGAGAGAGGAAACTTAAGGGAAAAGAGACAGAATCGATAAGATACAGCTCCCCTAGATGTAGGGAATATGGTGAGAGGATATTTTTAAATATGATTTTTTTGTTTGCTTCCCTTTTGCCCTATAGCCCCACTTTAAGCAGCCAAGCTTTTGTATTTATGCCTCAGTGAGAGAATATGACAGCAAATACCAGAGGGGCAAATAGCAAGCCACTTCTGGCTTTTAAGTTTCAATTACCTAGGACCTTAATAAAACAGAAAGGACCCACAGTCTGGACAAAAGGTGTGGAGAAAATATCGTAGGTAAAGCCAGGTCTCCCAGGGGCATCACCACCAGCACCACCAGCACACAAGAACAATAGTAGAGACATTGGTGGGTTCTGCCCTCAGGGACTTGAGCATAGAGAGACAGCAAAACCCCCAAGAAAGTTTTCAAGATCCAACAGCAATGCAGCCCCACTCCTTCATCCTGGGTAGAGCCTCAGGAAGGAGATGAGGTCCCAGAAAGAGAAAATGACTACAGAGTGTAGCCTGTTTTGGAAGTAGCTGTAACTTTAAACAGGTAACACTTTTTCATGCTACTCCCAGGCCTGAAAACAAAAGAAATGTGCCCATGTGTCCAAGGGTGACCTAGATTTAGCAGAGATACTAGACCTACAGAGGCCATGCAAGCAGGAACCAGGCAGTAGACACCTCAGAAGATGCTTGGGTGGCCATTTAATAACAGGGGCCACTCTCTCCAATGCTTGGGCAAATATATATAAGACATCTTCCCAGAATTTAGGTGTTCAGCTCTCCAGTAGAATAGGGGCCGGCTGTAAACAGATATGGAGGTATATTATTTAAAACAAGGTTATATTTCCGGCATATCTGATTTTGTAGACTAAGACATCATCTCTGTAAAAATTAAGGGAGAGGAGAAGTTGGAAATTAGCAAATTTCTGGCTAGGAAATGGGATAGATGATGGTGTCGTTCATAGATGTGGAGAATAAAGGAAGGGGAGCAAACTGAGTGGAAAACGATGAGTTTAAGGTTGAATATGTTGAGGTTGGGATGCTGATGGGACGTCCAAGGGTATGTCAGGAGGCAGTTGGATAATTACAACTGATGCTCAGGAACAAAGTCTACCTGGAAATACAGATTTTGGCATCATCGACCCATACAAGTAGCAGCTGATGGATGAGTGACAGATCAGAGTACTGTTACATACTCAGTATGTGCTGAGCATTGCTGTAACTTTTCACATGCATTAGCTCATTTAATCCTCAAATCAACTTTACAAGGCAGGTACCAATCCCATTTTTTTTTTAACATATGAAGAAACAGATATAAATGTTTCAGGCCTCAGAGACAGTAACCAGAAGATATCTCAGGCCCTGACTGGCGTGGCTCAGTTGGTCGAGCATGGTTCCGCAAAGCGAAAGGTTGCTGATTCGATTCCCAGTTGGGGCTCATGCTTGAGTTACACATTCAGTCCCCAGTCAGGGTGTGTACAAGATGCAACCAATCAGTATTTCTCTCCCGTTCTCCCTTCTTTCCCCTCTCTCTAAAAATAAATAAATAATTCTTTATTTAAAAAGGAAGAAGATATCTCAGGAAATCTACAATCTGCACATACAGCAGTCCTCCCTTATTCTCTAGGGATACATTCCAAGACTCACAATGGATGATGAACCCCAGGGATAGCACCAAACCCTATATATACTACGTTTTTTTTCCTATACATATATATCTATGATAAAATTTAATTTATAAATTAGGCACAGTAAGTGATCAACAACTAACAATAAAATAGAACAATTATAACAATATATTGTAATAAACATTATGTGAGTGGCTATGGGTCCATTACTAAGTAAAATAAGAGTTACTTGAACACAAGCATTGCCATACTGCAATACTGAGACAGCTACTAAGTGACTACAGGCAAGTAGCGTATACAACATGGATACCTTAAGCAAAGGGATGATTCACATCCTGGGCCTGTTGTAGTGGGATGGCATGAGAGTTCATCAAGCTACTCAGAAGAGCACATAATTTAAAACTTATGAATGTTTTATTTTGGGAATTTTCCACTTAATATTTTTAGACCATGGTAGACCATGGTTGACCATGGATAACTGAAACCACAGAAAGCAAAATTGCAGATGAGGAGGACTACTGTATAACAACCAGTATGCTATAAACTACATTAAAATACAGAGGATAAAGGAACACTAGAGGAAAAGGAGAATGAGACAGAACTATCAAGAGGAAAACCAGAAAAGCACTGTCACAAAGCCTAAAAGAAGAGAGAACTTTAAGGAGGGAATGGTTGGAGGTATTGAGTTTACAGGAGGTCAAGTAACTGATTGTAACTAAAACAGCCCCTTGGAGTAAGCAAGTAGGAGATCAAAGTGACTGGGTAAGAGAGGTTTCCTGATGTCCAATAGGTAAAAGACAAGAGGATGCTGTACAGACAGGGAGGTGGGGATATGTAGTATGCACAACTCTTCCAAGAGAACTGTGAAGAGGAGAGAGCTGGTGCCTAAAGATTTTCATTTTTAAGATATCTTATTGATTATGCTATTACAGTTGTCCCATTTTTTCACCCTTTTATCCCTCTCCACCATGCACACACACCCCCTTAAAGATTTTCATTTTTTTAAGGGGGGAAAATTTGGAGACTATTATAAGTAAATAGAAAATGAAAGTGTTAAAGATACAGGACTCTAAACCTGTAACAATAACTGTGAACATGATCAGAATGCTGAATAGACACTTACAATCCATGATTTCTAACCTTAAATGGGCCCTTGATGCTGCCTGACAACCCGACTATATTTCCATAATTCATTCACTCTCCCATTTGCTACCAAAGTGGTTCTCAAAAGGTCATCCCAGGACCAACAGCTGCAGGATCACCTGGAAACTCATTAGAAATGCAAGTGCTCAGGCCCACCCCAAACCTCCAGAATCAGAAACTCTGGGTGGGGTCTTAACAGACTCTCTAGGTAATTCCAATACACAGTCAAGCTTGAGAACTACTCTCCTAGATGGCTAGTTTATAATTCCTCCTCTTTTCTAAAATCCCAGCCCTCCCTCCTTCATCCTTGATTCACTCTCAGCTGAACTTGCTTCCTAATATACTGAGAGGAAAAAGGCCACCAGGAGAGAATCTCCACTAGCTTCTACTGCACCATCCATTCACCTTCCTGCATCTGTGTCCAAATATTGTGACTTCCCTCTTCTCCCTTTGGATGAACTCTTTGTGCCCTTAACCAACTGAGGTCCTCACTCTCTACTCTATTCCATCCTCTCTTACCTCATCAATGATATTTCTCCAGTTACTCTCCTCTCTGTCTAGCATCATCAGTTCCCTCTCTCTACTGGCTCTTTCTCACTAGTATATAAACATATGGTTATTTTTGCCATTTAAAAAAATATCCTTAACCCTGGCTGGTGTGGCTCAGTGGATTGAGCGCTGGCCTACAAACCAAAGGATCTCTGGTTTGACTCCCATTCAGGGCACATATCTGGGTTGTGGGCCAGCCCCCTCCCCTCACAGTACGGGGGTGCACAAAAGGCAACCACATATTGACGTTTCTCTCCCTCTCTTTCCCCCTCCCTTCCCCTCTGTCTAAAAATAAATAAATAGAAGACTTTTAAAATATATCCTTGACCTTACTTCTCTTTTTAGCTACCACCCATTATCTTTCCTTGCTTCACCACAAAACTCCTCCAAAGAGTTCTCTATACTGTATCCGTCCCTCTCCCATTCTTTCTGGAACGCACCCACAATCAAACTTGCACCCCATCACTCCACCAAAAGCATTTTTGTCAGGCTCTATCACCAACAACCTTCTAAATCAATTCTCAGACTCTTCTTACTTAACCTGTGTGCATTTGACACAATTGATCTTTCTTCCTTAGTGAGTCTCCTGCTGTTGGCTTTCAGCACGCCACCATCTCCTGGATTTGTTTTCTCCCTCCTTCACTGGCCATTCCTTAGTCTCTTTGATGGTTCCTATACATTTCTAAAATCATTTAATGTTGGAGAGTTCCAGGATTCAGTCCTTGCACATAGTTTTTTTCCCTACTTATACTTGCTCCCTGGTGATCTCTTCTAATCTCATGGCTTAAATAATATCCATATACTGATGACTCTCAATTTTATATCTCCAACCCAGATTTTGCCAAACATGTGCATCCAGCTGCTCTTTTGACATCCTAATATGTCTGAAAGACATCTCAAACTTAACATGCATTAAACCAAGCTCCTGACCTACCTTTACCCCAAAACCTGCTCCTCCCACAACCTATACCCTCTCAAAGTTCAGGCCAAAAATTCCTCCCTTTCTCACAGTACATAACCCATAGGAAGAACCTGTTAGCTCTACATTCAAAAGACATCCAGAATCCAACCATTTCTCACCATCTCTCACCACACTAACCCCAGCCACCACCATCTCTCACCAGATGATTGCAGTGTTCTCCTAAATGGTCTCCTGCTTCTACTCTGGCTCTCTTCATATCTGTTCTCCCTTCAGTAGCTAAAAAGATTATGTTGTTTTTTTTAAAAAAAAAAAAAGTCAAATTCATGTCCCTCAAAATCTTCCAATAGCTTCCATGACAGAATAAAAGCTTCGAGTCATCACATTGGCCTTGGAGTCCTCCAAGGTGAAGTCTTTCCCTTATCTCTTTCAGCTCATCTCCCACTCTCTCTCTTCACTCCAGCCACAATGACCTCCTGGTTCTTCCTCCAAAGTAGCAAGTATGCTCCCATCTCAGGACCTCTGCATTTACTGTTTCCTCTGCCTCCAAAATTCTTCCCCGAGATATCCAGATGGCTCACTCCCTCAACTCCTTCAGATCATTTAAATCTCACCTTCTCATTGAGGTCATCTCTGACTACAACTCACACTTCATATCCCCCTCCCTGCTTTATTTGCCTCCACAGTTACTCCTGCCATCTAACATACTATATAGTTTAATTATTTGATCATTGTCCTTCTGCTTCTACTAGAATGTAAGCTCCTCGATGGCAAGGTTTTGCCTGTTTTGTTCACTGCTGTATCCCCAATGCCTAGAAGAGTGTCTGTTGCATTCATTAGCCATCTGTAAAATGTGATCTAGTGAGGGCCCTAAAGAAAGAAAGGGTTGAGATCCAGAAGGGACTGGTTTTGAACAAGAACAGACACACTTGTTCTTACTTTGAGCACAGGTAAGAATGTAGGCAAATATTTAAGTATTTTTCTCCTGATTGCATCTAGTTTCTGTGGGAAATAGAAGACACACAGGGATTTCAGGACAGTAGTAATAAACAAATATACCAGCTGTGAAGAACGGGAGAGGAAACTGACATATCCTGAGCACTCCTACAAGTTGGGTGGACTGGCCTGGAGTTGCTGGGCTTCCTCCTGGGCGCGGGCGGGGGGAGGCGGGAAGCCCTACCGGCGTTACTTTTCTTTGTTTGATAGTCCAGATGAAACTGGAAACCTGGACTTGCCTTTACACCTATCTACCTGGCTGTGCTGGGGCCCTAATGACGCCACAATGGAAACAAGCCAGTAGCCGTGACGCGTCTCCGTGACGCGAGACGCCGGGTGTGGCTTGCAGGCCCGGGAGCAATGAAGCGGCTGCCCGCTGGGTGGCGCCGATTTCCCGGGGAGGTCCTTCCTGGGCCCCCGGTAGAGGTGGGGGAGAGGCGGGCTGGAGCGGAGGCCAGGGAGCTCGCTGCGTCAGCCGCTGCCCACTGCGCCGCGCTAATACCAGCCGGGACTCACCCGCAGCTCGATGCTTGTGCCCGGCTCGACTCGTCCAACCTCGGAGAAAAAGCAGGTACGTGCCACCTGTCGGAGGGTGGGGAGGAAGGGTGCGGAGGTCAGTGCCACTGAGGCTCAGAAAGTGAGGTGTCAGCGATTACCTGGGCAGAGTGGACACTTAGAAATGTAGGGCGAGTGCCAGCTGCGCGAAGGAGCTCCAGCTGCGGATGCTAGTTGTGGGGGTGACGGCCAGCTGACAGCTCAGTGTGCCAGGAAGAGCTATCTGTGTGCTGATCAGTGTGTTCCAGGGAAATGCTGCTTGGCAGGTCCAGGTCTCTGTGCCCTGTGTGGTATGTGGCCTGGGAGTGCCGCCTAGACACTGTCAATCCCTTCCTCACGTGAGCATGCAGTTCATGTCCTCCCTCTTCTTAAAGAGGCAAGGTGGGGAGCTACCTCTGGTCAGTAAAGTGGGGGTGGCGGGAGGGCAGCAGTTAAGTGGAAGCAGAGGTTTTCCACCAATCCCAACCAGAAAGAGGCATCTTTAAAATTCTCACCAATCCCAAACCAAAAGCAGGTGGGATGTGCTCCAAGGCGAGTAACTTAGCCAAGGGAAACCCTGGCCAACCCAGTCCAGCTGTTGTGAACATTTACTTTTTGACCTGCGTGCTTCTAGAATGGGGCTGAATTGGAGACTGTGGTGATGCTCACCTCCCCTGACATGAGCATGAGAAGGTCCCCCAAGTTGGACCCTGTAAGGTGGATGAAAGGAGAGCTGGCTGAGCTGGCATTGGGGCACCCCACTTCTCCGATGCTGTAGATTCATGCCAAACCAAGGTAATCACAGGGGCTGGAATGAGGACCCAGACAAGGGTGTCCTCCAAAGTGCATCATCAGGACCTGAGCTGAGTCAGTAGCCTCTGCCGAGACAGGGTGGAGGCACAGTTTCAGGGACACACAGTCCACAGGAAGAGCCATCGAGAAACAGACTGACAGCCAACAAGAGTACCAAGGCCTGAGAGGTTGAGAATCCTGCTCCTTCTTCCTGTGACCCTGCCTGGCCCAGTTCTGTGGCCTTGGAATACTGAGCACTCCTGCAGGTAGAGTAGAGCCACTCCAGAGCAGCTGGGCTTTCTCCTAGTAGCCTGGCGGAAGCTGCTCCTGGTATATTTTTCTAGGCAAAAGGGGAAGGAGCCCAAATGCTCCTGTCCCTTCTCAGCTGGGTGGGCTGGACAGCTGGGAATATATAGCAAGCCTCATTTGCCCTTACCAGTTATGGAACATACACCAACTCAGAAAAGCATGGGGCTGTTCTCTGGTATTAAAACAGGGTGCTCCGAGGGGTAGCACAGAGGCCTTTTTCTCCCTAGGAAGTTTCACCTGGGGGGGAGGGGTGCGCTACTAAAATACTACAATTAATTATTAAGTGGAAGTCTTCAGTATAAAAATAATTTTCATTATTGAGCTCTTATAATGTGCCAGGAAATTGGCATTTTATTTAACCCTCACAATGGTGAGGTAGAGCAGTATTATGACTATTGTTCCTTGTTTACAGATAAAATAACTAAGATTCAGACAGCTTAAGTGACTTGCCCAGTGTTTCAGAGCCTAGAAGTCCATTATAAGACAGTTGGTCTGGAAATATGAGAGGCAGTCTCTTCTGCCTCTTATTATCTGTGTGCCCTTGAGCAAGCAGCTGTCCATTTTGAGGTCTTTACCATCTCAAAAGTAAAGAAGTTAGACTAACCCTATGGCTTCTTCCTCTTCTCTAATTCTGTGACTGGTACCTGCTTCTCCCTAATTTTGCCTCAATTCTACCCCCCATATCACTACCCTCTTTCCAGTTGTTTTACCTTGTGTCCTTCTGTTCTACTTTAAAATGTCTCCTACTCGAAGTCCTCTTGGATCTCCTTGACTGGCATGTGCCCACCAGGACAACCCTTTGAGGGAAGGCCTGTCCCTGCCCCTTTAATTTTCCCTGGGCTTGTAATGCATGTGAGTTGGGCTAGCTAGCCATCTCTGTGAGGTCAGATAAGATACTATATATATCAGAGTCAGTAACTTGAGCACCAGATTACGCAGCCTAGAGTCATACTCCAGCCTCCCGGCTCTCCACTGCACTCCTGGCCCAGCTGGGGAAGGAGAAGCCCCCAGATCCTGTCCATTTCCCCCGCAACACAGGTTAGTAGCTGCCCCTTTAATATCTGAACTTCACAGGGACGCTGAACAGAGGGCCCTGAACTGTCCGTTTTGGGGGTACATTTGAGAGACCGTCCCACCAGACCTGGTGGGTGCTGTGGGCAAAACAAAAGGCTGGAGGTCAAGGACAGAGGAAAGATGAAGTCCTGGAGGAGAGAGAGAAAGCTGTTCTTCCCTGGGGAGGAGGCAACAAAAGAGTGCCTCAACAGAGGTGGCTGGGAAGGGAATTTAAGGATTTCAGTACTGCCTGGGGACCCATTTCCATTGCCTTTTCTTGGAAGTGTAGTGATGCCTACCCCTCTCAACCCCAAATCAAAGAATCACCCAGTAGAGACACTACCCTGGGCCCACCCACATCTTTTCAACCAGTCAGGATTCTTGCTCTAATCTCCAACCTCTTTATTTTACCTCTTCTCCCTCCCCGCTCCCAGCCCTTGGGCAGCTACTGGGAGCATGAGAGACAGAAATGGACCCAAATTCCCTTAGATGATCTCCTGTCAAGGCATACAAGACTATTAGGCACTAAACTGGTGGGTCGCTGGCTCCTAGACCCTCAGAGATAGAGCTGCTAGTGACAGGCTGGGGGTGGGGAGGCAGGGGTTGGGGAGGCAGGGGCAGGCTGAGGCTCCTGGGGGCCTGAGATGAGTGGACCAATCTAGATCTCCTGGATGATGTGAGCACAAATATCCCCACCCCAATCCTTCCCTCTACCTGCATCCTCCACACCTGCCAGGACATCCCTGGACTCTCAAGTTGACACCTGTGCCCAGACAGTGCCTGAAGGGCTAAGAGTGAGGGTCAGAAAGTGTAGATGGAGACAGGGCCCCTCTCTCATCCCACTTTGCCCTTCCTTCAGGTCAGCACATCAGCAGTGCCTTATTCCTTTACAAGTGGCTATGGGAAGCTCTGACATCACCACCGTGAAGGTTCCCAAGCACCTGCCAGGACTAGCCAGTTTTTCTCACTCACCTCTCTTGGACATGTAGACGGGAGGGACGAGACTGAACCCTGTTGAGTCATGCCTCTGAAACCCACCTATGGGCTTTCTATCCAGGCAATGACAAGGCATGCCTCCACCCCAGAAAGCAGGCAAATCTGCACAGAGAGAGCCAGGGAGACTGCTGGGATGTGGGGCACTACCCATCCCTTACCCTGGATGCCAGGAGTGCCTGGGATTCCTTGGGAGCAAGTCCTCCCCCCCGGTTGGGCAGGTTAGGGAGCCTTTCACAGAAGCAACAGGAAATGACAGTGGCAGATTACAAGGGGGTTGGATGCCCTTGGGGTATAGGTTTCATTTTAACCCCTGACTCACCTAGCCTGGGTACCTTGGGGAGTGAGCCGAGCTGCAGCAAGGGTAGGAGGCTGGGGCACATGTCCATAGAGCCTAGTGCCAGGGGACATGCAGGAGCTTGGCACTGCAGGTGAAATAGAGGCCTCCTGGACCATCTCGACGCCGATCAATACTGGGGCTCAGGTTGCACCTGACTTTGCTTTCATTCTACTGCAGTGGAAACTCCACAAGGCTGCTCGTGCAAGAGTCTGTACCCACCATGCTCTTATCTAGACAGTGATGCCCCCACCATATGCCACAGGGCCTCGACACTCTGCCAGCTCATGGGGAGCTCTGGATGGTATGAAGTGAGGGGCCAACTTCAGGGTGGCTATTAGAGAACTGAATACATGTCCCAGTCCAGCTCTGCCATCCTTACCCGTGTGACCTTGGGAAATCCACATCACTTCCACAAACCCTGGTTTCCTCATCTGTAAATGGGCATATTGTTAATAGCACCTACTGCTTAGAGCAGTTTTGAGGATTAAATGAGTTAAACGTGGCATCCCAGAGGTCATAGTGCTGTATTAAACTTTAATAACTTCAGAAGTATGGATGCTAAATGCTTCATTTGAGTGCCTCATTATTTAAATTTGTCTATTTTTAAGTTTTGAATTAAAATATATTTTATTTCAATTTAATGTAAAAAATTAAACCTTCAAATGATGTTTGTAAGTTTAAGGCAATTTTTCTTCCAAAAGAATTAAAGCTTAAAACTGCACTAAGACTTGAGGGACACTGTATGAAGAGCACTTATCAGAGCACCAGGCATGTGGTGAGGGCTGCATGAGAAGCACTTAGCATGATACCTGGTTCAGAGATATTCAGTACCTGTTGGCCAGGGTCATGGTTCTTGGCTCACATATCCCATCAGGAAGCTGAACGCTCTGTGCAGAGGAATGCTGCTGCCCCAAGAGGGGGGCCATGGGGAGAGAGAGACAGAGGCACAGGCAGCTGGGGCTGGGTTCAGTTCCCCAAGAGGGGGGAACTGAGCAAAGTGAGGGGGAACTCTAGTAGAGCTGTGAAGAATGGGAACGTCTCTGTGAAGATGGCATGGAGGAGGGGCTGGGAAGGTGGACTGCCCCTGCTGTCCAAGGTGGCAGGCACCTGGGGAAGCACCTCCTGGAGCCACGTGCCTATACTTGCCAGCTCTGAGGAAACAGTGAAAGGTGCCAAGCAGCAGGGGCCCCACACCAGACAGGGAGGGGGAGGGCAGTGCCCCAGCCAATCAACTTGCCTCTCACTGTCCCGTGAACCGGCCATTCAGTTCAGGCTGTTGCTGTGGCAACAAGGAGACTCATAGCCATGTGAGTGCCAGTCCTGTCCCTGTCTTGTTCGGCAAGGATACTGCCAGGGCCCTGGCCTGTTTTCCCGCCCATGGTATAATCTGCAGCCTCCAGGGTCAGCCCTGCCAGGTAATGCCAAGGGGTGCCAACCCAAACTGTCAGCTCACCAGGGAGGTACTGGCACTTTTCTCAAGAGCGAAACAAGGCAGGCAGGGGGTGGGGGACAGGGGGAATAATCATGCTCAAGGCCTCAGCCCCAATAGGGATCCTCTCCCCAGACATGGGAACTGTAAGCCAGCTGTCAGTGCTGAGAGGTAGCTTCCAGGAGTCTGTCAGCAGTAGCATGACTCCTCACCCCCGGGGGCTGCTGTTGGAAGTGGGGAGGTCTGTCAGTTGGCTGCCAGATTGGAATAGACAGGAAAGCAGGGATTTAGGAGCCCTCCTGGGAATCTGTGGGCCAGAAGGCGTGGCTCTACCTCCAGCCCCTAAACCTTCCCAGTGCTACTCATTAACTGTCCCAGAGTTGTTTGTCCCTGTCCAGGCTGCACCTTGTATGGCCCCAGCACTTCTGCATCATCAGTGGTGCCAGGAGAGGTCATGAGCTCCAGGCACTGCCTGCAGAATACCAATTCCCTGGGACCTTAGGGTGGGTGTGGGGAGAGACAGCCTGGGGAAGAGACATGAACTCTTGCCCAGGGAGGGTCGTATCTGATTGGCTGCTAGGTGTTCCAGAGCCCAGCTCCTGAGACTTGGAGTTTCTATGACTTTGAATTATTGATGGAGGTCTCATCAATAGTGAAATAGAGCAGGAATGAACCCAGCCCCAGCCCCAGCTGCCTGTGCCTCTGCCTGTCTCTCCCCATGGCCTCCCTCAGCCTACATTCCCTTCCTCCTCTGTGCCCAAGAAAGTTAAGCAAATGGGAGGAAAGCTTGTAGTTTCCCTCAACCCTAAATAAAGTCTTCCTACAATTACCTTCCCTATAAAGGGGTGAAAGTTGTGCTGGAAGTAGGAGCACAATGTGCAAGGGAGGATACATGAAGGTAGGGGGTCCCAGGCCAGGTGGGAAAAGCATAGACAATAAATGTGGGCCAATCTGGACTGAAAATTGCTGGCAGGATCTTGGAAGTTGTGCTCTAGGGCCTATATGGAAGTTGCCACCTGTTGATCTGCCCCTGTACCTATCCCAAGCCTTGCATAAACTGAATTTCTAGTGATCTCTGCCAAACCCTCAGCATGGGGAGTTTGGCACCAGCTCCTCTCTGCCATCATGGGCTAAGCTGCCAGCCTGGAGCAGGCTGTGGGCTGCCCAAGCCACTGACTGCTAATGAGCTAGATTGTTGCCACTGCCCATTTATCAGTTCGTTTCACTTGGGCTATCGGGGGAAACCTTAGTGCTCAGGGATGAGGTCAGAAGCCACTGAGGCCAGGAGAGAGCCAGCCCTGACGTTACTTATTATAGGCCTCCAAAGAGAAGGGCCAGAGTGCTGCCCGGCAGGGGGCTGGGGGAGCCCCCTGCCGGGGTGGTAATAACTGCTGTCACTGCTTTCACATGTTACCTAATCTGCACAACAACCCTGTGAGGTAGGAATCATGATGATGATGTTATACTCACTTTACAGGTGAGAAAATTGAGGCTCAGAGAGGTGAAATGACCACAGCAAAATCACTCAACTAGTCAGTCACAAGGAGAGTTAAAAACCAGCCCTGCACACACTTCTCTGAGAGTCCTGGGTGGCTCTGCCCTCCCAACCCCTCCCAAGCCCCTGATGGCCCTCAGGAAAGGGGCCTGATCCTCCTTGTGCCTCTCTCCAAAGCACCTTTGCCCTCCTCCATTGAGATAAAACCTGTGTTTTGGGGTGATGAAGGGACTCTAGGGGTTTCCAGGTGAGCCTAAATTTGATGGGGAGGGGTGAATCCAGGTAAAGTGTAAAGAGCACTGTGCTAGAAATTGGGAAGACCTGGATTCCAATCCTGGCTCTGCTAGTGCATGACCTTGGGCAAATCAGTGTCACTTTTCCCATCTATACACCTGTATATATACAGGGAGTTTAAAATGGATGACCCTTTAGAGCTCTCAAAACTCAAAATTCAGACATTCTGTGTTCTTTCACTAGGTCTACCCCAGCTGTAAGGATTTGGGGTGGATACAGGGAGCTCTGCCTGTAGTGCAAGATTTTAGCCTCTAGGGGGCCCCAATTACACATCATTATCACCATAAGCAGTTGGGGATGGATGTTGGTTGGTAGGGGAACTCCTGGAAGACCCCCATACCCTAATGCCACTTTGAAGACCTAGCTCAGGGAAGAGGGTGGGTTCTATCACACAAGGATTCCCCCACTGCAGCAGGAGACCGTGTCCAGGGAAGAACTCTGGGAAGGAGTCTAGAGACCAAGGTCAAGCCCCCTCTCTGCCACATACTCACTAACCTCCATTTCCCTCCAGCCCCCATTACTTCCTCTCATGACCCTCCTTTTCCTCACCAGGAATATGAACAAATAATCCCCAGGACATTCCAGCTCAGACTGTCTATGATACCAAAAAGACTTATTTCTCTTCGTCCAATAAGTCAGAAGAGAGGGAAACAGTCTTAACTCTTGAACTGTACAGTGTTCTCAATCCAGAGGGTGAGGCAGCAACATCCCTCTCTCTGGGGAGTTTCTACAGAAACTGAAGGGAGGGAGTCGATTAGATCTGGGCTGGAATACCATGTGTGGCTTGGAGAGGGCTACAAGGGAGGACAGTCCCTGCTCCCGTGTTTGGGTTTTGAATGGGATCACTCAGAGAGGCCAAGGTGTGCTAAGACTAATTGTCCTGTGTGGTTTATAAAAACCAGTCACCTATATGTTCTCACTGAGGTGTGAATGCATGGGTGCATGCAGACTTACATGCACACGTGTGTACGCACATGCATAGGCATGTTTTTCAGCAGCAGGCCAGCCTCTTGCAGAAATGGACTATGTGATCCCTGGTTGAGATCTAAGATTCTGGCCAGCTGGGGATGGAGAGCAGGTACAGTGGGAGCCTGACACCTGGCAAGGCCCTCTGACAACTGCTTTCCTTGTCTTTCAGCCCATGAGGCTCCCAGTCCCCACTGAGTGCAGCCCTGAAGGATGTCCCAGCTCTCCTCCACTCTGAAGCGCTACACAGAATCGGCCCGCTACACAGATGCCCCTTACGCCAAATCAGGCTATGGCACCTACACTCCCTCTTCCTACGGGGTCAACCTGGCTGCCTCCTTCCTGGAGAAGGAGAAGCTTGGTTTCAGACCGGGCCCACCAACCAGCTTCCTCACCCGCCCCCGTACCTATGGCCCATCCTCCATCCTGGACTATGACAGGGGCCGCCCCCTGCTGAGACCAGAGATCATCGGGGGTGGTAAGAAGGCTGAGAGCCAGACTCGGGGCACTGAGCAGCCTTCAGGGAGTGGACTCAGCGGGGGCAGTGGATTCCCTTATGGAGTAACCAACAGCTCCCTGAGCTACCTGCCCATGAATGCCTGCAACCAGGGGGTAACCCTCACCCAGAAGAAGTCAATCAGTCAGTTAGACCTGGCCAGGGATTTCTCCAGCCTGCGGACCTCAGATAGCTACCGGACAGACTCTGGGAACCTGGGCCGCAGCCCCATGCTGGCCCGCACACGCAAGGAGCTGTGTGCCCTGCAGGGGCTCTACCAGGCAGCCAGCCGCTCTGAGTACCTGTCTGACTACCTGGAGAACTGTGGTCGAAAGGGCGGCACACCTCAGGTGCTCACCCAGGCCCCTCCCTCACGAGTCTCTGAAGTCCTCAGCCCCACCTACCGACCCAGTGGCCGTTCTACTCTGTGGGAGAAGGGTAAATGCCAGACCCCTGGGCCCAGCCGCCCTAGCTCCCCAGGGCGAGACACCATGGTGAGTTTGCCCTTTGGGGACCCGGTGATGGGCTGGGGAGGCAGTCACTGATATAGAAGAACCAGGTTGAAGGAAGGATTCCCAACTCTACTGATGATGATCAAAAGCAGAGGTTTTCTTTCTAAGTCTCACAACAGCTACAGGAAGTCATCTAGGCATGTCTGATGCCATGATGGCTCACTGCCTTTCTCAGAGGCTTTCCCACTCTCCCCAGGAAATCCACTTCAGGACCTGTGCACTTGATGATGGCCCAGCAGTCCTCCCAGAAATGTTCAGCCACCCTCATATACACTGCCACTCTTGCCCTCTACTTTTCCACCCAACATGCCGAGGCCCCATGCAGGCCCTGCCCCATCCTGGACTGGAAGCTGAGGCCCCAAGACCACCAGTGTTCCCTGTGGTAAGAAAGGCCCCTGTGCTCTGGTTGCATCTCTTCCCTTGCTCAGGCTCTCATTTCCCAGCCTGGAGACCAGGCTTAGCATTTGGGCCTAGTCATTGGAGAACAGGGACTCTCCTCTGATTGACACTGGCTGGCTCAGGACCAGGATGCCTGGACAGCAGCCCTTATCATGTCTTTGGAGGAATTTTTGTCTAGGGCTTTAGACAACCTAATGCCTCTATATTCCAGTCCTACCTGGGCTGGAATAAGGTAGGAGGCTCTGCTGGAGACTGAGTAAGGACTGGCATGGTCTCACTCACATCTAATCCCTGAACATATCCCTCCTGGGGCACAGACTACATTCTGTCTTTTCTCTAGTTTTCGGTAACCCGTTAGGTGGCAAGTGCTACCAGGATGAGAAAAAAATAATATCTCTAGAGCCCTCACCATGTACTTAGAGCAGCACAGAACTCAGCTGGCCTGCTGATTGCATGTATGGATGATGAGTGGGTAGATAGATCAGTGGATGGATGGATGGATGGATGGATGGATGGATGGATGATGGGTGGGTAGGTGGGTAAATAGATGGACAGGCTAGCATATGGGCAGGAGAGTTAGATGTTTTATCTCCATTATTATATGTACCCTTCCCTCCTAGGATATGTGCCCTTTTTTAAACAATAGCTACCTCACAACAAGCAATGTTGCTTAGTGGGTTTGTCCAGATAAACAGAGCAGTAGTGCATGATAAGGGTGGGGCTTTGGGTCATAGACCTTGAAGCTTGGAATAATTAAAGGTCTTAAGAGGACAATTTTGATAACATTACCTACAGAGTCTTGACCTTGGTGGGCCATCTGTGAAGTGCCATGGGAGATACAAAAGCTCTTGCCTGCCAGAACTTTCAGACCCTGACAAGACAGGGTTGGCTACATGGGAGAGCTAGTGTAGAAGAAGAATGGGAAACTCCAGAGCTGGCCTGGGAGACATGTGCACTCAGAGAAATGTGAGCTTGGTTTGGAGCATGATTCACTTGGGCATGTCTGGTGTTGCTCATCTCAGAGGCAGTTAGAAAGCGGCTCTCAGTGGAGGGACTTAGGTCCTAGAGGTGTCTGAGGGGTGCCCCCCGACTCTGCTCTAAAGAGAAGGGTTCTTTGTGGTATGCAGTGTTCCTCAAAGCGGGGTCTGCAGGCTTCCTACAACAGAATCACCTGCAGGGCTTAACAATTCAGGGGCCTACGCTCCACTCAGATCCCCTGAATAAAACTTTCTAGGGATAGTGCCTGGGAATCCACCTTTTTCACAAGCTCTTCAGGTCATCTTTAAGTACCCTAAGGCTTATGCTGGCTGGGTAGCTCAGTTGGTTGGGGCATCATCCCAATACTCCGGGGTTTTGAGTTTGATCCCTGGTCAGGGCATATGCCGGGAACAACCAATGAATGAATGGATGGGTGGAACAACAAATGGGTGTTTCTCTCTCTCCTTTCCTCTCTCTGAAGTCAATTTTAAAAAATTAAATACACTGAGGCTTGAAAATATCCACTTCACAGATAAAGTACAGACCACCCTGCTTTCCTCAAAGGTGTCAGACTCCACTGGGACTCTGCCTCCTTCCCACACAGGCATATCCCAAACCTCCCTGGAATCTGCTACCCTCCACTCCATCCAAAGTGGACTCCCGGCCCACCCTTTAGCCCCAGGGACAGGGAGAAGGGAGTTTTGTGAGAGGAACTCAGGGGAGTGGCAAATTACCCTGGGGCACACTTAGCCACCCTAACAACTCCCCTTTCCTTCCAGAAACAACCTACAACACTGTTAAGTAATGCCAGTAATGCCCTACCAGAGTTAGTGCTCCACTCTGAGCTCACACTCAAAAAGATATTGTCAACCAGGAAAGGCCCCAATGGGTCAGTGATGTAAGGCCCTGGTTTAACTGCATCCCTTCTCCTCACCACTCTCATGCTCACTCTGGAGCTGAATGCATTTTGCAGAGATGAGAACAACCCTGCTCATGGGGGCTGGACCACTTCTTTCTAAAACCCACTTGTTTTTCACATCTGCATTTAGGGATCTTACCTTATTCATTCATTTATGGGTGCTCAGCTTACTAGCACTAAAACCTCAGAGAAGTTCCTTAACTTCTGAACCTGTTTTCTCTGTAAAATAAATGATCAGAGTTCCCACTTTATAGATTATCATGAAGAATCAAAGGTTATTTGTGAAAAGGCTTGGCATGTAGTAGGTGTTCAGTGAGTGTTCATCCTCCTTATACCCTTCCAGGAGGCAAGAGATATGTGAACCTGGTCCCTGCCCTCAGTGCACTCACATTTAACTTGGGGAAATTAAGTCTTCAAATAATTGCAAACAATGAGGGAGGCAGCCCTCACTGTTTTCAAGCATCATAGGTAGTGGAAAAGGGAGTGGTCCTCTGTGGCTGGGGTGGGCTGTGACTGCTGGAAGGAACAGGTTGCCTCTTTACCTTGGACACATCTCATCTAAGTTCTGTTTCCTCATCCACTAAAAGGAAGTAAAATGCATGTAGAGGATCTGAAGCCAGGGCAGTGCTGTGGGAGAGTTCCTGTAGACTTAGGGAGAAAGGTGATAGGAAGGGGCATTTGGCAGCTCCCTAGAGTGGTGAGGGCAGCAGCCCTGGGAGGAACAAATGTGAAAAAGTGCATGCTGTGGCAGAATCCAGCCTGACCTGACTCCCCTGGGGCCCAAGGGCAGGTGATTTGAACTACAGCTGGCATTCATGTAGGAAGGTCAATAGCAGGCCCCACCAGGGTAGACAATTCCAACCCGACTCATTCCTCTCACTCAAATAACAGCCAACATGAACTTGAAATACCACAGACTCAACTGAGCATAGTAAAGAGCTGGCAGAGGGGGGATGTGAATTCTGAGTAACCCACCATGCTTGCAGAAGCCCAAGAAAATGCCAGTCCACAGGACTGCAGCTCAGTCTGGGATAATGAAGGCTGCCCCCAGGTTCTACCTTCTGTTTAAATGCAGACTGCAGACACATGGGAGAGAAAGGATGTGGTGGCTCAAAACTGGTATGAAAAAAGAAAAAGCTTTCACTATCCTCAGTGGGGACTCCAAGCCAGGTGCATTGGCCCTGCAGAGACCCAGGAGCCCAAGCACCCAACCTGGTAATGCCCCCGTTTGCCCTGCCTCTCCTGTTTCCTGGGCCTAAGGACAAGCTGTTCCCACAGAGCCCTGCCAGGGCTGTGCTTTAACCCCTACAATCCATCCTAATCCTCTTCCACTCCATTCCTCCCACTGCTCCCTCCCCAGCCCTGGCATTCTGCCTACCAGCCTCAGCTCTGCCTTCTCCCTGCCCTGCCCAGGCCACCTTCTCCTATCCCCAAGAAGAGCTGTAGGTTGTCCTGGGCCCTCCAGAGCAGTCACCAGGCCAGCCACCTGCTGTTTAGATGCAGAGCCAGGGACTGAAGCTCATAGGCTGGCCAGCCTATTCTCCCTATGCAGTCTCTTCCATACCCTTGCCCTCTACTCTGGGACCTGTTGCTAGGAGCGAAAGGTCTGGGAACCTAAAGTACCTGGATCCTATTTGCCAATGGGGCTGCAGACTCATCTCTTGAAGCTCTGGGTTCCAGCTGTTCAGTAACAGGAAGATTATATTGTATAAACTCAAGTCATGTGATTTTTCTCTTGAGTGGGACTTTGGACTTGACTGCTGCCATGCACTGAAGGGGGAGTACTCCAAAGAGACAAGTTAAAGATGGCAGGGGATGCCCTAGAGCTCCTGAGTGAAAAGTGTGACCTTCCTCTCTCATTCCCTGCTTTCTCACTGTTACTCAGACATGCTGAACTGCATCCCTGCTGTCTTGTTTATTCAGCTTGGCTGCCTGAGACCCTGGGGCCTGTCCTCACCCAGTCAGTCACACTGAAGAGGCTGAACTTCCTGAGAGTTTGAATCTGTGTGACAGCAGGGAAAGGTCACTCAGAGGAGATCTCAAGCCAGAGGGGTATCTGTGGCCAAGACCAGTACCAGCTACTGAGAAAGAAAGGGCAGTCAGTTTGTGGTTTGTGGTTACAGTCAGCAAGAAACTGATGTCTCCACTCCTTGAAGACTATCTGTGGGCTGTGACATGGCCCATGGCCTTGGTGCTGCCTTACCCAGACTCAGTTTCTCAATCAGTGCCCGCACCATTCTGCCTGCTTCCCCCGCCCCCTATGCCCAGGATGTCTTCATGAGTTATATGGTGCCATGGTGGGGCTCAGCAATGCAGAAGTTAATCCAAGCCTGGCGAAATGTTCCCTGCCCGTGCAGGAGCTGCTCCACTGACCGCTGGCTATAGAAATGAACATCATGTTCAGGGCCCAGAGCTGTACACGAGGCCCCCTTGCACTCTCTTACCTCAATGGATATGTAAGACTGGTGCCCTGAACAGGGCTATAAGCAAGACAGGAAAGTGTAGGCCTCTAGAATCCAACTGGTTCAGGCCAGATTGCCCCGAGGCTCAAAGCAGTAGAGCTTTTGGCCTCCTGGGGTATGAGCGATGCAGGGAACCAGGGCTTCCTACTGGCCTTTGCCCAGCCCCTAACAAGGACTCTGAGCCCCTACCAGTACAGCCTGTCAATCAGGCCACCAGTCTGTTTGCAATGATAATAGCAGCTGTGTGCAGAAGCAGGGCCACTAAGATCTGATAAAGCAGGACACTCTCAGTGTTGCCCTCACAAAGCTAAGGCTGATTTTATTTATACTCCACCCATGCCACAAAGGATTTGAGGTGAAAAAAATTACTTATCCTACAGGGGAGGCAGACCAACCACAAGGCTCTGAGAAATAGCAGTCTCAGGCTACAAGAATGAACCCTGCTCAGATCAGGTCAGTGTATGAGTCACAGAGACACGAAGCCAGAGTCAGATTCAGAGCCCAGGAGACTAAAGTCATCCCTCAGTATCCACTGGGGACTGGTTCCAGGACCACCACCTCTGCCCACCATAGATACCAAAATCCACTGATGCTCAGTTCCTTATATAAAATGGTGTTGTATTTGCACATAACCTATATTTGCATACAGGCTACAGCAGGGTATGCCTGCACATTACTGCATTCATGTGGATTCAGTGTAGTGCTCTGCACATGTCAAATTCACATTTTGAAACTTTCTGGCATTTTTAAAAATATTTTTAACTTGAGGTTAGTTGAATCTGTGCATGTGAAACCCACGGATATAGGAGGCCAACTGTATATGCTTTACCTGTTCCACACTTCAAGAAATGGCATTAAAAAGAAAGGGTCTCAAAGGAGCTTGGCTAGTTGAGAAGTGAGTCACAATTCTTTGTTGGTTGTGCAGACCTGCTTGACAAGGTGACTCTGTGTGAACTCTTTCCCTTCCTCCTAATCTTCTCAGAGAGCTCCCACGTAAGAGCTTTCCTGATCTGGGCCCCCTGCTCCCACCAGTGCCCATAACCTCCTGCAACCCAGGAAAAAGGAAGAGAGCATGCTGGCAGAATGCTACAACATCCTGACTTGGGAGTAGTCACGTCGCTGGCTTAAGTCATAAGGAGATAGGCCAGATGCACCAGCGGGTGAGCACCTGTTGGACACTGCATCCTGCAGCACCCTAATTCAACATGCAAACTCATCCCACCCTTTGAAGTTCAGTGGGACTTCCACAATGCCCTGCAGAGTCTGGTCTTGTCCCTTTCCAAGATGAGAGCAACACCATTTATTAAGAACCCACAACCCTGTCCCTTGAGGAGTTTCAGTGTGATGGCACAATCAACACACAATTTAAGACCAATTACAGAAGTCTTAGAGGCACTTAAAAAACAAACAGAAATATATAAAGATAATACAGTGTAAACTGGATGCTAGCAGACTTGAGCATATGTTGTAATGGGGTGTTTAAAGCTAGGTGGAGTTCATTAGAGAAGGCTTTGTTTTCCACATTTCTTAAGTATATTTTATTGATTATGCTATTACAGATGTCCCATGTTTTTTTCTCTCCTTTATTCCCCTCCACCCTGTAAACCCCTCCCACCAGCATTATCCCCCACCTCAGTTCATTTCCATGGGTCGTACATTTAAGTTCTTTGGCTTCTCCATATCCAATACTATTCTTAACCTCCCTCTGTCTATTCTGTACCTACCATTTATGCTTCTTATTCCTTGTGCCTTTTCCTCCATTCTCCCCCCACCCCCTCCCCACTGATCACCCTCCATGTGATTTCCATTTCTGTGATTCTGTTCCTCTTCTAGCTGTTTGCTTGTTTTGTTTTTGTTTTTGTTTTTTTAGGCTCAGTTGTTAATAGTTGTGAGTTTGTTGTCATTTTACATTCATAGTTTTGATCTTCTTTTTCTTAGATACGTCCCTTTAACATTTCATATAATAAGGGCTTGGTAATGATGAACTCCTTTAACTTTCCTTACCTGGGAAGTGCTTCATCTGCCCTTCCATTCTAAGGGTAGCTTTGCTGAATAGAGTAATCTTGGATGGCTTTGGTATTTGCCAGGCAGGGCAACTCACGTTGCTGCTCTGTGGCACTGTATGTGAGGGAGGGGTCAGAGAGGGAACTGTGCTGCTTGCTTGCCTTTCATGACTTTCAATACTTCTCTCCAGCCTCTTCTTGCCTGTAAGGTTTCTTTTGAGAAATCAGCTGATAGTCTTATGGGAACTCCTTTGTAAATAACTGTCCCCTTTTCTCTTGCTGCTTTTAAGATTCTCTCCTTATCTTTAATCATGGGTAACTTAATTATGATGTGCCTTGGTGCGTGCTTCCTTGGGACCCTCTGAGCTCCCTGGACTTCCTGGAAGTCTATTTCCTTGGTCAGATTGGGGAAGTTCTCCTTCATTATTTTTTTCAAATAAGCTTTCAATTTCTTGCTCTTCCTCTTCTTCTGGCACCACTACGATTCCAATGTTGGAATGAGGTACCAGAGGAGAGGTTTCTCCTCATCTTGAATTCTTGTTTCTTCTCTCTGTTCTGGTCAAATGTTTATTTCTTCCTTCTGCTCCAAATCGTTGATTTGAGTCCCAGGTTCCTTCCCTTCACTGTTGGTTCCCTGTATATTTTTCTTTATATCACTTTGCATAGCTTTCGCTTTTTCCTCTATTTTGCAACCATACTCAACCATTTCTGTGAGCATCCTAATTACCAGTGTTTTGGACTTTGCATCTGATAGGTTGGCTATTGCTTCATTGCTTAGTTCTGTTTTTGGAGTTTTGATCTGTTCTTTCATTTGGGCCATATTTCTTTGTCTCATTGCACCTGCTACATTGTAAGGGGTGGAGGCTTTGGTATTTGCCAGGCGGGGCAACTCATGTTGTTGCTGCATTGTGGCACTGTATGTGGGGGAGGGGTCAGAGAGGGAACTGTGCTGCTTGTTTGGCTCTCAGCCTGCTTTCAGTCACTTCCCCTGCTTCCCACAAGCAAATTGGGCCCTTCTGGTGCTGATTCCTGGGGGGGTGCGTTTATGTACATTCTAGGACTCTGTGGGTCTCGCCAACAAACTCTCCTGTGAGGCTGGGAGTTTCTCCCACCACCTCAATCCCCACAGATTTTTACAGCCAGAGGTTTTGAGGCTTTCTTTTCCTGCACTGGAACCCTGGGTTGCACAGTCTGTCTCACTCCCCTGTTGTTCCTCCCAGTTTATCCACATGCAAATATGGGATGGCCCGTCGTTCCAGCTGCCCATCTCCACCCCTCCTACCGGTCTGGATGAATGTTTTTTCTTTAACTCCTTGGTTGTCAGACTTCCATACAGTTTGATTTTCTGGCAGTCCTGGTTGTTTTTTATTTTTAAATTTGTTGTCCTTCTTTTGGTTGTGTGAGGAGGCAAAGTGTATCTACCTACGCCTCCACCTTGGCCACAAGTTTAATTGTCTTAGCCTTCGCTAATTTATGAGGAAGTAATTAACAAACACCAGGAAGGGCATGCCAAAAATCTTCCCATAGTTGTTAAAAGCATGGGTTTTACTGTAGGACAGGTCTCGGTTCAAAGACCACTGTCATCTATTAGCTTTGCAGCCCTGGAAAGTCATTTGAACTTTCAGGGCTTATCTATAAAATAGAGGTAGTAGTTACTATGCCATGGTTATCATGGAAGTTAACTGGAATAATTTATCTACGGCACTTAGCCAGTGCCTGACACTAAGTATTTAATCAGTGGAAGTTTTGTTTTTTAAGTGAGAGAAAGCAAATGCTGAAACAGAGAAGTAAGAGGTTGGCTGGCAGCAGGGATCAGAAAAGAGAGAGGGTGGTGACAGTGAAAGGAGCCTATGGACAAGTCTCACAGACAGGGCTACCTGAGGCTTCTGGACTAGATACAAGAGTCAGGTGCTCTAGATGTTTCAGGACAGAAAAGTGATGTGATCAAATCTAAGCATTGCTACAGATGGTGTAGGGCTGTGGTTAGAAGGGTTGCATGCAGAAAACAGCTGTTGCGTTTTGTCCAGGGTCCAGGTCTGGTCACTGGGTGAGGACACAGTGACTGGGAATCACCGTTCCTAACAAGAGTGCCCTTGTTCATCACCAAGGAGAAGGCCCTGAAGCTTCTGACTCCTGCCCACTCTTCCCACCACCACTGCTGGAACACATGCAGGCAACCACCTGTGCTCCCCTCTCATTAGCATGAAACTGCTGTTTTGTGGGTGGCCTAGGGTACAGCCATACATGTGTCCTGAACACATCCCCATGTGGCTATAATCATGGATGCAAAGTGCATATACATGGGGGAATAAGCATGCAGAGAGGAACAGAAGGAGGCCACAGATGAGTAACAGCACACACTGCTGCCTCTCAGAGTATTTTTTTTAAATGCTAAAAATATTGGCTAAAAATAGCAAACTCCCAGGCAAGATACCTTCTGTAGGCAGATTCTCTGTGGGTCCCTGATAGGTGTGTGGGGGGGGGGGGGGGGAGTGAAACACCAAACAAAACACAAAGACCTATATAGGATCTTCAAGGCACTACTGCCCTTAGGGTCAGAGTTGTACCATCACCCCCACACCAGCTGAGCACCATTTCCCCACCATTGTATTACTTTAGCCACACTTTCAAAAAACAAATCAAGAGTTGAGATTCTGTGAGATGGAGTTGAGTAATTGGGTAAAAGAGGCCAGAAAACGTTCTTACATGGGGCCAAAAGGGATAGTGACTTACTGGACCTTATAAAATGTGAGCATTGCTTCTATCAACAATAGGCCAAACTAGGACTGGAGCAAAGAAGGACGCTCAGTCAGAAGCCTTGAAAATCTGTCTCCTTGACCTGGACTCATGGTCCCTCACAGACTGTGTGGATGCTGGGTCCCAGAGGGATCGAGTCCCGCTCCCCGCCCCCCGCCCCGCCCCTGATGCTGTACAAAACTTTTAAGTGTATTTTCCCCCCTAAGAGACTACAGAGCTTTTATCGGGTTCTCAAAATGTTCGGCAGCGCCCCCTCCCGCCCCAAATAACTTTAGGAGATGTGTGCTGCCTTAGAGGGGAAGCTCACCCCGCTGACACTCGGTCTTGGGGACGTGTCCTCTACGGGCCTCAAAGACAATTTTCCTGATTCCCAACCCCAAAGCCGGTCCAGGTCTTCGTGCTCCCGTCCTGCCCTCCCTCCAAGGGTTTCAGGTCTCTGCTATGGGATGGGGACCGCCCAGCCCAGGTCAGACCCGTGGGAGGCGCGGGACCAGATGTGTCGCGGTTTCGCAGAGCTAACGCTCGAGTCCGCGGGGCGGAGAAGGGGGCGGGCCTGGCTCCGCCCGGGCGCTGACGTCGTAGGGCCCGAAGCGCCTGCGGGGCCGCCAGTCGGCTGGGCCACGGGAGCTGGGTGCCAGGGCGGTTGGCCGCGCGTGCCCGGGAGGTTGAGGTGGAGGAGCGTGCGTTTGGCCCGCCGTATCGGTTATCCACGGGCGCGGCGAGCGGTGTCCTGTGAGCCCTGCCGGCCTCAGCGTCAGGACCGCAGGACCGCGCGGTACACCCGCCCCCGCCCCCGCGCTCCTTTTGCCTAAGTTAAGCGTGGGGCGGAGCCTACCACCCGCCCCCAGCATGCGCACCTCATACACCGTGACCTTGGCCGAAGATCCCCCAGCCGCCCCCTTTCCCACCCTCGCCAAGGAGCTGCGGCAACGCTCCCCTCTCTCCCCTTCCCTGCTGCTCTCCACCTTCGTGGGGCTCCTGCTCAACAAAGCCAAGGTACGCGGGGCCCCTTTCCGGGACCCCCACGCGGAGGGACTGGGGTTCCGCCTACTCTCCGGGATGCCCACCTCTCCCCGCGCCCCAAGCCCAACGCGCGCCCGGTGCCGGGGCACGGCTTATTCCCAGCCCCCACCCCTCCTTCCCCAGGGTCCTGGCAAGGAATGCCCCCACCCCAGGTGATTTCAGGCGTAGTCGCAGCCCCCTCCCCTCCTTGAGGTCTCGGCCCCCGAGTCCCCCGAGTCTTCCTCCCCCGTCCCCGCCCCTATAACACCCAGCACCAGGTCGTTCTTGGGCTCTTAATTCCTGGCACCTATTGAGACAGGTGCAAGAAAGGGTAACCTTGAGTAGTTTTCAGCGTGTGAGGGAACAGGCAGCACGCTGGACTCTGCGGGTGTGACTGCTCTAAGGCCAAAACCCCAGGCGAAAGTCTGATGGAACGGGGCAGCTTCCCTTATCTCCACTGATCCCAAGGGCGCCCTCCCAAAGGGTTAGTAACAGGGGTCCTTTGACTCTGTGAAGGGGAGAAGAGTTGCAGACCGGTGAAAAAAAGACGACTTCCTTTTTCTTTCCAGCAGTCCCCAAGTCTGCTAAGTGGGCGCCTCAAATGAAGTAGCCAATCTACAGTAATGCTTGGACTAAAGGGTGGGCTCTGCCCAGGTGGGGAAGGAAGACGGGGCTAGAGCTTGACAGATCTTACGTAACAGGCACCAGCTCCTGTGTTGGCAGTGCATGCACTGCCCCTGCCAAGGCCACCCCAGGCTCTTTGGCTGCAGCCAGGACTCGTGGCTGACACTCATGACACAGGTGATGTAAGCAGGAAAGCCCTTTACTGGGGTCTTGAGTGTGAAAACAGAAACCTCAAGCAGCCTTTCTTATATGGCCCAAAAACCCAGGTGTTTCCTCTGCATTAACTCATTAATCCCAAGCCCCCTGCTCCTTCACTGGAAGGTTAATCAGATCTGTTTACTGACTATGAAGGTGGCATCTGCTTTCTGGAACAGTGGCTGCTACTAAGTCAAAATTAGGTTTGCTGATGGCTAATATTAAAGAAGATCCTGATCCAAACTTTCTCATCTCTTTGCACATGAGTTCCAGCATGCCAGCTAGAGTCACTTCCTTCTCTCCTGGTGAGAGGCTGGCTATGCAGGGTCTCTCCCAACTTCTGTTCTAGTTTCTCCCTGTCAGCCCTGAGGTAGGAATTGTTTTCCCAGTAAGAAAGGTCACTCCTGGGACATTTTGTTCCTCTCTGGAATGGAAAGTGCTGACTTTCCCTGAAGCTTCTGATTGCCTATTCATGGCAGAAAAGTATCTGGCTGGGCATGCAATAGCCCTGCTGTCCCCTCCACTCCCACCCTTTGACTCCTGTTATCCAATCACCTTCTATTTGGGGTTTTGAGCTCAGGAAATTTTAGACAAAGGCATGATTCCCACACACACACCCCGCTCCAAAAAACCTAAGAGTCCTAGCAATGCCTTAAAGGAACTTCTCCCCACCCACCAGGCCGTTAAGTAGGGTTAGCTCCTCAAATAGTAACTATGGGCAATGACAAGTTCCTCCTGACCCTCACTCGGCAGTGTCAACACCATGGAATGCCCCGTCCTCACTGGTGCTGAGTGACTACTTTTTCAGCTGAGGGTCCACATTGGTGGACATTGACATGGTCGCCAGTGGTAGAATACTTTGCTTCTACATCCTGTTTAGATAAATGTTGTCTGAGGCAAAGGGGATAAGAATAAAGCACTGCCAAAAATGTGTAGAGTGGGTATAATGTTGTGGCCAGGCTTTAACGTTTAGCTCCGAATATGCAATACAGAGACTTCTGCAATGTTTTCATTGGGCACTAGGGGAGTCCTTCTCTAGGTCTTCCTGAAAATGCTGATAAGGTCTTTGTCCAGGGTATTCTTTCTGTTGTGACCTTCTTACTGGAACATCTGAGTTTAGACTGTCAGAAATGTAAAGTTCAAATTTTGTGTTTGGGGCCATATACTTCTAGTCTTGGCAGAGTTCTTCAAGGATGCTTATACCCCACGTGCTGCCAGCAGGCTTTCCTCTCTAGCTGCCAGTGGAAACCAGGCCTCTCTCCTGGATATATTTCCTTCCCTTCCTGTTAGTGTTAGACCTGATAACTTGTGAAGAGGTTTTCTCTTACTTGTGGGATCAGCATGTCAATTGCTGAGAAAAGTCCTCTTTCAGCCTACCTCTCTCCTCCCCACTTTCTGGAGTTGACAACCTCCTGGGCTTTGAGCTGTCAGTACAAGGCAAGAGTAATTGTAGCTGAGTTATTTCAGGCTCCTGTTCTGATTAGGGGTGAGCTGGTTGAGCATGCCCCAGCCAGTGTTGCTCCAGAGTTGCTTGCTCCCAGGCCCCCTCTCTGAGAGAGAGGGCGGGAGGTTCATCTGTAGACTGCTGCTTTAACACTTTGAGCCTGGAGTTTTCTGATTCTTTGGAGGTAGAGCCAGAATTAGCCGTTGACCTGGAAAAACCATGCTCAGAGTCCTCCACTAGCACCTGTTCTCTCTCCAGCCCCCTCACCAGCCTCCACAGTAGGGACAAGAGCAAGGGTGTCACCTTTAGCCAGCTGCTTACCTCTGCTGACCATAATCTGCCATCACAAGAATTCCCAGCCAGTGGCCAGTTGGGATGTTGAAACCTGAGCCGGGCAGGAAGGATTCTTCCAGGCTTTAATCAGCTCTCAGGACCTGAGTTTACTTGGAAAGAATTCCACCTGTCTGTGGCCATTCATAATAGCAGGCTGACTTGAGGTTCCCACCCCTGCCACCCCTGCTGAAGATCTAAACTCACTTAAGAGGTTTTGTCAATTAACTTTGCAAGACTTCTTTGAAGTGCCTATTATGACAGCTCCTTTACATACTGGATGCCTAGGGGTACAAATATTTTAGATAATGTCTGGATTTGGGACCTGAAATTTCCTGTAGCCAGGAATCAAATATGTTCCGAGGTATATGAACTCCTAGCCTCTGGTTCTAATCTCAAGTCTCCGGTATGGCAGAGAATGAAGAGTAGTGCAAAGATATTGAAATACATAGTCAATAAAAGAAAGCAAAGCCCTGAAGAGTACTTTTGCTATGTATTGAAAATGACAGGCGTTCCTCCATCCTCTTTCCTACAAAGTATGTAGACCAAAGGTGAAGAGAGCATAATACGTGTGGCCTCATGGCTCCAACTGGCAGAGTTACATGAGAAAGCCTAGCACAGGCCTAACCTCTTTGCCTGCCCCGTGTTATTTGCTTACAGAATTCTAAGAGTGCCCAGGGTCTGGCTGGTCTTCGAAACCTTGGGAACACGGTGAGTTCTTCCCAGCCTACTTCTTTGCCCGAGGGTATCCCCTGCTCTCCCAACTGGGACAGTCTAACCAGAGTCCTCTCCAGGCTCTAGCAGACTCCCTGCCCCAAGCAGGAGACACTGCTAAAAGGAAGTAGCCCTTATAAATGTTAGCTAATTACTTTCCTGGATCTTTCTCTTCAAGAATGTCTGTCACTTCCCACCCGCTTCTGCCAGTTCACCCACATCCTTTTATACACCGCTATAGTCAGTAACTAGTTATGTCACCTGTGCCAAGAGTGGGACTTTGCCTCACTTCTGTCCTTTTCACTTACAAGGAAAGGAACTTGATGCTGAGGGAGGATTCATTTCTGGGGTATATGAATCTGAGGGCCTTTGGTACTAAGTAAGCAGAGGTGCCAGGCAAGGTCTGTCTTTCCCTACCAATCATCTGGATCATGTCTTGCAGTGCTTCATGAACTCCATCCTGCAGTGCTTGAGCAACACCCGGGAGCTGAGAGATTATTGCCTCCAGAGGCTCTATATGCGGGATCTCAGCCACAGTAGCAATGCACACAGAGCCCTCATGGAAGGTAAGGAACCCATCCATGGATACAGTTCTGCATCCCCTCTGGATACTTTTTCCACTCTCCTGTTGCTTTACTAGTAGTTGTATTCTTTTTGTACCTCTCCTGTTCCTTCTTTGGCTTTTTGTTGGGATTCTAGTTTCAGAGTTGGTTATAGAAAATGTCTCACCTGTCCTCCACCCTCTACCCTTTCCTTGTAATAGAGTTTGCAAAACTAATCCAGACCATATGGACTTCATCTCTCAATGATGTGGTGAGCCCATCTGAGTTCAAAACCCAGATCCAGAGATATGCACCACGCTTCGTTGGCTATAAGTAAGGGCCTTGGAGACGTGCTTCCCAGGGTGGGTGGCAGCAACAGCAGCTTCTTGGGACAAGAGGGATGGCTCACTCTCTTTTCTTTGGGTTCAGTCAGCAGGATGCTCAAGAGTTTCTTCGCTTTCTCCTGGATGGGCTCCACAGTGCTGTAAACCGAGTAACAGTGAGGCCCAAGTCCAACCCCGAGAACCTCGATCATCTTCCGTAAGTAAGAGGAGAAACCTGTGGGAAGCAAAACTGTATGAACCTGAGGTTTTTTTTACTTACTTCTTCGTGGGTAGTTATTTGAAGGACATTTTGAATATTAAGGTTTTAGATTGATAGACCTTAGACTCATCATCATTTGTACCCTGACACAGTTGTCTTCCTTTCTCGGTCCCTAGTGATGATGACAAAGGGCGACAGATGTGGAGGAAATATCTAGAACGAGAAGACAGTCGAATTGGGGGTAAGTGCATGAAAGGAGAAAATGCCTGCTTTTTCTGTTAAGTGCTTTTGCCTGAGCAGAGCATGAAAAGCCCTAAGAATTGTTCTCCCAGACAATCCTTGTTCTGCCCAGTGTCCAAAAAACTGAGGCAGGAGCAGTGTAAAATGAGACATGTGCAGAAGACCATGTGCTCAGTTCCTCACATTTAAGCATCGTGTATCCTCCTCTTCCCCAGATCTCTTTGTTGGGCAGCTAAAGAGCTCCCTGACGTGTACTGAATGTGGTTACTGTTCTACAGTCTTCGATCCCTTCTGGGACCTCTCATTGCCCATTGCTAAGGTATGTACCCCTATTGCCCCACTTTTGAAACTCCCAGTCTTATCCTTGGATGATGTTGACCTCTGACCTTTACTTTTTTCTCTCCCAGCGAGGTTATCCAGAGGTGACTTTAATGGACTGCATGAGGCTCTTCACCAAAGAGGATGTGCTAGATGGTGATGAAAAGCCTGTAAGTCACCCTTCGTGATAGCAGTTTCCAAGATTGCTCTCTGGGAAGACACTGCCACCACAGATCGAGCCCAGGAGTTCCTGGATTCACACAGTCCTCTCCAGTTCTGTTTATCATGTCTTTCAGACATGCTGTCGCTGCCGAGCCAGAAAACGGTGTATAAAGAAGTTCTCCATCCAGAGGTTCCCAAAGATCTTAGTGCTTCGTATCCTTAAGCTCCATGAAGACAGGGACTTGACTTTAGAGAGAGCCTGATGACACAGGGCCAAAGTGAAGGCCAACAGAGTAGGAAAAGGGGGGACTTGGTAGCTTTTCTTTTCTTGTTTGCTCTTCTGTTAACCTGAAGGGTGCTCGCCCTCTGAGTACCCAGTCTCCTTTATTTTGACTCTGTTCTTGCCACTCTCTCTGTCCTTGACGTACATCAATACCAGACCTGAAGCGATTCTCAGAATCCAGGATACGAACCAGCAAGCTTACAACAGTTGTGAATTTTCCACTAAGAGACCTAGACTTGAGAGAATTCGCTTCAGAAAACACCAGTGAGTATATTTCAGCAGGAAGGGAAAAAACAAGGCAGCAGTATCTAAGACACAGATGGGAAGCCAAGAATTGGAGGGAAGCTGCTAAAGAGTGAGTTTTAAAAACTGAATAGAGGCCGGAGAGGGAGGAGTGATTCAGGGCCCTGAAACCCTGTTTTCCCCTCAGATCACGCTGTTTACAACCTGTATGCTGTGTCCAATCACTCCGGAACTACAATGGGCGGCCACTACACAGCCTACTGCCGGAGCCCAGTGACAGGCGAATGGCACACTTTCAATGACTCCAGGTGAGAAAGACGTCTCAGGCAGGCCTCCTGGCTGTCAGACACCTGCACCTCACCCCTCTGTAGTGCTTCCGCCTTGACTGGACAGAAAAGGTCAGAGCCGGAAAGCCATGTAACACTGAGTCTGCTGCCCATTTGAACAATCTCTAGAAAACAGCAAAAGAGGTTGGCCCTGAGTATATACTAAAAATGAGAGATGGACCCTCACACTCCCTCAGCCAGTCAGCTCTGTCCTGATGGCCCCCTCACCAGGGCTCTGACTTTCCCCCACTCTCTCCACAGTGTCACACCCATGTTCTCCAGCCAAGTGCGCACCAGTGATGCCTATTTGCTCTTCTACGAACTGGCCAATCCACCCTGCCGTATGTAGCATGAGGAGCTACATCCATTTCTCCCTTCCTCATGGTGGTGGCCCCACACCCTAAGTTTTTTTAAAACAAACAAAAAAAAAAAACCTGACAAATAAGAGAAAAATAAAATGAACTAAAGCTGCCGAGCAACAGTTGCTGCAGCCTGGTCAGGATGTGGAGCTGAGAGCCAGGTGCACCTGAGCCATGCCTAGCAGGGAGGATCAACAGGACATGGAGACCAGAGCCAGCACAGTACCTCCTTGGCTTCTAGTGTTTGCATTTTTACACTTTCGGTTTTTTCCTGCGTGTAATAAACCACAGAGGTATATGGGGAGAGCCTCCTGAGAAGATAGCGCCCTCTGGAGCCTGCTGGGAGGGTCACTGCCTGGAAGAGTCATGCCTGAGCCTGGAACCAGACTTCACCTGGACCCTGCTCTCTGGTCCAGAAGCAAGAAAAACACCCATGAGCCAAGAGCCCTCTTAACGCTGCTAACTCCAGGGGGACAGACCAGGGGACATCTTCCAAGAAAGCTGTTTTTGGTTTTTAAAAGGATTTTTTTAATTACCCTAACTAATGTTTTCAGACTGGAAATGCTCTCCATCACACCTCTTCACAGCTGGGATATTGTGCAAGTCAGTTTTGTTTGTTGCTTTTTTTCTTTTTTTAATTCTTCAAATACAACTTTTCTAATGCCAGCCCCCAGTGGTGCTAGGTAGGTGTTGTCCAGGCCCCAGGCACAGCCGCGGCAGACCTGGGATCCAGCAAGTTTTGTTTTTGTTTGTTTTTAGGGATTTTTTTAAAATGTTTTGGATGATATCTAGTTGCCTCTAAAAATTGTGCCTTATAGCATTTGGGGACCAGGGGGTAACTGTCCCTCCCTGAAATACCCTTCAGCCACTTCCCTTTTCCTCACGCCATGTTCAGACTAGCTGGGAGAGAGAGGGGTTATGTCCTTAGCCCCTGGCTTGTTTGCGTTGCAGAGAGATGAAAAAGAGAGTAGGTACAAGGATATTTCTTACGATAATAGTCTATCAAGTTCTTTCTGCCCACTTCCTCTAACCCACCCCTGGTCTCCTCTCCAGCTGTTTGAAGGACAGCACAAGCTCCTTACCCCTAGAGCTTCTCACCTTTAATTTATTCCCTCTTAACATGCTTTTTCTCCCTGATTTTCCTTCCCCACCCCTACCTTTTCAGAGCCTCCTGGACCAAGTTTCTCAGGGATGCCCATGACACCCCTCAGCTCCCCTTGACATCATCTTCAGTCCTACCCTGGGGGCTGGAGCTTGAGTATTTTGAGACATCTAGCCTCAGCCCTAGGATTCTTGCCCATGGGCGTGATTTTGCCCTAAGCGGTTGGGCAAACTTCTTTGCTATCCCAGGGAGTAAAGCTGTTCAGCACCAAGGCAAGGAGCTCTGTGCATGGAGTTGGCCTGGCTTGTACCCCTTGTAGTCTGGAGCTTTCCAGTGCTCCCAGGAGGAGGAATCAGAGAAAGACACCCCAAGTTTAACTGGCCTGACACCATTCTCCAGGGAAGACCTATGAACCTTGAGCCAAAGGGCTGGTGTACACTTGTTTACTGTGTAAGCAAGAGTAGAAGAACATCTAATGTACAGTGGAACCTTGTACAGAATTACAGAATAAATAATAGCTTTGAGAAATATGTTGGTACGTGATGGGATCTTGATTGAGGGGAAGGGGGTGGTGGTAATCCAGAAAGAGCTCCTAGCATATCAGTGGCCAAATATTTTACTGCTTCAATCAGATTGTACAATAAATTGCGAGTTCTGGGGGGGAAATTACCCACTTTTTATTTTAAACTTTCCCATTAAAAATGAAATAACACATTTTGAACACTTCATCTGGACTCACTGATAAACATTTACAAATATTTTAAATACCATACTTGTTTATATACTCTTTATTCTTCTGAGGATAATATTTAGGGGTGAGGTGTCATCACCCTCTCTATACCAGCATGCATCTCCAGGATACAAGGACACTCCCACATAACCTCAACACCCTCTTCACACCTAAGAAAATGAGCATATTTAATAGACATTTCTTTAAATGGGCTGCTTTTTAATTTCTGGGATGAGTACTCCGGTGGTTCTCTGTTGACATACCTGGGTGCCTGTACCTCTCACCAGTGATGAGTTAAAATGCTTCCAGCAGAGGCTGAGTAAAACAAAGTTTGCTCTTAAAGCAGAATGGCTCTACTGGAATGTGGAGTGATCAAAGCTTGCTCCTTGATGAACAAAAGATTGCAACTTGCCCCACTGACACCTAGAAACAACTGTGTTTATGTTTAAGGTTTTGTTCTCTTAAAGTGCCTTTTTCAATACATCAACAGGTTTAGCTACTTAGAGAGATTGCCTCTTTGGGGCATTCAGGGACTAGTTTCCTTTGGTTTTATCTTTTAATTCTTACACTGTTAAGATTTTCCATTTCTGCCACTGATCGTAGAACATGAGAAGCTGACGTCTCCACCGGTCGAGCCTACAGTGTTTTATCAGGATTTTTCCTACCTGCCTTTCCTTCTCGACACTGAAAAATCAAGGCCTGTCTGTTCCATCCTTGCTGAGAAGGCAGCACCTGCTGTCAGACTCACCTAATAGGGGGAGACAGTAGTGGGGGCATTTTATTCTGGATGTTTCCCAAGAGTGGAAAAGAGGGACTGCAAACAGCAGTGGCTCAAACCCTAGCATTTCTCCCTGGCCTGCCCTGGGAGTGACCTAGCCCAGAGTAAGATTTTAAATGCTGATTTTCCCCAAACCACAGGTGAATAGGATTGCCTACAAAAATGGAAGCAAAGTGGACAGGTGAACCCCAAATCAATGTAAGTTGCTATACCTCTCCTTTGAATAGTTTTCCCTAGAGGTAGAAGCCACCTATGAATTTTTACTGTCTTTCACTGGAGAACAGACGGACTATAAGTAACATAAAGGGCAAGGCTCAGCTCCCTATTCTACCCTTGTTCCCAGCTCTTCCTTCTGTACTTAACCTGTAGTGCTTTCTCATCCCCATGGCAACAGATCCAAGTGCTACACAGATCCCAAACAAAATCTGTCCTGTGTTTCTTTATCCGTCAGCTTTGCCTCCTAGCAACTGGGATTTCTTCCCACATTCTCTGACTGAGTTCCCTGCAGGCTTCTCCCTGGGGGAGGTGCTCCCCTGGAACTGCCCTTGCGTGACCTTAAACAAGAACCTCCCCACCTCACCTGTGAATTAAGGAGATTGAACTAGTGGACCTTGACGGTCTCAGCTCAAGTCTTCTCATTCTAAGTCACTTTTTCTCTAAATACATGCCTCAAATTTTAAGTTAGAGACTTACATATCTTTGGTTCTCTGGTTCCAGTTTATGAAGTTTGTATATGTATAAAAATATATATAAACATATATATACTTTATGTGACAAGTGCTCAAAAATACATACTACTTTTCTCCCATAAAACTTTAGAGTTAGGACCATAGAGGTCACCTTGTCTATGTTCTCATTTTGCCAATAAGGACACAAGCACTAGAGCGGCCCTGCTCAAGTCCACCATATTATGGGTGACAAAAGCAGGGTGGAACCCAGGTATTTTTGACTCACCACTCAGTTCTCTTTCCATCTGAATACTCTGCCTTTAGGTGAATAATTTACAGCATTTCTCAGGACTTCCTGCCCAAATTTTCCAACCCTGTGTCTATTAGGAACTGAACAGCAATGTAACAAGGGAACTCCCTGACCCTATACATACACACCTACCCAACAGCAAAACCTATTGCTGCACAATCAATTGCATACCAGGCCCTAACACATCTGGGTTGGGCCCCTCTGAAGGTCCCCATCTTTCCTCACTCTGTGGGCAGAAACAGGCAGGAAACAGCAGAAAGAGGCTGGCATTTTACAGTCCAGGCAAATTATTTAATCTCTCTGAGCCTCAGAGAGATTCCTCCTCTGTAATCTGAGCATAACAATATCCACTGAGAGTTGTGAGTGTCTACACATAGTAGGTACTCAAAAAATGCCCATTTCTGCCCCCCCCACCTCGACACCATTTCCAGGGCTACACCATCAATGCTCCATTAAGATTCTCTTCACAGACAACAGTTTGGTGATTACTAAAGGGAAACTGGGGTAGGGAGAGATAGATGAGAGTAAAGGGGAATAAATGGTGATGGAAAGTGACTTGACTTGGGGTGGTGAACACACAATACAATATACAGATGATGTGGTATAGAATTGTACACTTGAAAACTATATAATTTTATTAACCAATGTCACCCCAATAAATTCACTAAAATTTTTTTATAAAGATTCCCTTGGTGGATGATCCTCAGCAAATATTTAGTTTCCCTAGCCTCTCAAAATGCTTCTGCCTTCTTTTCTTTCACCAAAAACATACTCGACAAAGGCTTAGGAATGCACAGTCAGCATAGCATTGACCAAATCTAGCAGCATTAGTGAAGTAGAGGCCCTGAATGGACATTCCAAATGCAAGGGGTAAGTTTTGCCAATTTCTTGATATTCGGCATGACGTGTCTCTTGGAGATAGTGGTGCATTGGCTGGGATTGAGCTGCAGTCTTCCAGGATCCCAGAGACTAGAAAAGACCCAGGACCAAGCCCTGACTGGTCCGGTTCAGTTGGCTGGGTGTCGTCCTGCAAAGCTAAAGGTCACAGGTTCAATTCCCAGTCGGGGCACATGCCTGGGTTATGCATGCAAGAGGCAACTAGTGTTTTTCTCACACATTAATGTATCTTTCCTCTCTTTCTCCCTCCCTTCTCCTCTCTCTAAAAATAAATAAATAAAATCTTTAAAAGAAAGAAAGACTCAGGAATGAGGAGGTGAAGGTCAAGGTTGAAGAAGGATCCTGCTCTCCCAGCCTCCCCCTTGCCTCCTTTCCACTGTTTTCCTACAAGTAAACTGTTTTAAGCCCAGTTCTATTTTTTCCCTACTTTTTTTTTAATTTAATTTTAATTTATTTTTTCAAATACATTTGTCTCTGCCTACCCCCCACCACTTTCCCTTGCCCCCCTCAGCTCTTCCCTCCCTCAGCTCTTCCCCTTTGGTTTTGTCCATGAGTCCTTGCTATATGTTCCTTGACTTTCCCCTTCCCTTCCTTTTCCCCGCCCCAGCTCCCTCCTTCCCTCTTGTCTCTGTTGATTTCTTTTCCTTTCAGTGTTGCTGATCTTATTTTCCTTCCATCTTTGTATTGTTGGTTAGGTTCCACTTACAGGTGAGATCATATGGTATTTGTCTTTCGCTACCTGGCTTATTTCGCTTAGCATAATGCTCTCCAGTTCCATCCATGCTATCGCGAAGTTTAGTAGTTCTTTTTTTCTTTCTGCTGCATAGTATTCCATTGTGGATATGTACCATGATGTTTTGATCCAATCATCTACTGATGGGCATTTAGGTTGCTTCCAACACTTGGCTATTGTCAATTGTGCTGCTATGAACATTGGAGTGCATAGGTTCTTTTGTACTGGCGTTTTGGTATTCTTAGGGTATAGTCCCAGCAGGGGAATCACCGGATCAAAAGGCACTTCCATTTTCAGCTTTCTGAGGAAATTCCACACTGCTTTCCATAGTGGCTGCACCAGTCTGCATTCCCACCAACAGTGTCCTAGGGTTCCCTTTTCTCCACAGCCTCGCCAGCACCTGCTGTTTGTTGATCTGTTTATGATGGCCATTCTGACCGGTGTGAGGTGGTACCTCATGGTGGTTTTGATCTGCATTTCTCTGATGGCTAGTGATGCTGAGCATCCTTTCAAATGCCTCTGGGCCCTCTGTATCTCCTCCTTGGAAAAGCGTCTGCCCAGGTCCTTTGCCCATTTTTTGATTGGATCGTTTGTCTTTTTGGAGTGGAGTCGAGTGAGTTCTTTATATATCTTGGAGATCAAACCTCTATCTAATGTATCATTAGCGAATATATTTTCCCATATGGTTGGCTCCCTTTTCATTTTGCTGATGTTTTCTTTAGCCATGCAGAAGCTTCTTATTTTGATGAGGTCCCACTTGTTTATTCTTTCCTTTATGTCCCTTGCTTTAGGAGACATATCAGTGAAAAAATTGCTGCGTGGGATATCTGAGAGTTTTCTGCCAATGTTCTCCTCTAGGACTTTTATGGTGTTGTGACTTATATTTAAGTCTTTTGTCCATCTTGAGTTAAGCCCAGTTCTGACCAAGCTAGTCCTTGCTTAAAACAGCTTAAAAACCCAGGCTCCTCAGCTTAGCCATAGTGTTAAGCCTCCCTTCCTTTCTGGAATTTCCTACCAACCCCCAAGTTCTGCCTATTAAAATATTTTTCAACCCTCAAACTTCAGACTAAATGCCCACCTCTTCCAGGAAAGCCCCCTGCCTGCCCTCCATCAGAGGGAGGCATTGCTGCTTCAGTTTACCCAGTGTTTGATTTCTGATCTTCTGATCCAGTAAACTGTCTTCATGTCTGTCCCCTAAACCAGCAGTTCTCAGGGCACCCAGTTACACTCTGAAGATGATTGAGAACTCCAAAGCACATTTTTACATGGCTTATGTCTATCAATATTTACCATATTAAAATTAGAACCCTTGTCTGTCTTCTCCACACTGGGAGCAGCTCTCCTGCCATAGCCTCTCATCCTCTGAAAATGTACACCTGCGCCAAGTTTGTCTCTGCCCCCACCTTGGTCAGGAGCACCTCTCAGCTGCTGAGCCGGCGCTATCTGCAGTGGTGCTGATACAAACAGAGACACTGACAGATGAGAGCCCCAGCAGCTTGGCAGCCCCACGTCCTCTGACTCACCTATTTCTCGCGGCAGCTTCCAAACCAGCGCCATTTCAAGGGACATTGACACAGCAGCCAAGTTCACTGGGGCTGGGGCTGCCACAGTAGGGGTGGCAGGCTCTGGGGCTGGAATTGGGACTGTGTTTGGGAGCCTCATCATTGGTTGTGCCAGGAACCCTTCTCTGAAGCAATAGCTCTTCTTGGACGCCATTCAGAGCTTTGCCTTTTCAGAGGCCATGGGGCTCTTTTGCCTGATGGCGGCTTTTCTCATCCTCTTCATCATGTGAAGGAGCCGTCACCACCTTCCATAGTTCTTTCTCTCGTGTCTTGTCTGCCCTGTATGTTCCTTTTCTTATACTCCCTAGGCAGCCCGGGGAAAGTGGTTGGCTCAGGGTTTGACAGAGGAAAGACAAATAAATACTGTATTAATAATATGTTTTAAAAAATTAGAACCCTTTACATCCTAAGATAAGTAATATTTATTTTTTAAAAGAACTACATTTTCCAAGTCAAAAAGAAATTAGTAAGAAGGGTAGCATTGTTTTACATTTTTTCAAATGTCATTCATTCCTGGCTTAATAGAAGACAGCTATGTTCTCATCTACTGCACGCAATGTGTCACAATAGCACCCATCATGCAGTCTCTGGAAAATTGCACTGTATACTCCACAACTGAGAGTGAAAATAATGTCAGTGTTATTGTAAAAATACTTTTGACCTCTGAAATCCTCAATGCAGTCCACATCTAAGGGTCCAAGAAAAGGCTTGCCCCTTAGAAAAAAGCAGCCCAAGACCCTACAGGGGGTGAATGGAGTAGAATTTGGGGGCTGGGGAAATCTCCTGATTGGGAGAACTGCCTTAGGATTACATAATCTGTCTGCTTTGTTTCTTTTCTCCCTACTGAGTTCCCCAACTTTGTTCCTCCATTTTACCTTGGCTCTGGTGTAGGGTGAGAAAGGAGCATCAGAAAAAGTGCACTTTGGATTTCCCTAGTCCTACATTAAACTCTTGTCTCTGTATCTTACCAGCTGTGTGAACTTGGGGAAGTTGCTTAATCTCTCAAAGCCTTAGTGCCATCAATTGAAAAATAGTTGTGCTACCTCGTAGAGTGAAAAAGAGAGAAACTGCATGTAAGACCTCTTGCTCAGGGCCTAACACATAACAGACAGTCTACAGATGGCAGCCAGAAACATTACGCTGCCTCCCTACCTCCTGCCCTGCCTGACTCTCAGCCTGAGCATGGCTAACACAAATCGGATTAACCATCCCTTGCCTTTCTCCCTGAGGATATCTGGGCCAGACTGAGAATTTCCAAGAGAACTTCACTGATGGAGAAAGAGGTATGATGTGATCTTGTTTGCAGAGTATATGTACCCTATCCTGCAATAGCAGACAGCACCAACTGCCAGGCTCCACAGCTGATCTGAGCAACCCGACCCAAGGCCTCAGGCACCTTCTCCTTCTCCTCTGTCCTTTCTTTTGTAGGCTGAGGGGTACCAGTAAGAAGCAGCCAATCTCTCAAGTTCCCTCACTCATGGTAGCACAGACATAAGCAGCCAGTATATACCATGTTCTTCCTATAATGGCTTATCTCTTCGTCCTGGTCATACACTTGCTTTAACAGGGGCCTTCCACAGACCCAGGCTTGGCTAATGCCCCAGTCGCCCTAATGGGGAGAAGCAGTGGACAGCTGGTTTAGTCCAGGGCTCTTAAGACTCATAGGCCTTGAAGCTGCCAAACCCTTACACTCAGTTTCTATGACTCCTTCATGCTTGCAAAACAGCCCCCATTGTCCTCCTAGCACCCCTCAAGTGCTACCTCAGTACACACCTGATCATACCCCCACACAGAGAGCACCTAGTGTCCTCCATGGGGTGTTCTCAGCCACTGCCTGTGCCTTTACAGACTGCTGCCCTGTGCCAGGGTATTGACCTTAGCGTCCTCAGCTGAGCTGGATTAAGGGACCATTTCGTGCCTTTGCAAATTCCTTCTGGCTGCTGCTCTTTCCTCCACACAAAGCCAAAGTAGTCAGGAGCCTGAGCCAATCTGCCTATTGTAGCCTGAGAGTTGGTCTCATCTGGTAGCCTATTCCCTCAGTAAGCACAGGCTACCCGTTTGATTGGGACTTTGGGGTCAGGAAGTGCACCTTTGGGGGTCTTGGGCTTTTTCAAGGACTCCAGAAAGCCATGCAGAGCCTTGAGCCATGAAGGACTGCTCAGATACCATCCTGTGTGTGGAGTCAGCAGAACTGAGCAAGGTAAGGATCACAAGGAACCACTCTTCCAAACCCTAGCTGCCTAGGGCTGGCAGTGCCCAGTGGACACACCTGCCAGGCAGTGCTGCCACCTTGCCCTCAGCCCTAACATCTCTCCCTTTCAGACTGAATTCTGCAATCCTGCTTTTGAGCCTGAATCAGGGCCACCTTGCCCTCCACTGGCCTTTCGGGAGGATGCCCGCTCTAGCATCCGAGCTCCCTGGCATGGTAATCAGCTCAGGAGGGTGACCTGAGGGGTAGGACTGAGAGGTCCAGGAGCTGGAGGCAGTGTGAAAGATGCCAGAGCAGGGTGGGCAGGGATGTCTCAAAATCCCACCCGACCTGCCCTCAGGTTGGCGCCCCCGAGGTCTGCAGCCAGACTGTCATTTCTCCTGGCTGTGTGTCCTGCTGTTGGCCAGCTTGCTGCTCCTGCTGCTGGGGCTGCTGACAGCCATCATCCTGGCCCGTAAGTACCTATGACCTGCTGCTTGGGAGAAGAACTTTCAAACGAGACTCCATGAGCTATGTTACCCATCTCCCAGGGATCCAGTTCCTCTGAATCCCACTCCCCCATCTTCCTGCCTCCAGAGTTACAGGCCGCACTCCCATTTGGGGCCTCCTCTCATCCACTGCCTGCCAGAAGCCTCACCACCACTGGCACTCCCCCTACCATGACCACTACCACATCTCAGGCAACTGGGACATCTAAATGGCAGCAGGAAGCAGGCATGAGACCCACACCCCAGTCTGGTGAGTGCGAAGGGCAGACCTTCCTGAAGGGCCCAATACAGCAGGAGGGAAGGGGGTCAGGAAGAGGCACCTTGGACAAAAAGGGTCTCTCTCCTTTTGAGCTCTGAACTCTAACCTCTATCTCTGCAGCCTGTGGGGGCCTCCTTCCTGGACCAAGAGGCTTTTTCAACAGCCCCAGCTACCCAGACTTTTACCCACCCAATGTCCACTGTGTGTGGAACATCCAGGTGTCCACAAACCATGCAATACAGCTCAAGATCGAAGTTCTCAGCATAGAGAGTGTGGCCTCCTGTCTTTTTGATCGTTTGGAAATCTTCCCTGAGCCTGAAGGCCCCCTCCTCAGGTGGGTCCCTCTGCCCCCAGAAGGTCCCACTCCTGTCCTGAATCACTATCTGGAGGGCAGAGGCAAGGGAGCGACAGTGGGAAAGGCTCAGCTGGGACAAAATTGAGAGTCTTGATATCTGGGCCCAGCTCTGCTATATAACCCTGGGAAGGTCACTTCCCTTCTCTAACCACATTTTCCAAAGCTGTAAAACGGAGCCAGTACCTCCTTTCCCATGAATAAATGCTGCAAGGATGGATATACAGGTGATAAGAAAATCAGAGCCCCCTGGGAAATGAAATGAACCTTTTGACTACATTGTCACAAGTTTGGAGCTGGAGGAAAGAGGACTGCAGAGCTCAGGCAGGCTCCATTCTGGCTAGTCCTGTGCTCTGAGCCTCTATCACCCCTGACCTGGTTTCTTGCAGAGTGTGTGGGAGTGTGCCTCCACCTACACTCAACACCAATGCCAGCCACCTCCGAGTGGCCTTCGTCTCTGACAGCAGTGTGCAAGGATTTGGTTTCTATGCCTGGTACCAGGCTGTGGCTCCTGGGCATGGTGAGTGTTTTCCCACAGTGTACCCAGCTATGTGTCAATGGTCCACTTCCCTCCCCTCCAGTCACTCCCAGCACTGGCAAAATGGGTGGAGACTCTGATGTTTCTGAATCCAGATGCTCCCCCTTACACTCAGGGAGCTGTGCCCATAATGAGTTTCCCTGTGACCAGCTCATCTGCCTGCTACCTGACTCAGTGTGTGATGGTTTTGCCAATTGCGTTGATGGCAGTGACGAGAACAACTGCAGTGCCCGGTCCTCAGGTATGGGCCACAGCAGCCTCAGGATGGGGGCTATAGTCAGGCATCTGATCTAGATTCAGGCTGAGCTCCCTAGCTCTGGTCCAGCCCCAAATCTGCCTGGCAACTGTTCTGGCCTAGAATTTGTTTCCCACAGGCATGACCAAACTCTCCTCCACAGTTAATGTTGGCCCTGTTAGGTAAAGGCACAGATGCTGAACAACTCATGAACGTCTCCTCCTCTCTCCAGGATGTGGGGGAAACCTGACTGGGCTCCAGGGAAATTTCTCTACTACTAGCTACCTGCAGGAATACCCTCACCAAAATGTAAGCCAGCACTCCATGAGGAAGGCAATGTGGGCACACCTGAGCACCCAGTTAGTGTGTCTAGGAACAGCATGGTAGACACTGCCTTGTACTTGTGAAGGTCAGAGATTAAGCAAGCAGGAAGAGAGCATTATTAAGTGCCTACCCTATACCCAGATGTTCACATGCTCAGTAAACCTATCTTTGAGACCAGACAAGTTAAAAGGCCCTTCCTATCTGAAGAAGCACCTATGGTGAGAACTAGGTAGCACTGCCTAGCCTGCAGCAGGGAGGAAGGCCTTCTGGCACTCAGCCTGGATGCTCAGATTGGGACAGAAGGAACCTGTGAAGTATGCCATCTGTGCCCTCCCCCAGCTTTGCACCTGGCATATCTCAGTTCCTGCTGGACATGGCATAGAACTACAGTTCCACAACTTCAGCCTGGAAACTCAAGGAGAGTGCAAGTTTGACTATGTGGAGGTGTATGAGACCAGCAACTCAGGGGCCCTTGGCCTCTTGGGCAGGTACGAGCAATGCCAGGGGAGGTGCCCAGGATCAAGTCCATCCTCCACAGTCAGACAGTCACAGCTTCCTACAAATTAGCCAACTTCTTCCCTAGCTTCCATTTCTTTGGCTACTCCAAGCCAGAAGTCTCTTCACTGTCACCGTAAAAAAGGCTTATCCTTTCTCACCTCAGAGCCTTTGTTCCTTATATCACCCTCCTCCAGGGAACCCTTTCCCAGTCCTATCCCTCTCCCAGTTCTCCCACCTGCAGGTCCAATTCCACTCCCCTCAGGAACACTTGCTGATTTTTCGCATCTCAAAGGGGCTCGAGTTCAAGCAGTTTGTTTAATATTGTACGTTGTCTACTGAATACATGTGTCTTCCTCACTAGACTCTGAGTTCCATGAATCAGATATGCCTCCCATCCCTTCTGGCATCATCCAAAGTACCCAGCTCTGGGCAAGGCCTGTGTGCAGCCTCAGTGCACCCCAGCCAGCCAGGAACAGCATGCCCAGGACTGCTCTCTGCTTTGGGCAGGTTCTGTGGAGCAGAGCTGCCCCCTCGCCTCATCTCCTCGCATCACCAACTGGCTGTACTCTTTAGGACAGGTCATGGCATCAGCAACATGGGCTTCTCAGCCATCTACCGGGCTCTCAATGCCACAGAGAGTAGGTGCCCTTGGTCAAGAAGGTGTGCGCAGTAGAGGTACCTTCAGGAGAATGGGGGAAGGACTCTAGACCCTGGTCAGAGCACTGTGAAGGCAGTGAGGGACAGGCAGACATATCTGAGAGCACTGCCATTCCTCCTGTGTCTTACAGACCCCTGTGGACCCAGAGAATCGTCTTGCCAAGATGGAGGATGTAAGAGCTTGCAGTGGATGTGTGACACATGGAGAGACTGCACAGACAGCAGTGATGACAAGTGCAGCAGCCCCTTGTTTCCACCCCCAGGTGAGAAGCCTTCATCATGGCCCCATGGACAAGGATTGCAGGCCTGAGCAGGCTGGGCACCCATTCATAACACTCTTTATAGCGGCCATCCCTATCCTTCCTGATGGGGGGATTCACTATCCTGGCTCTTTACAGAGTCCTGTGTCACCCCCAAGTTAAATGAGAATTAATGCTTGGGACCTCAAGAACCAGTCCAGCCTTGTCACAGAAAGAGAGAGAAGGCCCTTCTCTCCATAGCCCACCTTAAAGAAGGTGAAATCAGGGAAGTTCCTTCTAGATGCTGAATGGTCTCTGCTAATGCTGGTATCCCATGCTTTCTGAGATCAAATAGAGGTCTGCATGATGCCCAGGGCTGGCCAATGATGCTTGGAGCAGGCTCTAGCAGGCCTGTCCAGCCTGTGGCATGCAGGCCACATGTAGCTCAGGATGACTATGAATGCAGCCCAACATAAAATCGCAAATTTACTTAAAACATTATGAGATTTTTTTTTTGTGATTACATGTCGCAATGTATTTAATGTGTGGCCCAAGACAACTCTTCTTCTTCCAGTGTAGCACAGAGATGCCAAAAGGTTGGACACCCCTGCTAGAGGATAACAGAATCCTCAATATGTGTAAAGCCATCTCTCCATTTTATTTCCTTTGATTCTCACAACTCCCTTCTTGCTCCCGGTTACACAGCCAGGTAGTCCCCACAGTGACCCTCCCCTCCTACCCCTGCAGAGATGGCCTGTGAGCCCATCCAAGTGGAGATGTGCATGGGGCTAAGCTACAACACCACAGCCTTCCCTAACATCTGGGTTGGCATGGCCACCCAGGAAGAGGTGATGGAGGTCCTCAGAGGTTACAAGGTGCTCTGGGAAGAGATAAGAAGGGAACCCCCTAGGAAGGGGAGGGAGCCTGGAGGGCAGGTGCTTGAGGGCTGATCTCCTTCCACAGAGCCTGACAAGTCTACCCTGCTACCAGAATTTCTGGAGACTCCTCTGCAGGCTGCTGGTGCCCCACTGCACCCCACTGGGCAGTATTCTTCCTCCCTGCCGTTCTGTCTGCCAGGAGGCAGAGCGCCAGTGCCAGTCTGGTGTGGCACTGCTGGGCACCCCCTGGCCCTTCAACTGCAACAGGCTGCCTGAGGCAGCTGGCCTGGAGGCTTGTGCCCAGCCCTGATGCTGAAATGGACTCCTCTCCTTTGCCTGCCCTTCCTCCCTGGCCTATCAGGGAGGGCAGGCAGGGGAACAAAGGAAGGGGGACCAGCATGGAACTTTGCCCATCCTCTCTGAGGCCTCCCAGGAAGGGGAGAAGTCCTCAGCCAGGCTAATGAGACTCTTCTACCCTCCCAGCTCCTTCCTTGTCCCTTTACTAGCCCCAGCTGCCAAAGGCAGCAGATTTCACTCCAGGCCGTGCCATTGACAACCTAGACTGCATCCCACCGAAGTCCCTATTTCTGCCCTCTCCCTCTCCATCTATTTTTCCAGGCTTCTTTTTCATTTATTCAATGAGAGCCTAGTAATGTGGCAGGCCCTGTTCTAAGTCCTGGGTATCCAGCTTTCTATCTGCCTCTAGAACTCTCCACCCTCAGTTCTCAGCTTATATTTCTCCTGGACTTGGGCCTTGTCCTTAGTCTGTCACTCACTCTCTCTCTTTCCAGCTCCTTGGAGCAGTAGGTGTCCTGAGTGTCTGTCTCACGGTTCTGCCTCTGTCTGTCCGGCTCGAGTCTCTCTCCCCCTCCTTTCTCCCCGCAAAGTTTGGCTGGACGCCTGGCACACCACGAGTTATTTCTTTGCTATTTCCCGGCGGGAGCTCTTGGTTTCCTCTTGGAGTCTGGGAGGAGCAGGGCAGAGCAGGCAGAGAGCGAACTACGCAGGGCCAGGCGGACCGTGCGGGCTCGGGGCGCCTGGCTGCGGAGAAGCGCAGAGGCAGGAGCAGAGGTCAGCTGGAGCGTCCGAAGAAGCAAGCGCCTGGAAGGAGGCCATAGAGAAAGGGAGCCGTGCCGGGAGCCAGGAAGTGGGTGAGCTTGGTGGAAGGGAATGAGGATGGGGGAGGGGACTGTGGGAAAGACTAGAGGCGGGCAGGGGTGGAGGTAGAGGGAGGGGCCTGGCCTCTCCCTTCTCAGCTGTGTTCTCAGGGTTCCCGGGCCTAGGGGCACCCCGTTTCTTTCTGTCCCCGCGGCTGCTCAGCTACAGGGATATGGCAGTGGGGTGGGGACCTACTCGGCTGTCCTGGGGTGGAGGGCAAGGAAGGCCCCAGAATTCTGGGCCCGACTCCTGTCCTGCCCAGCCCACAGACTACGAGAAGACCCCGGCATTCGGGCTCCCTTTGCCAGCGCCATGAGGCCGCTCCTCGCCCTGCTGCTCCTGGACCTGGCGGCCGGCTCCCCCCCACTGGACGACAACAAGATTCCCAGCCTGTGCCCGGGGCACCCTGGCCTTCCAGGCACGCCCGGCCACCACGGCAATCAGGGCATGCCTGGCCGCGACGGCCGAGACGGCCGAGACGGCGCGCCCGGGGCTCCCGGAGAGAAAGGCGAGAGCGGGAGGCCGGGTAAGAGGGCCACAGGGCCTTCAGAGCTGGCCTGCCCCTGCTCCAGCTCTGCAGAGCTCGGAATTCCCGCCAGGGGGCGCCGCTCCGATCCTGCCCTTTCTCGCTCTGCCTTGGGAGGGAATAGGAGAGAGCAACTCAGCCCGCGGGGTCAGAACCCCTGAGACCCTCTTTGACCAGCCGGTCAGATCTGCCCCAGCCCTGCAGGACACGGGTGGAGCGGGGGAGAGGGGAGAGGGAGGCTGGTACACCGGGCGGGACTAGCGGGGAGGCGGTGGGCTGGAGAGGTGAGAGAGGACAAGGAGGTTCCCAGAATCGCCCTCTGCGCACACCGCTGTGGGCGGACCAGCCGCTGCCCTCACCCGAACTCCTTCACTTAACCCCCACAGGAATGCCGGGGCCCCGTGGGGAACCCGGTCCGCGAGGAGAAGCGGGCCCCATGGGAGCAACCGGGCCTGCGGGGGAGTGCTCGGTGCCCCCGCGCTCCGCCTTCAGTGCCAAGCGCTCCGAGAGCCGGGTGCCTCCGCCGTCAGACGCGCCCCTACCCTTCGACCGGGTGCTGGTGAACGAACAGGGCCATTACGACGCAGCCACCGGCAAGTTCACCTGCCAGGTACCTGGGGTCTACTACTTCGCGGTCCACGCCACCGTCTACCGGACTAGCCTGCAGTTCGATCTGGTCAAGAATGGCGAGTCCATCGCCTCTTTCTTCCAGTTTTTTGGGGGGTGGCCCAAGCCAGCCTCGCTCTCCGGAGGCGCCATGGTGAGGCTAGAGCCCGAGGACCAGGTGTGGGTGCAGGTGGGTGTGGGTGATTACATTGGCATCTATGCCAGCATCAAGACGGACAGCACCTTTTCTGGATTTCTGGTATATTCTGACTGGCACAACTCCCCTGTTTTCGCTTGATGCCCACCGGAAAGTGAGCCTACGCTTTCTCACGGCGGGGCGGGGCGGGGGCGGGGGCGGGGGCGGGCCACGGTGTTAGCCACATCATCCGGGAAGGCTGGCCCCCTGGAATGTTGTGAATGACTAGGAGGGGGAATGGAGGCCGCTCTGTCCCGCTGCTGGCAGGGAATGCGGACAGAGGCTGTCTGAGATCAGGCCCTGCAGCACAGGATACTGGGTGGATTTCTGCCCAAGACCAAAGGAGTGCACTGTGATGGCAGGTGTGGGTCCTCTGGCCCAGGACCCCAAGGTGGGGTCCTCTCTTCCTGGTCGTCTGCTTCGCTGAGTCCTCCCTTTTTCCTTCTACTCCTGGGCCGTTTTCTTAGAGACCATTCAATAAATCTTTTCAAAACCTCCGATTGGCTCAGCCGTCTTCTTTAGCCGGGGTGGGGGGGGCGGGGGGGTGGGAATGCCCTTATTGTGAGGATGGGGGAAGGTGCGGGGTGGGGGGGGGGACGGGGGGAGGAGGAGAAGGGAGGGCTCTTGGGCTGGATGAGCTAAGGGGAAGGAAACACAGGAGTCAGGCCCAAGTGAATGAGCGGCCACTCAACAGAGTTGCCCATGTGTAGGATGCGAACAGGAGTGCCTAGCTGAGGACAGTACCCTCCTGGTGTGGGGCTCTGGACATCTTTTTCTAACTCAGAGATGTCATATGAACTGGGTAGGAGCTACTTTTAGCACACACACCATGATATTATTAACAAAAAAGGAGCCATGGATTTGCACTTATGACTTTGCTGCCTGCTTGGTCGCTGGAAGACTGGCTGGAAGGCTGTTTCTCTGAGATCCCCCACTGGCGGGAGAATCGAGTGCCACTGGAAATCTAGAGATAAGTAGTTTCTGAGATGACCACAAGAGGGCGCGCCAGCTCTAGAATCCAGCAACGACTACTTGACTACTAAATAATGTTAGGAGGCAAAGCTCTCTCCTTGCTCAGCTACCCCTCCAGGGTTGGGGGAAGGCAAGAAAAAGCCCTCCTTCAGGCCTCCCAACTGCAAAATGGAGTTCTGAATGAACTCTACTCCCACTCAGGCTGTGCCACCAAGTCTGAGTCCTTCGAGGCTCCCCTCCTCTGACCTTCAGAAGCCAGCCCTGGCTCCACACCCCAACCCAATAACTAACAAACCAGGGCTTACCAGGTCCACATCAGCTCACCTTCTCAACGCAAGAGAAAGTGGAGATCTCTTAGTTTCTGTCTGACCTACCCCTTTTCCCTTTCCCCACTTCCAGAAGGCTGTTCCTGGCATTATACCCCTAGATTTAACATACAATTATGGGGGAATGTCCCCCTCCCTCTTGCTGGCCTTGCAAGGGCAGATATGACCAATGGGGACTGGGCCACGTGAGCTGGAGACAAGCATCAGGAGTACTGAGCTTCAACTCCCTGCTCTGCACCAGGAGGTTCTACAGCCATACTCTAGCCCATCACAGCACCATTCTATGCCAAGGCACACAGACAAGCACTAGCTCCCACAGGGATCAGAGAGTAGACTAGACACCAGGTGAAAGGAACCCCAACCCAATTTCCTTCCTGCGAATAGTGGCACCAGAGGAAAACCTGGGATGAGAAAGTTCACATTTCTGTCTACTAGGACTTATGGCAAAAATAGAAAAGAGAGGGCTTTCCAAAAGCCATGTGTACAAAGGCACAAATTGGAGGTGATGAAAGCTAATCCAGCCACATGTGGCACGGGTTCTCCCCAAGGCACAGTGATCCCATCCTGTCTTCTCTCTTCCCCCATCAAGTTCCCCACAGACCAAACCTGTGACTCCAGCAGGACTAAAGGACACTGCTATAGCGTCACTGACTCTGACCACCTGTTCGCCCTTGCAAGAATGCACACACAGGCTGTCAGTTGTCAAAAAACACTTTATTCACTAGAAACTGGGCCAAAAGACCCCTCAGGGAACTGCATGCCCCTAGGCCTGGCCGCTACTGTGTTTGGACCCTACTGGAATGTGCAGTCTACCCTCCCCAATGCCAGGGAGAGACAAACAGAAGAGGAATGCCATTTTTCTGTGATGTGGGGAGTGAAAGGAATATGAATAGAAATAGAAATAGAAATAGAAATAAATAGAAATCTGGTTCTCTCTCCTGAGGCTTCCAATGAAGCTGGGGTGTGAGGATTCTTGGTCCCAAAGCCAGATGCACATGCATGCCTCTGCCCCCAAGGATAAACTCCTGACCCCAGCTGTTGGATAATGTTGGGAGGGTGCCTCATAAGATCATGACAGGCAAAAGTGGTAGCTCTAAGGGCACCTGAGAGACGCTACCCCCAAAACCTACCAGGCACAAGAACTCTGCCTGAAAGCAAAAGTTCAACATCATTCCAAGGCCCTTGAGTTGCAAAAACACCCAAATGACACCGATGTGTTGTGGCTGCAAAAGCTGGGGAGACAGTGGAGAGGGGGCAGGGAAAGGACCTGCAAATCCCCAACAGAAAAACCAGAAGCAGAGAGGGGGAGCCCTAGAGGCTGGCATTTGAGTAGGTCCTGGCAAACTGGAGGGGTGTCCACTGCTAACAGTCTCAGGGTCTGGCATAGTGACATACCACCCTCAGCATCACAGAGACCCACAGAGTCATGAAAAGCTGTTACCCTGCCCCCACCCAGGTCACAGTCTTCCAAGATATCCCATCTCAATGTCCTGGATGTATGGCTTGGAGGCTTGGCATGACAGCCATGAGGGCAGAAGGAAATTCAAGCCAGGACCCAGAGATCAGGTGTTAACACTGTCCTAACACAGGGCCTGTGTAAAGCGTGGAGCTGGAGGAGTGGCCAAGGAGGGTGGAGTTTTCAGAGGTAGACATTGAGGGTCTGCAGAATGCCCTGTCGGCAGAGCGGGCAGTTGCGGTGGTAGACTGGGTGGCGCATCAAAATTTCAGTGCAGGCCTGGCAGAGACACAGGTGCCGACAGGGCAGAAGCAGCACTGTCTTGCTCTGGTCCTGGCAGATGACACACTTCTTCCGCTCCTCTTGCTCCTTCAGCAACTTCCATGGGTCTTGCCCAGCTGTAGGCTCCTCCTCATTGAGCCTCTCCCGGCCCCAGGCAGCTGTCACTCTGGCCATTTCGACTTCTTCCTCTTCTGCCTCTGATCTGGTCCCTGCTTCAGGAAGAGTGTTCTGTTGCCAGGTCCTGCCTGAGGGCATCCTCCTAGGGCCACCCTGGGGAGCCCCTGGTGCCCCTCCCCAGTTAGGCCAGCTTGCCAGCTGCAGGCTGCGGCTCCAGACTTGGCGCCAAGCATCCAAGCCCAGTGCTAGGTGAGACAGCCTCACAACATCCTCTTGAAGCCGGCGGTAGGATGGCCAGGCGTGAAGCTGACTGAGTGCCCAGGTGGCCAGCCTCATGGTGAGGTCCGGGTGCAACACAGTCGCTATTACTGCCAACACGCAAGCCAGCAGCACCAGGCTGGTAAGATTGACAAGCACAAAGCTGGCCAAGAGGTGCGCAGCTGAGGCCAGGAGCTCCAGTGCTAGTTGGCAGGGGGTCCAGAGAAGGATGGTCATGGCTACAGCACTGCTGGAAATGTGAGCTACAAAGGTAGCCATAATGTCCGTCATTCTCCACAGTGGCCCCATCACTGCATCCCATAGGGCCAGCAATAAGGAGAAGAGATTCTGAGTGCCAATGAGGCAAATGTTGACCAGGCTGTTGATCACGTAGGCCACCAGGCTCATGGCAATGGCACAGATGTCACAGGTCTGGCGCAGCAAAGCATGACCATTGGAGACAATATTGAGGACACTTCGATGCAGCATATCCCGGCTCCTCAATGCCCCATGAGAGGCTAGGTGTCCCAGGAGTTTTAGACTCTCCAGACCAGAGCAGCAGCTGTACAGCAGGGTACACAAGGTTTGAAAGCCCCCAGAAGTGAACCGGACCACAGCTTCGATCAAGGCCACCAGTGAAAACAGTACTCCGCGGCCCAGGTGCAGAAGACTAGTCAGTACAGTGTGTGGCAGGTTGTAGATGAAGGCTAGAAGCCAGGCCAGGGAAGCCAGGAGGGAGGACACCAGCAGGAAGTTGAGGTCCAACACCAAGGTCAGCACGTCCAGCACCAGGCCCACACCATTCACCACCAGGTACACAGCCTCCATGATAGGGCTACGGAAGTTAGTCAAAAGGAAGTCTGGCTCTTGGTTGAGAGAGGTGGCAAGGTTGCCAAAAAAATTGGGGAGGGAGGTGGTGGGAAGTCAGGGATTAATTTGAAAGGGAAATAGTAAGTCTCCGACTAAGGGAGAGAGAATCAAGAATCTGAGAAGTGGGTTAGAGGTGAGCGGGGCCTCAGTGGAGAGAACGGGGACCAGGTGCCGGTCCAGGAGTCCCGGTTTTGAAGGCTGGCTGTCTAGGAAGGAAGAAGCCAAACATTTTTAAAGTGAAGGTGAGCCTGGAGTGGAGGAAGGTCCTCAGCTTCGGAGAGCTGGTGGTGGCGTACCAGGGCCAGGCAATCAGTCGGAACGAGAGGAGACCGGGAACGGTTGGGATTGGGCCGGGGCCGGGTGGGGCAGTGCAGGCTGGACGCGGGCTCGCGGTCCAGCTACGCAGGTGCCCCTGTCCCCGCCCGGCCCCCGTCCTCTGGGCGCGCGGCGCTTTGCACGCAATTAGGAAGTGGGGAAGGGAGTCAACCTCAGCAAACCCCAGGAGCGGCCTCCACTCCGCTGCACGCCGCCATCTTGTATGCGAAGAGGTGGGCCAGAGCCGTGACCAGAGGGAGGGACGACGGAGTCCGATCAATCAGCTAGGGCCACCGGCAGGGAATATCGAGCACTCGTTGGCCCGTTTGAAAGGCGCTCAAAGAAGGGGCGGGGACAGATTGAAATCTCCGCCCTCCAGAGGCGGTGATTGGCCAGTTGAGACCCCATCCCCAATACATTGTGAAGCCTGGTGCTTTCTGCAAACACCAAGGATACTCCGAATTTTTATCCGTCCGCTGGTCACACCATTGCTTCAGTTTCCTACTTGTAATGAACTCTTCATCTCCACGCTGGCCTGGACTCCAGACAGTGTCTGTCCCCCTTCACCAGTCTCTGAACACTGCCTAAATCCTTTCTTCCCTAAAGCGCCACTGATAAAAAGCTGAGATATTGACAGGAGAAAAATTCTGAGATGTTTTAAGTTAACAGCTGCTGAAAAGTGAAGGAGACAGGAATAATTAACCAGTTAATAGCTGTGGGCTAATTAACAAAAGAGTGTACGTTGGAGCCTTGAATCAACCATCTACCAGCGACCACTAGATGTTGCCTGTAACCAATCAAAAGTAGTAAATATTTGTGGTCTTGAGGTGGGAAGGGATTATGTTTGCTTTTTACTGGAATTGTTTGGTTTTTGGGGTGTTGAATTGTCTGAGTTCTTTATAAATTTTGTATATTAACCCCTTATCAAATGTATCATTGGCGAATATCTTCTCCCATTCAGTAGGTAATCTTTCCGTTTTGTTGATGGTTTATTTTGCTGTGCAAAAACTTTTTAGTTTGATGTAGTCCCATTTGTTTAGGTTTTCTTTTGTTTCCCTTGTTTGAGGAGATATGTCAGAAAAAATTTTGCTAAGATAAATGTCAGAGAATTTATTGCCTATGTTTTCTTCTAGTTTTATGGTTGCAAGTCATATATTTAAGTTTTTAATCTATTTGGAGCTTATTCTTGTATATAGTGTAGACGGTGGTCCAGTTTCATTTTTTACATGTATCTGTCCAATTTTCCCAAAACCATTTATTGAAAAGACTATTTTTACCCCTCCTTTGTCATAGATTAATTGACCATATAGGCATAGGTTTATTTCTGGGTTCTGTATTCGCTGATTTATTTTATTTTATTTTTAAATCATGTTTATTCAATTACAGTTGTCTTAATTTTCCCCCCTTTGACTTCCTCCACCTATCCCACCCCACTCCCCTCTTCCACAGTCAATTCCCACTTTGTTGTCAATGTCCATGGGTCATTCATACATGTTCTTTGTGTACTCCCTTCTCCTTCTTTCCACCATTGTCCTTCTTCCCAAACCCCTCTGGTCACTTTCAGTCGGCTCCATGTTTCCTTGCCTGTGGTTTATTTTGTTCCTTAGTTTATTTTGTTGAATAGATTCCACTCATAGGTGAGATCATATGGTATTTATTTTTCACCAACTGGCTTATTTCACTAAGCATAATATTCTCCAGTTCCATCCATGTTGTCACAAAAGGTAGGAGTTCTTTCTTTCCTTTTTTTAAAAAATGCAGATTGATTATATTTATTTATTTTTTTAAATGTCATGATCCATTATAAAATATTAAAAAATTTAAATATATTGTCAAATTTCAGCAATTAAAACAACCTGACTCAGCACAGAAATAATCCAGTAGATCAATGAAATAAAACGAGCATTGTAGAAACAAATGTATATATCTTTATAACAATGTAATATATGCTTAAGTTGATATTTCAAATCAGTGGGGAAAATAAGGCTTAGTCAACAAATAAAGTGCATGGACCACTGTTACTTGAAATAAAACAAATATAGAGCCCTATTTCACACATTATACAAAAAATATTCAGGTGAGTTAAAAATCAATATGTAAAATCTAAAGACTTTTTGGAGAAAGTTCAAACTAATATTTTCCTTACCCTGAAATAAAATATTCAAACCCAGAAGCTATAAAGCAAAATATTGACAATATGACTATATTAAACATTTAATACTATATAGTAATATGCATATTAAAAAAGTTAAAGGACAAGTAATAGAATAGGAAAGTATTTTCAACACATATAAAAAAGGGTTAATAGCTGTTTCTTCTTTTTAGGGAAAAAATTCTACAAACCTTTAATCAAAAAATGGATAAAGAATACCGAAGTCATTTAAGCTTTATTTAAAAATAGAAATAGGCAAGAAATATACAAAAACAGGCTTAGTTTCAAAAAATAATAAAGGAACAATTAAAAGAACACATCATTGTCATAATCAGATTAATAAGTATTAAAAATGTTGGTAATATCAAGTATTGGTGACTTTGAAAGGAACTGGGTATTCATAGACTCTTTTTCTTCACCTTCTTAAAGCAGTCCCTTTAGCATATTTTGCAATGCTGGTTTGGTGGTGGTGGATTCTCTTGGCCACCTTTTGTCTGGGAAAATCCTTATTTCACCTTCCAGTTTAATGGAGAACCTTGCTGGGTAGAGCAGTCTTCGTTGCAGGCCTTTGCTTTTCATGACTTGGAATATTCCTTGCCATTCCCTTCTGGCCTGTAGTGTTTCTGTTGTGAAGTCAGCTACTAGCCGTATCAGGGCTCCCTTGTATGGTACTACCTGTTTTCTCCCTTGCTGCCTTTAGGATTCTCTGTTTGTCTTTGATATTTGCCATTTTAATGATGATGTGTCTTGGAGTGGGCCTCATTGGGCTCCTCTTTAATGGTGCCCTTTTGTGCTTCCTAGACTTCTGTGACTTTTTCTCTCCTCCAATTAGGGAAGTTTTCCATCATGACTTTTTCAAACAGGTTCTCTATCCCTTCCTCCTCCTCTGCAATGGATATTATTATGTTTCAGGTTGTCCTGCATTTCCCTCGATGCCTCTTCATTTCTTTTTGAGTCTTTTTCCATTTTCTTATTCTTTCTGGGAGCTTTTTTCTACCTTGTCCCTCAGCTCGCTGATCCAATCCTCTGCTTTTTCAAGCCTGCTTTTGATTCCTTCTACTGTGTTCTTCAATTCAGAAATTGTATTCTTCATTTTGTCTTGTGTCTTATTGATAGCTTCTATGTCCTTTTTCATGATGATATAACTTGCAGTAAGTTCCTCATAGTTTCCCTGTAGTTTTTGGTAATTCTCTCTGAGTTCACTGAGCTCGTTGAGCTTCCTTAGAACCGTTGTTTGGAACTCAGTATCTGATACTTTACTTGCCTTTATTTCATTTAGTTCTCTTTGTGGGGATTCCTCCTTTCCCTTTGACTGGGAGGGCGCATTTCTTTGCCTTCCCATTATTTGTGAGACTCTTCTTTTTTGCTTCTGCTTCTTAAATTGATCTGTCTCGATTTCCTGACTTTGTAGTGTGAACCTCTATGGTAGGAGATTGCTGTATTCTTTCTGGATCTGCTTCTGATAATGTCAGAAGTTGACCCTGTCTGATCTTAGGCAGTCTTTTCAAGACTTCCAGGAATCTACTGCCTGTAGATGTCTCCTTCAGCTGGTAATCTAGTCATTCTGCACTCAGCGGGCTGGCTTAGACTGCACAGGGTGGGGCGGGGTCCCTCCTGGGGGCAGGGTTATTGGGTCCTCTCACACTGTTGCTGTTCAAGGAAGTGGTCTGCCTGAGCAAGATGGCTGCTGCCGTATGGGGAATGAGTCAGCACCCGGATCCCGCCGGCCACTCTCTCAGTTCTTCCCCCAAAGCCTCCCTTCCCAGTCTTTCCTCTGGTGTCTCCAGCCCACTCTGACCTCCCCTCTGCTGGAGACCTGGGCAAGTGGCCTCAAATAAAAATGTATGCACTGGCCCTTTAAATGGCTCTTTGCATCTTCAGCCGCCTGTCTCTGGCAGAAAGCAACCCTGCCACTTTTCGTAGCTGGCTGTCATCTGTGTACTTTTGGGCTCTGGTGCTGTAGGCTGGAGATCCCCGCTTTTGGTTTAGACCCCGCTCTTCTCAGGGGGATCCAACTGGCAGTTTCAATATCCTTCTGGTGCTGCTGCCCATGGGCGCCCCACTTGCCTTCTCGAGTCTCTACTGCACTCCTTACCAGTTAGATTGTGCTGTAGCTGATTCTTCTGTCTGCCCGAGGTTATAAGGCTCTCCTCTCGCTATTGTTCAGTTGTTTGTTCCATGTGCTTTCTCCCTAATTTAGTTGTAGTTCTGGGTTGGTCCTGGGAGGAGGTCAGTGTGACTTCCACTCACTCCTCTGCCATCTTGATATTCCAAGGCAACTTTACTTAAGCAAAATTCTTCTATTAAGGAGAGACATAATATCTCTTTTTTAAAAAAGAGCTAAGTAGGTCTACAATCATTCCAAAGCCATCCCTTGGATAAGAAATACAACAACAATGAACAAAACTACTTAGTTTCTACAAATACACCATTTTCTTTTTGGTAAAAAAGAGGGTGGGGTTGAAATTATATATCAAAATCAGCAGAATGTTTATGTTTCACAATTTTGTTACTGGATCCCCAAATCCCTTGAACTCATTTGGGAAGTGTTCATATTACAGTAAACAGCAGCAAAATATCAAAACTCCATTTGTAAAAAGCAGCTTTTCCTGCTAGTGCCTTTAGAATGCTAGTTGTAAAATAGCAACAATAACAACCAAATCTTAATTTGTGCCATCAGTTGGAAATCTAAGGAGGAAGCAAATTGTTTTCTTATTTTTATTTTTTATTTGTTCAACATTTATACCTTTATTGTTTTAATTTTTTCTTTTTTCTCCACTTTATTACCCTCCACCCTCCACTGCCCCACCTCCCAGCACCCCCAACCCCCTTAGTTCATGTCCATGGATCGTACATATAAGTTCTCTGGCTTCTCCATTTCTTATACTAGTCTTAACCTCCCCCTGTCTATTTTGTACTTACTATTTATGCTGCTTATTCCCTGTTCCTTTTCCCCCATTCTTCCCCACCCCTCCCCTCTGATCTTCATTTCTATGATTCTGTTCCTCTTCTAGTTGTTTACTTAGTTTGTTTTTGTTTTTAGCTTCACTTATTTATAGTTGTCAGTTTGTTGTCGTTTTACTGTTTATAGTTTCTGACCTTCTTTTTCTTAGATAAGTCCCTTTAACATTTCATATAATAAGAGCTTGGTGATGATGCACTCCTTTACCTTGACCTTACCTGGGAAGCACTTTATCTGCCCTTCCATTCTAAAGGACAGTTTTCTGGATAGAGTAATCTTGGATGTAGGTCCTTGCCTTTCACTTGCCTTGACTTCGAATAACTTCTTTCCAGCCCCTTCTTGCCTGCATTCTTTTGAGAAATCAGATGAGAGTCTTACGGGAACTCCTCTGTAAGTAACTGTCTCCTTTTTTCTTTCTGCTTTTAAGATTCTCTCCTTATCTTTAATTGTGGGTAACCTAATTATGATGTGCCTTGGTGTGTGATTCCTTGGGTCCATCTTCTTTGGGATCCTCTGAGCTTCCTGGACTTCCTGGAAGTCTATTTCCTTGGTCAGATTGGGGAAGTTCTCCTTCATTATTTGTTCAAATAAGTTTTCAATTTCTTGCTCTTCCTCTTCTCCTTCTGGCACCACTATGATTCCAATGTTGGATCGTTTAAAGTTGTGCCAGAGGTTCCTAAGCCTCTCCTCATTTTCTTGAATCCTTGTTTCTTCATTCTGTTCCTGGTGGATGTTTATTTCTTCCTTCTGCTCCAAATTGTTGATTTGAGTCCCAGTTTCCTTCCTTTCACTGTTGGTTCTCTGTATATTTTTCTTTATATCACTTTGCATAGCCTTCACTTTTTCCTCTATCTTGCGACCATAATCAACCATTTCTGTGAGCATCCTGATTACCACTGTTTTGAACTCTGCATCTGATAGGTTGGCTATCTCCTCATCACTTAATTGTATTTTTTCTGAAACTTTGATATGTTCTTTCATTTGGGCCATATTTCTTTGTCTCGGTGCTCCTGTTACATAATAAGGGGTGGAGCCGTAGGTATTCATGAGGGCGGGGCAACGCACATTGCTCCATTGTGGTGCTGTCTGTGGGGGAGGGGTCAGAGAGAGAAATGTGCCACTTGATCAACTCTTGCTCCACTTTCAGTCACCTCCCCCACCACCCACAAGCAAATTGGGCCCTTCTGGTACTGATTACTGGGTGAGTGGGTTTGTGTACAGTCTAGGACCCTGTAGGTCTCTCCAATGAACCCTCCTGTGATGTTGGGAATTTCTCCTGCTGCGAAAACAACCACAAGTTTTTACAACCAGAGGTTTTGAGGCTTTCGTTTCCCGCACTAGAACCCTGGGTTGCTCAGTCTGTCTCACTCCCCAGCTATTCCTCCTCATTTATCTGCATGCAAATGTGGAACCCCTGCATCTGCCAGCCACCCCCTCATCCGTTTGGTCCTCCAGCCACCACCTCTCCTCACATCCTCTCAGCCCTGGCTGCCCTTCTCTGCCCCTCCTGCCAGTCTGGATGGATGTTTCTTCTTTAACTCTTTGGTTGTCGGACTTCCATACAGTTTGATGTTCTGGGAGTTCTGGTTGTTTTTTGTTTTCAAATTTGTTGTTTTCTTTCTTTTGGTTGTGTGAGGAGACAAAGTGTATCTACCTACACCTCCATCTTGGCCAGAAGTCTGTTTCTGGGTATTTTATTTTTGGATGCAATTGTGAATGATTTTTTTTCCTGATAGTTCATTATTGGTGTATAAAAATGCAACCAATTTCTATTTATTTTGTATACTGATACTTTATGAATTTATTTACCTTTCTAGTATTTTGGAGGAGGGTTGGTGTGTTTGTGTGAAATCTTTAGGGTTCTCTGTGTATGGTATCATGCCATCTACATATAATGACAGTTTACTTCTTTCTAATTGGGATGCCTTTTATTTCTTTTTCTTGTCTGATTACTGTAGCTAGGACTTCCAGTACTATGTTGAATAAAAATGTTGAAAATGAATATCCTTGTCTTGTTTTTGATCTTAAGAAAAACACTTTTGGTTTTCCCCCATTCAGTATGACATTAGCTATGGGTCTCTCATGTATGTTGAGGTATGTTATCTCTATTTCCACTCTGCTGAGTATTTTTATCATAAATGATGCTTATTTTTGCCAAATACTTTTCCTGCATCTAGCGATATGATCAATGATTTTGTCATTCATTATTTTATGTGGTGTATGATGTTAATTGATTTGTAGTTATTGAACCAATCTTGCATCCCAGGGATAAATCCCACTTGATCATGGTATTTGATCTTTTTAATGTGTTGCTGATTTTGGTTTGCAAGTATATTGCTGAGGGTTTTTGCACCTATGTTCATCAGGGATATTGGCTTGTAATTTTCTTTTTGTATAATGTCTTCGTCTGGTTTTATCAGAGTAATGCTGGACTTGTAAAGTGAGCTTAGCAGCCTTCTCTTTTCTTAAATTTTTGGAATAGTTTGAGAAGGATAGGGTTAATTCTTTGAATATTTGGCAAAATTCATCTGTGAAGCCATCTGGTTCAGGACATTTGTTTACTGGAAGCTTTTTGATGACTGATCCAATTGTGTTATTGGTCTGTTTTTATGCTCTGTGTCTTTTTAAAAAAAATATTTTACTTATTTATTTTTAGAGAGGGGTAGGGAGGGAGAAAGATAGGAGAGAAACATCAATGTGTGGTTGCCTCTCATGTACCTCCTACTGGGGACCTGGCCTGCAACCCAGGTATGGTACCCTGACTGAGAAGCGAACCAGTGACCCTCTGTTTTGCAGGCCGGCACTCAATCCACGGACCCAGACCCACTAGGGCTGTTCTGTTTTCTTGATTCAGTGATGGAACAGTATGTGTTTTTAAAATGTATCCATTACTTCCAGGTGGTCCAATTGTTTATATTATTTCTTTATATTCCTTTGTAATCCTATAGTGTCAGTGTCATTTTTCCTCTTTTATCTCTGTTTTTTTCTATTTGGGCTCTGTCTCTTTTTCTTCATGAGTCTGCTTAAAAGTTTATCAGTCTTTGTATCTTTGCAAAGAACAAGCTGTTGCTTTCATTAATCTTTTATATATTTTTTAGACTCTTTAATATACTTCTGCTCTGATCTTTATTATTTCCTTCCTTTTACTCACTTTGGGCTTTGTTCCTCTTTTTCTTGTTCCTTTAGGTGTAAGGTTAGACTTTTTATTTGAGATTTTTCTTGTTTTTTGAGGTATGGTTGTATTGCTATAGACTTCCCTTTTAGAAGGGCTTTGGCTGCATCCCATCAATATTGGGTTGTTGTGTTTTCATTTTCATTTGTATTAAAGTATGCTTTGATTTCTTCCTTGATCTTGCTGTTAACTTATTCATTGTTTAGTAGCATATTATTTAACCTCCACATATTTGTTTGTTTTTCAGTTTTCTTCTTGTAATTGATTTCTAGTTTCATCCCATTGTGGTTGGAGAAGATGCGTGATATGATTTCAGTCTTCTTAAATTTATTCAGATGTGTTTTGTGGCCTAACATGTAGTTTCTCCTAGAAAATGTTCCATGTGCACTTGAAAAGAATGTATATTCTGTTGCTTTGGAATGACACACGCTAAATCACCATCGATTAAATCCATCTGGTGTATTATGTCATTTGAGGCTGCTGTTTCCTTGTTGATATTCTGTCTGAAAGATTTATCTATTGATGTATTAGTGATGATGTCTCCCTTTATGTCTGTCAATATTTGCTTTATATATTTAGGTACTTCTACATTGGGTGCATAAATTTTTACGACAGTTAATATTCTCTTGGATTGATCCCATCATCATTATGAAATACCTTTCTTTGTCTTTTATTATAGGCTTTGTTTTAAAGTTTATTTTGTCTGAGATTAGCATTTCTACTCCACCTTTTTTTATCATCAGGAGGACATGCTTTATTGATGTTAGAGAGTAGGGGAGGGAGAGAGAGAATGAAACAATGATATGAGATACATTGATCGACTGCCTTTCATATGTGCCCCAACTGGGGATCAAACCTGCAACCAAGGTATGTTCCCTGATCAGGAATGGAATCTGCAACCTTTTGGTGTATGAGGTGACACTCCAACCAACTGAGCCACCTGGCCAGGACTAGTTTCCCTTTCTGATAGTTCATTATTTGTGTATAAAAATGCAACTGATTTCTGGGTATTTATTTTGTATCCTGCTACTTTACTGAATTCATTGATCAGTTCTAGTTATTTGTTGGAATCTTTATGGTTCTGTATAAGCAGTATCATGTCATCTACAAATAATGACAGTTTTACTTCTTTATTTCCAATTTAGATGACTTTTATTTCTTCTTTTTGTCTGATTGCTGTGGCTAGGACTATGTTGAAGGACCAGTACTATGTTGAATAATGGTGAAAGACATCCCTGTCTTGTTCCTGATCTTAAGGGAAGTGCTTGTAGTTTTTGCCCATTGAGTTTGATGCTGGCTATGGATTTGTCATGTATGGCCTTTATTACGTTGAGATTTTTCCCTCTATTCCCACTTTGCTGAGATCTTTTGTCATAAAAGGATGCTGGATTCTATCAAATGCTTTTCCTGCATCTATTATATTACCTTGTGGTTTTTTATCCTTCATTTTGTTAATGTGGTATAACATGTTTATTGATTTGTTGATACTGACCAACCTTGAATCCCTGGAATAAATCCCACTTGATCATGGTGTGTGCTCTTTTTAATGTATTGCTGAATTCAGTTTGCTAATATTTTGTTGAGGATTTTAGCATCTATCTTCATCAGGCATATTGGCCTATAATTTTCTTTCATTGTAGTGTTTTTATTTGGTCTAGGAATTAGCATAATGCTAGCCTCATTAAATGAGCTTGAAAGTCTTCCTTCCTCTTGAATTTTTTGAGGAGGATAGGTGTTAGTTCTTCTTTGAATGTTTGGTAAAATTCACCTATGAAGCCATCTGGCCCAGGACTTCTGTTTGTTGGGAGTTTTTTTATTACTGCTTCAATTTCACTAGTTGTAATCTGCCTATTCAGATTATCTGATTCTTCCTGATTCAGTTTTGGCAGATTGTATGTATATAGGGATTTATCCATTTCTTCCTGTTTGTTTATTTAATTAGCTGGAATATAGTTGTTCATAATATTTTCTTACAACCCTTTGTATTTCTTTGGTGTCAGTTGTTGTTTCTCCTATTTCATTTCCAATTTTATTTATTTGAGCCCCCTCGCTTTTTCTCATGATGAGTCTGGTTAAAAGTTTGTCAGTCTTGTCTATCTTTTCAAAGAACCAGCTCTTGCTTTCATTGATCTTTTGTAGTGTTTTTTCAGACACTCAATTCATTTATCTCTGCTCTGGTGTTTATTATTTTCTTCCATCTACTCTGTTTGGGCTTTGCTTATTGTTCTTTTTCAAGAAACTTAAATGTAAATTTAATTGTTCATTTGAGTTTTTTGTTGTTGTTGTTAATTTCCCTCTTTCACTGTTCCCATAGATTAGGAGTTTTTGTGTTCACATTTTCATTTGTTTCAAGGTATCTTTTGATTTCTTCCTTGATCTCATTGTTAATCCATTCACTGTTTAGTAACATGTCATTTAGCCTCCAATTCTTTCTGAGTTTTTCAGTTTTCTTTTTGTGAATGATTTCTAGTTTCAGACCATTATGGTCAGAGAAGATACTTGATATGATTTCAATGTTTTTAAATTTATTGAGGCTTGTTTTTTGTCCTAATACGTGGTCTCTCCCAGAATATATATTCTGCTGCTTTGGGTTGAAATGCTCTGAAGATATCTATTAAATCCATCTAACCTAATGGATCATTTAAGGCTACTATTTCCTTGTTGATTTTCTGTCTGGAAGATTTATCTATTGATATCAATGGGGTGTTAAAATCCTCTACTATGACTGTATTACCTCAATCTATCCCTCAATGTCCATCAAGGTTGGTTTACATATTTAGGTGCATAAGTTTTGGGTACATAAATTTTTACAAGGATTATATTTTCTTGTTGCATTGATCTCTTTATCATTATGAAATGTTCTTCTTTGTCTTTTATTATATAGCTTTTGCCTTAGATTCTATTTAGTCAGATATAAGTATGGCTACCCTAGCTTTTTTCCCCTTTCCATTTGTATAAAATATCTTCCTCCATCCTTTTACTTTTAGTTTGTGTGTACATTTCATTGTGAGGTGGGTCTCTTTTAGATAGCGTATATATTTGCCTCTTTTTCTTATCCATTCAGCTGTTTATGTCTTTTGGTTGGAGCATTTAAGCCTTTTATTGTACATTTAAAGTGATTAATGATAGGTATGTATTTAATGTCATTTCATTTTATTTTTTTAACTATGTTCCTCTGCGGGGTTTCCTTTTTTGTTTTTAGGTTTTATTTACCTTTTTTTTTTTTAAGAGAGAGAGAGGGGGAATGGAGGGAGAAAGAGAGGGAAAGAAATGTCAATGTGTGATTGCCGCTCACGTGCCCCCAACTGGGGACCTGGCTTGCAACCCAGGCATGTGCCATGACTGGGAATCAGACTGGTGACCTTTGGTTCACAGGCTGGCATTCAATCAACTGAGCCACACCAGCCAAGGTGTTCCTCTGCTTTTGTTGTTTCTTCTCCTCCCCCTCCTCCCCCTCCTCCCCCTCCTCTCTCCTCCTCCCTTTCTCCTCCTCCTCCTCCTCCTTCTTCTTTCTTCTTCCTCCTTCCCCTCCTCCCCCTCCTCCTCCTCCTTCACCCTTTAACATTTTTTGTAATGCTGGTTTGCTGGTTACCAACTTCTTTAGATTTTTCTTGCCTTGGAAGCTCTTTATTTCTCCTCCAATTTAAAATAATTAACCCTTCTGGGTCCATGCTTTTCATCACTTTGAATATTTCGTGCCAATCCCTTCTGGCCTGAAATGTTTTTGTTGAGAAATCAGCTAACAGCTCCCCTATAAGTAACCAACTGTCTTTCTCTTGCTGCTTTAACCTTTGCCATTTTAATTATGATGTGTCTTGATAGGGACCGCTTTGGGTTCATTTTGTTTGGTACTCTGCACTTCTTGGACTTGCATGTCTTTTTCCTTCACCAGGTTAGGGAAGTTTTCGTCATTATTTCTTCAAATGGATTCTCAATCCCTTGCTCTCTCTCTTCTCCTTCTGCTGTACCTATTATGTAGATTTTTTTTGGTCCATGTCATCAAAGGTCCCTTAGACTATCCTCATTTTTAAAAAGTTCTTTTTTCTTTTTGCTTCTCTGAGTGCGTGTTTCTTTCTACCTTGTTTTCCAAATTGCAGATTCAGTCCTCTGATTCATCTAATCTACTGTTTATTCCTTCCAGTGTATTCTTCATTCCAGATATCGTATTCTTCATTGCTGACTGGACCTCTTTTTTGGTTTCTATGTCCTTTTTCATGCTGTTGAGCATCCTTATAATTGTTACTTTGAACTCTATATCTGAAAGATTGCTTGCCTCCATTTCATTTTGCTCTATTTCTGTATATTTCTCCTGTTCTTTCATTCAAGACCTGTTTCTTTGTCTCCCTACTTTGGCTGCTTATTTGTGTTTGTTTCTATGTATTAGATAGATCTGCTATGACTTCCAGTCTTTGTGGTGTGGCCTTATGTTGTAGGTTTCCTATGGGGGACAGTGGTGCAGTCTCTTTGATCACCTAAGCTGGCTGCTCCAGGAATGTTTCTTGTGTGGTTTATGTAGGCCCTTCTGTTGAAATTGAGTCTTGATTTATGTGTGCGACTGACCCTCATGGTCACTGACTTTGAGCCTTCACCATGACCACAGCATATGAACTGCTGTGCTGGTGCTGACCACATGAAATGGAATTTGCCTCAACAAGGTTTAGTGCCTGCTGAGATCTTCCTTTGGATATGCTGCTTGTGAAGCTTATTGGATTTTGCTCTGATGTTGTCTGAAGCTTGCCACTGGGTATGTTGTTTCTGGGCCTCTTGGGAGGGATCTGGTGCAAGCCAATGTCAAATTCTATTTTTGAGTGGCTCTGGGCAACCTGTTTGGAGCTACAAGTGATCCACAGTTTTTGGATGCCTCTGCTGGTCCTGGGTGCACATGGGAAGTATCATCCTGTACACCAAGACGGCTTTTACCAGTCCCGGGACAGATCTGCCTTCCAGCTGCCTGTTAGGCTCAGTCACTGAAAGAGCATCTGGCTGTACTAGAGTTGCATGAGGTAGATTCACAGTGAGTCACCAGGTAAGGGCAAGTGGTGTTCACCAGATTGATACAAACTCAGTGCCAGTACTGGATCTGAGGTCACCCAGCAAATGTCCCCTGGTATACCAAGTCTAGCTGCCACCCAACGAGTGCTCACACACCTTTGTGTTTGGATGTGGCCTAAGGGAGTCATCAGGGTGAGGCCAGCAGTGTTTATCTGACCCAAACAGACCAAGTTTTGGTCATGTGAAGGGAGGGCATGCAAGAGAAAAAAGGCCTCTGTTATAGAGCTCAACCTGTCTCAGATTCTGCTAGGAAGAGATGGAACTCAGCAGTGTGGGATTGCCAGGAGTTGGGAGGATGGGGCTAATGGATCTCCTGTGAGGGAAGGTACTGGTCAGACTGCTGGGAATGCGGGGGTTGTAGCTCTGCCCCAGGGTCACACCATGCATTCTGTCCCAGATTTGGCCTTGACCTTGGCAGGGCAGAACCACTAGGAGTTGGAAATGTGGGGCCTCCAGAGCTAGAGCTTGCAGTATGGGTCTGCCAGAAGTTCAGAGGGTGGTTCTAGCAGATCTTTTGTGAGGGGGAAGCACCAGTCAGGTTCATAGTAAAGTGAGGGGAATGGTCCCCACCCTAAAGCCACACAACTCGGTCACTGACACTCCCAGAGTCTACCCAGACCTCTATACCCCAGTCCAGAGAGCTGAGTCCTCAGTAGGGCGTTAGCTGTGCAGGGTGGGGTGAGAGGGGATCCAGAGGGTGGGGCTATTGCTTTCCCCTCAGGCTGATGCCACTTGGAGAGGAGTGCTCCACCCAAGAACGCTGGCATCTGTGGTATGAGAGAAAGATTTAGCACAGGTGTCCTGGCGGCTGTCCCCTCAGCTCCCTCCACAGAGCCACAATCCCCAGACTCTCCTCACATGACTAGCCCACTCTGCCCTCCCGCTGTCTCAGCCTAGGGTGAGTGGCTACAAACCAAATTTTCTGTGTCAGCACTTTAAGAGAGTGCTTGTGTCTCTAGCAGACTTCCATCTTTCCCTGGTGGACAGAAACCCTACTGCTTTTCACAGCCAGATACTATGTAGCTGCCTCTTCCTGGCTCTGGTGCTCTGGGCTAGGGAGCCTGGCTTTGGGATTAGACCCCATGCTTCTCAGAGGGAACTCCCCACAGCTGAGATATCCCTCCAAAAATTTACCCACTGTCCGTAGGAGCAGAGTCAGCCCTTTTCATGTTTCTATCCTCTCTACCAGTTTCAATGTGGCTTCTTCTGTAAATCCTTGGTTTATAAGATTGCTATTTAGCTAATCTCCAGCTGATTACTCTAGATGATTTTTCTATAATTTACTTGTATTTCCAGTTTAGTGTTGGGAGAAGGTGAGTGTAGTTTCCATCTGTCCTGCCACTATCCTGGATCCTCCCTTACAACCAATATTTTGACCTCTCTATTTGGTAGATTGCCTGCCTCCATCTTGTTTAGTCCTTTTTCTGTAGTTTTCTCCTGTTCTTTCATTTGAGACATGTTTCCTTGTCCCCTTTTGTTGGCTGCTTTTCTGTGTTTGTTTCTATGTATTAGGTAGATATGCTAGGTCTCCTGGTGTTTGCAGGGTGGTCTTGTGTAGTAGGTGCCCACTACACAGGTGACATGGTGACACAGTCTTCCTGATCACCTGATCTGGGTGCTCCAGGAGTGTCCCCTGTGTGGGTTGTGTGTACCCTCCTGTTGTAGGTAAGCCTTGATTGCTGTTGGCATGTCAGTGGGTAGGATAGACCCTCAGTCTGACTGGCTATGAAGATTGGCCATGACTGTAGCATACAAGTTGCTGTGCTGCAGCTGGGCCCTTACAGCGGTATTCACCCCAGCAGGACTCATGCCTGCTGAGGCAACCCTTTTCCTATTCTACTTGCGGAGCTAATCAGGTGGTGCTCTCAAGTGGTTGGCAGCCAGCCACAGGGTGTGTTGGTTCTGGGGCTTCTTGGGATGGGCTCCTGTGTAGGCCCAGGTCAGCTTCTGTCTGTGACTGACTCAGGCCCACCTGGTAACAGCTACAAAGCCATCTGTGGTTGGTAGTTGCTTGTGCTGTACCTGGAGATGCATTAGAGAGAGCATGATACAAAGGGACTGCTCAGCAAAAGGCACAGGGCACCCCCAAAGCCAACTACAGCTGTCTGCCAGCTGCCTGTAAGGCACAGCTGCTGAAACAGCCTCTAGCTATGCAAATTGGGTGTGTCAGGTTTTCAGGAAGTCACCAGGGTGGAGTGAGTGGTATTCCCTAGGCTGACGTAGAGTCAGATTTGGTACCTGTGCTGAGCCTGGGGCCTTTCATCAAGAGGCACAGGGCACACCAAGGTCAGCTGCTGTCTGCCTGCCTGTGGCCTGGGAACCTTTGAGAGTTTTTAAGAAAGACTGCAGTGTAAGCTGAGGTCAGCTGCCTGCTGCCGAAAGAGCCTCATTTGGTGCTCTGCAAGTTGAGAGGACTGGGGTTTCAGGGAGCTATCAGGGAGGGGTGAGTGGTATTCACCAGGTTAATGCAAATGCAGATTTGTTACTTGCCTGTGCCTGCAGGCCCTGTGGAGGGGGAGGGCTCAACACAGGGTCAATGGTGGCAGTCCCTTCAGCATTTGCCCCATAACCACACAATTCAGCCTTTCCCAGTATGGTGCCCCTTGAGCCACTGTCCCTTCACTGGAGCTTAGGGCATGTTTCTGAGCAAGTAAGTCTGTGCGTGAGTCTTTCAAGAGAACACTTGGGTTTCCAGCAGCCCTCTGTCTCACCCAGATGGATGGAATCCCTGCTGATTGTCACAGCCAGATATTGTTGGGGCTTCTCTTCCTGGCACTGGTCTTCTGGACCACCCTGGGCTCCCTCCTTGCTCAGGGGGTACCTCTGCTACTGAGATATCCCTCCTGATTCTCAGCTGCCACACATGGATGTGGGACCAGCCCATTTCTAGTCTCCGCCCCTCCTACTAGTCTCAGTGTGACTTCTTTATATCCTTAGTTATAGAATTTCTGCTCAGGTAGTCTTCAGATAGTTCTTCAGGTTTGTTGTTATATAATTTAGTTGTAATTTTTTTTGAAAACATTTATTTTTTATTTATACATCATGTTTATTCTATTACAGTTGTCTAATTTAGTTGTAATTTTGATGTGGTCATGGGAGGAGGTGAACACAGTGTTTACCTACTCTTCTATCTTGATTTGAAGCTCTTGAAATTACTCTTGTATTACCCACAGATATTTCAGATGGGCTGTTGCTTATCATTAATAATATTGGCAAAAAATTTAACAAAAAAATTTAAATTTGACTATTTTAGTTAGTTTGTTTTACAGTTGGTGAGCCAATATCTTTATCATTAATCATTAACTGAAGTCCATAGTTTACATTAGGGTTCACTCATTGTGTTGTACATCCTATGGGTTTTGACAAATGTATAATGACACATATCTACATATCATACAGAATATTTTCATTGCCCTAAAAATCTTCTGTGCTCTACCTATTCATCACTTTCCTTCTTTCAACCCCCTACTCAATCCCCAGCTCCTGGACATCAGTGTTCTTTTTACTATATCCATAGTTCTGTCTTCTTCATGATTTCATGCCGCTGGAATCACACAGTAAGTAGCGTTTTCAAATTGGCTTCTTTCACTTAGCAATATGCAGTTAGGGTTCCTCCACGTCTTTCGGTGACTTGATAGCTCACTTCTTTTGATCTCTGAATATTTTATTGTATTGATGTACCTACCAGTTTGTTTATCCATTTGCTTATTGGACATCTTGGTTGCTTCCAAGTTTTGCTAATTATGAATAAAGCTGCTGTAAACATCAATGCACAGGTTTTTGTGTGGACATATGTTTTCAACTCATTTGGGTAAATACCAAGGAGGACAATTACGTGATTATATGATAAGGTATGTTTAGTTTTGTAAGAGACTACCAAATTATCTTCCAAAGTAGCTGTACTATTCTGTGTTCCCACCAGCAATGAATGAGTTCTTGTTCCACATCCTTGATAGCATTTGGTGTTGTCAGTGTTTTGCATTTTAGCCATTCTAATAGATTTTTAGTAGCATCTCATTGTTGTTTTAATTTGCCACTCCCCAGTGACAAATGATGCTCACATGTTTTCATTTGGGTATTTGCCATCTGTTTATCTTCTTTGGTGAGGTGTCTGTTAAGGTCTTTAGCCTATTATTTAATTGAATTGTTTATTTTCTTATTGTTGAGTTTTAAGTGTTCTTTGTTTATTGTATTTTGTATTCCAGTTCTTTATCAGACATGTGTTTTGCAAATATTTTCTTCCAGCCTGTGTCTTGTCTCTTCAGTCTTTTAATAGTGTCTTTCACAGTTTTTCATTTTAATGAACTTAAATTTATCAGTTTTTTCTTTCATTTTTTACGCCAAAAAGTCATTGCCAAACCCAAGATCATATATATTTTCTCCTCTTATCTAGAAGTCTTATAATTTTGTATTTTACATTTAGATCTGTAAGATTGAGTTCATTTTTGTGAATCGTGACAGGTCTATGTCTAGACTAATTCTTTTGCATGTTACTGTCAAATACTGGTTTTATTTTCAAAGGGTTAAATAATTTCTTTAAAATATTTTCTAAATCTAAACAAGGTGCGTTCTAATAAACTATTAGGAAACTGAACTTGACAGTGTACTCTGTTGGCAAGGCTCTGGGGAAAAAGGCATTCTCATGCATTTGCTAGTAGGATAGCAAAATGTTATCACCCTAGTGGAGAGGAGTTTGCAATATCTACAATATCTACATATACATTATTACAAAGCTGTAGTAATCAAGAGAGTGTGGTACTGGCATAATGACAGATTTCATATACTTGTATGTGTGAGTTTAGTCTGTTCACTAGTTTGTGAGTATGTATAAGCAACACAATGGAAAGCAGAGTGTCAAAGTGGTATTTGCTTACCCATGTTCATGCTATAGGACAGAATCCTAGCCCCAAGGAGTTCTGCCTAGGGACAGCTATGTGGGTTCTCGACTTCGTGTAGGAAAAACTTCACAACACGAGTCCAGGTGAGTATGCAGATACATTTAATAAAGCTGGGGAAGGTGAAACAATGGTGGGCTTAGCATAGAAAAAGCAGTGAGAAAGCCTAAGTGGTGCTTTGCTTTAGCTCCCTAAGAAACTTACAAGAAAGGAGTGAGCCTAGGCAGAGCTGCTTTTAGCTTACCAGGAAGTCAGAGAAAAAGAGGGCCTTGGAGACAGGGTTGGGGGTAAGCTTGGGTAAAGCTGCTGCTGCCTACTGCTCCCCTGGCTACAAGTCTTGCAGGGACCCTTAGAGTTTAGGAGAGAAACAAAAAGTTCATGCCTGCGGTGGTATATGGGTGTGCTCTAGAGTGAGCCCATACAGTCTTTGTCCTGAGGGCTTTTTATCTTTTTTCTGCAGGTAAGAATCTTAGGGGAGGGTTTCAGCAGAATATTCATCAGCTTTCCAGGCACATTTTCAATATACTGATATGTCAAAATGAGCACATAGAGGGGTTTGGGAATATTCTTTGGTCTGCTATACTGTTTTATTTTTATCTTGGATCTGTCTGGCTTTTAATGGTGTTTTGTTATTTGATTCCCTGACTTCATCTGTCATAGTGTGTAGCTGGCACAAATGACATTAATTGGGTCTCTGTTCTGTATTTTCCCAGACTAGGGAGATTTAAGCTATGTATCTCTCGTTAGGGAGAAGAGATATGAACCATTTGTTCTCAAGTGTCCTTGGTTAGGGGAGATAAGGTCTTGCAATTCACCAGCTAGCTATAAGTTGCTCAAATTGTTTGGCCTTGTTTAATTTTCTTGTCTCAGTTTCCCTATTCCACTTGCCCAGGAATTTTCCTGGCTTCTCATTACCCTGTCTCATTCATAGCAGCACTACTATTCACAATTGCCAAGAAGTAGAAACAATCCAAGTGTCCCTTGACACATAAGTGAATAAACAAAGTGTGGTATATCCATACAGTGGAATATTATTGTGCCATAAAAACAAACAAAATTGTGACACTGGCCATACATTGATGAAAGTTGAAAACATTATGCTAAGTGAAAGAAACCAATCACAATAAGATAAATACTGTATGATTTCACTTAGATGAGTTATCTAAAGTAATCAAATTCATAGAAACAAAGTAGAATAGTCGTTACTGGGAGCAAAGGGACAAGGGAAAAGAGTTTTTGTTTAATAGGTATAGCTCTTTGGTTTTGCCAGATAAGAGATTCTAGAGATCTGTTTCTCAATGTAAATATACTTAACACTACTGAACTGTACACTTAAAATGGTTAAGATGGCAAATTTTATGTTGTGTTTTTCACCACAATTTACAAAACACAATAAAACAACCTAAATATGCTTTTACCCTTTGACCCAGCAATTCTATTCTAAGAATTTACTTTTAAGACACTTTCAACAAAATAAAAATTTACTGCAACGTTATTTGTAATTGCAAAACATTGGAAAGTTATTTAAAAGTCCAAACAGAGGATGGATTGACAAAACTCTGGTAGTCCAGTGGAGTACAATATAGTTGTTAAAAAATCACTTAAAGAAAAGAAGGAATAAGTAAGATCTCTATAATATAGGGTGATTTGCAGTTTACACTGTTAAGTTAAAAAAAAAAAAAAAGCTAAATGCAACCCTGAGTGCGATCAGCACGTTTCTCTCCCTCTCTTCCTCTCTCTCTAATAATAAATAAATAAAATCTTTAAAAAACCCCAAATATATCTACATACAGTATTGCATTAAGAAATGATGAAAATTACGATAGAGATGATAAAGATTTATATGATGAAAAAATATTTTCTGGGATAAAATATTTATTATATTTGACTCCTTGACAATGAACATGACATAGAATTTATGACTCAATTCTAAGTGTTGCTTTAAAAATATTAGTAATAATTTCAATGTGAGGCAAAATTTCTCCAAATTGAAATTAATTTTTAAACATCTAAAAAATAATGCAAGAAAAGTCCATTTAATTTAGCATTACTGGCAAGAAGACATACATTATAAGAAAAATTTTATTATAACAGCATAATTAGGGATTTTGCCAAAATTAAGGCAAGAAAAATTAATAATACATGTATAAAAATTTATAAACTGTATATGACTTATCTATCCAAACATCGCTGACTTATCATCACAGGCATGTGCAATAATCATTTATTTATCTTGGATTTTTTTTACTTTAAGTCATACAAAACCACAGCTTTACATATTTTTAATGTTGTCATTAGAAAGTATATTTGTCAAGGTAAGAGGATAGAGCATATATAACAGTTAGTTAGCTTTCAAATAATTCACGTATTTTGACATGTGATAGGTGAGCCTTCATTTATTTGTACTCTGACCTGGCCCAATAAATTTTGGGGGTGGGCTGTTCCTTCCATTTCTCTAGGTAACTATTTTTATTTGGTTTTGGTACTTCATTTTTTCTATTGGAAAGTACAGAGATATATAATATATAAAATGTTCATCCATTCTTATACAAAAGGTAACTCTATATTACAGCATTCTATACTGAGCTTTTTAAAAGAAATTTTATTTTTAGAGAGAGGGGAAGGGAGGGAGAAAGAGAGGGGAAGATTAGAGAGGGGGAAGAGAGGGTGAAAGAGAAGGAGAGATTAAAAAGAAGAGAAGGGAGGAAGAGAGAGAAAGAAATATCAGTGTGTGGTTGCCTCTTGCGCACCCTCAACTGGGGACCTGGCCCACAACCCAGACATGTGTCCTAACTGGGAATCGAACCGGCAGCCTTTCAGTTCACAAGCCATCCCTCAACCCACTGAGCTACACCAGCCAAGGCTATGCTAGCTTTTTAATTTAAAATTACTGTACATTCCGGCTATCACTGCATATCAGCATATAGAGATCATCCTTATTCCTTTAATAGCTGCATAATACTCTATCTTAATGTGTGGAGTTTATTCAAAGATGGTTTTAAGGGAATTCAATAAAGTGTTGTGTCCCACCTCAAGGTGGATGTGGGATGCAGCAGAAACTGCCAAGAGGAACTCAGTCACATATGGGTGACATAAGGGAAGAGCCTCCTCTCATTCTAGTGCACGCAGAGATCCACAATAATGTTCTCTTTTCTTAATCCCTGTTGCAATTCCTGTTTATACCACATCATTCAGTGATATTCAATCCACTACTTTAATTTCCTTTATATGTTTACTTAATTCAGATGTAAATTATTACAGGTATAGTACATAGGTTTTGGAGTTAGATAAATCTTGGTTCAAATTGTAGTTCCTTGGGGTGATGAAAAAGTTCTGGAACTATACAGTGGTAACGGTTGCATAACATTTTGAATGTACTTCATGCCACTGAACTGTACACTTAAAATGGTCAAAGGGGTAACTTTTATGTTATGTGTACTTTATCACAATAAAACAATGTAGTTTCATCACTCACACAGGCTGTGTGACTTTAGGTCTTATAATTCTTTGTCCTTTAGTTTCCTTATTTTTTGTTGCAAAGATCAAGATAAATATCAGTGATGAAAATGATTCATAAGTGAAACATCTAAGTTGTAAAGCACTGTACAAATGTTAAATATGAGTAGCTTCTTCCCTCATTCTAGCACTGCCATGTTCCCTCTGAAGAGTCACTGTTCAATCACTTGCCCACGATTAACTAAGTGGCAGGGATGCCTCAAAGCCACCAGTTTCTTCATGGAGTTTAAATCCAGGTGTTTGAGACCAAAGTTAAGCAAGCACTTTCCAGAGCGATGGGGATATCAAAGAAAAGTGCCACAGGGAAGCACAGCCTGGTCTAATCTAATTTGGGACTTTCACTGACTTCAAATCCTGTATTCTCTGTACTTTTCAAGTTCTCTTTTAGCCCCAGCTACTGGGAGTGTGGGTCAAGAAGGCAGGGAGCAGGCCCCTGGCTTGCCTCCCCTCTTGCCTTTCCTCTCACCTCCCTGCCTTCCTCCAAGATCAGGTGTGGCAACCTTAATGGGGATCATAAGCCCACCAGGGCGAAGTGGAACAGGGTTCCTCCTGGGTTGCTCCAAGTTCTGTATGGAAGGAAAAACAAATGCAGAAGTGGTCTTCAGGGAGGAAAGGGACCAGGAGACCCAGAACTGGCATTCCTAGGTTTCCCATAGACTCCTTTCCTGTAGACTAGCTGGCGTTTTCTCAGGGATAAGTCAGTCAAATTTAAAGAGCTCTCTGGGGACATCCCCCCACCCCACACCCATGATGGTATTCTGGGGAGAGGATGTGAACTTCCATGAGGTGGAGAGATGTAAACTCTCAGTGTTGTGTTCCTAACCCTCTTGTCAACATGCTCCACTCTCCAAATTTTGGGTGGGAGGAGCAGGTGGGAAAAGATTAAGGCCCTCAGAGGCCAGAGAACTGAGACCCAGGATTGGGGGCAGGGGGCCCCGTTATTACAGCTGACAGGAGTGGGTCCTTCAGAAAATAGAGGGAGACCCAGAAGTCCTCACCCCTGTCCCAGTGCTGGACGCTGGGCTGGAAGGTCCTATTCCTTCCTTGATCAGAGAAGTCACTGTGCACCCAGTAGGTAACCCGCAGGAGGCAGCCTCGGCTCTCTGCTCAACTCCACCCCCAACTCTAGAGGACCACTTTCCACAGTGGGGAGGGAGCAGACTGAACCTCACTGCCGGCCTGTGCTAGGAAAGGCCGGCAGACCGGTTTCGGGGCTTCCTGAGGGACCCAGAATCCCCAGTAGGAGCCCCTCCCGCCGGCGCCGGGCGCTGCCTGAGCATTTATGGTAATGTTTGAGTTGGTGTGAGCAGCTGCAGCGGATGCCCCGCCTTCTCGCGGCCACTGCTAGGGAAGACCTGGGGGACAAGGGCTGTTAGAATGCCATGGGATCCCCTGAGCTGGGGCATTGGGTGCTGGAGGACTGTCCACGTGGAAAGGTCCCTGGGGTCAGAGGGGACAAAAGTGACAGTCCCCTGTCTGAGGGCACCGCAGGGTGGGGAATAGGATGGGCCCGCTGTGACCACACTCAGCATACACCACCAACCCACTTCTGCCCCCTTCCTCTGGCTTAAGGGTGCCCACTCCCCAGGAGGAGTCCCTATACATCCACATCCTCTTTCTCCTTCTCTCTCCCCACTTCCTGGCAGGGAAGGGGCTGAGAGTAGAGGCCAGCAAGCTCCCAGGGGAGTCACTGGAATGCTGGGAGCCTGGGAACAGACCCTGCAGTCCCTGGGAAAGCCAGGCTGTGGGAATCCCACCCACAGCCCCCTCCTCATGATGAGCCAGAGATGCCAGAGACCCTGGGGACTTTGTGTGAGTGGGAAACCCTCCTGTCCAAACCTTAGCCTGGCTGAACCCTGGAGTTCAGGAGGCCAGCTGTGAAGAAGACCCTCCTCCCCACCCCAAGTCCTCCCCCTGTGCCTGCTCCAACATAATCCTCGCCATTGTGCCACTTGCCCTCCCCCTCTCCTTCTCCGGACCCCTGTACAATGGGGCCTTTGCAGCCTCCAGCACTCAGGGTGGAGATGAACTCACTTTTTTCCAAGTTTAAAAATAGCCCCTCCCATCCCCCCAAATCACCCTCCTCTTCTTCCACAGTCTTTCTGGGGCACACCTCAACTCAGGCAGCACCTTTCTCCTACCCTGGGTCAGGTGCAGAGGCCAGGATAGGGGCCGCTTCCCCCTATTCAATATCTTCCCTACATCTTCCACCCAGCCCCCAGTATCCGGTTTCCTGCCCTAATGACGTCCTGAGCAACAACTACCTCCACCCTCCTCCCACTCAGTTTTTTACTCCTCAGCACAGTCATCTCCCAACTCAGATCCCCATTCTGGAAAAATTCTCCTACCTCCTCTCCATCCCAGACTGGACCCTATTTTCTGGCCAGTTCAGTGGATTTGTTCCCCAGCCTCTATAATTGTCAAGATTGCTGGGCCACTTCCCCTCCATCCCCAGCTCCTTCTCATTGCAGCTGCAAACTTGTCTTTATCAGCTTCCTTCCTCAGCCCAGCCTGCATTTCTCACATCCTCCTGGTTGAGGCCCCTGGACCAGAGGGGTGGGTGGGAGGCCACCATGCTCACTATGCTAGAGCTGAGGGAGGGCTCCTAGGTTCAAATCTCATCCCAGTGAGCCCTGGTGGGGGCGGGATTTTTACCTCCCCCTTGTCGTTTTATCTCCGGCTCCACTGGAGCTGGGCCCCACTTTTCTCCACTTCTTCTTACAATGAAATGAAAGACCCACCCACCCTGGAGACTTTAGCTGAGGTACCTAGAATACAGCCACCACCCCATCCCGCCGCCATCACACCTATGCCAGAGAGACACAACAGAGGACCTTTCACACAATGGGCTTCTCTTATCTCTGAGTAGCCCGGGCCTACCACGGGATGCTAGGAGGCAGCATTCGTACTCCTTCTTTCTGTTGGGAAATCAGGCAAAGAATTAGGACTCTAGTCAGGGGGCCTCTTCTTCTGATCTTGGCCTATATCTGGGCAAGACTGCCTCCAGTCCAGGCCTGAAGCAAGAGTCCCTTCTGGCAGAAAGCTCAGAGAGCTGACACATAACATTTTCTGCTCCATCTACCCTGTTCTGTCTTCACTCCCCTTTCTTCCTGTTTCCAGTCCCCTCTGAATCAACTCCAAGGTCTTGCCTCTTTGGTTTGGAATCCCAAAGTGCCCCCCTTATTAAGCCATCCCAAAGATGTCTGCTCCTTGGAAATTCAGATCACCCCAAGCTTACTGGCTTCCTTAAAGGACAGTCTGTGCTAGTCTGGTGGGGTGATGCCGGGAAGGGATGTCACCCTGGGCTCTAACTTCATTTTCCCTTCACTGCAGAGGCAGTTCCTCTAACCCAATATGGCTTATCTTTCCTCAGGGTGAAAGAATTCTGCACTGACTGTCCTTTGTGGTTTAGCTGGCATTGTCTTCAGGCCTAAGAAAGGAGAATGATTAGTTAATATTGTTAAGTGAAGGGAAGGGGGTGGGGGCAGGGAGTCAGAGCTGCATGCCCAGCGCTGGGCTTTCTGAGGCAAAACACATCCTTCAGCCATTCCCACTGCTGCTTGTGCAGACAGACAAGCTCATCCATTCCACTCCAGGCCCTGAGCCAGTCCATACATTCACTCTCGGGGATGGGAAACCATGGTCGTCTTCTTCCTCTATCACCCTCGTACCAGGACCCTGGGTGGAAACTAACAGAGATGGAGGAGGAGGTCATCAAGGTTCTGAAAGGCAAGGTTGATGCGGTTTGCTAGTCATCTCTGCGTCATCAAAGCGCCATCCCAGAGCATTATGTCAAGTCAATGGCCCATCTCTGGTGTTTGCTGCCTCACCCTGTTCCTGCCCAACCAGAAGAAAGTCTGCCTGGCCAGGTGACAGGCCTCCACCTCAAATCCAAGCCCTTATTTGACCCTCCCTTGTTGAAGGAGTCCCAGGAGCCAGGGCATAGGATCTCTCTGAGGCAAGATCCCATCCCACTCCCCAGTGAGCCTGCCAGTGGTGAGTAGAGCCCTGCTGCAGCAGGTCCTTTCAACTGTTCCGAACAGCAACAGGTTTTCAGGAGTCAAGCTGGAGACCTTGTACACATTAAACTTGTTCTTTCCCTCTTTCCATTGTAGTGAGGGGAAACTGAGCCTAGGAACTGAATGAGCAAAGAGGACAGAAACAAAATTCTCAAGGCCTGGGCTTGGACAAGTGTGAAAACCTTGGGCCTGTGAATTCAGCGCCCTCCCTCCTTCCTCTAGTCCAGGACAGACTTGCAGTAGCTTGGGTTTGAAGGAACAGCCCAAAGGTACCGTCTCCACTCCCCAATACCGGTACCTGTGTATCTATGTGGGATCCGGCCAGGGTTTTTCCCTCAAAGATGCCAGGACTGCCGGGCGTGGGGGCAGTGCCAGGCCGGCGGCATCCACAAAAGTGCAATCGTCTTTTTTCTCGGTAGCAGAAGTCCGGTGGGGTGGAGAGAGGATACTGAATGCAAGGCCTTTGTTAGCTGCTCCTCCGCCAGGAGGTCACTCAGGGCTGCACTTGCTGGTAGGAGCTGAGCCGGTGGCTGAGGGCTCTTGGTTCTGACCGCGGCGACTCTGGCCATTGGGGCCAGCTTCTCTGTGATACCGCTTTGGCTAGTCGGTCTGGCCAGAGACACCTGTCCCTGCCCCCTCAACCTCCCCAAGGTCGGGGCTGGGAGACCACTCTCGCCTCCCTCGGTGCTGTGCCTTGGGAGGGGCTGGGGGCTGCGGGGCGGGGCGGGGCGGGGCGGGGCACGGCCCGCCCGGCTCAGGGGCCCCCTCCCCCTCCTCCTGACGTCAGCCCCGGCGGTCGCTAGTTTTCTCACTTGGCGCTGGCCCTCCACCGGGAAGCATGAGGCTGTCCAGGCTCCTCTGCGCCTTCCTGCTGGCTGCTTGCTGCTGCTGTCGCCACGCCGCGGGTGAGTGAGGTCGCTGGGGGACCCATACCCTGAATAGCCGGAGCTGGCATTGCGGTAGGGGCCGGAGCTTTGCGCTCCCGGCATGCGCCCCTCCTTCCCAGGTCCCCGGCACCAGGCGACTTTCGTGCACGGCACTCTTCTTTCAGCCAGTTTGCAGTCTATATTCGAGTGTCCCAGGAGCAAGAGTGGGGAGGCGGGAGGAGGCTGCGGCCCGGCGCGGGAAGGGGTGGAGCCGAGCCTCTTGGGACACCAGGAGAGCTTTTCCTCAGGTCCTTCTGAGGGGGCCTGCAGTTGGAGCAGTGGCAGGTATGCACAGCTAGAGAACATCATCCACAAATTGTGAATTCCAAGCCCGCTTGTTGCTGGAAAAGACAGCTTTCTTAGCTGGAGGGCGTGGGTTGACCCCACCCTCTCCCGCCTGAACTTGGAGCCTTGCTGGAGGTGAAAGAGAAGGGATGGACGGCAACTCTCGCCCAAGTTGGGCATTAGCAGGGGTTGGGCGGCTGTGTGGGTAGCCTCATACCTTCCCAGGTGGCGGGATCGCAGGTAGCAGAGACAAGGAATTGAGGCTTCCTAGAGTGAAAGAGCCCCAAACTGTTATGCCTCTGGGAATGAGACCAGGTTCAGGTGGAAAGAGCACCCCCGCATGAGCTTGCTAGGAGTCGGGCGCTCCCGGGTCCACACTGCCCTTGTATGGCCCGCAGCGGTGTCGCATATTTCTTTTGGCTCCTTCTCCCAAATTGCAGCCTCTGTCTGGCTGGGGAAGGGGAGGGCTAGGCAATACCCAGCTTGCTGGCCTTATGCCCAGTGCCGACAATGTCCCTGAGAGAACCCGGTCTGCTGCCTCCCAAGCTGACAGTATTTCGCAGGGAAAGGCCTAGATCAGGTTCCACAGCAGCTGCAGGTCCAGCCTCACCCTGCCCTGCTCTTCTACATCTGGGGGAACCGAATCAGGGATCTGAAACTTCTGCTCAGGGCTGAAGACCACTCCATCTGTCCTCCTTGTCTGGGACCCAGACCAGGGCAACAACCCAGGGTCCAGTCAGATAGGATCCCAGAGCCCAGGCGGATGGTATTGAATGACGTCACCTCCAAACAGAGCGGGCAGCACGCAGGCACCACTGACGTCACTCTTGCTCACTTCCTGGCCCTTGTCTTGACCCCTGGGGGTGATTCTGAGCCCTCTACACTCACAAGACTCCCAGGATGGGAATGTGTGGGATGTTCACAGAGGGGCTTCTTAGGGAGCATGAAAATGGAGGTTCGGGCCAGGATTGGACCAATGAGTCCTATGGGAGATTTGGGGAGGGGCATGGCGGGGGGGCAAAGGGTAGAGTAGTGACGTCTTCCCCTGGATGTGGGGACACAAAGGGGCCTGTGTGCCCCAGCCTGGCACATGCTTTACATTCCCACACTCTGAGCTCACTCAGAGGAGGGGGCCTAGAAGGAAAAGGGCCTTCCTCTTGGCCCCAAGCCTGGGTTGCCCTCTCTGCCAGCCTCATCATAGAGGTGCCTGGCGCCCAGAGTCTGCTCCAATGACCAGAGATTACCATCCTAACTCCCTTGAACTGGGAGAGGGCTGGCCTGAGGCAGCGGGTAGAGAGTGGCTGAGTGTTAGAAGAGGACAGGGCTCTCTTCAGATACTCCAAGAGGCAGGAAGAACAGCTGCAGTGAGTGGTGTGCAGGGAGGGGATGGAGAGCAGCTGGACAGGATGGAGAGTTGACATTGTTGGGGCGCTCCTCCTCTCACCCCCAGGTGTGCCTGGAGAGGCAGAGCAGCCTGAGCCTGAGCTGGTGGAGGTGGAAGTGGGCAGCACAGCCCTACTCAAGTGTGGTCCCCCCCATTCCCAGGGCAACTTCAGCCATGTCGTGGACTGGTTTTCTGTGAGTGCTGGGGCTCCAGGCAGGGCATCAGTGGGGAAGCTCTACCCTTCAGGTAGCCCAGGACCCGCACCCCCTCTATTGCCTCCCCTTAGGTCCACAAGGAGAAGCCAACACTCATCTTCCGCGTGCACCAGGGCCAGGGGCAGAGCGAACCTGGGGAGTACCAGCACCGGCTCAGCCTCCAGGACAAAGGGACTACTCTGGCCCTGACACATGTCACCCCCCATGATGAGCGCATCTTCCTGTGCCAGGGCAAGCGCCCTCGGCTGAGCCAGGAACACCGCTTCCAGCTCCGTGTCTATAGTGAGTGTCCCATCCATGCCTTGAGGACAGTGTGGGTCAGATGCAGTGCTAGCCCCATGCCCCTCTTCATTTCTCTTCCTTGTAGAAGCTCCAGAGGAGCCAAGCATCCAGGCCAATGCCTTGGGCATTTCTGTGAACAGTCAGGAGCCAGAGGAGGTGAGATATGCTAAGATGGCCAGGTGGCAAGAGGAGCTACGGCAGGGCTTGACAGGGTCTCAGAAGCAGGGAGACTCACCCTATTTTTCGTAGGTTGCTACTTGTGTGGGGAGAAATGGGTACCCCATCCCTCAAGTCATCTGGTACAAGAATAGAAGGCCTCTGAAGGAGGAGAAGAACCGTGAGTAGCCCTCTTGCTCCTAAAAACCATGCTTGTGGAGCCACACAGGGACCACCTTACGTTTTATTTTACTTTTTTTTTTAAGTACACAAGTGATACTTGAAAATATTTACATAAGAATTTAAACTGTACAGAAAAGCTAAAAGGAAGATTTCCTTCCTGCCCCAGACCCACGACCCTTGCCCCAGAATTAATTTCTGCTATCAGTATATGTTCTTTCAAGCCTGTTTCTATGTACTTACTCATATTGGCAAATACATCTAGGAATACATAGGCTTTTGTTTTTTATTACCTAACAGTGGTTCTCAATCAGGGGTGATTCTTCTCCCTCTCTGGGACATCTGGTCACACCTGGAGACATTTTTGGTGTCATAACTGAGGCAAGGAAAGGGGCTACTGGCATCTAGTGGGTAGAGATCAGGAATGCTACTAAATATGCTACAATGCCCAGAACAATCCCTGCAGCAAAGAATTTTATCCAGCCCAAAACTTCAGTAGTGCTGAGGCTGAGAAACCCTGATCTAAAGGGTATTGTATAGCATACACTGTTATACAGTTCTATTTTTCTTTTTACAATGTCTTAGAAATCTTTATAGGTCTATTTAGACCTACCTGTGTAGCCTTCTGCCCAGGATTCCATTCATGCCCATGTTAGTAGACATCTAAAGTGTTTCCACATTTCCTTTTTTCATTACTGCAGCATTATTTTCACACATCCTTGTGTGTGTGCCCATGTGTGTTTGTTTTGGTGGATATCAAACAGTGAAACTGCTGGGTTTGGGGTTATAGCTCGCCATTTGTACCTGGCCTCTGCAGTCCCTTCACATCTCCCGTGCTAATCCAGGGAGACCATAGGTGGGTTGAAGGCAAGGCTGAGGCCAAGCCCTTCTCCCTGTCCTCCCTGCCCAGGGGTCCACATTCAGTCATCCCAGACTGTGGAGTCTAGTGGTCTGTATACCGTGCGGAGTGTCCTGAAGGCACAGCTGCTTAAGGAGGACAAAGATGCCCGGTTTTACTGTGAGCTTAACTATCGGCTGCCCAGTGGGAACCACATGAAGGAATCGGGGGAAGTCTCTGTCCCCGTTTTCTGTAAGTGCTGACCATCATATTGGGTCTGGGCCTGGGGATGACGCCTGCTAGCCTCCCCGCACCCAAGCATGGGCAGTGTGGGCTGAGAGCTACCCATTTACTCTGCAGACCCAGCAGAGAAAGTGTGGTTGGAAGTGGAGCCCATGGGGATGCTGAAGGAAGGGGACCGTGTGGAAATCAGGTGTTTGGCTGATGGCAACCCCCAACCCCACTTCAGCATCAGCAAGCAGGTACAGAGGGCTTCATGTGGGTGCTGGGTATATACAAGGATATAGAAGGGATGGAGGTGCACTCTGCTCACCCCTGCATCCTCTCCCAGAACCTCAGCACCAGGGAGGTGGTGGAGGAGACAACCAATGACAATGGGGTTCTGGTCTTGGAGTCTGCCCACAAGGAGCACAGTGGGCTCTACGAATGTCAGGGCCTGGATTTGGAAACCATGGCATCGCTGTTGAGTGGCCAACAGGAGCTCCTGGTGAACTGTGAGGGACTGGGGGCTCAGGACAGGGGGACCAGGCTGGGCAAGAGGGAACCTGCCCACCTTGTCCCCAACATGCTGACACTTGCTGTCCTCAGATGTATCTGATGTCAGGGTGAACCCCGCAGCCCCTGAAAGCCAAGAGGGAAGCAACCTCACCCTGACTTGTGAGGCAGAGAGTAACCAGGCTCTTGAGTTCCAGTGGCTGAGAGAAAAGGTACCCAAGTGGCCCTGGGGCTGTGGGGTGGATGGAGGTGGGTTGAGGTGGGAGTGGCCTCTGACATGTCTCTCACCCCAGACAGGCAAGGTGCTGGAAAAGGGGTCTGTGCTTCAATTACACAACCTGAACCGGGAGGCAGGGGGAGGCTACCGCTGCATGGCGTTCGTGCCCACCGTGCCTGGCCTGAACTCTACACAGCTGGTCAACGTGACCATCTTGGGTGAGGCCCTCTGGGCAGAGATCAGGCGGCCCCTTGAAGCCACCCCAAGCTGGGTATTTCAAGTTCTTTGAGGACATAAAACCACTCACTGCCCTGGGGTGCTCTGTGGGGAGGGGGAGGCAAGCCAGCAGTTTGCTGCCTTTCCAGGGCCACCATGGGTGGCATTAAAGGAGAGGAAGCTGCAGGTGCAGGAGAACACGATGTTGAATCTGTCTTGTGAAGCCTCGGGACATCCTCGGCCTACCATCTCCTGGAGTGTTGGTGGCATGGTGAGCAGGCACATCTCATCTTCCCATGTTCTCATTAATCCCTGCCCAGGCTTTGCTGCCATGGCTGGACATCCTCCCCATCCCTTGAGCTGCTCCTTTCTTGCAGACAAATGAACAAGACCAAGATCCACAGAGGGTCCTGAGCATCCTAAGTGTCCTTGTGACTCCAGAGCTGTTGGAGACGGGTGCTGAATGCGTGGCTTCCAACTCCCTGGGCAAAAACAGCACCATCATTTTCCTGGAGCTGGGTATGGGCCTCAGCCTGCAGAGCATGTTGGGGGCATGCCCAGGCATGGGCACCAGCTTATGCTCTTCCAGACCTCCCTCCCAATCCATTAACTGCTCTCACACCAGATTCCAACGGAACCACTGGTCTCATCACCTCCACTGTCAGTCCTTATGCCAAAGCCAACATCACCTCCACAGGTAAGCTAGGCCTGGCCCAAGAACAGGACAGTGCCAGGGCATCCTCACTGTGCCCTGACTATCCCTGCAAAACCCTGTCCAGAAAGGTAAGTGCGGCCCATCTCTCTCAGGCTTTGGTTGGGTGGGGCAGTGATGGAAATGCCACGGCCTGGGGCAGGGAGTGACTAGGAGTGTCTCTGTGGGACAGAGAAAAAGCTGCCAGAGCCCAAAAGCAAGGGTGTGGTCATCGTGGCTGTGACTGTGTGCCTCCTGGTCCTGGCTGTGCTGGGTGCTGTCCTCTATTTCTTCTACAAGAAGGGCAAGCTGCCTTGTGGGCGGTCAGGCAAACAAGAGATGTAAGCATGGTTCCTAGCACCCTGCCCCTAACCCCATATTGTGTTACCCAGCTTTCTGCTTACTCAGGATGTCCCCCTGCTTGCCCCAGCACCCACTCACCCCTTAGGAGCAGGAGTGGGGCACTGGGTCTGAGCACTCCCTGCTTCACTGCCCACTACCAAGCTCCCATCAATCACACTTTTTCCCTTTCATTCAGTACCTGTTTCCCTTCCCTCCGTTGGCCCCAGAGCACCAAAGAGCCCATCACCCAGCCCAATGTCTTTCCCAAGAGCCCTATCCTTCCTTTGCCAACCTCTTGCCTCCCTTCCTCCTCCCAGAACGCTGCCCCCATCTCGTAAGAACGAATTTGTAGTTGAAGTTAAGTCAGATAAGCGCCCAGAAGAGATGGGCCTCCTACAGGGCAGCAACGGTGACAAGAGGGCTCCAGGAGACCAGGTAGGAGGCAGTTCCTATGGCCAGTGCCTGATGCAACTTCAGGGATTGGCAACAATCCCTGGCAGGGATTGGCAACAGGGGCTAATTATTCTCACTTCCCCCAAACACTAACTTTCTATTCTTCATTCTTCTCTGCTGAAGACTGGGAGCAGACCACATCTTGCTCTCCTTAACACTATTCACAGATGGTAGGGCCAGGCACATGGCTAAGGGATGGATCCTGGACAGGGTAGCTCCCAGGACTGAGAACAAAGACCCATACCATCACCATCACCATTTCCTGAACATACTGTGGCTCATGTCACAAGGTGTGACTTAGGGGCCTAGATTCCTTCCTGGCCCTGCCATACCCGCCCCTGCTTCTTCCCTCCAGACTGCTATACCTAGTCCATCAGCTTTTGCTTCAGTCCCTCCTCCCTCTTTAGTGTTCACACCCTAAACTCTGGTCACTATCTCCACATTCCTCTCTTACTTCTCTTTCCCCATTTTTAGGGAGAGAAATACATCGATCTGAGGCACTAGCTGCTGAATCATACTGAACTCTTTTTGCCTGGACACGTCCTGCTCCCTGCTCACTCCTGTCCCCAGCACTCAGGATGGTCACCAAAGCCTCTAAAATGGACAACAGAGAAGACCCCTACTCCAGTCTACCTGCGGACCACATTTCAGAGGGTCAAAGGGCTAGAACCAGAGCCATCCTGAGGACTTCAGATGGCCCCAGCAACCCCCTCCTGAGGGACCACTCTGCCACTGTCTCAATTTGTTGTGATGCTCACCCCAAGCAGGTGCCTCAATATTCCGGGAGTGGACAGGAGAGTTTCTTGCAAAACATGTTTTCTCTTTACACATACTATGGATGTAAATACCCTTCTATCAACAGCTACTGAATTAGCCTATTTATCTTGAGGTGATTCCCTGCCCCGAAGTTGGCTTCAAAATTCAGTCATATCACTGCTGTGAGGATGCACTGAGAGCCCAGGCCCCTTCTCCGCTGGTGAAGTGTGTTGTGCACACTAGTTCTGGACAGTACCCTAGCAGAATCTGGAAGTAGTTACCTGTCTGCCTCTGGAGTCCCTTTTGTGACACTCCTTTCTCTGGGCAGAAGGCCGGAACTGGTATCATTCCTTCAAACACTTGCTGGTCATATCTCATTGTCCCTGCAGTGAGGAAACTGCTCTGTTTTCCAGAGTTAAGGCCATTGAGTACAAGCCCCTATATTCATTTGGCTCTCATAATTATATGACTGAAAGGTGAGAGTAGGGGACAGAGATGAGGTCCACATGGTCCTTGAAGGGGATTAAGGTCATATACTAGCACCAAACTTCTAGAAACTGAGCTAATGGACCTAGACCACAAAAGAAGGGCCCTAATGGGAGGATGGTACTTCAGGGATAAGAAACAGGGACTTGGCTAGAGCTTAGGGTATATACATGTATTTGTGTGTTGGTGTGGTTTGTTGTGTGTAAATTTGCAAATGGTTTCCTTTACACACACACACACACACACACACACACACACACCAAAAATAAATAAAGCTTAATTGTTCCAGAAATCTTACACTGCTTTTTATTCATCATGGGGACTACAGCAGCCTGGGGCCTCTGCAATTGGAATGGTACCAAAAAGAACACAAACGCTTTGCAGTTGGCAGCAGAGCAAATGGCTTAAGCTCTAGCACAGAGGACAGTCTCGCTGCTCAGCAGCAGAGCTGCCCTGGTCCAGGCAGCCAACAGGGCCTGGCAGGCTGTTGGCAAGGAGCTCTTGCCCTTTTTCTACACTTTCCTGTCACTGTGACTTGTCCTCAAGGTAGCAGTACAGACTTGCTGTGGTAAGTGAATCTATAGCTGCCTGATGCATCACTCCTCCACCCCCACAAAAGAGCAAGAACTCAAGTCAGCTACAACAAAAGAAACTTTATTTAAAAATACTTTTTTACAGACATGAGTGCTTGAAAAAGCTCTTTAGTTAACTGTGTATATAAATGAATTAATAAATAACATTAGTATAACAGACCTCTACACATTAATACATTGGCAAAACAAAGTGGACTTAAAATGAAAATGAATCTTAAAGCTCTGCTATTCTCTGTAAGAATATTTACCTTCTGTCTTATTCTTTACATGTGAGAATGATTAAATACTAACATAAAATTTTTATATTAATGACACATTTTTAAAATAGCCAACAAAAATCTAAGTTTCCATGTTTAATTTTTAACACTGATATACAAATTGAGACTCTTTATTCTGGAGTTAGCATCAAGCTCCCTCCAGCCCCAGAATGTTAAATCCCCCCAAAAAAAGACTTTAAGAAGAATTGTTTCTATCTCCAAATTATTTATTAGTTAAAGGCAGGGAAGAACTGAGAAAAGGGAAAGAAGTAAAATGCTATTATATAGAAAGCATTTCCCACCTCTGCCCCCGCTGAGACCTAGTGACCACAATACTGGTGACAGGATTCTGTTACGTGGTTCTCTCTGCCTTTCCCAGGGGAAGCTAGACCCCACGGAGGGCACTAGCTGCTTCATGCTTTCAGTCTGAAGTCTTCAAAAGAAAGGGAGAGGCAGGAGGTCTAGGCCAGTTCAGGATCCACCAAAAAGACAAGACAAAAACCACCTCCCCTTCTTAAGAGAGTCTATCTGACACTTCCGTGCAGCTGGGTCATGAATAGGATCAGGAGGCTGGGACACTTGAAATGGTCCAGAGTAGACCTGGAAATCACGGGACATTGTGTCTCTTCTTGCTGGATGAAGACAGCATTCAACCTGATAACTAAGACTCCGATGGGAAGCAACCAAATGATCCCAGGGTACAATGATTGTTTCTTCCAACTAAGCATCACAGCAAGGAAAAGGGACCACTGACACAATGCACCTGTGTGTCATCTCCAGCCACACAGAGTACTTCTTCTTTTTCCCTAAGACTAGGGAATCAGTGACACTCAAGGTAGAGGAGAGTTGACTCCAGTATTTCCATATTAAGTTTAAAATGCAGCCTGGGATACAGCACTGCCTTAGAAAGGCACAAAATGTTTGGCTTTTTTTTTTTCAGTGTGCTAAAAATTGTTTTTGTTTTGAATAAAAGAAAAAGATATACTCATATAAGGTTAAAAATCCCAAGTCACCACAGCCAGAAAGCAGATATAAGAGGTACTTGATAGCTGCCATGGCCCAACCACATGTTTCAGCAGGTTAAGGCCAAGACACTACAACAATGCTGAGATGGGTAGGTCAAGAGGCATCTACTTTCATGGGCATTGCTCCTGCAGGCTTACCCAGACAGCGAAAGAGGCCAAGGAAGAGAAAAGACGTGGTTTACAGACTCACAAGTAGCTCTCTCCCTCTTCAGTTTCCAGATAGCTATTCTTGCCCATCATAACAGGGTCAGAGGCGAGGAGGAGGGACAGAACTGACCACAGTACAGCCCAATGCAAGGCCTGAGAAGGTGCACAGAGCATGTGTTGAGCGAGCCTCCTCTGGCCTCCCAATCTAGTTCAGGGGTAGAACTTGTGAGGCAATGTGGAAGGTGCCTCCCACATTAATTTTTGAGACTGAGTCAAGAGTATGGGGCTGGGCGATTAGAACTCTGATTTGTTCAGCTGCCAAATCAGCAGATTAGAGGGTGGCCTTCGGCCTTTACACTGCACAAACAGGAGTGGTAAGCCACATTCTTCTCAAGCACTACACAAGAAGAGGGGCAGTGTTTCCCATGGGACTATGAATGAGCTTCCACGTAGCACCTATGCACCCCTAATTCCCCACCTCTTACTCTGTGCAGTTTTCCAGAACCAAGGAACGTGGTACTCCTCTCTGAAACCAACCCAAGTTTCTAGTACACTGAAGACAGAACCTAGACTAGAATATCAAAGGTAAAGTCTGATAACCCACCCTGCACCATGTGCCTCAGTGTACACCTTTGGATTATTAGGTTACTTCTATGTATATTTAACAACTCCAAATAGTTTTTAAAAGTTCTAGTTATAAAAAGCCTTAATAACACAGGACAGGGTACAGGATGAGATAAATAAGATCAAAGATTCAGGCAAGCAGAAGCATAGTTTCAAAAATAAAAATAAAGGTTTTAATAAAGGACTACAAAGAAAGCAATTGGACAGGGAAGGTGAAGGTATCCTGTCTAAAGAGTTCTCCATTTAAAAACAAAAACAAAAAAAACCCACTCCATCCTGAGCTGGAACCAGTGGAATAATATTATTATATCCTGACAACTCTCCTGACTACTACATATTCTTACTGGCTGCAACAAAGCAGTTTCTGAGGTACCTAGGGAGGCTCCCTAAGAATATTACTGAGAAGCTCTCCTCATATAGGAAAGACCAAATGGAAGGGTGAGGAGAAGGGTACGGAGGGACACAGGCCACAGAATGAATCTACTGTCAATGCCAAAACCTGAAGACAGCCAGAAGACCATGGGTGACTACAGTGGGATTTGGGATCTGCTCTCTAAATGACATGAAAGAAGGCTAAAAAAACCTGCGATGGAATGAGGGCTAAGAAATGTCACCCTAAAACAGACTAGCTCCAAACAGGAGAAACTTGGGTCCTAAAGAGGCAGGTAAGAAATCTTGACTCACAAAAAGAAACCAAGACTATAAAAAGAAGAAAAATAGTAAATGAACAAAGATGACAGCAACGTGAATTAATTTAAACGTAAGAATTTCCTTGATGTCCAAGACGCAGTCCCTCAGCTGCCTTTTCATTCTCAAAATAGTAGTAGGATAGCAGTTCACTGCTGAAGTATTTTTAGGGTATCTCTCCCATCTATACCCACTTCTCCGAGAACCTCCACCTGTCCCCCGAAGGAGCATGCTGCTGTCACCCTGTGTGGCAAGGCTGACTGGTTGAGGGGGTAGATACTCAATCAATGTGCTAGGGTGATCATATTCTTTCTTGAGAATATGAACAAAGAGGCACTGGAATCTGGTTCATGGTGATCTCTAGAGTTGTGGACTTGAGGATTGGGGGTGTCTATTCTGGACCTATGCATGCCAATAAACACTGTGACAAGCAAAAGGACTAGGTGCATAGTGTTCCAGTTCCATGCAAGAGTCAAGTGTATTTCTTGTCTTGGGTTCTGTGAAATACCCTGCAACCTTATGACTCCCTCCTTTCTTTAGCTTCAGTACTTGTTTCTTGCATCTAAAGTATTCCCAAACAGGGTAGTCAAAGTTACAACCTTGATCTTCTTCCACTAAGCACTATGCAGCCTGAAAGTCTAGGAGGATAATGATGTATTGATTTTAGTACTAAGTTCTAGGATATATGAGGTCTCTAAGTTCCCTACCTCAAGAGACAAAAGCTGACATTTTTAAAAAAATTCTCACTCTAGGGTACATTTGATTTTAGAGAGGAAAGAGAAATGCGAGAAACATTGATTGGTTGCATCCCATATGTGACCCGACCGGGGATCAAACCCACAATCTAGGTATGTGCCCTGACTGGGAAGTGAACTGGCAACTTTTTGGTGCAGAGGATGACATTCCAACTAACTAAGCCACCCAGCCAGGGGAAGGCTGACATATTTGAGAAGTGACTGAGTTCAGTCTATTTTACTGCCTAACTGTAGGGAGACCAAACAACTGGTTGAAAATCAGGACCCAAAGACAAGTGCCCATCCATTTCCCACACCCTCAGCCATTCTAAAACATAGGATTAGCTGCAAAGCCTGATGAAGGATTGGAGAACAAGTTCCAAACAGAATGGGAGATGGTGACAGGTCACAGAAGGCTAATAAGGAAACTTCCCAACAAAGGAGATCAAGGACACAAGTGGCCCAGGTAAAACAGATGAAGGAAGGCACTAGATTGGAAAGGGAACTGCGGGCAGATACTTTGCTTAAACATTTAATTGCTTTATTGTGCCATTCTCAGCCAACATACCCCTCAACTCACCACACAGATCCTTTACCCAGGAGAGCTCTGAAAGGAAATGTAAGTGCCGTGAATAAAAACTACAGTCTTACTGTGAAGGGCTACTTTAGGTCCAAAATACAAGTGCTGGGCAGCCAAGTACAATCCCCCGACGTCAGTAAATCACCACATGGTGGTGGAGAGAACACAGAGCTGACACTTCCAGCAAATGGTAAATCACTCATAACTTTTGCTGAATGAACGAACTGAAAAACAGCCAGGTCAATGGTCAGAATACTGTTATTCCATGGACAGAACCAGGAAGAACACAGTAAGAAGGGGGACTTCCAAACACTTGGGAAGAAGGTCTATAACCCTTTGACTTTCATGATGTGAGGTAGGAGAAGATTCTGCATTAACACCATTGCTATCAACCACAAAAAGGTGTAGATCTTTAGTGCATATGTGAATGTTGCCAAGAGAGTAAATCTTAAAAAGTTCTCATCACAAAGAAAAAATATTTTTGTAACTTTGTATGGTGATGAATACTTACTAAACTTAAGAACTTACTATGGTGATCATTTTGCAGTGTATATAAATGTTGAATCAAAATACTGTATACCTGGAACTAATATAACATGTCAATTGTACTTCAATAAAAAAGAAAAAAAAGGTCTACATCTTGTTAATAGTGCCTTAAAGGGAATATACAGCTGGATTCCTACTCTGCAAGCAATTTACAAAAATTCATTTGTATGTTTGCTGTTTGGTTCATAAAATATACTTTACTTTTCTATATAAGAAATAAATACTTCAAGTATGAAGAATAGCAACATCCCCTCCAAGGTGTTTTTTTTAAATCCATAAAACAGCAAAATGATAAATCCTGGGCCCTGGTGTTGAAAGTCTATAAAAGAAGAGAGCAATCAGAAGAAGGGCAGAACATTTAGAATGGGGCTGAGGAAAGAGACGGCCATGGGAGAGAATGACGATCCACTATTTACATAGAGTAATAGATAAATGCGAGAAGATAAATTGCCCAATCTATTATTTACCTAAAGGGAGGTAGAGCATAGAGTCCACAGTTTTTTCCACTTTGAGAGCACTACATATTAGTGGGAGATGGGATGGGCAGATCACTGCAAGTCCTGCAGAGGAGACGCCCAGTTAATGTGGGAGGCTATTTAAAGCAACCCAGGACAGCAGGAGGTTGGGTTGAACAGAATAGCCTAATGCATTTAAGAAAAAGGAAAATATCAAAGTTGTTTTACCTTATATACCTGATAGTTAACAGAGGAGGAATCAATTGTAAATAGGAGGGGAAAAAGGGATGAGTTTTCCAGGATGGCAAAACTCAAAAGTCTACTTGTGAAAGAACAATTTTAATTGAATTCAGAGCAGAGCCAAAGAATTAAAAAGTGCCATAAAAATGGAGTTCGAGGAACAAGTTATTAGGGCCTTCATCAAAGGAAAATTTAAGATATCTGAGGAATATCCTCAAAACAGGAGCCATATGAAAATTTTCCTGAGGCTTGCCTGGCAATCTCAGGCACGGACCTGGATGTACCCTCAGAGCACCCAAAGAGAAAAACACAGAACGGTCTAAAACTGTGAATACCTCCAGATACAAAACTGACAAGCTAATACTCCGATCAATGGTGTACGTGTTCAACACAAGGATCTGGCACCCCAGTTCAGGAAGGACCCAAAAAGCAACACAAATACTCCACTGGGAAAAGAAAGGATAAACTTGTCCTTAGCCTACATAAGCAAGGACATAATCTGAAAAAAAGACTTTGGATGCTCTTTGAAGAGCAAAGGCTCTACAGAACCAGGGCTTTGGTATCTTGATAGATCTTTAGATTACGGGTAATATCTACAGACAAGGAAATAAATCCCTGTATGGTTAGGCATGAAACCTGCTGTCATGTTCTTAGTTTTCCGTCTAGGCCTTCAATAGCTCAACAAAACACAAAAATAAATGTTACCACAAATGAAACACTAGTCTGGCTTTTAGAAAAAGCCAAGTTACTGTTTCCTAGCCGCTGCCACTTTCCTCTGGCCTCTACTCCAGTTGAGGGCCTCCTACACCCAGCAGTGGGCTATGTTGTTCTCCACCACGCAGAGGAGACACTGGGCAACCACGGCAAGTGAGCAAGTCCTGTATTTCTACCATGAGAATATAAATGGCTCTGAGATAAGGGAATAAAACCAAAAGATATATGAACAGCTAAAAGCCAAGAGAGGAGTTGGAGAAAGTTTTACTTATAAAGATGGCAAGATGGGAAAGAGATCTAAGGAGAGTGAGTCATTTCTGTTCAGATCTAAAGACAAAAGCATGATTTAGAGTCCAAAGAGGATAAATTAATAACAAAGCAGGCTTGCTTCTGATAAGGAAGAAGGTTACATCGTGCTAGGGAAGTCAGCAAAAGACTAGGTAGAGAATGACCTGAACTCAAGGTGTCATTGGTAGTATTTATAAAAACAAATGGTGCTCCACACTGGATTCTGAATCTGCTTTAGGAAACTGCAACTACACAAACTGCCTGGCCATTCACATATTGTCCCTGACTACAGTAAAGTCATTTATTACACTAAATGATGTCTAATTACTTTGGGAACACAGTCATTAAAGTGTATACAGAACCTAAGGAGAAGAGGAAAGGGAAAGGAGGTACTACATTCCCAAAGCCATAGGCACAAGTGAAAATCAAATTTTTGGGTAGTAAAATGCCAAGCTACCATGGACAGTACCCCATTCCTAAACGGCATAGAAAGAAAATCACTTCAGAAAATATAACCTGGCTCATATTCAAACGGAGACACTCATATAAACTGGAATTAATTGGGAATCAAAAATGAACATATAAATCCTTACTGTCTATTTTGTGCACTTTATGGATAACAAGGTCAAGAGCCATGCTGGAAACCAATGTTCTTCCCTTCCCATTAAGTAGAAACACTTTTACTTACATCAGACACATATGTATCTGGTACCAAGGCAACTGACTCTCTCAGACTATTTTCTGGTGAGAACATGGAATGTATTTGAAGGCCTCTATCTCAAATTACTCATTATCTAGTTAGGATAATTAAAACATCTTATTTTAACCGATTCAATGTTCCTATAGAAACAGTGCTTTGGAGTGACTAGGGCTAGCTGCTAGTATCAAACATGACTAGAATCATACAGCAACAGAACCTTTTTACCCCACCTATCAAACAAATGAACACCATCATACACAATAAAGAACATCCTATACATCGCTTGGCTTCAGTAGGGCTGACCATAGCAAGTTAACTGCCAACAAGAGACACTAAGGAGGAGGAGGAAAAAGGAAACAGGGGAAGGATAGAGGGGAGGTATTCTAAAATTACAAGACTTTGTGCATATGATAATCCAAGACACAGGGGAGTGTTGAAATTGTAATACACACCAGGGTTGGGTATAATACCACAGTGTCTGGAAGTTTTAGTAAGATTCCTTCCTAAACCTCTTGTGCTAATTTTCCCTGCCTGGGATTAACACAAACAGCAGATTAATCTTATCATCACAGGACACATACAACCACAGACAGACACATGTGCACAACCACATTCTTAAACCCAGGAAAGTCTCAAGTCCTCAATTAAGATTTATAGCACAATACTCCTCTTACTGCTTTCTGTACTGTTCCCCAGGTAGGCTATCATTAAAAAAAAAAAAAATCCACTCTCTCTAATTGGGAACTGAAGGACACCTTCAAATGTACTCCCAAAACAAATAAAATAATATAACACCACAGCTGATCCATTTTCATCCCACTGCTTTGCAATCTTAGAACCAAAGATGTGATATCCCACAGACAGGGCTAAATTCCGTTGTGAAGTCTCCAAAAAAACCTCTCTGTCCTTTAGGAGCTTCTCAAGTAAGAGCTCCCAGTTCATTGGTCCTCTAAAGCTGCAGCAGGAAGATGATGTGCTAGGTGGCTACATGGGCAGGAGAAGAAATAGAAACGAATTCCCGGAGGATATTCTTGGCCATTTCAATATTGTTGTGGGCAATGACCAAAGCTTTCTGAATGTCCTGATAGGAGTATCCCTGACTCATGAGGTTCTCAATCTCACTGGAGAGCTGTGGTGAGGTGGTGGCTGCAGAAGCAGCAGCACCACCTTGCTGAGAGCTGCCCGCTTTTCGTTCAGAGTTGATTCTCCGAGGGAATGGCTTGGGAGGCCTCTCAGGGACTTGGGAACCCTCTGTGAAGTCTAGAAGAAATAGGAAACAAAATATTTGCAAATGTGGGGGGAAATACTCATTTAATGGCAGCAATAACAACATGTGCTAATATCAAAACATCACTGACCAACTGTCAATTGGGAACATACATTCTTCAGTCAAAAGGTTGGGTGCCCTGGTCGGGTAGCTCAGTTGGTTAGAGCATCATCCCGATATACCAACATTACAGGCTCAATCCCTGGTCAGGGCACATACAAAAAGCAACCTATGAAAGGTGGAAAATTGGGACAACTGTAATAGAGCAACAATTTAAAAAATAATTTAAAGAAAGATTAAAAGCAAAAAGCAACCAATGAATGCGTGAATAAGTGAAAGGCGAAAGGTTTGTTTGTTCTGAAGAGAAACCAGAGTATTGCATGAATAACTGGAACAACAAATCATTTCTCTTTCCCCTCTTCTCTTTCTCCCAAATCACTAAAAAAATAAAAAATAAAAAAAAAAGAGCCCTAGCTGATGTGACTCAGTGGACTGAGCACCAGCCTGAGAACCAAAGGGTTGCCAGTTTGATTCCCAGTGCAGGGCACATGCCTGGGTTGCAGGCCAGGTCCCCAGCAGGGGGTGTGCGAAATGCAACCACATATTGATGTTACTCTCCCTTTCTTTCTCCCTCTAAAAATAAATAAGTTAAAAAAAAAAAAAGACTGGGTTTTACAGGTTCAAGGATTTTAGAACATAGGCCCCTCTTTCTCACAGCCAAAACAACCTTCTAAATATACCACTGCACCTGTTCTGCTAACAATAATCACTACCATCATAAGCACAGAACATCTGCATTTGCATCATGCTTTACATTTAGAAACAAGTTTTCATATACATTACTGCCTGGATTATTTTTTAAAATTCTCTGAGGGGCAGAGAAAAGACACTGTAATTCCTTTTTTCCAAATAACAAAATAGAAATAAGCATAATTTGCAGTGAAGCATTAAACAAGGCCAGTGGATGGGGATCACTGCCTGTTTCAGCAAATGGATGCTATATTTCTTTTTCTCCAGCTGTTGAAAGTGACAGCAACTTTGGCTGCAGCGCTCCCAGGCAGCCAAAGGTACAAGAAAAACAGACCTTGACAGTCAAGACTCATATATGTGCTGGCTCCATGCCCATTCAGTGTGCTTCCTAGAGCCCGCACACGTCCTGTCCAATGGAATGGAGCCCAGAAGGCAGGAATGTGTGGTCTGAACCACTGAGCTTAATAACCACTGTCAGAAACCACTGTCAGTAGCACAGAACTCCTTCTCACCTCCAGCACAGGAGGAGCCGCGATTTAAGGAACGACATCATTTCTAAGTCTGGCAAAATCTTAGAATATGACTACAGTTTAACTTCCTAATTTGGGACCCAGGACCCACTTTCCTCCCATTTAGAGATACTTTCTAGTCTACTACTTCCAGCTACTGATTTACTGTCACCAGGCAGTCACTCATTTCTATTTCAGTATAAATTAGGAGCCATACAGCAATTCAGTACAAACCCAAGGCAGCCTGGAGACTCACTTGTGGGATCAGCTTCCAGAGACAGCCAGCCAAAGGAGGAGCTGGCATTAGAGATATCTGAGAGAGTTCGGCGGGCCAGCACTGCTGGCACAGGTGGCTTAGGGACATCATACCCATCATCTTCATTTTCTGATTCTTCCAGGCCAATGCCAGCATGGCCTGCAGCCAAATTACCTTCACCTAGAGCAAAGATTGTACAGTTATTTTCTTCTAGCATACTTTATCTTCTAACACATTTCGATATAAGGGTATCCTTTCCTTCAGGCATGTATGGACAGAGTCAAGCCATTACTAAATGTTTACTGCGGTCCAAACACCAGGTGAGGCCGTGTGCATTGAGCTAAAAGAGAAAATAAAATCTATACCAATTCTGCAGCTCCACCTTTCTGAACATGTCAAAAGCTACTCTTGCCAGGATTAAGCCACTTAAGCGCCACTTTGTAGCATTCATTCAAAATCTTATCTTTTCACTTTGGAAGGCCCTGTCTATGCTGCCTTCCTGAACTTTCTACGTGGTAAGCTAGTTAATGTTGAAATTGAGTATTTACCGCACACACACAAAATAATATAATCAATGCAAAAAAGCAATGGGAATAAAAGGAAGCTGCCAGCATTGCAGGTCCAGGCCATTTAACACAAGTTTCTCTAGGCCCTGGAAGGATGAAAAAGCAGAAAAAAAAACTAACATTGTGAACAGGAAATAAAAGAGAGGAAGAGGTTTTACTGCTGATGGATCAAACATATTTTGCAAATAAAATTAAAAGAATTTTCTGCTTAAATCAAACTATCTCACTAGCCAAATATTATAGGCTCATTCCCATGGCAGAACAGCTACTCACCAAAGGTGCTGCTCTCCGTGACAGGTGGCACCACTTGGGACTGAATGTTATACATTGCTTCATATGTGCAGCTATCAATCTGCTGGTCACAATCACACGCTCTGAACCAGAAAGGAAAGTACCACAATGATCTTTAGGAATAGAGCTCTGTTAACTGCAAACTTACTAAGATTCATCTCCTCTATTCTAGACCCTGATTCTATCAAGGGAACATTCTTTTGCCAGTATCACTACAAAATGTAAAATTCACTCTTGAGATAAGTAATAAATAGATGTGTATATTTTTGAGATTACTGTGATGTTGAGGAAACATTAAGTGGAATTGCTTACAGCTGTTACTAGGCTTAAACATTAGGAAAAATATATCTTTCTGCTTTAATTGTGGCTGGATAATGCTATGCAAAAGTAGCAGGCCAAGCTGGTGAGTGGTATCAACTTAATTCCAAAATAGGATTACTGTGAACCTACCGTAAATTCTGGCGTGTCTCCAAAGGCCATTTCACCTCTGGCTTTTGAAGCCCTAGAGGTCTAGAAGTGGGAGTCATATACTCTGTCTCTTCCTCACTTTCACACTGCTCTCCAGGTGGCAACTTTGGCACAGGAAGAGGTCTGAAAGATGAAAAATAAAAAACAGAAAAAGAAAACAAAAAGAATTAACAAGCTAGAAAACCTTTAAGTATGAAAAAAGTATCTTCAAAACAAACAACAATTCAAATTTGACAAAGCAAGATATATGCCACCAAGGGAGCTATTATTTCTTCTGGCTAAGATATGTAATTATTAAAAACACACTAACTTAAATTTTCACTTTTAACTGGCCAAAGGTGAGGCTACTAGGTTTGAGATGTATTACACTCGAATAGTACTTCATGCCAGTTAGACTCTGTCCTCAAATAAGTTAGAACACCAGTCCAAGAGGTAGTATGCTGGTTTTTCTTTCACTAGGCATGAAACAAAAAATAGCAGGTGGCTTTCTGACAATATGCTAGGAATGTGTACACATCTCCATTCTAAAATGTACCTACTGTTTGAAAGAACATACAGCTTGCTGAAAGCTATCACATATATTATCTCATAGCATAAACAGGGTTCCCACTCATATTATATACAAAAAAGGGGGGGGGATAAAAAGATATAAGTGCTTCGGTAGTTAACATCAATTCTGGGACTACATCCCAGATCTTTGGACCCCAGCCTTCAGGGATCTTGCCGTTATACATAATTCTCACCCAGAAGTTGTTTTTTTTTTTATTGTATTTTTTTCCATTACCATTTAACCCCCTTACGCCCACCTCTGCAATCCCCACACTGTTGTTCATGTCCATGAGTCCTTTTTCCTTTTTGCTCAATCCCTCCACCCTCTAAATTTCCCCATAGCTGTCAGCCTGCTCTCTATATATGAGTCTGTCTCTATTTTGCTTGTTAGCTCAGTTTGTTCATTAGATTCCAATGAGTGAATAATCACATGGCATTTGCCTCTGACTGGTTTATTTCACTTAGCATAATGTTCTCCAGGTTCATCCGTGCTGTTGCAAAGGGTAAAATTGTCTTTTTTAAGGCTGAGTGGTATTCCATTGTGTAAATGTCCCATCGTTGTTTTATTCATTCATCTACTACTGATGGACACTCGGGTTGCTTTTCCCAGAAGCTTTTGAAAGAAAACTCCTGCCACCCCACCCTCTGAAACTAGACAAAAACAAACCAAAAAATAAACAAACAAAAAACCCCCACACAACTATATAAGAAACAAAATTGCTTCTGGGTTTATGAGCATCTCCCCTCCCTTCCTCTTTGTGCTTTTTGGCACATTCTAAATACTCTATAGAAACATCGATTGGATTTCCCTGTCTGTGTTTACTTGATGTTTATTTGTCCTAATTATAAAAGCAATAGCTGTTTATTATAAAACACTTAAATGCTAACTGAAACCTAACAGATGACAGCCCCCTACAATCTCACTTCAGACTTTTCTCTTATGTCTACATATTACTTACATTGTTTGTGTATTGCACGCTGAAGTTCTGAGATAGAAGAGCAGTGGTATCTATAATGCTCCTTGAAATGTGTGAAAAAAACTAAGAAAGATAGATGGATGAGTAGAAGTATAGATAGATAAATGTGTGATAAAACAAGTATTTTTATGCTTGTTTTACCAACAGTAGAATCCAGGTGTGAGTATACGGAGGGATGTTCACTGTAAAAACATCTTTCCCCTTTACACTATTATTTGAAACTTTTCATAAAATGTTAGGGGGAAAACAACTCGTAAAGATTAACAAAAAATACCAAGTATTGGTGAAGATGTAGGAAAATGGGTACTTTCTTATATAGTTTTAGAAATAAGAAATATATGGAGAAACTTTTCTGGAGTATTAACTCAGGAAAAGTATTTAACCAAACATTAAAACCCTTGCACTCAGAAATTCCCTTTCTACAAATTTTCCCTAAGGAAATAATACTAAAAATAAAAAAGGGTGGGGCAACAACCTGTCAAATGATACTGTGTTGAATAAATTTTAAACCACACATACACATACAGCTGAAGTCATCTGTATCCCTCAGTACCCTAGAGGTTCCAAGAAGAGCTTCAGAGGCCTACTTCTGCTTCTACCACAGTAGGTATTATCTATTCTACATAGCGAGGTTACACTTAAGTCAGTTCCTCTGCTTTGCAATCAACTGAAATAATTTAAAAATCATTGTAGTAAAAAAAAAAATATGTAATGACATCCTAGGATGTAAAAGCTATTCCTAGTGAAAAATAGCATGTACCTTATGATTCCATTCACACAGCAATGGCAATAAACACACATCAAATGCTAACTAATGGTAAGGTCATGAATGGCTTCTATCTCTTCAGCGTTGCTTATCTGTATAGTCTATATATTCTTAATTAACACATTACTTTTATTAAAATATAGACCATTAAAAGGGTTATCAAAAATTTTTAATTATAATTATTTTTGTTGATGATGTTAATAAAAATATAAAATAGCACCTCCTTGCCATTAAGCATTTTAGCAATACATATTTTAAAACACTGACCATCTTTTGTCACAGAAATTCTACCTTGGCTGCTTCTCTGGTTATGTACAAAGCTGTCCATCAAAATAAATTTATTATTTTAAACAAAATAAATATGCAACAATAGAAGAATAATTAAAATATGTGATGCTATAGTCACATTTTATATGTAATCATTTAAAGTATGGATTTTGAAGAACTTTTTAAGTGATAGGAAGAGATGCCCAAGACATACTACTAGGTTTAAATGAGAAGAGACTATAAAACTGTATCTTGATCTAAAATATATATATATATGTTACATGTTCCTAGCCATGGCCACGTAATAAGCACCATCCAACCACCTGCTTGGAGCAGCCATGGAAGAGTAGGAGGACTGCAGAAGAAAGAGGCACTGGAGAACAAGCAGACAGCCAGACTTAGAGGCCAGCCAAGACTCCAGTCAGGAGGAGAATGCTCTGATGTAAGCCCCATATTAACAGCTCTAACTTGGGGTTTCAAGGTGGTTTCAACAGGCTGTGAATTTTGGGGTATCATAGTGACCAATTTGTGAGGGGCCAAAAATCCTGGAGAAGGGAACAGCAGAGAATTAGGTTTAAGTTCCACCTGCAATTTTCCTTAGTGTTATTGCTAATCCCTAAACTGTGTATACATGGAGTTAGAGTCTAATAAATCACGCAGAAAAAGATACTGTAGTTGTCTTGCCAACCTGGAGAGAAAAAGGTGGAGTTAACAGATATGGCCTTCAAAATAGTTATATGTTCAATAAAAAAGGAGGATGGAGAATTTCATTAGTAAACCAAAATCAATACATTTTTGAAAATCACATGGAAATTCTAGATCCAAAAAACATAGCATCTGAAAATAATTCAATAGATGAATTTAGGGCAGATTAGAAGCTGCAAAAGAGAAGATCAGGGAATTTGAATATAGCAGGAACTACTCAGATTAAAGAGAGGAAAAAATGGGAAACACAGATGAGCCTAACAGTTATATTAGGAATGGTGAGAGGTCGAATATTAAAGTAATTGGAGTCACAGTAGGAGAGGAGACTGACTACATGATTCAATCTATTTTAAGAGACAATGGCCTAGCATTATCTAAAACATTAAAAACATCAAGCCACAAAATCAATAAAGTCTACAAACCTTAACAAGGATAAATATAAAAAAAACTGCATAGGAGCAAATTATAGTAAAATTGCTGGGATCCAAAGAAAAAGAGGTCCAGAAAAGAAACATTAAAAGGAAAACTTTTAAGTCCAGGAGCTAACTTTTCAACAGAAACATCGGAAGTCAGAGGGCAATATAATGTTATTTTTAAAGTGCCAAATGAAAATAACTTCAGTAAAATACTATATTCAGTGAAAATATCTTTTAAGAAAATTAAAGAGAAAGAAAAAATATTTTCCATCAAACAAAACCTGGAAAAAATAGTTGATGGAAGATATCTACACTCATCCATACCCCAAACTGAATACTACTCTGTCCCTGTCTCTCTAAAGCAAGTTCTTGGAGCAGAAGGAAAAGATTCCAAATGGAAGCAAGGCAAAGCAGTAAGTATTGAGGAGGACTAAGGATAAATATGTGGGAAATTTAAATGTCCAGAAAGTGTTAAGAGGCACTGATTCAAGGTAGACTCTAATGAGTCAAGGGTATATGATGGAATCATCAGGGTTAGTATTAAAGGAATAAATGAAGAGATGAAATGATATAATAAAAATAATTTAAGAAACTAGGAAGGTGGACTTCCGCAGAAGAGAGAGGCAGAGGTAGATACCCTTTGCCTCCTCGCATAACCAAAAGGACAACAACAAATTAAAAAATGAAAAGCAATCAGAACTCCCAGAAAATCGAACTGTATGCATTTCAACAACAGAGGAGTTGAAGAAGAAACATTCATCCAGACTGGTAGGAGGGGCGGAGGCAGGCATCAGGAGCAGAGAGGATTAGCAGCAAAGCAGCAGCCAGCAGACCAGGTGGTCCCACATTCACATGGATAAACAAGGAGGAACAAGTGGGGAGCAAGTGACCATGCAACCCAGGGCTCCAGTGTGGGAAAAGAAAGCCTCATAACCTCTGAGGTAAAAACCTGTGGGCGTTGCAGTGGCAGAAGAAATTCCAAGCCACACAGGAGTGTTTGCTGGAAAGATCCACAGGGTCCTAGAACACACACGAACACATCCATCCAGAGAATATGCACCAGAAGGGCCCAATTTGCTTGTGGGTAGTGGGGGAAGTGACTGAAAGTGAGGAGAGAGGTGAGAAAGCGGCACAGTTCCCTCTCTGAAACCTCCCCCAAATACAGTGCCACAACACAGCAACGAGAGTTACTCCACCCTGGTGAATACCTAAGCCTCCACCCCTTACAATTTAACAGGTGCGCTGAGAGAAAGAAATATGGCCCAAATGAAAAAACAGATCAAAACTCCAAAAATAGAACTAAGTGACAAAGAGACAGACAACCTATCAGATGCAGAGTTCAAAACACTGGTAATCAGGATGCTCACAGATATGGCTGAGTATGGTTGCAAAATAGAGGAAAAAGTGAAAGCTATGCAAAGTGATATAAAGAAACATATACAGGGAACCAACAGTGAAAGGAACGAAACCAGGACTCAAATCAATGATTTGGAGCAGGAGGAAGAAATAAACATTCAAACAGAACAGAATGAAGAAACAAGAATTCAAGAAAATGAGGAGAGGCTTAGGAACCTCCGGCACAACTTTAAACATTCCAACATCGGAATCATAGCGGTGCCAGAAGGAGAAGAGGAAGAGCAAAAAATTGAAAGCATATTTGAAAAAAAATAATGAAGGAGAACTTCCCCAATCTGGCCAAGGAAATAGACTTTCAGGAAGTCAAGGAAGCTCAGAGGGTCCCAAAGAAGATGGATCCAAGGAAGCACACACCAAGGCACATCATAATTTCATTACCTAAGATGAAAGATGAGGAGAGAATCTTAAAAGCAGCAAAAGGAGACAGTTCTCTACAAAGGAGTTCCCATAAGACTATCAGCTGATTTCTCAAAAGAAGCCTTATAGGCAAGAAGGGGCTGGAAAGAAGTATTCAAAGTCATGAAAGGCAAGGACCTACATCCAAGATTACTCTACCCAGCAAAGCTATTCTTTATAATGGAAGGGCAGATAAAGTGCTTCCCAGATAAGGTAAAGTTAAAGAAGTTCATCATCACTAAGCCCTTATTATATGAAATGTTAAAGGTACTTACCTAAGAAAAGGATGATCAAAACTATTAACAGTAAAATGACCACAAACTGACAATTATCAACTGAACCTAAAAAGCGCGTGCGCGCATGTGTGTGTACACACACACACACACACACACACACACACACACACACACACACACACACAGCAAACAACAGAAGAGGAACGGAATCACCAAAATGGAGATCATATGGAGGGCTATCAGTGATGAGGGGCTGGGAAGAGAATGTGAGAAGAGGTACAGTGAATAAGAAGCATAAATGGTAGGTACAAAATAGACAGGGAGAGGATAAGAATAGTATAGGAAATGGAAAAGGCAAAGAACTTACATGAATGACCCATGGACATGAACTAAAGTGGGGGGAATGCTGGTGGGAGGGGAGGTACAGGACAGAGGTAAAGGAGAGGGAAAAAAATGGGATAATTGGCCCTGGCTGGTGTAGCTCAGTGAACTGAGCACTGGACTGTGAACTGAGCACTGGACTGTGAACTAAGGGTCACCGGTTCGATTCCCAATCAGGGCATATGCTTGGGTTGCAGGCCAGGTCCCCATTAGGGGGCACTAGAGAGGCAACCACACACTGATGTTTCTATCCCTCTCTTCTCCTCTCTAAAAATAAATAAATAAATAAATAAATAAATAGGCAGCCACAGATAGTAGATCCCTGGCTAAAGGGGGCTCAGAGTGGTCTAGAGACACTTGAGGAGAGACTGGGGAAGGAGGCTTTGGGGAGAGAACAGAGAGAGGAGCTGGCAGGATCCTAGTGCTGACTCCTCCCCCATACAGCAGCAGCCATCTGACTCAGGCAGATCACTCCCATGAGCGGCAACAGTATGAGAAGACCCAATAACCCCGCCCCCAGGAGAGACTCTGCCCCGCCCTGTGCTGTCTAAGCCTGACTTCTGAGTGCAGAGTGACTACATTACCAAATGGGGGAGACAGCCACAGACAGGAGATGCCTGGAAGTCTCAAACAGACTGCCTCAGGTCAGACAGGGTCAATATCTGACATCATCAGAGGCAGATCCAGAAAGAAAAAACAGAGGTCTCCTACCAAAGAAGTTCACACCACAAAGCCAGGAAATCAAGACAGATCAATTTAAGAAGCCGAAGCAAAAAAGATGAGTCTCACAAATAATGGGAAGTCAAAGAAACACCCCCGCACCCAGTCAAAGGGAAAGGAGGAATCCCCACAAAGAGAACTAAATGAAATAGAGGCAACTACACTATCACATAATTGAGTTCAAAGCAACTGTTCTAAGGAAGCTCAATGAGCTCTGTGAGCTCAGAGAGAATTACAAAAAACTACAGAGAAACTATGTGGAACTTACTGCAAACTGTATCAGCAATGAAAAGGTAGCAGAAACACATAGTAGATGGGATCAAAGGCAGGCTAGATGAAGGAGAGGAACGAATCCAGTGAGCAGGAGGATAAGGTAGAAAAAAGCTCCCAGAAAGAGCAAGAAAATGAAAAAAGACTCAAAAAGAATGAAGAGGCATTTCCCTAAAATGCAGGACAACCTGAAACATAGTAATATTCATATACTAGGGATACCAGAAGGAGAAGAGGAGGAGGAAGAGATAGAGAACCTCTTTGAAAAAATAATGATGGAAAACTTCCTTAATTGGAGGCGAGTAACACAAGTCCAGGAAGCACAGAGGGTCCCTTTCAAGAGGAACCCGATGAGGCCCACTCCAAGACACATCATCATTAAAATGGTAAGTATCAAAGACAAACAGAGGATCCTAAAGGCAGCAAGGGAGGAACAGGCAATAACATACATGGGAGCCCCAATGCAGCTAGCAGCTGATTTCTCAACAGAAACACTACAAGCCAGAAGGGAATGGCAAGGAATATTCCAAGTCATGTAAAGCACAGGCCTAAAACCAAGAATGCTCTCCCCAGCAAGGCTCTCCATTAAAATGCAAGGCAAAATAAGGAGTTTCCCAGACAAAAGATGGCTAAAAGAATACACGTCCACCAAACCAGCATTGAAGATATGCTAAAGGGCGTATCTTTAAGATGATGAAGAAAAAGAGTCTATCAATACTAAGTTCCTCTCACAGTAACCAATAATTGGTATTACCAAGATTTTTAATACTTATTAATCTGATTGTGACAATGATGTGTTCTTTTAATTGTTCCTTTATTATTTGTTGAAACCAAACCTGTTTTGTATATTTCTTGCCTATTTCCTTTATTTTTTAAAAGCTTTAAGTGACTTTTTAGTATTCTTTACCCATCTTTTAATTAAATGTTTGTAGAATTTTTTTCCCTAAGAAAAGAAAAAACACATTAACCCTTTTATAGATGTGTTGCAAATACTCTCCTATTACTTTCCTTTAACTTTTTTAATATGTATATTACTATATAGTCTTAAATGTTTAATGTAGTAATATTGTCGAGGTTTTGCTTTATAGCTTCTCGGTTTGGATATTTTACTTCAGGATAAGAAAAATATTAGTTTGTATTTTCTCCTGAAACTCCTTAGATTTTACATATTGAGTTTTAACTCACCTGAATATTTCTTGTATAATGTATGAAACAGGGCTCTATATTTGTTTTATTTCAATAGTAGTCCATGTACCTTATTTAGTGAATAAGCCTTATTTTCCCCATTGATTTGAAATATCAATTTAACCATATATTACATTGTTAGACAGATATATACGATTGTTTCTAGAATGCTCATTTTATTTCATTGATCTACTGGATTATTTCTGTGCTAGCGTCACGTTGTTTTAATGGCTTAGACTTTAGAATAGATTTAAATTTTTAAATATTTTATAGTGGATTTTGACACTTAAAAAATAAATAAAATCAATCTGCATTTAAAAAAAAAAAAAAGGAAGGAACTACCTTTTGCGATATCTTGGATGGAACTGGAGAATATTATGCTAAGTGAAATAAGCCAGTCAGTGAAGGACAAATACCATAGGATCTCACCTATAAGTGTAACCTATTCAACAAAATAAACTAACAAAGAGAATAAACCACAGGCATGGAAACATGGATCAGACTGAAAGTGACCAGAGAGGATGTGGAAGAAGGACAATGGTGGAAAGGAGACGGGACTAAAGAAAGAATATGTATGAATGACCCAACGGGCATGGACAACAGTGGGAATAGATTGTGGGAGCAGGGGACAGGGAGGGATGAGTGGAGGAGGGCAAAGGAGCAAAAATTGAGACAATTGTAATAGAATAAACATGATTTAAAAATGAAAAATTTAAAATAAAAGCTAAAAAAAGGGACAACTGTTATAGAATAATCAATAAAATATTTTAAAGAAAAGGGAAAAATAAGAATAAACATTTTTACAAAAAGCTTAGTTACAAATGTGGAATGTGAAATTATATCAATAAATACATCATACAGTTATATTTGAAAAAATAAGTAGGAAAATGGCTTCCAGTCAAAATGGTGGCAAAGGTAAACACAGTACTTGCACCCTCCCACAACCACATCAAAATTACAACTAACCTACAGAACAATCATCATTCAGAACAGCCTGACATCTGCCTGAATGAAAGTACTACAATTTAGGATATGATAAAGAAACCATATTGAGACTGCTAGGAGGGGCAGAGACATGGAACAGGCTGGTCTCCCACATACATGTGGCAGATAAAAATCAGGAGGGATATCTCAGCTGTGGAGATCCCCCTGAGGAATGAGAGGTCTATGCCCCAGACCAGGACCCCCAGCCCAGGATTCCAGTGGTGAGAAGAGAGGTCTCCATAACTTCTGGATGTAAAACCAACAGGGATTGAGGCTGAGGGAGAGGGAGGCTTCCAGAGTCCCAGGGACTCCCTCGTAAAGGACCTGTGTGCAGACATTACTCAAACTCACTCCTTCCGAGCTTCAATACTGGGGCAACAACTTGAAAGGCACCAGGGACATATGGAAAGGAAGTGAACTACCTGGCATCAGGACAAGAGCTGGAGAGGCAGCTTTCTGCCAAACAGAAGTGCTGGCGGAGGCCACTGTTCCTTTTCTGAGCCCCCACACAGCACTCCACTGCCCCTGAGTTGGCAGGCAGTGTCATATCTGAGTCTATGTAAACCTGGCTAATACTGTTTCCCCCTATCTGGTGATTCCCTAAAGCTTTGCCCTACCTGACATTCAGGCCCACCTAAGCTGTTTCCAGTGGCTTTTTCATACAAAAGACCTGTCTTGCCTCATCCTTGAGAGTTTCCTAAAATTTCTCAAAGCAGCAGCATCTGGCCTCAGCATGCCTAAGACCTCTTGCTAAATGGTTCCAGGCTCAGCACTAGTGGCAGCGGGCCTTGGTTCACAGCTTGGCCTTGCCTGGACACCTCCAAGCCCAGCACAAGCAGCAGCCACCAGAAGACTGCTTTGTAGTTCATGCCATGTGGCCCCAGGCAGAACACAGGCAGCAACAGACCTTGGCTTATACCTTCCCTGAGGCCCCAGAGCCAGTGCACCCAGTAGACAGTTTCAGATCACGTTAAAGCACCAGCACCCAACCACCTCCACAAGTGACACACTCAAGGGGTAGACATAGCAGGCACCAGAGCCCTGCTGAAGTAAGTCTTGCTTTGTGTTGTGGGGTAGGGCCCTGCACTGCCGATCCTCCACAATAGTAGAAGGTTGGTGGTCACAGTCAGTTCTTGCAGCTGATCAGCCTGGGAGTAAATCACTCCTGTTGATGTGCCAATAGCAATCAAGACTCAACTACAACAGGTGGATAAACACAGCCCACACAGGGGTGCATCACACTGCCCAGCTTGGGTGACCAGGGAGGACATACTACTGGACCCTACTGCATAAGACCACACTACCAAGCCTGAAAGACATAGCAGCTCTACATAATACATAGAAACAAACACAGGAAGGCTGCCAAAATGAGAAGACAAAGAAGCGTGTTCCAAGTGAAAGAGAATGAAACCTCAGTAAAAGAACTAAACAAGATGGAGACAAGAAATCTACTAGATACAGGGACAAAACACTGATTATAAGGATGCCCAATGAACCTAGGGAAAGAGTAGATGAACTAAGTGAGAACTTCAACAAAGAGGCAGGAAATACAGAAGTGAAACTAGAAAACATAAAAAGCAACCAGTAAGAAATTAAGAATACATTAACTGAAATTAATACACTATATGGAATCAATAGAAGAGCAGATAAAGCAGGGGAGCAAATCAGAGAGATTGGGAAGATAAGGAAGCAGTAAATAACAAAAAGAAAAAAGAATCTAAAAACATGAGGAGAGTGTAAGGAACCTCTGGGGCAACTTCAAGCATACCAACATTCATACCATGTGGGTGCCAGAAGAAGAAGAGAGAGTAAGAAATTGAAAACTTATTTGAAAAACTAATGACAGAAAAATTCCCTTACTTGGTGAAGAAAATAGACATACAAGTTCAGGAAGTACAGAGAATCTCAAGCAAGGTGAATCCAAAGAGGCCCACACCAAGACACATCATAACTAAAATGCCAGAGTTTAAAGACAAAGAGAGAATCTTAAAAGCTGCAAGAGAAAAGCAGTTAGTTACCTACAGAGGAGTTCCCATTAGACTGTCAGCTGATTTTTCAACTGAAACTGCAGGTCAGGAGGGATTGGCAATAAGTTTTAAAGTGATACAAGCAAGATTACTCTACCCAGCAAAGCTATCATTTATAATCAAAGGACATATAAAGAGTTTCCCAGATTAGAAAAAGCTAAAGGAATTCATTACCACCAAACCAGTATTATATGAAATGTTATAGTGTCTTCTTTAAGGAGAAGAAAAAAAAATTAAAAATATGAATAATAAAATGGTAATGCATACTTATCAACAATTGAATCTAAAAAACCAAATAAATAAGCAAGCAAAAGAGACATGGACTCATAGATACAGAGAACATTTTGACAGTTGCCAGATGGGTTGCCAGGGTGGGGCAGGGAGTGTTGTTTGAAGGAATGGGTTAAAAAGGTGAAGGCGTTAAGAAGTACAAATTAGTTGTTACAGAATAGTCATGGAGATGTAAAGTATAGCATAGGGAATATAGTCAATAATATTCTAATAACTATGTATGGTGTCAGATGGGTAAAACATTTATCAGGATGATCACTTAGTAAGTTACACAATGTATAATCACTGGGATGTACACTCGAAACTAATATAATAATGTATGTCACCCTGACTGGTCTTCAAAGAAAAAAAAAAAGTATCTTCTATTTTAAAAAAATGTATGTCAGTGTAATTTAAAAATTAAAGAAAGTAAAAATTAAAAAGTAAAAAATGAACAACAAAGAGTAGAAATTAACATTCCAATTATTATAAGACAAAGAACACTAGTCTGGATTTAAGGTAAAAAACATATATACTGTTTATAAGAAATACACCTTAAATATAAGAACACAGAAAAACTGATGGTGAAAGGTCGTGCAAACACCAACTAAAAAAGAGCTGATATAGTCATTTTAATATAAGACAAGGCAGACTTAATGGAGGCAAGAAGCAGAACTAGAGAACAAATTGGGTAATAAAAACAATTATTTAGTATCAATAATTCTAAATCATTATGTATCCTTAATTACATAGACTAAATACATACACAAAACAAATGGATAGAACTGACAGGAAGAAAGAGAGACCCACAATTACAGGGGGAGAATTAAACACAATCCTCTTAGTATCTGATAGACAGAACACGTAGGTTAAAAAAATTAGGAGGTAGATAGATTTGAATGCAATTAATAAACTTGACCTCATTGACATATGAGGTCAATATGCTATGTCCAACAACTACAGAGTACACATTCTTATGAAATGAAGGTGATACATATTACTAGAATTTACCATAAACTAGTCAATAAAGAAGATCTCTACAAATGTCATAAGTTAAAATATAGTTTCTGATCACACTGGAATGAAGCAAGAAAGCCATACAGGATAACTATCAATAGAAAATCAACATTTGAAAATCAAGTAATACATAAATAACTTTTGTGCTAAAGAGGAAATTAAAATAGCAAAAGTATATATGTTGAAGTGAATGATAATGAAAATATGACATCAAAATTTGTGCAATTTTGCTAATACATCTGTTATGGACCAAATGTTTGAATCCTCATAAAATTTGTATGTTGAAGCCCTAATCCCTGGTGTGGCTTAATTTGGAGGAAGTAATTAAGATTGGATAAGGTCTCCCTGGCTTGTGTGGCTCAGTGGACTGAGCACTGGCCTGCGAACCAAAGGGTCTCTGGTTCGATTCCCAGTATAGGGCACATATCAGGGTTGCGGGCCAGGTCTTCAGCTGATGGCACAGGAGAGGCAACCACACATTGATGTTTCTCTCCCTCTCTTTCTCCCTCCCTTCTCCTTTTTCTAAAAATAAATAAATAAATAAAATCTTAAAAAAAAAAAAAAAGATTGGATAAGTCATAAGGGTGGAGCACTGATTCAATAGGATCAGTGTCCTTATAAGAAAGATGGGCAGGGGGGTAGCGGGGGTGGCACCTGGAGGAGAGACACCAGAGACCTTGCTGTTGTTCTCTGTACTTCTTGTGAAAAGACAAAGTGATAGCGAGAACTCTATGCAAACCTGCAAGCCATCAAGAGATTCCTCACCAGAAACTAACTGTGCTAATACCCTGATCTTGGATCATTCTTCTCAAGTGTACATGGTACATCTTCCAGACAGACAATGTATTAGGCCACAATTTAAGTTCCAATAGATTTAAAAAGACCAACGTCACACCTCTGACTATAACTAAAGTTAGAAATCAGTAACAAAAATAAAATTGAAAACTCACAAAATTGTCGAAATTTAAACTATACACTTTTAAACAACCAATTGATCAAAGAAGAAATTATAAGAGAACTTAGAAAATACTTAAGAAGCGAATGAAAACAAAAAACAACATACAAAAGAGTGAGGTTGGAATCTTACCTAACACAACATACAAAAGTCAACTCACAATGAATCAAGGACCTAAATGGAAGACCTAAAACTAAATTCTAAAATAAAACTCTTAGAAGAAAACATAGGACAAAAGCTTCATGACATTGGATTTGGTAGTGTCAAATTAACCTATTGTTGTCTTTGGTTAACCAAATTAACCTTATTTAACCTACTGAAAATAAAAGAACAATAATAATAATACACTATGTGAAGTATTTGGAAATGACACCGAAGGCACAGATAACAAAAGAAAAAATAGACAAATTGGACTTAATGAAAATTTTTAATGGCAACCCATGGGCCCTGGTTGATGTGACTCAGCTGGTTGGCGCGTCATCCTGTAAACCAAAAGGTTGTGAGTTTGATTCCTGGTTAGGAAGCACATGGGAGGAAACTGATTGATGTTTCTCTCTCTCTCTCTCTCTCTCTCTCTCTCTCTCTCTCTCTCAGCAATGAAAAAAATGTCCTCAGATAAGGATAAAAAAATAAAGATAAAATAAAATGAAATGGCAACCCATAAAATGGGAGAAAATATTTGCAAATCATGTATTTTGTAAGAGATTAATGTCCAGAATATGAAGAGAACTTCTAAAATTCAACACAAATAACCTGATTAAAAAATGGGCAAAGGCCTTAGGTAGACTTTTCTTCATAGGCAATACATAAATGACCAATAAGCACATGAAAAGAGGTTCAACATCACTAATCATCAGGGAAATGCAAAAAAAAACTACAATGAGACACCACCTCATGTTTACTAGGATGGCTACTATCAAAAAAACAAAAAACAAAAACAAAACCACAGAAAACCCCCCAGAAAATAACAAGTGATGGTAAAAATTTGGAGAAATGGGAACCTTTGTGCACCATTGGTGGGGATGTAAAATAGTACAGATGCTGTGAAAAACAGTATGCCTCAAAAAACTAAAAATAGAATTACCATATGATCCAACAATTCAACTTCGGGATATACACCTGAAAGAACTGAAAGTGGGGTTTAAAGAGATATTTGCTCACCCATATTCATAGAAGCATCATTTACAATAGCTAACACATGGTAGGAACCCAAGTGTTCATCAACTGATGATGAATAACCAAAATATGGCATACACAAACAAAGGAATATTATTCAGCCTTTAAAAGGGATAAAGTTCTTCAATATATTACATAATGAAACTTGTGGACACTTTGCTGAGCGAAATAAGGCAATCACAAAAAGACAAATACTGTATTATTCTACTTACACGAGGTATTTAGAGTAGTCCAAATCACAAAGACAGAAAGTGTAATGATGTTGTCAAGAACTGAGGGAGGGGAAATGGGGAGTTATTGTTTAATAGGTATAGAGTTTTACAAAATGAAGAGAGTTATGGAGATGGATGGTGGTGATGGATGCACTATGTGAAGTATTCAATACCATTAAACTGTAAAAGAAACTGTCCAAAGCATAAAATAGGATACTTTTTACACGGTGCAAATACAGATCGATTTTTATTTTCTCCATTATATTACTCTGGGTTTTAATTTTCTACAGGTAAACTGTTTAATTCTTTTCAGGTAAACTGTTTAAACTCCACTATATGAAATACTGCTTTAGAAAACTTACCTGGCAGCCAGAGAATAAATGGCATTGGCAGATGCAGAAGGTTTGATTTTGGGGTGCTCACAATCTGGACCTGCTAATGGGCTGCTATTCATATTCTGGAAAGGAAAGTGTTGAAAAAGGACCTTCTTAATACAACTATGTATCTCCTCTTACTTATTTAACCTATTGAAAATAAAAGAACAATAATAAACACAGATCTCACTTTCAATGCCATGCTCAGGATTATTACATCTGACAAAAGCACAGCTGTTTTCAGGCTCTGAAAAAAGCTCAAATGTAAGGGGGTCAGAAAGACAGAGATCTAAAAAGAGCCAAGGAAAATGTGGGGTTTTTGTTTAATTCTAGAAAGATTTGAAAAAAATGGCTGTCTACACAAATACCATTTCTAGCTTTACATTTCTATATATCGTCCTGCATTGAGGCCACCAGGAAGCCAAACCTAACCCACTCTCACTAATTAGACCGCCACTTAAATCCAAGTTACAGTTTTCCCTCTTCCCTTGCAACCAAGGAATGTTCAGTTACTGGCCACAGCATTCCTCCACTTTACCCTTCCAATTCCATCTTTTTCTTAGATTTCCTACTACCTACTGGCTATTTCTTGTTTCAATAGCTCATCTCAAATTCAACTTGCCTCTCGTTAGCCAGGTTCAAAACCTCAAGGGTGTGTGGGTGTGTGTGCATGTGCGCATGTGCATGAGAGAGAGATTTCTTGTCCTTTTTCATACCCACTGACTGCTTTCAAGCCTTATTGAGTCTTTGTTTCTTACCCTCTCCAGGCTCTACCTAATCTGGCTGCCCCTACCTTCTCAAAGACAACTATTCTCCTTCTGGATTATGTAGCACCAACTATATTAAACCCTGTTGTCAATCCTCAAACAGACTCTCCCAAACTCACTCATTTTTCTCTTCATCATGGAATGGTCTTCCCCCAGAATTAGCATGGCTCACTGTCCGGATTGCTCCAGGTCTTTGCTCAGCTATCCCAATACCCCCACTTTTTGTGCAATTTTTTTCCCACAGCACTCATATGTGCAACATCTCATATGTTTATTACCTTATTTTATTTATTTTGTCTTTCCTCCACTAAAATGTAAACTTTGTGAGAGCAGGGATTTGTGTCAAGTGCATAAATGAACCAACAAAAATATGAATATACCTCTCCCATTCCCAGTTCTGACCTCTTATCTCATGCTTATACAATGGACCCCAACCTGTCATTTTTCAATCTATTCTCTTACCAATCGATTCTACATACTACTATTGGAGTCTTCTCTTTAAATCATCATTTTCATCATGTCACTCCACTAATTTAAAACTTTCAAATGTTCCTCATTTCCTACAAAATAAATTCAAATTCTTTTGGAAGGGGATATTCAAGGCCCTCTAATCTAGCCCCCTTTTCCTATTTTGATACACACAATTTCTGCTCTACTCAAACTACTTCTCATTTTACAACACAACTTAAGCACTTCTGTCACTGTAGCTCTGATCTATCTTAAATATGTACACGCTTTGGAAAAAGTATTTCAAATTCAGATGTCACTCTTTCCATAAAGCCCTCAATGTTTGCTTTATCTGGCAATAATTTCTCCTTTCTCTAAAATTTAAGTGTCTTTTATTTATACTAGTCATGGCACATGCATGCACACATGTGTATACATACACATTTACTGTATTTAAAAAATGCCTTAACTGCTCTATAAAAATATACATTTCTTCAGAGTAGGGGTTATGTTATATGATCTTTGAATCCTACATAAAATCCATCACAAAATGCTGATCCATTAAATGTTACCCACAATATTTGTTCATAGGCTAAATAATTTCAAAATCAGCCCTGGCTGGTGTGGCTCAGTGGCCTGAATGATGGCCTGTGAACCAAAGGGATGCTGATTCGATTCCCACTTAGGGCACACGCCTGGGTTGTGGGACAGGCCCCTAGTTGGGTCATGTGAGAGGCAACTGTTCTATGTGTCTCTCGCATATCAATATTTCTCTCCTTTTCCCTCCCGTCCCTTCTCTCTAAAAATAAATAAATTCTTAAAAAAAAAAAAAAATCAGGACTCACCATGGAAGTATCCAGACTGAATGTGCTTCCGAGCCTAGGCACATCTGTTCTGGGTTCCATTTGTGAGGGTAATGAAAATGGAAGTGAGTGCCGGTTCGTTAATTCTCTCCCTGTCCAAGGATCACTAAGGTTTGGGGTAACTACTGGTACTCTGGGGATTGGCCTAGGAAGCCATGACTCCCCAAAGCGGCCAGATGGGACAGGAGGTAATTTGTCCCTGGATGGACAGTCGCCTGGTGTACAAGGCAAGGGCCGTCTCTGAGGCCGGGTTTCAGCTCCAACAGAATAAGGCCGGTCTGGAGGGGGTGGTGGTGGAAGGTCTCTAAGCGTAGGAGGTACTGGTAATGGCTTGTCCTTATGAAGGGAGCCAGACACAGCCTGTGGAAGCAGGATGGAAGCAAATCAATCAAAGCCCACTAACCCTCAACAAAGAACCTGAAAACTGTACAAATAGATACTGCTTTACCTTAGAAGCAGTTCCAACACCAGAAGCACTTGAAGTGTTAGACACTCGTTGTTGCAGAAGGTCAAGTCGTGGTGGCACTGGGGGAAGGGAAGCTTGTGGGGCCACGGAGAATGGAGAAGGAGGCCGCTCCACCTAACACAAAGAAAATCTCCTAACAGATTATTCTTGTTTGGGGAGTGGCATCGTTTAACTCCTTCTGAAGCTGCAGACAGAAAGTACTACATAAACACTGACTTTACAAATGGGCCAGACCTTGGCCTGGGGTTGCACTTCCTGAATTATTTTCATGTCACAAGAAGTCAGATTCAATCACAGAAATACCATAAAGCTTACAATTAAAAAAAACTGTAAGCTAGGAAGCTTTTTGTAGCACATCAGAAATGGCTGTGCTACAAAAAGCTTCCTAGCTTACAATTTTTTAAAAAAAATTACAATTTTCCACCTCCTCATTTTCAGAGAAAGAAAAAAATCTTTTCAATATTAAAAACAGGAACCCAACACTGGCCAGTGTGGCTCATTTGGTTGGAACAATGTCCCGTAAACTAAAAGGTCACAGGTGTGAACCCTAGTCTGGGCACATACCTAGGTTGTGGGTTCGGCCCCTAGTCTGGGCACATACCAGAGGCAATCAATCGATGTTTCTCACACTGATGTTTCTCTCCCTCTATCTCTCCCTCCCTTCCCCTCTCTCTAAAATCAATGGGCATGTCCTCAGGTGAGGATAAACAAACAAAACAAAGAGAAACCTACATAAAAAGAAAGGAACAGACATTAACCTCTCAACATATCATCTGAGAAAATAATGTTTAAGAGGCAGAACAATGAAAGGAAATCAAAGACGATAGATTCTCTGTGGGTTGTTATTATAAAAAGAAAAAAAGAGCTTCATAAGAAGAAAAAAAAAGCAATAATATCTCTAAAAAGCATACTGAGTCCTTCTGAAGAAATAAGTTATTTCAATTCAGTAATTAAAGGGATTAATATTTTCTGTCAATTTGTATTCTAAAAAATGAGGTGCCAAATTAGAAGAAACAATACATATATAACCTTTTCCATTTCTTTGCCTGTAACAGGGTGAACAGCTGGTAAAATTGTCCAAGTAACTGTAAAGAGATATACAGCAAGTCACACAAAATGCTACTTCACATTTGCATTCTCTAACAGAGAAAATACAGATGGAATAAAGGTAAATTAGCATTACAAGCACTTATGTAGAATGACAGAAAAACAATCACCCCATACTTAGTCCTGTCATTAATGCAGGGTGGTGAATGAGGGTAAAGAAAGCCCTAATCATTAGCTACTTGTTTTTACTCATGCTTAAGAAAATGGGTCTCATGTCAATGGAGCATGAGCAATGCAATATGAGCAGCTAAACATGCCAAAGGTTAAGAAAGTGAAAAGTTATTAGTCAAGCTATTTCTCACTTCACCATCAATTTCTAGTCAGTCAGTGTACCCTGTTAATTTTTCCATAAAAGAATCTCCTACCTATATTTCATTCTACTTACCAATCTTGGGCCTGATTTATTAAAACTGCCTCCTAGTGATTCCCCCAACTTCTACTTTTTTATCTCACCAAATCCTTTTGCTCACCTTAAATACTCACTAGCTCAAAACCATCCATCAGTAACTCTCATTTCCCATCACTCTTTATTCTGGAATTCCCACCTATTTGCCTTTGTTCAAATTGCTTCCCAACATGAAAGGCCCTCTCTACCTATTTTGATTCCTCGCAGCACCATCTCTCTTTCTCATTCCTAAACTGCAGAGGGTTAAGCTAATCATATTCCCCAATATTCCTAACCAATAGTTCCAAAAAAAGAAAATCACAAATGGAAAAGAAATTATCTAAGAAATAATACAAGACATTTCCAAGACCTAAGAGTATATATATCCATATAAGAAGGGTTCGCTGCAGAGTTAGCCCAGTGAAGGAAAGGAACCTGTAACAAACACACAAACCCTGCTAAAACACCCTTACATTTTCAAAGAATCAAGGATAAGGAAAATATCCTAAAAGCTTCTGGGGAGAGAGGGTACCAAATAGCAAAATTACACTAGAAACAAGAAATCAAGTGAAGCTGTAACAATTTAGAGTTGAATTTTTTCAACCTAGACTTCTATAGTTACTCAGAGGGTTGAATAAAGACATTTTAAGATAACAAACATCTCAAACAATTTACCTCATACTTTTCACAGAAAGCTATTTTGAGGACATATTCCACTCAAACAAGGAAGCAAAGCACAAAGAAAACATGGGAGCCAAGAAATAGGCACTGCACCATACAGTAGAGGCGATGAAGTCCTATAATGATGGCAAGGAGATACCTAAGTGGGGGACAGGGGATACAAGACACCCAGGGAATAACCAGTCCAGCCTGGAGCTGAAACATGGAAGATTCCTCTATATTAGTATACGATTAGGTTGGCCAAAAAGTCTGTAAAATAAAGACATATTTTAAATTTTCACCAATAATTTTATTGATTTGGATATTTTGAGTATGTCAGCTATCTCCTGCTATTGGCTTCTAGTGAGTAGAGGCCAGAGTGCTGCTAAATATCTTCCAATGCATAAGACAGCCCCACAGCAAAGAATTAGTTGGACAAAATGTCAACAGTACCAAGAAATTTATAGCATAATACACCAAAAATGTTACATATTTTCTTCCATCTTCAATATTAAAATGGCTGCACAAAAATTCACCAATTTTGATGTTTTCTTAAATGTACCGCTGATATGACAGCTGCCACAATATAATCTAACAAAATTGTTTCAAATGAAGTTAAAGACAACTAAGTACTACTAGAGCCATCTTACAGAAAAGACCAATTGAACTTTTTGGCCAACCTAATATATACTAGAATGTTAATACAATTTACTTTCTAGAAAATTATATTGAGAGGACGTTTGATGGCATGGTAACACTGGGCACTGATAGGTACAAACTGAAATTTAAGGAAATAAAAATAAAGCAATTATCCCAGGAAAAACAAAAGTATTTACATTATAGTTAATATATTATTTGGCACATTGGAAAGCAGTATCATTTAAACACTGAACATCAATTTAGCCAAAAACAGTAAGATAAATATAGTGGGAACATATAGAGTAGAAAGGAAGATGGTAATAAGAGATCTAAATCCATTTCTACAATACCTGAAGTGAAGAGACAACTAATATTGAAGAATCAAGAAAAAGCAGTATAAGCCTATGATTAAGGAACAGTTTTTAGAGCTGAAAAATCTATATGGAACACAGAAAGCAGTTGGAGGGTTATAGGCAGGAAACCAAAGTTTCTGTAAGCCTGTTAGCAATTCTTTTAAACTTTTTAAAAACTTCGTGTGTTTATCAAATGGAATTTTTAAAAAGTAGATTTACTATATTAAAAACAAATGAAAACAAAACAAACAGTAACAAAACAACAATCAATAGCTATCAGGATGTGACAAAACAGGCACTTTCATAGTCTCTTATACCTTTAGGAGTGATTTTAGGACAAAAATTGGGGACAAATTTTAATATCTATTAAGAGGAGTAAAATATTTTTACTCAAATATTTTATTCATACAAATGTTTTATTCTTACCTTATACAAACTGTCAATCAAGTACAAAGAATAATAAAACACCCATACAGTACCTATCACTCAGCTAAGAAATGAAGTACCACTTTTTTTGTGAAATTTCCATGTGCCTCCGCCCCTAATTATATTCCTCCACCCTATCAGTTTAAATTTTTCCATAAAAAATTTTTATCCAGCAATTACACTGCTAGAAATTTACCCTAAAGTTAGGTATGCAAAAGAATACCAACATGTATATACCTCTGAAAACAGTATGAAATGTCCATTAAGAAAAGACTAAATTACCAAACAACTAAGTAACAATGCAGGAAGCTGTTTTCTCTCTACTTGAATTTTTACTGCATACATTCTTTTTTATTTTTTTAGACAGAGGAAGAGGAGGATGGAGGGAAGGAGGGAGAGAGAGGGAGAGAGAAATATCAATTTGTTGTTGCACCCATTCATGCATTCATTGGTTGATTCTTCTATGTGCCATGACCGGATGATTGCATCCGCAGCCTTGGCATACTGGGACAATGCTCTAACCAACTGAGCTATCAGGCCAGGGGGCTATAGTGTACATTTATTACTTTTTTTTTTAAAGATTTTATTTATTTATTTTAGACAGAGGAGAAGGGGGAAAGAAAGAAAGGAAGAGAAACATCAATGTGTGGTTGCGTTTAGTGTACCCCCTACTGAGGACCTGACCTGGCCCACAACCCAGGCATGTGCCCTGACCTGGAATCAACTGGCAACCCTTTGATTCGCAGGCCAGTGTTCAATCCACTGAGCCACACCAGCCAGGGCTATTACTTTTATTTAAATGAGTAAATTTAGTATCTTTCATATTTACCAGCTATGGAAAAAATGTTCATTTTCATCTTTCCTCTAAAGTCCTTTAGCACTTAATAAGTATGTACTCTACAACTGAAACCAATGTATACTGTCAGCCTTGTGTTAAATAGTGTTTCACCTACACATATATTCTCTTCCCAAATAAAACTACTAGCTTCTTGTGGGCCTTTGTCTTAGGTTTCTTATCCCATACAGCACTCAAAACAAAGTTTAGCTAGCACAATAAACACCTTGTAAAAGCAATATGTTAACTGCAAATTTTAAAAAATTCAAATTTTCCATAAAATTACAGTCCTCTGAACTTGTATCTCAGAAATAACAGTAATTTGCGGTGTAGTCATCCAATTTTTTCCATATGAATGTAAAAAATTTTTATAACCAAATTATTTTTACAGAAATAAGGTGAAACTAAACAAAGTATACAGTTATTTTTAAAGCAAAGCACATTAGACAGCTTTCTTCCCAAGTACATGCAAGCTGAACTCATTCCACAGAGCATTCCATTATATAGACTATAACGGGCAGAATGATCTGCCTTAAGCCCCCTCCCCACAAGATTCACACCCTAAAACCCAGAATCTGTGAGTGTGATACCTTATTTGGCAACTTCGCTAATGTGATTAAGGTTAGGGTCCTGAGATTGAGGGAATTATCCTAGATTACCAGGGGTGGGCCCAATCTAGCTACTGAGTCCTTAAAAGCAGAGAACATCAGAGACAAGATTAAAGGAGGAAAGGAGTCCAGGAGCCAAAGAATGAAACTGACCTCTGGCAGCTGGGAATAAGGTCAGCTCACAACCAGCAAGGAAAAGGGAACTTAATCCTATAACTGGAAAGGAACTAAATTCTGCCAAATCCAAATGAGTAAGGAAACGGAGTCTTCCCTAGAGCCTCCAGAAAGAAATATAGACCTGCTAACACCCTGAGTTTTTAGCCCAATGGGACATGTGTTGGAATTGTGACCTACAGAACTGTAGGAGAATAAATTTGTTGTTTTAAGATGCTAAATCTGTAGTAATTTGTTATGGCAATAGAATACTTACATATGTGGACATGTGAGTTGTTCTTAATTTTTTATTATTTGAAATAATGCTGTAAGAATAATTACACCTATAGCTTTGTGACCTTGTCTAAATGTTTCTTTTCTTTCTTTCTTTTTTTTTTTAAATCTTCATCCAAGGACATGCTCATTCACTTTAGAGAGAGGAGAAGGAAAGGAGAGAGAAAGGGAGAGAAACTGTGAGAGACAAACATGGATTGGTTGCCTCTCAAAGACCCCGAACTGGGGACCAAACTTGCAACCTAGGCATGTGCCCTGACTGGGAATCAAACCTGCGACCTTTTGCTTTATTGGATGATGCTCCACCAAGTGAATGACACCAGCCAGAGTTGTCTAAGTTTTTCTTAAGGATAAATTTTTAGAAATGGAATTGCTAATTCCAACTGCAAAGATTATGTATTTTGACAGATTGTCAAATGGTCCTCCAAAAAGACTAAATTAATTTGTACCCACATCAACACTGAACGCGAGTGCCAGTTTCTCCACAATGAGTATTAATTCATCTATAAAAGTTAAAAAATTAAAAAACAGTATTTTAATTTCAAATACATACATATATTAAAGATCACTTCTTATTGTTCAGCTTCCCTAATAGTCCAGGAGTAGCCAGTAAATTTTCACGAATGAACAAATAGCAATCTATGCAAGAACATAAAACTGCTATTGTGGTTAAATGAATCTCTTACAAAGGAACCAGCCCTGACAGGTGTGCCTCAGTAGGTTGGGCATCGTCCTGCAAACTGAAAGGTCTAGTTTGATTCCTTGTTAGGGCACATGCCTGTGTTGCGGGTCAGAACCCTGGCTTGGGGGCATGTGAGAGGCAACCAATCAATGTTTCTATCACACATCAGTGTTTCTCTCCCTGTCTTTCTCCCTCCCTTCCCTCTCTCTAAAAATAATAAATAAATAAATCTATCAAAAAAAAATCAAAGAGCCTATATAAGGGGCCAAATCTACTATTAACTTCAAAAAAACAAAAATGTAGCATTCAAACAGTCCAGATTTCCTCAACTATCCATTATTGATATAGCATAAATAAATTTATCGATTCCTGTTTTAGTGTTTTCAATTCCCAAATATTCAAAGTAATTACTATGTGCTCAATGTTGAGTAGCTAATTACAAATGAGACATGGCTCTTGCCTTCTAGGAACTTACAAAGGGAAATATGCTTAATAAATTCTTACAAGGTGGTAAGTTCTATGGCAGACATATTCACAGCATCCCAGAAACATCAGGCCAAACCTAGATTATATGTGTACAAATACATGTGAGTGGGTTAGGGGTGGGGAAAGCAGAGTACAGTCTGGAAAGGTTTCCTAGGAAATGAAAACAGCTACATTACATGGAAGCTACCAAGACGAAAGGAGAAGAGGAAAAGAAGGGGAAAAGTCAAGTCAAGGAACATGTATAAAGGACCCATGGACAAAGCCAAAGCAGGGAAGGATTGCGGGGTGGGTGGGGCAGGGGAAAGTGGAGGCAGGAAAATGGAGACAACTGTACTTGAACAATAAATAAAATTTTTAAAAAAATACAGAATTTAGATAAGTTTAAAAACCTCATATAAAATAACAAAACTTTTTTTAAAAAAGACAAAAGGTGACATTTTAGGAGGTTCAGCCTTGTAGGACCTCAGAATATGAAGTGGAAAGGATTATGAGTGCAAAGTATCTGGAAAGGAGAATGAGTTTAACCCATTAAGTAATGAAAAGTCATCAAAGAGTGTGAAGTAAAAGAATAAGGTGGTTAAGATTTGTGTTGTAGATCAACGACTCTGGTAGCAGGGAGAACAGATGATGATGAGAACCTGAAATAAGGTGGTGGCATTAAGGACACAGAGGAGAAGATACGACAGATATCATTTAACAGATAAAATTAATGATTTCAATGTTTATTGAGCACCTAGTATGTGCCAGGCAGTCAGGTGCTGGCTTCTTTTGTACCAAGGAAATGCACCACATTATTTTTAACATTCTAAGCTAGATAATACGCAGCATATCAGAATCTTTTGTTTGCCCTATATTTACTAAAATCTACATGGACTGACTGACTTCTAAGATTTAGAGAATAAATCCCTGTTTTACCCTACCATCCAATGTGGCAGAATTTGATCACACCCTTTTTTTAGCCTTCATCTCTCTTATCTTTATTAGGGCCTTTCTAGTTTGTTTAGTTTCTACATGGTATCTCCTACCCCTCAGCAATCATTTAAGTTGCCATTTACTTGTTTATTAACAGTGCCTTTTTTCTCCCCATCAAAGCTAACTTTCTAATGCCCAGATTCCATTAGAAGAAAGACAACAAAATATTCTAGTCACAGTAGCAAAATAGGGACCAATTCTTTTATTCTCCTTCATTTTCTGCACCAAGCTATCTGAGTAAAGCCCAGTTTTAGGATATAGACAGTAGAGGTTGGGCCTTGAAGTCAAAATGCCTGGCCACAGAGTCTGGTTCAACTTACTATCCGTGTGACCTTCAGCGAATACCTTAACCTTTCTGTGCCTCAGTTTCATCATCTGTTAAATGATAATAGTATCTACTCAGAGGGTTATATGCATTAAAATAGGAAAAGTGCTTAACATGGTATCTCTGACATAGTAGATGCTCAATAAATATTAGCTATTATTACTCCTTGTACTTTGGATGTCATTACGTGCTCTATAGCTTTAGAATACAACTCATAACAGATTTTGCCACAGTATCTTACATTGCAGTCTTACCTTGGAACCAGCTAATTCCTTCATCATAAAGAGAGAATCATCAGCTCGTTCATCATCATCATCATCATAATTTGGGGAAGGAGCTCCCTCTGCTCCTTGCCTCAATAGGCTGCCACTTCCTCTAGGATCAAATGGATCTACCACAATGGGCTCAGTACCTTTAATTTCACATCGGCAAAAGGGACAGCCCTGGCCTTCTGATTCCTGCAGAGAAAACAGGAGATGGTAACAGGCACATCTGAAAGTACTTAATATAGTCATCCACTAGGAAATACATTTTCTAGAGATGAAAAAAAATAAAAAAAGAAAAATTTAAAACCTACCCCATAAACCAGGCCATATATAATCCCCTGTTCTTCAGAGTGATTACATAGCTGAGGAAATGCATGATTTGGACCATACCTGCCAGGATGTAAGACAGGACGTGCACATGAGGTGCCCACAGGGCTCAATCTTTACATCCTTATCATTTTCAGCACATATTTTACACAGTTGGAATGTGGAGCCCATCTCGCAGTATAATTCATACTGTTCCTTTAATTTAAAAAAATACAAGATTACTCAGCCTATTTCAGATATTTGTTGAATGAATGAATGACTGCAGCCATTAATGCTAAAAATGGAAACATTAAAGAACTATTTGTAGTGTCTATACAAATTCTGCTTTTAGAAAAGTTTCATAGCAGTGGTCAATGCTCTCCGATATAACAGAAATCACCTCATCCTGGTCTTACTTTAAGCAGCATGGTTTAAAGAAAAACCACATGCAACATAAATTCACTAATCTAGTCAACAGTTTAAAATTTAAGTGTTCCAATCACTTAGTACAATTCTACTGTCAGTTCTATTAAGTCCATACTAAAGCTTGACTCTAGTGGTTATATAGTTATAATGTAAAACAAAATTCACCTGGGTCACTTTGATGTGGTCTTGGGGAGTTGGTTCACATAAGCCTGTAAGGTCAGGATTCTGATTCCGTCCATCAGGAAACAAATAGCTGTAACAAGAGTAATCAGCCTTGGGATTTTATTGAAGCCACTGATCACTGCTTGCTAACATAGACAAATAACATCTAGGATTCCCTCACTGAAAAGAGCAACTTTGGGAAAGTGCAAAGATAACATTTTACTATTATTAAAAAAAAAACAAAACCCAAATAACACAGAACAGTTCCATGAAGATATTCTCCTAACACTGATATTCTTTCTACAGGGTACATTGCCACAGGCTCCATCTTTTTAATCGAGGGGTTTACAAACTTTTTGTCTAAAGGGACTGACAGTAAATATATTAGGCTTTGCAAGCCATAAAAGTCTTATGTGACATATTCTTTTCTTTTTTTAAACAACACTTTAAAAAGAAAAATTTATCTTTCTTTGGCATAGCTTTGGCAGAGCAAGCTATGCCAAAAAAGCTAGACTGGATGGTCACAAAGTGTAAATTCTTAATTTAAACAGAATTTTCTTTTTTTAAAAATTCTTTTTATCCTCACTCTAGGACATTTTCATTTGCTTTTTGTAGAGAGAGGGAGGAAGGGAGAAAGAGAAACATCAATGCGAGAGAAGAATCAACTGGTTGCTTTCATAAGCACCCAGACCCAGGATCCACACTGGAAACAGGGATTGTATGCATCCAGACCAGGGGTCACAAGTGCCTGCACCCAGACCGGGGATGAACCCACAACCTAGGCTTGTGGCCCAACCAGGAATCAAACCCACAACCTTTCGGTTATGAGACGATGCTCCACCCACTGAGCCACACCAGCCGGGGACTTTTTTCTTTTCAACGTATGGATTTGAGAGAAGAGAGGAAGGGAGAGAAGGACATGGATAAGGGGTGGCGGGGAGGAGGGGGGAGAGGAGGAGGGGGAGGGGGGGAGGGGAAGAGGGGGGAGGGGAGGAAAGAGAGAGGAAGGGAAGGAGAGAAAGATTTATTATTCCACTGATTTATGCATTAATTGGTTGAATCTTGTATGTGCCTTGATTGGGGATTGAACCTACAACCCTGCATATGGTGACAACACGCTAACCAGATGACTACCTAGCCAAGGCAAACTGCATTTGTTCTTTGATCAAACACCTGAAACACCCTTTTTTACAGATTTAACATTGAGAGACACAAATTTAAAAGAAATATAACAGGAAGCAAATTAAGCTACTCAGATCATCTACCAGGAAGGTTCTAAAACCGACCTGTTCTGGCATTTGGGGAAACTCTAATGCTACTGTAGAAGATAATGCATAATGGATAATGGATTTCCCTAATCACCTTAAAATGCAAGTTTTCTGATACCTGGTCAACTGTTAGTACTTTCAGTGCTTACCAACTGACAATCAATTTGAATTCCCAAAGGAATAGCAATTCTGGAATAAATAAGAACTTAGTTATAAATATTAGCATAAATTACAAGAGCCCAAAGCCTGAAGAAACGCTGCGGAACCAGTGTGAAGTCAGGATGAAGGCCACTGAGCCTGCTGTCATAAGGAACAAAAATCGAATCACTCTAATGTTGACTAGTTAAATAACTGGTAACATTTTCTGACAACTGGTATAATTTTACATCTGACACAGACTTGAATATAAGTTAACATTTGAAAAAGGAAAATGACAAAGTTTACTCAGTAATAAATGAACCAGTAGACAAAATTATTTCACCCAAGGAATCCCTTTTAAGTAAAAACAGAAATTCTACAGAACCTGAAGGTCAAAACAATATAAACAGTTAATATGTTCCCTGAATCTTAATCTGTAGAAGGAACCCGAAATAGAGTGATTAACGATGAAGTTTTGCAGCGCCTAAGTTCCTAGACTCTAGCAGATGGTAAACGGTATGTACTCACAAGCCTTCCCTGAAGCCATCAATCAGTGCTTGGAAGAGAGGTTTATTGTGAGGGATTGTCTGGAGAATGTTCCCATCAGCAGTGACATACCCAATAGCCCACTGACCCAGGCGAGTACAGCTCAGCCGGAAAATGTAACTGGGAATAGAGATAAAAAGATTCTTTGATAAGCTCATGTTAAGGTAGAAGGTACCACAGGGACAAAAATCAAAAGGACCATCATTAACAGATTCTTCAATGACTCCAGACGCATAAAAAAAGAAAAAGACACATAAGCCCAATTCTGAAGTGGCCTGAAAGTATTTATCAAATCATCAGATCTGAATGAGTTAATTCCTCTGATAAACAGTCAATTCCTCTGATAAACTGCAGAAACACAGCCACTGGGAAACTAATAAAAGATTGTTTCTCCTATGAGTTAACAAAGAGCATAAGAAAATAAAATTCAGGAGAGTAGGCTCCTTTAATTCATGGCACTGACCTGCCAGGTTTGTGAATGAATTTCTGGAGCCGAGCTTTTACTTCATCATATGTCAGGAAGGCCATGTAACCAGGGTGAGTTACAGCAAGACTATTCCAGTTCCTGAGCAAAGAGGACCAGGGCTAAGGAAACAAGAGATCAGTAAGACCATCTGGCTCAAGACATACAACCATTCGCAGAGTGACAAAGAACCACAATTCTCAATTATAAATTCTCCATTTACTGTCACAAACTTTCAATTGCACTGTCACTTTGAGGGAAGACAAACATGTTTGGGAGATAAGAATTTAAAAAAGCTAAGAAGAAACAAATATATCCTTACAGGGAAAACTTAACTTTACAAAATGAAGATCAAAATATTCTAAACCTAACAGTAGTGAGGTTAAATAACAATAAACAAAAGAACATGATAAGGCAGGGACTACATGTGCAACTAAGAAGATCCAAACAAAGGTTTATGCAAGTTGTCTCACACACATTATCTTTAAAAAAAAAGACAAAACTTTGAGTTCTTTTTGAAGCATCATTATCTCAATATTAACAGTCAAGAACTTCTTTTTTAAAAATAAGTTTCTGATTATACTATTACAGCTGTATAATAGCAATATTTTCCCCTTTGTGCCCTCCTGCCCTCCCCCATTCCCTCTGGCAATACCTCCATTTAGTTCATGTCCATGGGTCATGCATCCAAGTTCTTTGGCTACTCCATTTCCTCTACTGTCCTTAACATCCCCATCTACTCTGTACCTTCCAATTTGTACTTCTTAATCCCTGCATCTCCCCCCCCCCCCGCCCCCGTTCTCTCCCTTCCCCCTCCCACCTGATAACCCTCCAAATGATCTCCGTATCTGTGATTCTGTTTCTGTTCTGCTTGTTTGCTTAGTTTGTTTTTCAGATTCCACTGTTGACCGTTGTGATTTTGTTGCCATTCTAATGTTCATAGTTTTGGTTTTCATCTTTTTCTTAATAAGTCCCTTTAACATTTCATATAATAATGGCTTGGTGATGACGAACTCCTTTAGCTTTACCTTGTCTGGGAAGAAATTGATCTGCCTTTCAATTCTAAATGTTAGCTTTGCTGGAGAAAGTAATCTAGGCTGTAGGTCCTTGCTTTTCATCACTTTGAACACTTCTTGCCAGTCTCTTCTAGCCTGCAAAGTTCCTTTTGAGAAATCAGCTGACAGTCTTAGGGGAACTCCTTTGTAGGTGACTCTCTGTTTTTCTTTTGCTGCTTTTAAGATTCTCTCTTTAACCTTTGGCATTTTAATTATGATGTGTCTTGGTGTGGTCCTCTCTGCGTCCTTGTTTGGGACTCTCGGTGCTTCCTGGACTTGTATGTCTATTTCCTTCACCAAATAGGGATGTTTCCCTTTGTTATTTTTTTGGACAGATTTCCAATTTCTTGCTCTTTCTCTTCTCCTTCTGGCACCCCTATGATGCAAATGTTGGATTACTTGAGGCTGCTTACACTATGTTTTGTTTTGGGGGTTTTTTTTTGGATTATTTTTTCTTCTTGCTGTTCTGATTGAATGTTTTTTCCTTCCTTATGTTCCAAATCATTGATTTGAGTCTCAGCTCCATCCACTTCACTGATGGTTTCCTGTAAATTTTTCTTCATTACCCTTAGTGTAACCTTCGTTTCTGCCTGGGTCTTTTTTTATGCTGTTGAAGTACCCAGTGAGTTCCCTGAGCAACCTAATAGCCAGTCTTTTGAACTCTGCATCTGACAGATTGCTTATCTCCATTTTGTTGAGTTCCTTTCCTGGAGTTTTGTTCTGTTCTTTCATTTGGGCCATATTTCTTTGTCTCCTCATTTTGGCAGCCTCCCTGTGTTTGTTTCTATGTATTAGGTAGAGCTGCTCTGACTCCCTGTCTTGGTAGCGTGGCCTATCGTAGGAAAGCGCACCCGTAAGTTGGATGGGACAGAACCTTCGGTATTCGCCAGGGTAGGGCAACCTGTGTCAACCAGGTTGATGGAGTCTCAGATATGGTGTTGCCACTGTGTGGCTCTGTGTGGGGGAGGGCCCAGAAAAGGGACAATGGCTGCTGCCTGGCCTCTGGGGTGTCCAGGAGGAAGCTGTCCCCCAGCACTCGCCCTGATGCCAGACACTTCAGTTTCTCCCCGTATGCCACAGATGTCCTTCCAGCTGCTGCCCTGGTGCTAGAGCCCAGAGGGAGTGAGTCTGTGTAAGTCCCAAGTCCATTGTAGGCCCTTTAATAGGAGACGCCTGAGAATCCCACAGTTTCTTTCTCTGCCCCAATCCCCACTGATTTTTACAGCCAGAAGTTATGGGAACTTATCTTCCTGGCACCGGAACCTTGGGCTGGGTGGTTTGGTGCGGGTCTGGGATCCCTCGCTCCCGAGGTATCCCTTCCAATGTTTACCCACCATACGTGGGTATGGGACTGCCCATTCCATGTCTCTGTCTTTGTGTCTCTGCCCATCCTACCCATCTTGATGAATATGACTTCTGTAATTCCTTGGTTGTCAGACTTCCATTCAGCTTGATTTTCTGACAATTCTGGGTGATAGTTGTTTTACTGTTTAGTGTAATTTTTGCCACGGTTGTGCAAGAAGGCAAGCTGTGTTTACCTACACCTCCATCTTGATTGGAAGTCAAAAATTTCAGTAAAATAGAAGAAAAGTTGGAAACATACACAATTGTCCAACAATAGAGAACTGATTAAATATATCACATTATAGTCATGTACAGCATAATGATGTTTTGGTCAATGACTGACCACAGATACCATGGTGGTCCCATTAAGATTATAATGGAGCTAAAAAAAATCCTATCACCAACGAACAACATAGCCATCATAACATTGTAGTGCATTGCGTTATGTGTTTGTAGTGATGCTGGTGTAAACAAATCTACTGTGCTGCCAGTCACATAAAAGTATACACACCCAATTATAACACTACATAGTATTTGCTACTGATAATAAATGACTACATTACTGGTTTATATATTTACCATACGATACTTTTTATTGTTATTCTAGAGTGTACTCTTTTACTTATAAAAAAAAGTGCTGTAAAACAGTATGCCTTGTCATACCAGTAGCAGCCTCACACCTCTTGTGTTTACCACATATCTTGAAGGTATCATTTTCTTTTGTGCTTGATTTAGTCTCACACTGTTTTATAAATTTAATATAGCCTAACTGTATAGTGTTTTTAATCTACAGAAGTACACATTAACATCCTAGACCTTCATATTCATTCACCACTCACTCAATGACTCACCAGAGCAACTTCCAGTCCTGCAAGCTCCATTCATGGTAGTTGCCCATATAAGTGTACCAGTTTTTATCTTTTATACCTTATTTTTCGTGTACCTTTTCTATATTTAGATACACAAATACTTTACCACTGTGTTACAACTACCCACAGTATTCAGTACAGTAACATGCTATAAAGGTTTGTAATCTGGCAACAATAGACTATCATAGCCTAGATGTGTATAGGCCATACCACCTAGGTGTGTGTAAGTGCACTCTATGATGTTTGCACAAAAACAAAACTGGCTAACAATGCATTTCTCAAAAAGAAATCCCTGTTGTTACGTAGCACATGACTATATGCCCATTTTCTGGACATTCTACAACAATTAAAATGATGCAGGTCCCCGTACAGCCACGGCACAGCCATCTCTGCTATCAGTCCTGGGGCTCCCCTGTCTCCAGAACAAATGCCTCCAAAAAGGGATGCCAAGAGGACTGAGGAGCAGGTGGAAAAGGAAGATGATGAGGAACCAAATAAAACCTGGTTGGAGAGACTCTGGAGTCTGACGGAGTTGTTTCTAGAGAGGATCCAGTCTGTGGCCAGAGCTACTTTTGAGCTCTCCTTCTTTGTAGCTCAAAAAATGTACAAGGTTTCCAGGGCAGCCTTGTGAATTGGGACAACTTCCTTCATGATCCTGGTTCTTCCTGTTGTCTTTGACACTGAGAAGCTGCAGATGGAACAGCAGCAACTACAGGAGCAGCAGCTCCTTCTAGGGCCTAACACAGGGCTGTCAGGAAGAATGCCAGGGGCTCTACCTTCACTTCCTGGAAAGATCTAGATTGTTACTGCTATTACTTGACCTGTCTTGGCAGAAGTTTGAATATTCAATAGTGTTTGAACTCCTGATTTTTTTTTAAACTTGAGCACACTGACCTATCTAAATCTGGTTAGGAGAATTTTCCCCATGTTGTCTCATGGAGAGACTCCCTACTTGCAACTGTGCCCTCCAAGCTATCCTGACTTACTACTTCTGTCTTCTGATACCAGAGTGTGGCAATGCAGATCGTTACTCAGGCTCTGGCCATCCCACATCTTTTGCTAAATCGACTGGAAGATCTCCTCAGTAGCTCACTGTGGGGGCCATTGGGAAGGACATACCCCTGACCATTAACAACTGTTTTGTTTTGATGTGCACACTATATGAAATACAAAATGTCGTACAGCTGTAGTGTAAAAGCAGCCACTGCAAATTTCTCTGTATGCTGGAAAAGAGGGAGGGCTGGCAGCGGCTTAAATCACAGAATGGTACTGTGGATGGCAGAGTACGAGCTTGCTTCTGCACATTTTGGCTGTTAGACCTGAATGTGTCTAAGATAATAAAAAAGACTCAGTGCTCACTTTTGTATATGAATATTAAAAATTGTTTCAACCAAAAAAAAATTGCAGAAGAATATAATAACAAAGAATGATTATAAATGTGAGGGGAAGAAAGCAGATTGCATAATTATTATTTTTACCCAAAAACACTGTGTATGCTTTTATATTTCTATACCTATATAGAAATATAAGCACAAAGTAGTTTTAATCTTTTTTTGCTTATAGTTTCTAGAATTCAAATACTTTTATAATAGGCTAAATCCAAAATGTTAAGTTTTAAACCTTCCTCTTCAGCAGCAATACCTACTTTAACCAACATTTTAGTATCCTACCTGAAAGAGTCGTGTAAAGATGTCAAATTCAAAAACTGAAATATAATCATTGCAGGTCAGATCAATTGTGGATTTCAGAGCCATGGCCTCCAGCCCAGAACTGATGGGATGTACTTCATGAAGGGCCTGTCGGAAGCTCTTCCAAGGGACTATTGTCCTGGGATGAAGTGGGTGGGTGAGAAGGCACAGAGTGAGAAACAGATAATTCTGGGCATTGCTATAATCAAGGAAATGATAGCCACATTAAGCTCCCGATACCAATTTCAATGCACTTAAAGAAGCTGATCTATATTTTGGATTGAGAACAGAAAGGAAATAAATTATAAACTTCTTAACTTCCTAGTGAGTATATTAATAATAGAAGCCTTTTTCCACTGTTCTTTGGCAGAATGTCACAAATTAATCTTCTTTCTCATCTTTCTTCAGACATTTGTTCTAATAGAGAAGTATAGAAAGAAAGGTGAGAGTACTCTTTTTATATAATAAATGTGATCTATGGGCCAAACCTTCACTAACTGAAAGCCTATGTTTAAGCTAATTTTTTAAAACCATGTACAACATTGTGAGTTCTTTGAGGAAATCACACCATCAAGGACTAGACAGGAGGAAATAGGCTTAAGGTACATGAAAAAGAGAGTTCTGATACAGGTGAGGGAGAAATTATTGAACATAAGACTGATTAAACCCCAGATAAGGCTAGCAAAAGATATTATGGCATTTCTCTTTCTTAAGATCTTTAAAACAAATAAAGCCTTTGAAAAGCTTATGCATTTGCTTGCCTGAAAATCAAGTAGTGTTTTGAACTCTTTTCTAATGTTGTTATTAAGTTAAAGGAACAAATTTAAACTTATTGACATCCTCTTCAATTAGGTTTTTTAAAAATTCCTCATTATTGTGTATTTTATATGTAAACCTAATTTAAAAAAAATAAAGGTGACATTGAAAGAGACACATTAGGATTTGTATATTCAACTAAGAAATTGTATTGTTTTCTACCTTTTTCATTTCTCTGATTCAAAATTTCAAATACAGATGCTCTGGCTGGCGTAGCTCAGTGGATTGAGTGCCAGCCTGTGAGCTGAAGGGTCACCAGTTCGATTCCTAGTCAGGGCACATGCCTGGGTCGCAGGCCAAAACCCCAGTTGAGGGCATGCAAGAGGCAACCGATGGATGTGTCCCTAGCACATCAATGTTTCTCTCCCTCTCTTTCTCTCTCTCTTCCCCTCAATCTAAAAGTAAATAAATAAAATCTTTAAAAATAAAAAAATTTCAGATATAGCTCTGCAGGTGGCTCAGTTAGTTGGAGTTTTTCCTGTGCACCAAAAGGTTGCAGATTCGATCCCTTATCAGGATATATACCTAGATTGTGGGTTCACTCCCCAGTCAGGGCATGGATGGGACACAACTGATCGATATTTCTCTCTCCCCCCACCCTCAACTTCCCACCCCCCTCCCTTTCTAATATCAGTGAATATATCCTCAGGTGAGGAATTCTTAAAAATTTTCAGATATGTAACAACATTTATATTAATATACTTAAAAACATAAGCTTGACTCATGAATCTATGTAATTTAAAACTATTTCAAAAGACAACATAACAAGATGGAAAGACAAGCCATAGACTAGCAGAATATATTTGTAATGTAACAAATAATTAGTACCTTAGAAAATGAAAAAGACAGCTCAACAGCAAAATGGGTAAAAATGGGTAAGTCAGGAAGAGCAACAGGCAAGTCAGAATAAGAATCCCGACTAGTCATAAATGTGAAAAGATGCTCCATCTCTCACGTAATTAGGCATACAAACCAAATATGGTATCAATTCCTATTGCCAGTGTTGGTCAAATTGCAAAGCTTCTGGAACCCGTGTTCTACTTACAGGAATATGAACTGATACAACCACTTTCGAAAGCAATTTGGCAAAGCAGGAGATGTGAAACCCCCTAACTCAGCGATTCCACTCCTACATATGTGAATATGGAGAAACTCTTGTAAATGAAGATAAAGTTTTGTTCACTGCAACACTGTTTGCAATAGCAAGTAATCTGAAACATGATTGTCAATGAAAAGTATAATGGAGAGGGAGAGGAAGAGTTTTCAAAGAGCATGGGTTTCAACTGAATTGACAAAGGCTTATTTCTTTAAAAAAAAAAAAAAAGATTTTATTTATTTATTTCTAGAGAGAGGGGAAAGGAGGGAGTATAAGAGGGAGAGAAACATCAATGTGTGGTTGTCTCTTGCATGCCCCTTACTGGGGACCTTGCCTGCAACCCAGGCACATGCTCTCACTGGGAATAGAACGAGCAACACTTTGGTTCGCAGGCTGGCACTCAATCCAATGAGCCACACCAGCCATTTTCTTTTTTTAAAGAAAGAAAGGGAAGGCTTATTTCTTTTTTTTTAAAAAAAAAGGCAAGAAAAAGAGTCTAGGTTTACCAAAGCTGTATATATTTACACAAAGAGTCATTATTTTACTCTATGTTTTCCTGTTCTAAAATTTCATTAGTAAAACACTAAACTCACAATACAAGCTTTAGTTCTTTATAATTCATTATTTTGAGAACTTACTTTTCCCCAAAAGCTTTCCTCCAAAATTCTGCAGCATCTGCTTTAGTAATTCGAAATGTGTCTCCTTGAAAGAGTCCACTTGGAAAGATTCCTTTCAGTTCTGCCAGCATGTGGCTGAAGATCAGGGACAGTTTGGTAAGGTTTCGCCTACAAATGATCATAAGTACAATAATTAAATACATAAAGTTATTTTTGTCTTAAATGTACTCAATTCACCAGGTATATAATATATGAACATTAAAATACATTTATAAAAACTCTCTTCAGCCCTGGCTGGGTGTTCAAGTTGGTTGAAGCATCAAGCTGTACACCAAAACGTTGTGGGTTCAATCCCCAGTCAGGGTGCATTTGGGAGGCCACCAATCAATGTTTCTCTTCTCTCTCTTACCCCTGCTCTAAAATCAATAAAAACATATCTTGTCTTCAGGTGAAGACTTAAAAAAAAAAACTTCGAATATATTTTAGGCCAATTATTATCAAAGATACATAAATCTAGGGAAGATGAGAAGGAATGTGCTGTTGACAGTATTAATACAGTTGACCCTTGAACAATATGGATTTAAACTGTGCATGTTCACATATACACAGAATTTTTTCAATAAATACATGTAGGACAGTAAATGTATTTTCTCTTTCTCATGATTTTCCTAACATTTTCTTTTCTCTAGCTTTATTATAAGAATACAGAATACAATACACATATAAAATCTGTGTTAAGTAGTTTTTTTTTTAAATGTTTATTGATTTTAGAAAGAGAGAGGAAGGGTGAGGAGAGAGAAATATTGATTTGTTGTTCCACTTATTTATGCATTCATTCGTTAATTCTTTTATATGCCCTGATCGGGGATCAAACCCGCAACCTTGACACATAGGGACACAGCTCTAAACAACTGAGCTACCTGGCCAGGGCCTGTGTTAATCAACTGCTTATGTTATCAGTAAGGCTTCTAGTCAATAGTAGGCTATTAGCAGTTCAGTCTTAGGAGGAAGTCATACATGGATTTTTGACTGTGTGAGTGAGGGGTAGGGAGGGGGGTCCCAGGCACCTCAACCCCTGCATTTTTCAAGGGTCAGCTGCACTCTGATATTATCTTTGTTTAAAGAAGGGCTTTAGAAATTGTTTTTGGCCTAATATCATATGAAAGATGTAAATATAATGGCAGAAAGTCTGCTGAATCCACCAGGTCCACTCCTATTCCCTCCATTCAAATAGATGAGGCTGTATGGTAAATTAGAAAAAAGAAATTTGACAGTAATATATTTTAAGGCTTTGAATCTTAAATTAATCAGGCCCAATAACCCTGAGCATGAACTAACAAATTTACTATTTTAGGGTGACATATAAGAGTATTCAACAAATAAGTAAGTATAAGAATGTGTACACTGCTATAACCACTCAACTCAAAGAGAAAATGTTAGAAAAGCAAAATATATCATTTCCTGCTTTGCATAAGCTATATTGGATAACAAAAATAACATACAACTGCCCTGGCTGGTGTGGCTCAGTGGATTGAGTGCCAGCCTGCAAACCAAAGGGTCACTGGTTATATTCCCAGCCAGGGCACATGCCTGGGTTGCAGGCCAGGTCCCCAGTAGGGAGCAGGGGAGAGGCAACCACACATTGATGTTTCTCTCCCTCTCTTTCTTCCTCCCTTCCCCTGTCTCTAAAAATAAATAAATAAAATCTTTAAAAAATATATAACTCATACAAATTAAAATTATCAATAAAAAGGATTTAAATATCCAGACCTAATGAATACTTTCACTAAATCAGGTTTTACAAAAAACTCCTCTTACTTTACAAAAATAAAATGTTAACATCCAAACTATGTAAAATTTAACATCCAAACTATGTAAAAATTTCTACATCAGTGTATGTGCTACTACTCTATTTTAACAATTAGTTAACTCCATTCTAATAACCGATGTGATTATAAAGACAGTATCAATTAAACACACCAGATAATAGCTCTACTTTTAGGTATGTCTTTTAGGCAGATTACCTTTATCTTTAATGGTACTGTCACAAAAAACAAGGTATCAATGCTTTAGATATTGTTATACACCAAAACATCTACTGATTACACTTGCTTATTTTCCCTTTCCTCAATAATTAATATTTGTGTACTCAAAAGTCTACTCTTGTCATACAAGTGGACCATAAAATTTCAAGTAAATTCACGATCCAATTGGACTGACTTACAAAATTATTTTTAGTATAGATTTTTCTTTTCTTATGTTATACTGGAGAGTCACCATCATTCCCACCTTTGACTTTCCTGGATAAAATGCTGTACCAAAGTAACCAATTCTCTCTGCCCTGACTTTTTCTGCAAAATCCTGCTGAAATCTTTCAATTAAGAATGCCAACAAATCAGCTTCAGTTTTTTGATACTTGTCTTCCTGTACTTGTTGCAAGTTATTTTCTTTCTAGTTTCCTATTTGTTTTCTGAAAGCACCTACAAAAATAATAAATATTAATATTCCTTGAAGATAGTCTTAAAATAATTTATATGCTAAATAGCTCAAATGCAAGCACTTATCTAATGCCTAAACTCCATTTCTGTTTTCCTACTTGCACTTTGAGAGCCTTCGATTACTGCTGATTAGGATTTTTGCTATTTCAAAAGAAAAAGAAAAAAGATCAGAATTATCACAGAGAATTCTGAATCAGATAACCTGGTAGCAAATCTTCAAAGCACAAATTATTCCCAAAGACTTTACTTACTATTTCAGCAGGACACCAGACTGCAAGCACAGTGCACTGAGCCTCAATATTAATACAACATTCTGCCAAACGTTCTTAAAAGATAGGCAGATGAGAGTCCACGAATCTCTCAAAATACGCTAAACTGTCAGCACCTACTATGTGTAAAAAAACTGTGCTAAAAAGTACAGCAGAATAATGTATAATATGACAGAAAAAATACATATCACGACTTCCAACATTAAAACAGAGCTCTTTCTGGAAGAAACAGGTTTGAATCCTACTTCTTCCTAAAAATATCTTGCCCTAGTTTCTCCAATATTGTCCTCCATTGGTTCTCCTACTTGCTTTTGCTCTTCCATTGGCTTTTCTTTCTATTCTTTTAGTAGAGCTATTTCTTAAGAATTTGCTATTTTTCTTTTCCCGTTACCCTCTGACCCTTTCTTTGCAATCTCAAGGCTTTAAAAATTACTTAGCAGCCCTGGCAGGTGTGGCTCAGTGGACTGAGTGCCAGCCTGCGAACCAAAGTGTTGGTTCAATTCCCAGTGAGGGAACATGCCTGGGTTGCAGGCCAGGTGCCCAGTAGAGGGCGCATGAGAGGCAACCACACATTGCTGTTTTTCTCACTCTCTTCCCTTCTCTCCAAAATTAATTAAAGAAAATCTTAAAAAAAAAAAAAAAAAAAAAACTACTTTGCAAATGATTCCCAAAGTTTAGGCCTTGGCAGCATTCCATGTGCCTACCACATTTCTCCATTCAAATGTGTTCTCTCATTTCTCAAAGAAACATGTTCAAAATTAATTTTCCTTCTCAAATCTGTTCTTTCGTCACATTCTCCATTTCTGTATTTAGTAACAACACCATCTTACTTTCCACAGGTTCAAAACCTTGGACCCATCTTGACTTCTTCCTATTTCCTTATTTCCCATATCTTATTTGTCAATTTGCTGACCATTTGTTGCCAGTCCTACCTCAATTACATTTTTATTCTAACATGCACCCCTTGCTACCTTTACCTATCAACTCCATAATTTAAACTTCAGTCTCTTGCTATGGATGTCCAACCATACCACATATAATTACCCTTTGAGGAGGGGAAAAAACAATTTCCACCATGCCAATGGGACAAAACCCAGATCTCAGCTTTGCCTTTAAGACTTTCCACTGATCTGGATCTAACCAATTTTTCTAACTGACTTCTTAGTTATTCACTAGTATATTGCAGACAAACTGAATACCTTACCTTTTCTTATATGTGCTACTACTATATGTATTCACTTTCTTACCTCTGAGCCTCTGCTTATCTGTAATCCCTAGTCAGAAATAAGACCCAGCTTAAATGTCATCTCTAAAGAGGCCAGCTAGAAGTAATAAATCTCTAAAATATCCCCAGCATTTTCACTGAGGTTCTCTTAGTCATCTGAATCCATCCTGTACTATAGTTATCTGTGTACACAGGGCTGAGTCCATTTCGGATGTGTGTTTGTTTATATCCCTTAGGCATCTGGCACAATTTCTAACCTTCATTATACAAGAAAACATCTGAATGCCTACTAGGTGCTAGGGACTAGGGATGGATACAACAATGAACAAAACAAGGGTTCCTGGTATTTAAATCCCCATGGAAGAGTATCAGGTGGTGGGGGAAAAGTGTTTTGAAGAAAAACAAGGCAGGGTGTGAGATGAGTCCTGGAGGGTTGCTGTTTTAGAGGGTAGTCTTAGGAACTTATCTATCTGAGTCTTCATTTTTTTAAGCCAAGTCAAGTAAAAGACTTTGGAATGCCTGGGCCTTATCAACATCTTTGACTCTTCAAATAATCCTCCACTGGGAATCTACTAGGTATCCAGCACTCTGCTGGACCAGAGATAAAATATACATACACAATGGACAGAAAGGTTTCTTAATTTGTGAAGTAAGCCACAAAAAAGGGAAAGTTATTGACCACAGGATATAATGGCACCAGGTACCTAAGAGCAGTTCAAAGTGCTGACTGAAATAGTTACTAAAAATCAATTGAAGTCACTTTCTTAGTCCAAAATGCATCTCCTCCAAAAGCCAGCTTACATTTCTTAAAACCAACGGAGATGTGCATCGTACACATCACATTTCTTAAAAAGAAATAAAGAATCTATAAAAGCCCATTGGTCAGAGCATTGCGTAACTGCTGAGTTGAAATTCTGTTTAATAACATTTTAAGGCCTTAGGCTAATTTATGATTCAGTATCTACAGTGGATAGTGCAGAGTTTAATCAGCAGTATCTGTCTAAAATGTAAACTTAGAACAATAAGGCATAATGGATATTTGGGCTTATTACAAAGTAATCAAAACTTTTCAAAATTCTCTCAGCAGTGACTCCATTTCACACAATGTATGTGTTCTAACAATTCTCCAAAGATCCACAAACACACACAACTGTTCAATGTTTTGAATATGCCCTAAAGAGAAAGCATGTCTTTCTTAATTTCCAGTAGTAGGGAGTAGTACAAGTTTTTCTTTAACTCAGTATTTGAAGGAGGTTGTTTTTCCGACCTTAAACTCTAACCATCTACCTACATCTAGGCAACTGCAAATTCAACTCTATAGCTTCTACCTTCCTCTTCTCCTCTCACAACTTCCCCATAACCAAATGCTGATTCTATATGTAGTGTCGATTTTTTTTTTTTAAGTTCAAGAATGGGGTCAGTTCTTTTCCCTTCGCTTCTAAAAGGTCCTACTCTGAAAATCAATGTATCTCAGGCCTAAAGTAGTGGCATTTATTTTTCTGAGTATAATTTCAGCTAATAAAGGACTAAGATCTTTGTCACCAATACATAAATATATTACAAATTAAATAAGCAATTATATAGCTCCTATTTTAGCTTCAAAAGTAGAAAAATAAATACCACTTGATAGGAATAATAATCACCATTTCTATATATCAAGCAAGAAAGTGTTGGAAAGAATCTTTTATAAGAATCACAGATAAACTGAAAGCTCAAATGATGCCAATCCATGCACATACTACTACACTAACAAATGAAAAACAAGCTATCTTGTAACTCTTGGCTACAAAGTACTTTGCAGAGAAAGAGGAAATGAAAAAAAGAACACAGTGTGGGGAGATAAGTTAACCCTTAATATTAAAATGTATTTATTCATTTTTAAGACAAGTACTGAGAGTAGTATCACTCTGTTGTTTTAATGACAATCCTTTAGAAGTACAGTCACAGTTTCAAGAAGAAAAAGACTGTTGTGAAATGAATATTAAGAGACTAAGGTCTTCTAGGAAAAAAAACAAAATAAAATGACCAAAGTATTCATAAAGATATTCTCGCTTGGGGTTATTTTTTTCTTGAAACTTCATTTTGATAGAGATAAATTATATAATTGACAAGCATGAATTTTTAATTCCTTCTACAAAAGGAGTACCTGAAAATATACAAGTACGGTAATAGTCAAGAGGACTAGAGATCTAAAATATATTTCCTGATCTCCTGTTAACTTACTGTGTCCTCGGGAAGTTATTTACCCTCTCTGGGCCTCTCTTGCCACAGAATACAAGGAAGATGGAATCAGTTACTCTTAAAGATCTCTTCCTATGTATAAATATGTATAAATTTATGTTCTACCACTGATTTGAAACTGGAAAAGAAACCTTAACTGCTAGTTTAATTTCATAAGAGGGTTGAAGAAGAAGACACGAGAGAAAGATAGCTAGTGTCTATCCTTATATGACTGAGGACTAGAAATTTCACCAAGAAATAGTAATTTTTAAAAGTATATTTTATTCCAGCCTGCAAAGAATTGGAATCCTATGGAATTTAAATAAATTGTTAATTGTATGAACTATATATACAGCCTGAAAAGTAATCTAATCTGATAAACTAAAATATTGTTATCTACTCTGACACTAGGGATTGGCAAAATCCCAGAATATGTTAATTATTTTACTCAAAGAATTTTAAAATTTCTGAAGAAATAACACAAAAACATCAAAAACCTTAGCCATTTCAAAATACTGCCTCATGAAAATGGTTCAAAGAATCAGAAAACAAGGTTATTTGATTTTTAAAAAAAGGAGCAGAACTTTCCTTTTAGAAACAATAATTTAGTTAACTATAGAATCTAAGTGGTAGGTATATGATTATTGTAAAATTCTTTCAACTTTTCTGTATGACTGAAAAATTTCGTAACAAAACATTGGGGGAAAAACCCAAAAATTAGAGGATGAAATCTATTTTAATATTTGTGGACCTAATGATCCTATACTGACCAAGGAGAAAATTTCCAAATGATTAGCATTTTTAACATAATGATTAACAAACTGTACATTATAGATACCATTTTGGAGTTGTAAAATATTCCCAAAATGAGGTCATAATATAACCAGCCATGTTGTGGACTGAAAAACTCATATATATGATGGTAAATTAATTATACTGCTGAAAGGTAAGTGATCAGTACTGTTAAGTATTTCAATTGCTGGTACCATTTCAGTGAAAACTGTGCTGCTTTTCCTATTCATTAAACTAAAAACCTTATAGACAAACATTGTCATCCAAAGAATGCTGAATGAGAACATACTGAGATGACATTTAAAACTCAATAGCAGCATCCTCTGCTCACAGTAATGAGCTTTAAAAATAGACACAACGGAACTTCCTTCAACAAAGCTTCACAGGAAGTCAATAAAGTACTATTTAACTCTTTAAAGCTTAAACTGCTTTAAGACAAAAACCATCACCTTTACAATATAAGTTTTAAGCTAATATATCTAAAAATATCAATAACCTTTTTTATTAAACATATATTAAGTATATTTGATACTATATTCAAATATAGTTCCTGCTTTTGACACTCCCAAGCTACATGGTAACAGATTACCATCACATAACAGTAATCACCCAGAGCATTCTGAGCTGTTTCACAGAATTCTAAAACTAAATCTAATTCACCAAGGACATGGAAAGGCATCAACCCATATGAGAATCTCCAATATTCTCCTCATCCTTCTTGTACCAAAGTAGTCTTAAGAAACTCAATCTCCTTATTTCCCCTGCACAAAAATTTTCAGTGACTTCCCAATAACCACCAAAAAAATTCAAATTGTTCAGTTTGTAAGTCAAAGCATTCACACTATGGTCCTAACTTACCTTTCTAAATATATACTGCTCAATATTTCCCATCCTATCCTTTCCCATTATATCTTGTCCAGACTGGCCAGGCACTGATGATATAACAGAAATATATGCCTCTCTTTATTTCTAAGAGTTAACACTAATAGATTACTACGTATCAGATACTTTGCTGAACTACATGTATATTTCATTTAACTCTCTTACTAATGTTGTGAAGGAAGAATCACTAATCCTATTTTACAAATGAAAAACAAAAGACTTAAGTGACATTAAGTAACTTGCCCAAGGTCTTCCCAGCCAGTGAGTGGCAGATAGGTCTGTCTGAAATAAAGTGCCCAGTCTCATTGGTATGACACACACAGTTATTGCCTTTTCAATGACTATGGTTACTGAAATCTTGCCCATTCAAAGTTCATTTAAATGGTATCTTTGGTGTGTGTATGGAGAGGGTGAACAGGTTTGCCGGTCTTCATTGAATGTTACTCTCCAACTAACACCCTCCCTCCAAATCGTATCTTGTTTATATTTGCACAGGCTCCAACAGGTTCTACTTTGTGTTAGTTGTCTTATTCCCTAGTCAGAGTGACAGGTCTTTAAGGGCAGGGTCAGGGAAGGTGTCTTACCTACCTTATCCCCCCTGCAGTAGAGAGCACACTGCCTTGCACTTAATAAAATTTGTAGAACTGAATTGGAAAATATAAACTTTTTATCTTGGAGTTTCAGGTTTACAGGAAAATTGCAAAGATAGTACAGAGCATTGCCATATATCCCTCATTCAGTTTCAGTTTACCTTAGTATTAGCATGTTACATTACTGTGGTACATCTGTCAAAACTAAGATACCAACATCAGTGTAGTCCTATTAACTAAACCCAGACTTTATTCAGATTTCATTGTTGTTGTTTTTTTTTCCCATTAATGTCCTTATCTGTTCCAGGAGCCAATCCAGAACACCAATTACATTTACTCATTATATCTCTTTAGTCTCCTCTGGTCTGTGATAGTTTCTTAGTCTTTTCTTGTTTTCTATGACCTGAATCATTTTGAGGAGTACTGCTCAGGTATTTTTGTGGACCATCATTCAATTTGTGTTTAGCTGATAGGGTTTGGTTTTTGTTTTTTTTTCATATTTTGACTGGTGTTCTGAGTTTATAGAAAGAATACCACAGAAGAGAAGTGCCCTTCTCATTCTATCATATCAGGGATACATAAAGTCCATACAACATCACTGGTGATATTAACCTTGACTACTCCTGTAAGGCAGTGTTCGCCAAGTTTCTCCACTGTGTACTTACTACCAGAAAATATTTACTTTTTCACATATATATTCCTTCTTTCCTAAGTCATTTGAGAGACCACTTATACTAGAGTCAATGTTTTAAAATGGTTAATATGATACATTCTTAATTAAAGCACAAACTATTGAGGCATAATATTTGTAACTTAATACCTTCGGTTTTTAATGTGATCAGGAAAAAAAATACCTTTAAAATCATTGCGAACATTAAGCAAATGTCCGCTACCTTACATTAACTTTTGGTACTAGCATCATTATTTCCTATGGAGTTCCAGAATATAATCAGACTTGATCAAGATGAAGGAGCAGATGAAAATTGTGTTCCTTTCCTCCCAAAACCACATCAAAATTACAAATGCAAAACATCCATTATTGAGAACTGCCTCAAGTCCAGCTGAACAGTAGTCCTCTAAGAATATAAAGAAGAGAATCAAGATGGCAGAGGAGTAAGTGGAAGTCACACTGACCTCCTCCCAGGACCAACCTGGAACTACAACTAAATTGTGGAGAAATCACCTGGAACAAACAACTGAACAATAGCAAGAGAGGAGCCCTGTAATCTTGGAGACAGAAGAACTGGCTTTAGCATAACCTAACAGGTAAGGAGTGCGGTAGAGACCTGAGAGGGTGGGCAGGGCGCCCACGGGAGGCAGCACCAAAAGGATATTGAATCAACCAGTTCGATCCCCCTGAGGAGAGCGGGGTCTAAACCAAAAGTGGGGATCTCTAGCCCACAGCACCAGAGCCTAAAAAATACACAGAGAACAGCCAGCTGCGAAAAGCAGCAGGGTTGCTCTCTGCCAGAGAAAGGTGGCTGGAGACGGAAAGAGCCTTCTATAGAGCCAACGTAAAATTTTTATTTGCAGCCACTTACCCTAGTCTCCAGCAAAGGTGGGGGCAGAGTGGGCTAGAGACACCTGAGGAGAGACTGGGAAAGGAGGCTTTAGGGAGACAACTAATAGAGTAGCCAGCAGGATCTCGGTGCTGACTCTTCCCCCATGCGGCAGCAGCCATTTTGCTCAGGAAGAGACAACTCCCCCTGAGCGGCACCAGTGTCAAAGGACCCCACAGCCCGGGCCCCAGGTGGGATTCCACCCCGCCCTGTGCTGTCTAAGCTGCCTGCTGAGTGCAGAGTGGCAGCCACAGATAGTAGATCCCTGGCTAAAGGGGACGCAGAGAGGTCAGATGACACTTGAGGAGACTGGGGATGGAGGCTTTGGGTAGAGAATTGAGAGAGTAGCTGAGGGGATCCCAGTGCAGACTCCTCCCCCATATGGCAGCAGCGTGAGGAGACCCAATAGCCCCATCCCAGCCCCACCTTGAGCTGTCTAAGGCACGCTGCTGAGTGCAGAGTGAATGGATTAACAGCTGAAGGAGACAGCCACAGACAGCAGATTCCTGGAATTCTCGAACAGACTGCCTAAGGTCAGACAGGGTCAACATCTGACATCATCAGAGGCATATCCAGAAAGTAAAAACAGCACTCTTCTACCATACAAGTTCACACCACAAAGTCAGGAAATCAAGACAGATAAACCTAAGAAGCAGAAGCAAAAGAGAAGAGTCTCACAAATAATGGGAAGACAAAGAAATATGCCCCACTCGAAGGGAAAGGAGGAATCCCTACAAAGAGAACTAAATGAAACACAGGCAAGTAAACTATCAGATATTGAGTTCCAAACAACGGTTCTAGGGAAGCTCAATGAGCTCAGTGAGCTCAGAGAGAACTACAAAAAACTACAGGGAAACCAAGAGGAACTTACTGCAAAAAGGACATAGAAACTATCAAGAAGACACAAGAGGAAATGAAGAATACAATTCTGAATTGAAGAACACAGTACAAGGAATCAAAAGCAGGCTACATGAAGCTGAGGATCGAATCAGCGAGCTGGAGGACAAGGTAGAAAAAAGCTCCCAGAAAGAGCAAGAAAATGAAAAAAGACTCACAAAGAATGAAGAGGCATTTAGAGAAATGCAGGACAACCTGAAAAGTAATAATATCTGTATAATAGGAATACCAGAAGACAAGAGGAGGAGGAAGGGATAGAGAACCTGTTTGAAAAAGTCATGATGGAAAATTTCCCTAATTGGAGGAGAGAAAAAGTCACACAAGCCCAGGAATCACATAGGGTCCCATTCAAGAGGAACCCAATGAGGTCCACTCCAAGACACATCATTATTAAAATGTCAAATATCAAAGACAAACAGAGAATCCTAAAGCAAGCAAGAGAGAAACAGGTAGTAACATGTAAGGGAGCCCCAACACAGCTAGCATCTGACTTCTCAACAGAAACACTGCTAGCTAGAAGGGAATGGCAAGAAATATTCCAAGTCATGAAAAACACAGGCCTGCAACCAAGACTGCTCTACACAGCAAGGCTCTCAATGAAAATGGAAGGCGAAGTAAGGAGCTTCTCAGATAAAAGAAGGCTGAAAGACTACACCTCCACCAAACAAGCACTGCAAAATATGCTAAAGGAACTGCTTTAAGATGAAGAAGAAGAATCTATGAATACCCAGTTCCTTTCAGAGTTGCCAGTACTTGATATTACCAATATTTTTAACACTCATTAATCTGATTGTGACAATGATGTTATTTTAATTGTTCCTTTACTATTTGTTGAAACTAAACCTGTTTTAGTATATTTCTTAGCTATTTCTATTTTTTTTTAAAAAGCTTTAAATGACTTTTTGGTATTCTTTACCCATTTATTAATTAAAGGTTTGTAGACTCCCCCCCCCAAAAAAACACCTAAATAAACAAGACACAAAAAAACCTATTAACCATGTTTTAGATGTGTTGCAAATACTTTCCTATTCTATTACCTTCCTTTAACTATTTTTATATGTATATTACTATATAGTTAAATGTTTAATATAGTCATATTGTCAATATTTACTTTATAGCTTCTGGGGTTGAATATTTTATTTCAGATCATGAAAAATATTAGTTCCATTTTCTTCTAAAACTCCTTAGATTCTACATATTGATTTTTAACTCACCTGAATATTTCTTGTATAATGTGTGAAATAGGGTCCTATATTTGTTTTATTTCAAGTAATAGTGGTCCATGCACCTTATTTGTGGAATAAGCCTTATTTTCCCCATTGATTTGAAATATCAACTTAATCATACATGTATTAATCAGATATATATATTTGTCTCTAGAATGTTCATTATATTTCATTGATCTACTTGATTACTTCTGTGCTAGTGTCATGTTGTTTTAATTGCTGAGACTTAATAATGGATTTAAATTTTTTTTAAATATTTTATAATTAACTGACATTTAAAAAATAAATAAAATCAATCTGCATTTAAGAAAGAGAGATGTAACTGCTATGTTTTGTGACAACATGGATGGAACCGGAGAATATTAAGCTAAGTGAAATAAGCCAGCTGATGAAAGACAAATACCATATGATCTAACCTATAAGTGGGTTTTATTCAACAAAATAAACTAACGAACAAAATAAACCACAGACACAGAAACATGGAGCAGACTAAAATGACCAGAGAGGAGGAGGAAAGAGGACAATGGTGGAAAGAAGAGGAAGGGACTAGACAAAGAATATGTACGAATGACCTATGGACATGGACAACAGAATGGGAATTGACTGTGGGAGCGGGGGATGGGAGTGGGATGCGTGGAGGGGGGGTAAGGGGGAAAAATTAAGATAATTGTAACAGAATTAATGTGATTTATAAATAAAAAAAATTTTTTTAAAGAATATAAAGAAGAAACCACATGGAGACTGGTAGGAGGGGTGGAGATGCAGAACAGGCTGGTCTCACACTCACGTGTGGTGGTTAAAAATCAGGAGGGACATCTCAACTGCAAAGATCACCCCCAAGGAGGAAGGAGTCCCACCCTACACGCAGTGTGTCAGTGCTAGGAAGAAAAGTCCCCATAACTTCTGGCTGTGAAAACCAGCTGGCATTGCAGCTGAGATAGACAGAGGGCTCGTAGAGTCCCAAGTATTCCTTTTGAACATCAGGCACATGGACTTACTCAGACTTACTGTCCTCTGAGCTCCTGCACTGGGGTAGCAGCTCAAAAGGTGCCAGAAGACAGACATAAGGGGAGAAACTGAATTGTCTGGTATCATAGTGAGAGCTGAGGGGCACCTTTCTCTCAGACAGAAGTGCTGGCAGAGGCCATTGTTCCTTTGATGAACCCTCCACCTGCAGGCAAAGGCCAGTGCCATATCTGAGGCTCCATTAACCTGGTTCACACTGTTCCACCTGCCCCAACCAAGCTGTTTCTGATCTTTTCCATACAAATGCCCTGTTTTGGATCATACAGAAGACTTTACTAAAATCTCCCAAAGGTTCACAAACTCCAAACAAGCAACACTACCTGGCCTTGGTTGCCCCACACCTCTTGCTGAGCAGCCCCAAGCTAGGCATTAGCAGCAGCTAGCCTCAGTTCACAGCTTAGCCTATTCCAAGCACCTCTAAGCACAGCACAACAGGCAGATCACTTTGTAGTTCCTATCAAGTGGTCCTGGGCAGGGCACACAGGCAGGGGCTTAGCCTGGCCTTTAAGACCCAAAAGGCCCCTGAATCAACACACCCTGTGGCCAGCTTCAGACCACACCAGAGGACCACCCAACCACCTCCACAAATGACACCGCCCAAGGGCAGACTCCACAGGCACCAGAGCCCCACTAAAGTGAATCTTGATCCATAGGGTCAACCTCTACACAATAGCTCCTTCACTACAGTCACAACCAATCAGCATGAGTGTCAATATCTCACACTAAATGTGCCAATAACAACTGAGGCTCAATGATAACACAAGGGCATACACAACCCACACAAGGGAAACACCTGGAGCACCTGCCCAGGTGACCAGTGAGACCACACTAGTGAGCCCCGCAGGACTCCACTTGCCCCACCTACTACGTAAGGCCACTCTACCAAGACTAGGAGAGAAGTAGCTCTACAAAGAAGCAAACACGGGGATGAAACCAAAATGAGGAGGCAAAGACACATGTCCCAAATGAAAGAACAGAATAAAACTTCAAAAAAAGAGCTCAACAAAATGGAGACCAGTAATCTACCAGATGCAAAGTTCAAAACACTAGTTATAATGATGCTCATTGATCTCAGTGAGAACTTCAGCAAAGAGAGAACATAAAAATGGAGAGAGAAAACAGTTTTTTTAAAAAAGACAAATGAACAATGCATAACTCAAATGAAGATACATTAGAGGGAGTCAACATAGAATGAAACAGAATCAAAGCAGCAACTTAAAAGATAAGGTAGATGCCCCAGCTGGTATAGCTCAGTGCATTGAGTGCTGGCCTGCGAACCAAAGGGTGGCTGGTTCGATTCCCAGTTGCAGCACATGCCTGGGTTGTGGGCCAGGTTCCCAGTGCGGGGCACACAAGAGGCAACCACATGCTGATGTTTCTCTCCCTTTTTCTTCCTCCTTCCCTCTCTCTAAAAATAAATAAATAAAATCTTTAAAAATAAAGATAAGGTAGAAAACACCTAATCAGAACAGCAAAGGGAAAAACAGAATCCAAAGAAATGAGGATAATTTAAGGGGTCTCTGGGACAACATCAAGCATACCAAAATTCCCATCATAAGGGTACGAGAATGAGAGAGAGAGCAAAAAACTGAAAACCTATTTAAAAAAAAATAACAATGGAAAACTTCCCTAACCTTACAAAGGAAACAGACATATAAACCCAGGCAGCGCAGAGAGTCCCATACACGATGAACCAAAAGAGGTCCACACCAAAGAAACATCATAATTAAAATGCCAAAGGTTAAAGACAAAGAGAGAATCAGAAAAGCAACAAGAAAAAAGCATTTAGCTATCCACAGGGGAACTCCCATAAGACTGTCAGATGATTTCTAAAAAGAAACTTTGAAGGCCAGAGGAACTGCAAAATATTCAAAATGATGAAAAGCAAGGACCCACAACCAAGACTACTCTACTCAGCAAAGTTATCATTTAAAATTGAAGGAGAGACTCTAAAGATGGCAACAAAGTAGTTGGAAAGTTAAACTAACCTCCTCCCAAGACCAAATCAGAATTACAACTAAATTATAGAAAAATCATGCTGAATACCCAACTGAATGCTAGCTGGAGAGAAGCCTTATAACAAAGACTTATGGAAGAAACAACAGCACCACAATGAGACTGGTGGGGGGGGGGGGCGGGGGAGGAGTGGGCGGGCTGGCTAGGCTCCCACAAGGGGCAGCTGAAGTGCCAAAGAGATGTTTTAGTGGCCAGGGGGGTTCCCCCTGAGAAGTGTGGGTCTAAACTCCAAGCTGGGTTCCCCAGCTTAGAGCACCAGAACTAGGAAAAGAACCCAAAGGACATCTGGCTGAAAAAAGCAGCAGGGTTTCTATCTGGCTAGGAGTGATGGGAGAGGTGCAGAGAGCCTATTAAAGGACCAACACACAAAATTTCATTTGCAGCAACTTACCCTGTACTCAAGCAGAGGAAGGGCAGAGCAGACTAGAGACATATGAAGAAACACTGGAGTTGGTGGCTTTGGGAAACAAGCTGAAGGGCCAGCCACCAGGATCTCTGTGCTGAGTCATTCCCCATACTGCAGAAGACATCTTTCTCCGCAGAGCACTCCCATCGAAGTGGCACCAGTCTCAGGGGAAATAATAGCCGCACCCTGAGGAACTTAAGCCTTGCTACTGAGAACACAACTGGAGACTGTTTCAGTAATTAAGCTTAACAGTGAAGACAGATATCTGGGAGCTCTGAGACTTTACCTGACCCTCCCCCAGGCCTGGTGCTGGTAAAAGCCAGCCGTGGTATGCAGATGTTTCCTACTGCACAAAACCAGGCCCAGCAGAGGGAGCCACAAGCTGTGCATCACTGATAGCTACAAAGAGGTTTCCCAGAGCCAGTCACAGACAGTATCTGACATAGCAGTGCACCAGAGTCTGCGGATCTACCTAATTCATAGAAACAAACGCAGAGAGGCAGCCAAAATGGGAAGACAAAGAAACAGGCTCCAGTTGAAAGAACAAGAGCTCTGCAGAAGAAGAGCTAAATGAAATGGAGGCAAACAACTTATCAGATATAGAGTTTAGAGTAATGATTGTAAGGATACTCAACAACATGAAAAAAAGACACAGAAATTATTTAAAAGGACCAGTCAGAAATAAAGAATGTAATATCTGAAATTTTTTAAAAATACACTGGAAGGAATAAACAGTAGGTTAGATGAAGCAGAAAATCAAATCTGCAATTTGGAAGACAAGGTAGAAAAAACACCCAAGCAGAGAAGCAAAAAAATAAAAATAAAAAAGAATTTTAAAAACGAGGAAAGTTTAAGACACTTTTGTGACAACATGAAGTGTAACAACATCTGCATCATGGGAATACCAGAAGAGAGCGAGCAAGGGATCGAAAACCTATTTGAAGAAATAACAACCAAAAACTTCCCCAACCTGGTGAAGGAAAAAAACACACAAGTCCAAGGCATGCAGAGTCCCAAACAAGATGAACCCAGAGACCTACACCAAGATTCATCATAATTAAAATGGCTTAAAGACAAGGAGAGAATCTTAAAAGAAGCAAGAGAAAAGCAGTTAGTTACTTACAAGGAAGCTCCCATTAGACTGTCAGCTGACTACTCAACAGAATCATTTCAGGCCAGAAGGGATTAGCATGTAATATTCAAGGTGATGAAAAGCAAGGATCTACGAATAAGGCTATTTTACCCATCAAGGCTATCATTTAAAATTGAAGGAGAAATAAAGAACTTCCCAGACAAGAAAAAGCTAAAGCTAAATACCAAACCAGTATTGCAACAAATGGTAAAGGGTTTGCTTTAAGAAGAAAGAAAAACAGATGAAAAGAAAAAAATCTGGGGTAGCAATACTTATACCAAACAAAATAGACTTTAAAATGAAGACTGTATCAAGAGACAAAAAAGAACCTAGCAACTCCACTTCTGGATAATTATTTCAAGAAACCCAAACCACAAATTCAAGAAGACATATGCATCATACGTTCACTGCAGCATTATTTACAATAACCAAGATAAGAAATCAAACCTAAGTGTCCATCAATAGATGAACAAATAAAGAAGCAGTGCATATATACAATGGAACATGACTCACTCATAAAAAGAATGAAACCTTGCCACCTCCTAGAGGCATTGTGTTGAGTGAAATAAGTCAGAGAAAGACAAATACTGTATGGTCTCATTTTTATGTGGCATCTAAAAACCAAAATAAATGAACAAACAAAACAGAAACAAACTCATAGATACAGAGAACATTTTAATGATTTCCAGATGGGAGGGGCCTTCAGGGATGGGTGAAAAAGGGGAACAGATTAAGAAGTACAAATTAGTGGTTACAAAACAGTCATGGTGATACAAAGTATAGCATAGGGAATATCATGAATAATATTGCAATAATTATGTACGATGTCAGATGGGCACTAGATTTTATCAGGATGATCACTACGTAAGCTAATATCGAATCAGTACTTTATACACCTAAAACTAACATAATATTGTATGTCAACTATAATCAAAAATTTGTTAAAATTATTTTTTAAAAGAATATAATCAGACTTCTCTACATTTCCAAATAAGCTTTGAACTTATTCAACCCAAGTACTGAAAGACAACAATGTATGTTATATACACTAGCCTTTGTCCACAACTAAAAACATATTAACCCTGAAAACTGATTACTATTTCTGTACACCAGTTCCTTAAGAATATACAAACATCATTAACATATGCGCAAGTCCCCAAAACTGTAATTTTCCTCCACACAAGGAACAAAAACCACTGACTACCTTTCAGAAGACTCATCCCATGAACTTAAAAGATAAATTTAAAATCTAAAGATAAACAGACAAAACATATTATACTGAGCAGGAACAAGCCTTAATGGAATCTAATTAAATATGCAGAAAGTCTATCTACTTATCATTAATTATTTAACTCCTGAGTGTATGAAACATCAGGCATCTATTCCCATTTAAATACATAGTTTTAATCAGGAGAATCAAGACTGCACAGAAGTGAGTGGAAGCCACATTGACCTCCTCCCAGGACCAATCTGGAATTATGACTAAATTGTGGAACAAACGACTGAACAATGGTGAGAGAGGAGCCTTAAAACCTCAGACAGACAGAAGAATCAGCTTTAGCGCAACCTAACTAGCAAGGAGTGTGGTAGAGACTCAAGAAGGCAGGCGGGGCACCCACAGGCAGGAGCACCAGAAGGATATTGAAACGGCCAGTTGGATCCCCCTGAAAAGAGTGGGGTCTAAACCATAAGCAAGGATCTCCAGGCTACAGCACCAGAGCCGGAAAAGTACACAGATAATGCCCAGCTGTGAAAAGTGGCACAGTTGCTCTCTGCCAGAGACAGACAGCTGGAGACGCAAAGAGCCTTTTAAAGGGCCAATGCATAAATTGTATTAGCAGCAATTTACCCTGGTCTCCGGCAAAGGTGGGGGTAGAGTGGGACAGAGGTGCCTGAGGAGAGACTGGGGAAGAAGGCTTCGGGGAGAGAACAGAGACAGTAGCTGGCAGGATTCCAGTGCTGACTCATCCCCCACCAGGAGGGACTTGGCCTTGGCCTCATAGTGTTTTAAAGCCTGACTGCAGAGTACAGAGTGGCAGCCACAGACAGTAGATCCCTGGCTAAAGGGGGCTCAGAGTTGTCTAGAGACGCTTGAGGAGAGATTAGGGAAGGAGGCTTTGGGGAGAGAACAGAGAGAGGAGCTGGCAGGATCCCAGTGCTGACTCCTCCCCAGTACGGCAGCAGCCATCTGGCTCAGGAAGACCACTCCCCTGAGTGGCTGCAGCATGAGGGGACCCAAAAATTCTGCCCCCAGGAGGGACTCCACCCTGTCCTGTGGTGTCTAAGCTGGCCTGCTGAGTGCAGAGTGAGTAGATTAACAGCTCAAGGAGATAGCCACAAATAGATTCCTGAAAGTTTCAAACACTGCCTACAGTCAGACAGGGTCAACATCTGACATCATCAGAGACATATCCAGAAAGAAAAAACAGCACTCTCCTATGATAGAAGTTCACACTACAAAGTCAGGAAATCAAGACAGATCAATATAAGAAGCAGAAGCAAAAGAGAAGAATCTAACAAATAATGGGAAGGCGAAGAAACACCTCCCCGCCAGTCGAAGGGAAAGGAGGAGTACCCACAAAGAGAACTAAATGAAATAGAGGCAAGTAAACTACCAGATATTGAGTTCAAAACAATGATTATAAAGAAGATCAGTGAGCTCAGAGAAAATTACCAAAAACTACAGGGAAACTACAAGGACCTTACTGCAAACTGTATCAGCATGAAAAAGGACACAGAAACCATCAATAAGAGACAAGAAGAAATGAAGAATACAATTTCTGAATTGAAGAATACAGTAGAAGGAATCAAAAGGAGCCTAGATGAAGCAGAGGATCGAGCCAGCGAGCTGGAGGACAAAGTAGAAAAAAGCTCCTAGAAAGAGCCAGAGAATGAAAAAAGACTCAAAAAGAATGAAGAGGCATTTAGGGAAATGCAGGATGACCTGAAATGTAATAATATCCATATAATAGGGATACCAGAAGGAGAAGAGGAGGAGGAAGAGATAGAGAACCTGTTTGAAAAAGTCATGATGGAAAACTTCCCTAATTGGAGGAGAAAGTCACACAAGTCCAGGAAGCGCAGAGGGTCCCATTCAAGAGGAACCTGATGAGGCCCACTCCAAGACACATCGTCATTAAAATGGCAAATATCAAAGACAAACAGAGAATCTGAAAGATGGCAAGGGAGAAACAGGTAGTAACATATAAGGGAGCCCCAATACGGCTAGCATCTGACTTCTCAACAGAAACACTACAAGCCACAAGGGAATGGCAAGAAATATTCCAAGTCATGAAAAACACAAGCCTGCAACCAAGACTGCTCTACCCGTCAAGGCTCTTAACTAAAATGGAAGGCAAGATAAGGAGTTTCCCAGACAAAAGAAGGCTAAAAGAATACACCTCACCAAACCAGCATTACAAGATTGCTAAAGGGACTGTTTTAAGAAGATGAAGAAACGGAGTCTATGAACACCCAGTTCCTTTCACAGCCACCAGTACTTGATATTACCAATATTTTTAATACTTATTAATCTGATTGGGATAATGTGTTATTTTAATTGTAACTTTATTATCTGTTGAAACTAAACCTGTTTTTGTAGGAAAAAATACATAGTTTCTCTGAACAAATAAAGAGTAAGCTACTAAACTTCGTTATTCTCAAAACTTGGAAAAGGACAGGGAATTTTTTTATCTATCTGAGTTAAGACTGTTTGGAGGTATCAAAACGAGACAAATTTTCATCACTGTCTTTTTTTTCTTTAGTGTATCTTCCATTAAAAATAACCCTCTTCAGGTTCAAGATTCTGTGTCTCTATATAGTCTAGTATTAGTAATTTAGTTATTTAGTTAGGAGTATTTTAGTAATTAGTATTTAGTTACTGGTATTTTATGAAGTTTAATATAAAACTTTTACTAGATACTATAAATAAAGACAATGTCAGATAACATAGGAAAGAAAGTCTTCCTGAACCTGACTATCTAGTTATCAAAGCAGACTCACACACTTAGGCAGACTTTAGTAGATTAAAGTAAAAAGCAAATGTCACAACAGCATGAGTGTAAGAAATAGTAATTAAAACTGGTATAATTTAGGAGGCATCTTAGACTTTTTAAAAAATGGATTTCAATAGGCAATATGGGTGGGAAAGAAATTTTAGGACAAAGGAAAGGTTCAGCAGAAGAGTTCAGAGACTGGAAATAGACTGCTGTGGCTATGAATAAAGAATTACTAGTAGCATATGACATTAAAATCATCAGCAGGACTCAAAATGTAGAGATACAGTAACTGTGTGAGAGAGATTACAAATGCAGTGGAAAGTCAGAGATTTTAGAACTGGGAATGACATCCGATCTGTATTAAGGCCATAAATGACAAAAGCATGCAAGATGAATTAGCAGGGAAATCACAAAAGGAGTAACATCAGTTAGGATAGTACTGAAGTAGAAAGGTAATGAGAGCCTGAAGATGGGCAGTAAAATAAGCCAGATTGGAGAGATAATGCAAAAGTAAAATGAAGAAGGTGAAATGACTACGTAGGAGACAGCAGATGATGAACCTGGAACTGAGCATGAGCAAGTGGGAGTAGGGTCTTAAACTAATACTTTTAAAAGGCTTACTACATGTCAGGCACTTTGCATATTTTAACATTTAATTCTCACACATAATCCTATATCCATTCATAATAGTTTCCACTATTACCTCCATCTTATAGATGAAAAACCTAGGCTGAAACAAGTTAAGCCAAGAAATAAATCCCAGTAGTTCATGCCTGTCATGAGAGTACATATTACTATCTCAGGAAACACAGAAGAGAAGGTTGGTTTGCTAGGAGGATACATTTTGTGTTTGGACATGTTGAATGTGAGATGCCCAAAAGATATTACTAAGGCAATGTCTAGCAGGCTGATGGGGAAAGAGGAAGCAAAGTAGGGAAACAGAGACACTGTTGGGAATAGAACTGTCTACCAATACCCTCACATAGGCCAATCAAAATCAAATGGAGCTTTTAACCAAATTAACTTGTTGTCTACCTTCAATTTATACAGTATTATATGTCAAGTATATCTCAATAAAAATTTAACAAATTTTTAAAAACTGAAATGGGAGTTTTGGAAAGACTTGGGAGTTTCCCCCTTCAGGAGGAGTGTGGGAGTAGGCAGGATGGAGTTGGAAGGGAAAAATACAAAAAAACAAAACAACCCAGCCGTGGCAGACTCCTATTATAAAAAGCAGAACAAATCTGCCCTAGCTGGTGTGGCTCAGTGGATTGAGCGTCGGCCTACGAACCATCGCAGGCTCGATTCCCAGTCAGGGAACATGCCTGGGTTGCTGGCCAGGTACCCAGGAGGGGGTGCACAACAGGCAACCACACATTGATGTTTCTTTCCCCCTCTTCTTCTGCTCCCCTCTCTCTAAAAGTAAATAAAATATTTTTTTTAAAAAAAAGCAGAACAAATCCATATAAAAAGATATATGGAAACATTGGGCAGTCAGTGTCCCAAGTGAACTATATTTATAAGGAAATCACGCTAGTATTTTCAGTTGTTCTCATAAGGCAGAAATTAATGCCATCTCTTTGATGTGCCCCCTTGTTTCTTAATACCTTTTATACAAACTTGATGAAAACGAATTTAGTATCTTAGTACTTTTTCACAGATTTTCAAATTGTAAGCATTCTAACACCCATTCAGTAGTACCTATCATACTTCCCAAAAGGAAAACATATGGAACTTATAAACAATATTTTCTGAGTTCACTAAATTTAATAAAACAAGAGAGATAAAATTTCAATACTGTCAAAGGGGCAGAGGTATATTCATGAATGGGGAAAAACAGAGCATAAGAACAGGTGATAAATGGAGAAAAAAATGACAAACATATCTTGACTGGAATATAAGAAATTTAAAAGCTACATAAGAGTGCCAACCTAAACCTACAATGATGAATCAGCAAAAAACTTCAGAATATGAATAGAATTAGACAAAACTAAAAATATAAAAGGTTGCCCTAGCTGGTGTGGCTCAGTGGATTGAGCTCTGGCCTGCAAACCAATGGGTCACCAGTTTGATTCCCAGTGTAGGGCACATGCCTGGGTTGCAGGCCAGGTCCCCAGCAGGGGGTGCGCAAGATGCAACCACACATTGATGTTTCCCTCTCTTCATCTCTCCCTTCCCCTCTCTAAAAATAAATAAATAAAATCTTTGAGAGAGAGAGAGAGAGAAAAGATAACTTAGTAACAGAATATAATGAACTCTATTCCTATAATTTTTACTAACATTAATTCCAAAACTACCGAGTGCCTATTACATGGCACTATTCTTAAAACTTACAAGTGTAGGGAACATGGACATTCCAAACCCTAAATAAACCAAAAACCATTAAATGGAGTAGGTATCAAAATCCACTCCCTACCTTTAGATAGACTCAATCATACATGTGTATACAAGCATGCACATTATACCATGATAGTACTGCAGAAGAATTTTCGCTTATGTTCCCTATAAAAGCTAATTCTTATTTCTAAAAACTTCATAAATACAGAAAGAGAAGAACTAACTTGTTCTGATTACTACTATAATCAAAAACCACAAGAAAAAAATATATGCTAATTTCACTTACCAATACAGATATTAAAAACCTAAATGAATATTGAACAGAGTCCAGCACAAACCATAGTTTACAAAAGCAATGCAAGGATACCTTAACTTTACAAATTAACATACTTCACTGCAATTAGGAAGTACATATTGCACAGAGCCAATGACTTTTTTAATCACCAGTTACCACCTTAATCCAAACCACCATCATCTCATCTGGATTATTACATTTCACTCCTAGTCTTGTTCTCTCTGGTTACATGGCAATGATCTAACCAGGACAAAGGCTCCTCCTCCCTCCCTCTGGCAGGAGGAGTTTTTCCTAAACATCTTCTCAAGGGGCCCCAGTCTCCAGGTACCAGGCATCTTGTTCTCAGCAACTCCTATCAACAGGTGGCATTCAAACTCACTTTTTACCTCACTTACCACACTCACTCCTGTAAAAAGAGTACAGGTGTGGGTTGGCGAGGTGGAATACCTTTCCTGAAGCCCAGTTTCATGGAACTGCCGGCAGTGCCCCAACCCAAGCACTCCTCTCCACATGACACCAAGAGAATGGGGAATGGGTGGAGGGAAGGGGGGCAGGGTGGTCTGTGTACCTGGCCGTCCTGCCACCCCTGAATTCCAGCCTGCTGTTAACCTAGAGTCATGTTCTCAAAAATTGTTGCTGTACGAACACTTGCACAGAGAAAATATCAATAGCCTTTGAGTTATGACATTTTTAAAATTATGTTAAAATACGTAACAAAATTTACTATTTTAACCATTTTAAGTGTATAATTCAGTGGATACATTTAACACTTTTCTCCTTCCCTTCATTTTTCAATGGGTATATATCTATATATTTTTAAAAACTCAACTACTTAGGACCTGTTTTCTAAAAACCAAGATTATTCTAAAGTACTTTCTAAATATTAACATTTTTATTATACTACAAGAGTCCTATGAAAACACTTTTAAATGAGATATTTGAGGGAAAGAATAGTAGTAACTTGTCTAAGGTCATATAGATAGTAAATGGCAGAGAAGCCCAATCTGGGGAATCCAGCTCACACACACAGTCTGTACATTCACCATCTAATTTTAAATGCCTTAACCTCACTGCTCAGCACTACATGTTTACTAACATATAAGTGTGCCAACTGAGTGAAAATGACTGAGAAATCCTGTAAAACTGTGCCTTAATAATTCAGGATCTGCAAGTAAGTTAATCTATAGAACCCTGAGTTAGTGTTGTAAAATGTTAAATAGATAATATTTAGTTACATATAGGCCAAAGAGCCCTGTACAAAGGTTCATGTCAAGAGAACTTAGCTTGCTATTAACATAAAAAATGATGGATAATTTTCTTTCCTAAGTGGCTTTTTAATCATGCTCTTTGCAGTTGAATAGGAGAACAGAAGAAAAAGGATCACAGCAGTCCAAGTGTCCATCAGCAGATAAGTGGATAAAACAACTATGGAACATTTACACAACGGAATATTACTCAGCCGTAAAAAGGGGGGAATTTTACCTTTTGCAACAGCAAGGATGGACCTGGAGAACATTATGCTAAGTGAAATAAGTCAGTCAGAGAAATACAAATACCATATGATTTCACTCTAATGTGGAATCTAATGAACAAACTGGACTAACAAGGAAAACAGAGACTCATGGATAGAGAGCAGGATAATAGCTATCAGAGGGCTCATGGACAGTAGGGTGATTGCAGAGGTGGGGTATATAAGGGGGTTAAATGGTAATGGAAAAAATACAATAAAAAATTCACAAAAACAAAAGGGATCACAATTATCTGGTTCAACTTGAGAGAAAATAAAATATTCAGTTTTTTCAAATGTAAATAAGCTGAGAAAAATACCATAAGAATAAGAATGAAACAAGTTAAAAAATATTAACTCTTAATATGACAATACTTAAGCTTGGATTTCAACCATCTAGATCTATTTTATTACACACTAAGCTGGATGAGTATTTTGCATGTAAAAGGAGTAGGGAGAGGTTTAAACAAGGAGAGGGAAAAATCCTAATGAAAATTTTCTATTACATTTCTTTAACAAATTGAATATGCTGGATTTAAGCTTTCTGAAGAAAACATGTATTTCAAGTTAAATGCACAGTAAGTAAAAGTAAAAAAAATAAGTTGCTAGGATTAAAGTTCATAATGCTTCTAGTATTTTCATACTACCAGGTATTTCTGATAAGCATTTGCTGCTTTGTATACTACAACCTAGCAAAAAGATATTCTTGTAGCCAGCTTTTGGGCTTGTTCCTTAAGATGTTCTAATTTCAGTGCAGCTGTAGACTTCACAAATATTAAGGTTTTAGAGCAAGTCTTGGTTGGCACTATTAAACCAAAGTGATTAGAAAAAGTTTTTGTACATTCTTTCTACACACCTGACAATCACTGCCTATTTCTCTATAAAGCTCTGGATTTATAAAAGTTATCACTGATTCTTTGAGGAGAGACAAGGAAAGGTGTCTTCACAGTCCCTCCCTCTAGCTACATAATCAAACCCATGTCTTATTAGTAACATTTTGAAGTTCTCTTATGTGAATACATAATCCTGCAGTAAAAATCTGAATCTTTTTTTTTAGTTCAAAACACATGCCTCTTAAAACATGTTTTAACTTCTCTAAGTTTATATAAGTTTACTATTTCATATGTTACTTGAAGTGTGGCCAACAAAGGGATCATTTCTGTAATATGGAATGAAATATACATTCATTTACATACAAAGAAAACCAAAGTAATTGATAACAAATATTTAGGAGACTAGCTTAAAAAAGAAAAAAAAAAGCTCTGGTACTTTCTAACACTTACTAGCTACATGTTTCCACATCTACAAGTGAAAAATACTGTCACTATATAAAAATCAAAAGCCAAGTTAATTTTGTTCAACAATATGTAACTCCTGACAAATAGAAAGTGCTCAAATAATATGTGTGGCAAGACAGGGAGCAAGGAAGACTAGACTAAGTTTTGAAACTTTCTGGCATATAGCAAGCACATAATAAATATTAACTACATCTAAATTTGGAAAGAAACCCCAAATTAAGTTTTAGATTGAGACTGCTGCTTTCAGCCAAGAAGGAACTGCAGGGACTGAATTTATCCTACCACCTGAAAGAACTGAAAAATTGGAGAAAATATAGTAAAAATGGCTGAGGACATTACCAAGCAAAAAACCGTGATCTCTGAGAGAGGGGAAACAAATGAGGTGGACACTATGACCAGCTGAACTTACTGCCTGGAGAGCTTCCAGGCCTCAGGATCAGGAGGGAGAACTCAAGCAGTCTGAGTCAAGGAGAAACAATTGTGGATCTGGGGAAGCCATGGCAATTGGAATTCTCAGTGCAGAATACAAGAGAGGGGAGAGCTTTTCAGAGAGACCAAGTTCTGGAGATCTGCAGAGGGGACCTTTCTAAGTCTTCAGGTGAGCACAAATCAGCACAGGACAATACCTGAGGCTGGGTAAAGAACCACCTGAAAGGAGCAGAGTTCTTTTCATTCCCTAGTTCTCACAGGGAGAGGAGTAGAGGGGAAAAAATCTTGTTATTTAGAGAGCATTGCAGGGTAAGGAGGGCAGATAATTAGCCCTAAATTAAAGCTCTTTTGGTTTAGCCTCACAAAGTTTCAGAGAGTCACACTACTCCAAGTAACTCAGGTCTGTCCCACCAAAAAAAGCTCAAGAATATTTATAAGAATACAGAGGTATCCAGCATCTAACAAGGTAAAATTAACAACATCTGACATCCAAGCATGCAGTGAAGCAAGAAACCATGGCTCTTAGGATAAAAATAAATCAACAGAATTAAATCTGAGAACACAAATGACAGAATTAACAAACAAGGATATCAAAATACATATTATAATTATATTCCATATGTACAAAAAGGCAGAGAAATACTTGCATGTGTTAAGTACATGGAGAAGAAAATTTAAAAATCCAAATCTGCCTTGGCCAGTATGGTTCAGTGGACGGCGTGTTGTCCAGTATCTGAAAAGTTGTGGTTTGATTTCCAGTCAGAGCACATATCTGGGTTGCAGGTTCAGTCCCCAATCTGGGCATGAATAATTCCCAGAGTACATAAAATCCCAGATCTTATGAATGCATGCAACATATGCATTCTCTCTCACACTGACGTCCCCTCCCTTCCTCTTTCTCTAAAATCAATTTTTAAAAATATATTTGGGTGAGGATTAAAAAAAAGAATGGTGTTCCATGTCATGTATGAAAATCCCATCGCTAATATCACACTCAATGGTGAAAAACTGGAAGCTTTCCTCTAATACCAGGAACACAAGAACATCTGCTCTCACCACTGCTATTCAACACAGGTTCTATTCAACGTATGATGTTCTAGCCAGAGCAATTAGGCAGGATAAAGAAATAAATGCATCCACAAAGGAAAGGGAAAGTAAAACTATTTCTATTTGTACATGACATGATCTTGTTTGTAGAAAATCCTCAGGAATCAACTAAAAAACTACTAGAACCAAAAAATGAGTTCTGTAAAGCCTCAGGATACAAGACCAATATATAAAAATCAACTGTATTCTACACACCAGCAACAAACTATCCAAAAATGAAATTAAGAATACAATTCCATTTATAATATCATCAGAAAGAATAAAGTAGTTAGGAATAAATGTAACCAAGGAGGCAAAACACTTGTACACTGAAAATTATAAAATGCTGCTGAAAAGAAGTTAAAGACCTAAAAAAATTGGAAATACATCCATGTTCACAGATTGAAAGACAGTATTGTTAAGGTGGCAATTACTCTCCAAATTGACCTAAAGGTCCAACAAAATTCCTATTAAAACTTTAGCTGCCCTTTTTTGCAGAAATTGACAAGCTGATTCTAAGTCACAAAAAATCTCAAGGAACCTCTCATAGCCACAACAATCCTGAAAAAGAATAAAGCTGGAGGACTCAACATTTCTTGATTTCAAAGCTTTACTACAAAGTCACAGTAATCAAGATGGTATGGTACTGGCCTAAGGACAGACATATAGATCAATAACTGGTTATCTACATGCAGAAGATATCAAGACCATCACTGTATAACACATACCGTATTAAAAAAACAAAAACAAAAACAAAGAACCACCTCAAAATGATCATGGCATTCCTCATCTTGGATTAGGCAATGTTTCTTAGCTATGACATCAAAAGCACCAGTAACCAAAGAAAAAATATTGGACTTAATCAAAATTCAAAAATTTGTATTTCAAATGATACTATCAAGAAGGTGAAAAATAAGACCCACAGAATGGTAGTAAAGTTTTTAAAAATCCTTTATCTTCTAAGAGTCTAGTACCCAGAATATGTAAAGTACATTTACAGCTCAACAATAAAAAGACAAATAACCTAATTCAAAAATGGACAAAGGGTTTGAATAGACATTTCCCCAAAGAAGATATTTAATGGCCAATAAACACATGAAAAGATGATCACATTAGGAAAATGAAAATCAAAACCACAATGAGATACCCATTTCATACCCAGCAGGGTGGCTATAGTAAAGAAAAAATAAACAACAGTGTTGGTGAGAAACTGGAACCCTCATACATTGCTTGCAACTGCTGCGGAAAACCATCTGTGCTTCCTAAAAAAGGCAAACATAACATTATCATGATTCAGCAATTCCACTCCTAGGTATGTACCTAAGAGAACTGAAAATATACAGCCATGCAAAGCCTGTACACAAATATTCATAGAAGCATTATTCATAATAGTCAGAAGTGGAAACAACCCAAATGTCCATATTCAAAATGTGGTCTATATCCATACAATGAAATATTATTCAGCCACAAAAAGGAATCAAGTACTAACCATGCTATTTATGTAACATGGATGAATTCTGAAAACATGCTAAATGAAAGAAGGCAGACCAAAAAAGCTACTGTTATATGATTCTCCTTACATGAAATTTTTAGAACAGGCAAATCAATAGAAACAGAAAGTATGTATTAGTGACTGCCAAGGGTGACAGGAGTCAGGAATGGTGACTGACTGCTAATGAGTACAGGGTTTCTCTTTGGAGTGATGAAAATATTCTGGAATTAGTGCTGATGGTTGCACTACTTTGTCAACACACTAAAAGCCAGTGCACTGTATATTTCAAAGAGGTAAATTTTATGGTATGTGAACTATATCTCAATTTCAAACACTCAATAGGAAAAATAGCTCTAAGAGCAACCAAACTACAGATCACAAAGATCATACAGTAAAGCCATATATTTTCCTTCATTTAAAAAAAATTTTTAATTCCCACTTGAAATTTATTCTCACTTTACATATACTTTGTATGAATCTGGCTGTATGTATTCAAAGTCCATTGTGGATTAAAAGCTTCACCTTAGGGGAAATAAAACTGATATGGAAAAGCATATTGACAGCAAGATTTTAAGAAAGGCAAAAGAATTTACAAACATGGTATAAAGCCATTTAGTAAGGGCAAGTTGCTCTTCAATATTTCCTGGCACTATCACTGACACACAGCCAGATACAATAATCTATGTTTATAGCAATGAAAATGATCATGCTTAAGATAATAAGAGCTAACCGATTTGTCACTTTCTTTCTTCCTTTTTTTTAAATTTTATTTTATTTTTTCAAATACATTTGTCTCTGCCTACCCCCCACCACTTTCCCTTGCCCCCTCCCACCTTCCCTCACTCAGCTCTTCCCCTTTGGTTTTGTCCATGAGTCTTTGCTGTATGTTCCTTGACTTTCCCCTTCCCTTCCCTTTCCCTGCCCCCCTGTCCCTCCTTCCCTCTTGTCTCTGTTGATTTCTTTTCCTTTCAGTGTTGCTGGTCTTATTTTCCTTCCATCTTTGTATTGTTGGTTAGGTTCCACTTATAGGTGAGATCATATGGTATTTGTCTTTCGCCCCCTGGCTTATTTCGCTTAGCATAATGCTCTCCAGTTCCATCCATGCTGTCGCGAAGTTTAGTAGTTCTTTTTTCCTCTATGCTGTGTAGTATTCCATTGTGTATATGTACCATCACTTTTTGATCCAATCGTCTACTGATCGGCATTTAGGTTGCTTCCAACACTTGGCTACTGTCAATTGTGCTACTATGAACATTGGGGTGCATAGGTTCTTTTGTATTGGCGTTTTCGGGTTCTTAGGGTATAGTCCCAGCAGGGGAATCAAAAGGCAGTTCCATTTGCAGCTTTCTGAGGAAATTCCACACTGCTTTCTACAGTGGCTGCACCAGTCTGCATTCCCACCAACAGTGTACTAGGGTGCCCTTTTCTCCACAGCCGCGCCAGCACCTGTTGTTTGTTGATCTGTTTATGATGGCCATTCTGACCGGTGTGAGGTGGTACCTCATGGTGGTTTTGATCTGCATTTCTCTGATGGCTAGTGATGCTGAGCATCCTTTCAAATGTCTCTGGGCCCTCTATATCTCCTCCTTGGAAAAGCGTCTGCCCAGGTCCTTGGCCCATTTTTTGACTGGATCGTTTGTCTTCTTGGAGTGGAGTCAAGTGAGTTCTTTATGTATCTTGGATATCAAACCTCTATCTGATGTATCATTAGCGAATATATTTTCCCGTACAGTTGGCTCCCTTTTCATTTTGCTGATGTTTTCTTTTGCTGTGCAGAAGCTTCTTATTTTGATGAGGTCCCACTTGTTTATTCTTTCCTTTATGGCCCTTGCTTTAGGAGACATATCAGTGAAAAAATTGCTGCATGGGATATCTGAGAATTTCCTGCCAATGTTCTCCTCGAGGACTTTGATGGTGTTGCGACTTATATTTAAGTCTTTTATCCATCTTGAGTTTCTTCTGTGTATGGTGTCAGCTGATGATCCAATTTCAATTTTTTGCATGTAGCCGTCCAGCTCTCCCAACACCATTTGTTGAAGAGGTTATTATTGCTCCATTTTATGCTTCTGCCCCCTTTGTCAAAGATTAGATGCCCATAGAGACCTGGGCTTATTTCTGCGCTTTCTATTCTGTTCCATTGGTCTATGGGTCTGTTCTTGTGCCAGTATCAGGTTGTTTTGAGTATAGTGGCTTTGTAGTACAGTTTGATGTCCGGTATTGTGATCCCTCCTACTTTGTGTTTCTTTTTCAAAATTGCAGAGGCTATTCGGGGTCGTTTCTGATTCCATATAAATTTTTGACATGTCTGTTCTATTTCTCTGAAATACGTCATTGGTATCTTAATAGGGATTGCGTTGAGTCTATAAATTGCTTTGGGTACTACAGACATTTTGATGATATTAATTCTTCCAATCCATGAGCACGGTATATGCTTCCATTTATTTGTGTCTTCCTTAACTTCTTTTTTCAATGTTGTATAGTTTTCTGCGTACACGTCTTTTACTTCTTTGGTTAAATTTATGCCTAGGTACTTTATTTTTCTTCATGCTATATCGAATGGCATTTTTTCTGTGATTTCTTCTTCTTCTATTGCATTGCTGGTGTACAAAAATGCCTTTGATTTCTGAATGTTGACTTTGTATCCTGCTGTTTTGCCAAATTCACTTATTAGGTTGAGAAGTTTTTTGGTAGAGTATACAGGATTCTCTATGTACACTATCATGTTATCTGCAAACAATGATAGTTTTACTTCGTCCTATCCTATTTGGATGCCTTTTATCTCTTTCTCTTGTCTGACCGCTGTGGCTAGGACTTCCAATACGATGTTGAAAAGAAGCAGTGAGAGCGGACATCCTTGTGGTGTTCCCGATCTCAGTGGGAAAGCTTTCAGTTTTTGCCCGTTGAGTAAGATATTGGCTGTAGGTTTTTCATATATGGCCTTTATTACGTTGAGGAATGCCCCATTGATTCCCATTTTGCTAAGTGTTTTGATCATAAATGGGTGCTGTACCTTATCAAATGCTTTTTCTGCGTCTATCGAGATGATCGTGTGGTTTTCTTTTCTTTTATTTATGTGATGTATCACATTTACTGATTTGCATATATTGAACCATCCCTGCATGCCTGGGATGAATCCCACTTGATCGTGGTGGATAATCTTTTTAATGTATTGCTGGATGTGGTTTGCCAATATTTTGTTGAGGATTTTAGCATCTATGTTCATCAGCAAAATTGGCCTGTAGTTTTCTTTCTTTGTAGGGTCTTTATCTGGTTTTGGGATCGGGGTGATGCTGGCCTCATAGAAAGAGTCTGGGAGTCTTCCCTCCTCTTGGATTTTTTGGAATAGCCTGAGGACAGGGGTTAGCTCTTCCTTAAATGTTTCGTAAAATTCTCCCTATGAAACTGTCCGGACCTGGGCTTTTGTGTGCTGGGAGTTTCTTGATGACTGCTTCCATTTCCCCAGCTGTTATGGGTCTGTTGAAGCTTTCTGTTTCTTCCTCCTTCAGTGTTGGAAGATTATACTTTTCTAAAAATTTGTCCATTTCATCAAGATTTTCAAGTTTCTTGGCATATAATTGTTGATAGTAGTTTCTGATGATCCTTTGTATTTCTGTGGTATCAGTTGTTATTTCTCCTCTTTCATTTCTGATATTATTAATTTGGGTCCTCTCTCTTTTTTTCCTGATGAGTCTGCTTAAAGGCTTGTCAATTTTATTCATCTTTTCAAAGAACCAGCTTCTGGATCGGTTGATCCTCTGAATTGTTCTTTTTGTCTCTATGTCATTCAGTTCTGCTCTAATCTTAACTATTTCCTTCCTTCTACTTGCTCTGGGATTTATTTGTTGTTGTTTCTCCAGTTCTTGAAGTTGTAGTGTTAGGTCTTTTATTTGAAATGTTTCTATCTTTTTTAGGTAGACGTGTATTGCTATGAACTTCCCTCCCAGGACCGCCTTTGCTGTGTCCCATAGGTTTTGGACAGTTGTCTGTTCATTTTCATTTGTTTCCAGAACTTTTTGGATTTCTTCTCTTATCTCACTATTGACCCATTCATTCTTTAATAGTGTACTGTTCAGTCTCCATGAGTTTGCAAGTTTTTGAAGTTTCTCTTTGAGGTTGATTTCCAGTTTCAAGCCCTTGTGGTCTGAGAAAAAGTTTCGTATTATTTCAATTTTCCTGACTTTGCAGAGGTTTGCTTTGTGTCCTATCATGTGTCTATCTTTGAAAAACTGCCATGAGTATTTGAAAAGAACGTGTATTTTTCTTCTTTGGGATGTAAGGTTCTATATATGTCAGTTAAGTCTCTTTGATTCAGGGTGTCATTCAGTGCCACAATATGTTTATTAATGTTTTGTTTGGAAGATCTGTCCATTTTGGACAGTGGGGTGTTGAAATCCCCTACTATCAGTGTGTTGCTGTCTATATCTTTTTTGAAGTCATCCAACAATTTCCTTATAAACTTGGGGGCTCCTCTATTGGGAGCATATAAGTTTACAATGTTGATGTCTTCTTGATAGATTCTTCCTTTAAGTATTATAAAGTGCCCCTCTGGGTCTCTCTTTATGGCCTTTGTTTTGAAATCTCCTTTGTCTGCTACAGGTATGGCAACCCCGACCTTTTTCTCATGCCCATTTGCTTGGAATATATTTTTCCATCCCTTTACTTTCAGTCTGTGTAGGTCTCTTGCTCTGAGGTGTGTCTCTTGTAGGCAGCATATGTGTGGGTCATGTTTTCTTATCCATTAGGCTACCCTGTGTCTTTTGATTGGGGCATTTAGTCCATTCACATTAAGAGATATTACTGATAGAGACTTACTCATCTTTTCTCTTTGTACCTGTGTTCCTCTCTCTCTCATTCTTTTCCTTAATCTGCTTAAACCAGTCCCCTTAGCATATCTTGGAGTGCTGGTTTGGTAGAGATGTATTCTTTTAGTCTTCTCTGGTCTGGGAAACTCTGTATTTCCCCTTCTATTTTAATGGAGAGCCTAGCTGGGTAGAGCAGCCTTGGCTGTAGGCCCTTGCTTTTCATGGCTTGGAATACTTCTTGCCATTCCCTTCTGGCTTGTATTGTGTCTGTTGAGAAGTGAGCTCCTAGGCGTATCAGGGCCCCCTTGTATGTTACTTTCTCCTTCTCCCTTGCTGCCTTGAGGATTCTCTCTTTGTCTTTGACAGTTGCCATTTTAATGATGATGTGTCTTGGAGTGGACCTCCTTGGTTCCCTCTTGAGTGGGGTCGTCTGTGCCTCCGGATCCATGGGACCCTTTCTCTCCCCAAATTACGGAAACTTTCCATCATTACTGTTTCGAGGAGGTTCTCTATCCCTTGCTCCTCTTCTTCTCCTTCTGATATCCCTATTATACGGATATTATTGCGTTTCAGGTTGTCCTGCATTTCCCTAAATGCCTCTTCATTCTTTTTGAACCGTTTTTCCATTTCTTGTTCTTTCTGGGAGCTTCTTTCTACCTTGTCCTCCATCTCACTGATTCGATCCTCAGCTTCATCCAGCCTGCTTTGGATTCCTTCTATGGGTTCTTCAATTCAGAAATGGTATTCTTCATATCCTCTTGTGTCTTCTTGATAGTTTCTATATCCCTTTCCAGGCTGATATAGTTTGCTGTAAGATCCTGATAGTTTCTCTGCAGTTTCTCATAGTTATCTTTGAGCTGGCTGGGCTCACTGAGCTTCCTTAGAACCATTGTTTTGAATTCAGTATCTGACAGTTCCCTTGCCTCTATTTTCATTTAGTTCTCTCTGTGGGGAGTCCCCTTTTCCACTCATTTGGGGGAACTTCTTTTTCTTCCCATTTTTGTGAGAGTCTGTTAAGTATTTTTGTCCTTTACTTTTCTTCCTGGGCATGCCTCTGATGATGTCAGTTTTTGACCCTATAGGACCTTGGGTTGTTTGTTTGAGCCTTCCAGGAGTCTAATGTCTGTGTCTGACTCCTGCTTGGAGCAGCTTTGTGACCCCTTCGGTCAGGGCTGAGCTATTTTTTGGGATCTCTCTGCACTCTCACGCGGGCTCCTTGAGCGTGCTCCCAGCGCAGCAGGATCCCCCGCCTGCCTGGGTTCGCATGTGCTTGCCCCAGACCAGGGGGCTTATTCGCGACCTCGCGTAGTCATCTGGCCCCCCTGGTCAGCGAGCTCCACAGCACTGGTTAGTTTAGGGTTTTCTATTGTGTATTTTCTCCACTTTTGGCTCTTTGGGTGTGTTGCTTGCCCTCGCCAAATGGGGACTACGGACATGGGAGGAAGTCAGCTCCAGGACTCTCCGGTTAATCCTGTCTCTGGTCTCTCCTCCAGGGACTCTGGGCAGCTCTACCAATTTTGTGGGCCGCTCGGCAATCGCGGGTGGGTGGGTCAATTTACGCCTGCCCTTGCTGCTCTGTGCACTCCCTCGCTGGCCAAATCTGTGCCAATCTGTGGGAGGCCTTGCCGGCCCGTGCAAGCGTTCACCAGCCCATGCGGGTCACACACACGCTCGCCAACCCTCGCCGGTCACTCGCCCAAAAGTGTGCGCGCCTGCACTGGGTGTTTTGGGGGTGTCTATGTGTGCTTTTTGGCTTTTGGCTCTTTGGGGGTGTGGCCTCTTCCCGCGCAATGGAGACTATGGCAAGGAGGAGTTGGGACTCCCAGGTTCCTCCTCCCATTCTTTCCTCAATGCCTCCGTTTCTAGTCTCTCCTCAGGGGCCTCCTAGCCTCTCCTCAGGGGCCTCCGGGCAGTTCCCTGACCCCTTCGGCCAAGGATCCACCCCCCTGTGCGGACTGCGTTCCAATCGCAGGCAGTCTGGTTCATGCGCGCCCCGCTTCTGCCTCGTTCGGGTCACGCCTTTCCAGCCCACAATGGAGACTACAGAATGAGGAGGGAGTCGGGACTCCCCAGTTCCTCCTCCCGTTCTTTCCCCAATGCCTCTGTCTCCAGTCTCTCCTCAAGGCTCTCCCAGCCAGTCTGGACTCAGCCCCGTAGCTCACACGCCTACAAGCTGTGTGCGGAGCGCAGAAAAGGCAGGTTAATTGATTCCCTTGTGCCTGGGCGAGATGGTAGCTGCAGAGTGAGAGGCGTGCCATCACCGGGGCTCCACCAGCCACCGTGTCAGTTCTCTTCACAAAGTTTTCCTCACCAGTCTTTTCCCAGGCACCAGCCCACCCTGCTGCCGCCTCTACCCAGAGATCAAGGAGGGTGGCTGCCACTGCAATTTTTTCTTAGGCCCTTTAAATGTCTCTTTGCATCTCCAGCCACCTGTCTCTGGCAGAGAGCGCCCCTAAGCCTATCGGGGTTGCGTTTTGTTTGTATTTTCTTGGTTTTAGCTGCTGTAGTTTAGGGGTTCCTGTTTATGATTCAGACCCCGTTCTTCTCGGGGGAAGCTAACTGGCCGTTTCCATGTCCCTCTGGTGCCAGTGCCCGTGGGCACCCAGCCCACCCTCTCGAGCCTCCACCGCACTTCTCACCCATTGGGATGTGTGAGAGTAGAATCCACTGTCCGCGGCACCAAGGTTCCTCTCCCACTATCGCTCCACTGCTTTCCAGGTGATTACTCCATTATTTAGTTGCAATTCCAGTTTGGTTTTGGGAGGAGGTCAGCGTGACTCCCATTCACTCCTCCGCCATCTTCTCTCTCCCATTTGTCACTTTCAATGTGTTTGTTACTTAGTTCTAAGTACTAAACATTTAGTTATTCATGTAGTAATGCCCAAAAATCCACCCTGGCTAGTGTGGCTCAGTGAATTGAGTGCTGGCCTGTGAACCAAAGGGTCACCGGTTCAATTCCCAGTTAGGGCACATGCCTAGGTTGCAGGCCAGATCCCCAACTGGGGGCACGTGAAGGGCAACCACACATTGATGTTTCTCTCTCTCTCTCTCTTTCTCCCTCCCCTTCCCTATCTCTAAAAATAAATAAATAAAATCTTAAAAAATAGTAATTCCCAAAAATCCTAAAAGGAAAGTACTATTGTTATTTCATTTTACAGATGAGGAAACTGAGGGATCACATAACTAAGTAAGTGGAAAAGTTAGGAATCAAACGCAGGCAATAGGCTTCAGAGTCCATCCTCTTAACCACCTCACTATACTGCCTCTAAGTGATAAACTATCAGTCATGAGAAAAATGTTAAACAATGTTCAGTATGCTCCAAGACCAAAAGGTCAGTAATTTTTATTTCACTGTAAGAATGCTCTTTAGAAAAAAGACTATTTAAGACAGCCTGCTATCTACACAAAAAGATCTAGAGGTCAGAGAACAGCTCTTTGTGATCTCACTCCAATCTGTGTTTCTGGCTTATCTATATCCCCCCATTCTAGCCAAACCAGACCGCTCATGTTCCTTGAAGATACAGAGCCTGCTTTTCATGCCTCTGTGTTAAAGGCCTCCTCTTCACTCTTCTGCCTAGGAAATTCCTACCTTTCAAAAGCTAGCTCAAATAACTCTCTGTGCCACCTTCCCTTAATGCTACTAAGAAAAACTGTTCTCATAGAATTTTGTATATATCTCCATTAAAGCATTCATCACATTACATCATAATTGAATGCTTACCTCTTCTTTTTCACCTCCTGGAATTTAAACAGAACCTAGTTCATTGTAGATGGTAAATAAATTTTTGAAATTTACCAACTTCAAAAGTTCTGGTATCCAATAAAGTAAAATTTTTTTTTTTAATTCAACAATACAAATTACTAGTTAGCTAAGGCCCATATAGTTAAGGTTTTAACAAAAGTCATGAAATTGAAATAATTAAAAGGAATGAAGTCTATTTTCATATAAATTAGAAGTTACAAATGTTCTTACAGATTAAATTTACTCACCAGAAATCTTCTTAAGAATAAAAAGACTGATATCCTGGACCAAACCTGAGTAATTTGCAGTAAAAAAGGTAATAGGAATAATGATCTGAATAAAATGTTAAGTGAGAGACAAGGGTTCCTAGAATCTAAAACAACAGAGTGAAAGGAGTGGTGGGCTACAAGTAATACCATTAAGTTACTGTTCAGGTAATGCATGCCAAATTAATGCCCTCAGAAATTACTGTCCCCCTAATTCAAGTCACTCCTCAAGAGTAATTTATTCCCTAAAGTTATAGAAGTATTTACATTTTTCACTTGTTTTAGATGAGCTAATATTTATTTCCAATTGGATAAAACCAAATACAACTATACCCATATATATAATCAACCTACTTCTCTCCTAGTATGTAATTTCCAACAACCAAGCTAACGATAACATAGGATAACCAATATAGTTTTTAGCATTTAAAAAGTACAAAATACAGTGATCCCTCAAATACTTGTTGAATTAACTGCACTTGCCAATATCTATTCTATTTGAAAAGTCAGTTTACCTATAAAAGAAATGTCATTTCACTATGCTTTATTAAAAAGTTAACTAGACTAATGGCTTAATATTTCTTCCAAGTATCTCATACTTATAATTCATCTAATAAGCTACAGCTCTGGAAAAAATCTGACCTCTTATTACTTACTCTCAACCACAGCTTACTCCCAACCTCTTTCCCTGAAACTCTTACCTCTCCACAAATTTTCATGACCTTCAGGGTCTCTAAAGAATCTACGTCCACGTATCTTCCTGACTGTTAAGTCACTGACTTTTCATAGGTAAACAAACCTAATGAAGTTAGAAATGGTTCAATGTCCTCCAAGGCAACCTTTTATATAAAGCACACCATTAAATCAAATGTCAGCTTTGCGTTCTTGATGACACAAAATTAAAACCAACTTAACTACTTCTATGTGTTACCCATTCGAGCAGTCACAGACCTGAATAAATATTTGTGTAGTATTCTCCATTACCTAGGCTGAGAATTTTCCTCATACATTCTTTCTTTCCCCTCCTTGAAGAGGCTTATGGTCTGCTTAGTTTTCTTCATCAAATTCTCCATGAACACCCTAAAATACTCATTTTCTCCAAGTGTCTCCATCTTCCCCTCATATCTTGACAAGATAGTGCGAAGATGCTGGTAGGTATCTGGCAGCAGGTCTAAGATATAAGGTGGGCTATTCTTTAGCGCCAGCTTTGGGTTCTGACACAACCGCACCACCTGAAACAAATGGAAAACAAGGGCTATTACTTGGAAAATCTTAAGGACAATTTCCTTAAGTTTAAAAAGTTATAAAATATGTGCTTTTGCAAAAATGTGAAAAATGTATAAGAATATAAGAAATGATCTACTTCCGGTCAAAGAGGCATAGGTAAACACAGTTCACCTCTTCATACAACCACAGCTAAGATTACAACTAATCTACAAAACAACTATCGCACAGAACTGTCAGAAAATCAAGCTGAATGGAAGTCTGACAACCAAGGAATTACAGAAGTCATATTCATCAAGATGGGTAGGATGGGCAGAGACACAAAGACAGAGACATGGAATGGGCAGTCCCATACCCACGTATGGTGGGTAAACATTGGAAGGGATACCTCGGGAGCGAGGGATCCCAGACCCGCACCAAACCACCCAGCCCAAGGTTCCGGTGCCAGGAAGATAAGTTCCCATAACTTCTGGCTGTAAAAATCAGTGGGGATTGGGGCAGAGAAAGAAACTGTGGGATTCTCAGGCGTCTCCTATTAAAGGGCCTACAATGGACTTGGGACTTACACAGACTCACTCCCTCTGGGCTCTAGCACCAGGGCAGCAGCTGGAAGGACATCTGTGGCATACGGGGAGAAACTGAAGTGTCTGGCATCAGGGCGAGTGCTGGGGGACAGCTTCCTCCTGGACACCCCAGAGGCCAGGCAGCAGCCATTGTCCCTTTTCTGGGCCCTCCCCCACACAGAGCCACACAGTGGCAACACCATATCTGAGACTCCATCAACCTGGTTGACACAGGTTGCCCTACCCTGGCGAATACCGAAGGTTCTGTCCCATCCAACTTACGGGTGCGCTTTCCTACGATAGGCCACGCTACCAAGACAGGGAGTCAGAGCAGCTGACAAACAAACACAGGGAGGCTGCCAAAATGAGGAGACAAAGAAATATGGCCCAAATGAAAGAACAGAACAAAACTCCAGGAAAGGAACTCAACAAAATGGAGATAAGCAATCTGTCAGATGCAGAGTTCAAAAGACTGGCTATTAGGTTGCTCAGGGAACTCACTGGGTACTTCAACAGCATAAAAAAAGACCCAGGCAGAAACGAAGGTTACACTAAGGGTAATGAAGAAAAATTTACAGGAAACCATCAGTGAAGTGGATGGAGCTGAGACTCAAATCAATGATTTGGAACATAAGGAAGGAAAAAACATTCAATCAGAACAGCAAGAAGAAAAAATAATCCAAAAAAAACCCCCAAAACAAAACATAGTGTAAGCAGCCTCAAGTAATCCAACATTTGCATCATAGGGGTGCCAGAAGGAGAAGAGAAAGAGCAAGAAATTGGAAATCTGTCCAAAAAAATAACAAAGGGAAACATCCCTATTTGGTGAAGGAAATAGACATACAAGTCCAGGAAGCACCGAGAGTCCCAAACAAGGACGCAGAGAGGACCACACCAAGACACATCATAATTAAAATGCCAAAGGTTAAAGAGAGAATCTTAAAAGCAGCAAAAGAAAAACAGAGAGTCACCTACAAAGGAGTTCCCCTAAGACTGTCAGCTGATTTCTCAAAAGGAACTTTGCAGGCTAGAAGAGACTGGCAAGAAGTGTTCAAAGTGATGAAAAGCAAGGACCTACAGCCTAGATTACTTTCTCCAGCAAAGCTAACATTTAGAATTGAAAGGCAGATCAATTTCTTCCCAGACAAGGTAAAGCTAAAGGAGTTCGTCATCACCAAGCCATTATTATATGAAATGTTAAAGGGACTTATTAAGAAAAAGATGAAAACCAAAACTATGAACATTAGAATGGCAACAAAATCACAACGGTCAACAGTGGAATCTGAAAAACAAACTAAGCAAACAAGCAGAACAGAAACAGAATCACAGATACGGAGATCATTTGGAGGGTTATCAGGTGGGAGGGGGAAGGGAGAGAACGGGGCGGGGGGGGGGGAGATGCAGGGATTAAGAAGTACAAATTGGAAGGTACAGAGTAGATGGGGATGTTAAGGACAGTAGAGGAAATGGAGTAGCCAAAGAACTTGGATGCATGACCCATGGACATGAACTAAAGGGTAGGGAGATTGCTGGAGGGAATGGGGTATACCAGTTGGAGAGGTACAAAGGGAAAAATTGGGATGACTCTAACAGCAAAATCAATAAAGTATATTTCAAAAAAGAAATGATCTCTAACCTCTTTGCTCACAGGCAATCATTTTACATCTTTAAATGATATGGGTGACTAATGATTCAAACTATACGTAAGAGACTAAACAATTGAGACAGGAAAGCATCGGGTAGGGAGACATCCACACAAATGCCTAAAAAGTGCTAGATGAAATGTGGCAAGTTAATTTTTAAGATTCTATTTATGTTTTTAGAGAGATGGGAAGGAAAGGAGAAAGAGTAAAAGAAACAACAGTGTGTGAGAGAAATACTGATTCGTTATCCCTCACATGCTGCCAACTGGAGACCTGGCCCACAACCCAGGCATGTGCCCTGACAAAGATCCAACCAGCGACCTTTCTATTTGTGTTACGACACCCAACCCACTGAGCAACACCAGTCAGGACAGCAAGTTCCTTTTAAATGCATGGCTCACTCCGCAACAGAGTAAGAAAATTCTGATGGGCAGAAACAAAGAAGGTGGCTGCCCTAGAAGGTACATCTTGGTAATGAGGGCATAGACTTTTAACAACCACTAAGGAACAGGAGCAGAGAGGCCTTGAACTCAGGAAAGCATGGAGTTGATTGAGATACCTTTCCTTCTCATATAAATGCAAGGCTGTCAGAATTTGCCTGGTAATTATTTTACTACCCTTTATTTAACTTTTCTGAGTTCTTGTTGTTTTTAAAGATTTTATTTTATTTATTTTACTTACTTATTTATATTTATTTAAAAGAGGGAAAGGGAGGGAGAAATAGAGGGACAGAAACAACAATGTGTGAGAGAAACATCAATGGGCTGTCTCTCACACGCCCCAAACCAGGGACTGGCCCACAACCCAGGCATGTGCCCTGACTGGGAATCAATTTCATGACCTTTGGGTTCTTAGGCCAGCACTCAGTCCACTAAGCCACACTGGCCAGGGTTGAATTCTTGTGTTTTAAATGGGTCTCTTTTAGAGAGCATACAGCTAGATATTTAAAATCCAATGTAACTATCTTTGTGCTTTAACTGTGATTTTAATTTTGTATTGTTATAATGACTGATATTTTGCATTTATTCCATCTTTGTACCCTCTATTTACATAGGTTTTTCCATATCTGGAAAAGACAAATATATTAATGGAGCAGAAAAGTCTAGAAACAGATCCATATACATATGGACCCTTGACAAATCATAAAGGAATGGTCTTTTCCAAAAACAGCAGTGGAACAATTGGGGATACATCTAGAAGAAAAACCTATCAAACTAAACCCTCCACTTACACTATACCACATACACAAAAAGAAAAAGTTAGGTGGTTACAGACCTAAATGTGAAAGGCAAATCTATAAAGCCTTAGAATATAATGAAAAGATTATCTTTCATGACTTCACAATCAAGAAAAATTTCTTAAACAGAAGCATAAAAAGCATTAATCTGGCTTCCAGTCAAGATGGAAGCTGTAGGTAAATGAGGTTCTCTAAACGTCCCACGACCACCTCAAAATTACAACTTAACTACAGAACAACAATCACTCAGAACCCCTGAAATCTGGCTGAACAGAAGTCCTACAACTAAGGACATAATGAAGAAGCCACATTGAGGCCTGTAGGAGGGGAGAAGACATGGAACTGGTTAGTCCCACTCCCATGTGTGGCAGTTAAAAATCAAAAGGGATATATAGGCTTTGGAGGTCCTGACTGAGTAAAGGATCCCAATGCCACCCTCCACCCTCCTAGCCCAAGGTTCCAGAGCAGGAAAGAGAAATTCCCACAACTTCTGGCTGTAAAAACCAGCAAGAATAGTGGTTAAACAAGAGGAAGGGCCCGTGGAGCACCAGGCTTTCTTATTAAAGGACCCATGCAAGGACTAACCCGAACTCACTTGCTCTGAGGTATAGTGCTGGGGAAGTAGCTCAAAAGGCACTTTGGACATATAAGGCAGAAATGAATTGTCTGACATCATAGCGAAGGCTGGAGGGGCAGCTTTCTCCCAGGCAAAGTCCTAGCAGAGGCCACTGTTCCCTTGATGAGCCGTCCCCCAACAGGGCCAACAGGTGGACATTATATCTGAGTCTCCATCAACCTGGCTCACACTGTTTGCTCAGCCCTGGTGATTCCTAGACCACTGCCCCACCCAACTTGTGTGCACATCCAAGGTGTTTCCTGTGGCTTTTACGTACAAATAGCCTGTCTTGGGTAATGCTGTGGACTTTCCTAAAATCCCTCAAACAAGAAGCATTTGCCTCATGCTTCTTACTAAGTGACCCCAGGCCCAGCACTAGCAGCAGCAGCCTTGGTTCACAGTTTGGTCTCTCCCAGACACCTCCAAGCCCAGCACAAGTAGTATGCAGACTGCTTTGAGGCTCATGCCAGGTGGCCCTGGGCAGGGCACAGGCAGCAGCTGACCTTAGGCTGCACCTCCAGGAAGGTCCCACAGCCAATGCACTTGGTGGACAGATTCAGACCACAAGAACATGCTGAAGCATCACCCAATCAATCTCCTCCACATGAGACACACTCAAGGGCAGAGTCAATGTCTGGTATGGGTACCAGAGAGCCACTAAAGCTAGTCCCCAGCATAGCAGATTCTCCATGGTGGTCATAGCCATTCCTCAAAGCCTTTGAACCTGGGAAGCCAGTCCCTCCCATTAACATGCCAACAGCAATCAAGACTCAACTACAACAGCAGAATGTACACAGACCACACAGCATCATACCTGGAGCACCCAACTTGGGTGACCAAAGAAGATAAGCTACAGGACATCTACTACAAAAGTCCAGTCGAACAAGCCCAGAAGACATAGAAGCTCTACCCAAGGCATAGAAACAAACACAAGAAGGCAGCCAAAATGAGACAAAAAAAAACCATGTCCCAGATGAAAAAAAGGAACAAAACTCCAGAGAAAGAACTAAACAAAATGGTAACATACAGTCTACTAGATACAGAGCTCAAAACACTGATTATAAGGATACTTGAGAAACTTAGGGAAACAATAGAAGAACCTAATGAGAACTTCAACAAAGAGGCAGGAATCGTAAAAATGAAGACAGAAAACATTTTAAAAGTCCAAAAATGAAGAATTCAATAAATGAAATGAAGAATACATTGCAAGGAATCAACAGTAGTGTACATGAAGCAGAGGACAAAATCAGCAACTTGGAAGATAAGGAAGCAGAAAACACCCAAACAGAAGAGCAAAAAAGAAAAAAGAATCCAAAAAAATAAGGATAGTTTAAGGAGCCTTTGGGACCGTTTTAAGCATACCAACATTCATATCATGGGGGTGCCAAAAGAAGATAGAGAGCAAGGAACTGAAAACCTATTTGAAGAAATAATGATGGAAAACTTCCCTAACCCAGTGAACAAAATAGACATAAAAGTCTAAGAAGTGCAGAGAGTCCCAAACAAAGATGAACTCACACCACACCAAAACACATCATAATTAAAATCCCAAAGATTAAAAAGAAAGAGAGAATCCTAAAAGCAGCAAGAGAAAAGCAGTTAGTTACATGGAGGGACACTCCCATAAGACTATCAGCTGATTTCTCCAAAGAAACTTTGCAGGCCAGAAGGGACTGGTATGAAATACTCAAAGGGATACAAGAAAGGACCTACAACCAAAATTACTCTACCCAGCAAAGCTATCACTTAAAATTGAAGGAGAAATAAAGAGCCTCCCAGACCAGAGTAAGGCATTCATCACTACCAAACCAGTATTACAAGAAATGTTAAAGGGTCTTCTCTGAGAAGAAAAAAAAGTTTAAAAATATGAATAAAAGGGCAAATAAGTACATATCTATTAACAATTACTTTAAACACAAGTGGATTAAATGCTCCAATCAAAAGACATAGGGTAGCAGAAAGAATAACAAAACAAGACCCTTACACATGCTGTCTACAAGAGATTCACTTCAGATCAAAAGACTAAAAGTAAAGTGGTGTAAAAAGATATTCCATGAAAATGGAAACAATGACAACAACTCAAAAAGTTGGCGTAGCAATATTTATACCAGGCAAAATAGACTTCAAAACAAAGGCTATACCAAGAGACAAAGAAAAACCCAGCAACTTCACTTCAGGGTATTTATCTGAAGAAACCCAAAACACTGTATCAAAAAGACATATCCTTCCATATGTTCAGTGCAGCATTATTTACAACAGCCAAGATAAGAAAGCAACCTAAGTGTCTATCAACAGATGAATGCATAAAGAAGTGGTGCACGTATACAATGGAGTATCACTCAGCTATTATAAATAATCTTGCCATCTTCAACAACATGGATGGACCTAGACAGTACTGGGATGAATAAAATAAGACAAAAAAGACTAATGCCAGATTATTCCATTTATATGTAAACACTAAAAAATGCATAAAAAATAAATAAACATACAAGAACAATATTTTGTTGGTTGCCAGATGGGAGGAGTGTTGGAGTATAGGTGAAAAAAGTGAAGGGATTTAGAAGTGTACATTGGTAGTTACAGAGTAGTCATGGCAATGTAAAGTACAGTATAGGGAAGAGAGTCAATAATATTGTAATAATAATGTATGGTACCAGGTGGGTACTAACCTTATTGGAGTGATCACTTTGTAAGTTATACAAATGTCTAAACATTGGTTTGTGCACCTAAAACCAATTTAATATTGTATATCAACTATAAGTGAAAAATAAAAAATTATTTAAAAAGAAAAAAAAGCATTAACCATAAAGGAAAATATTAAGTTGTACTATTTTAAAAGTACAAACTTCTAAGACACCACAAAAAGAGTAAAAACACATATATAGAATCAAGAGAATATATTTACAATATATAAATATCCAGACATACATATCCAGAATATATTTTTAAAAATCTACAAATCAGCCCTTGTCAGTGTGGCTCAGTTGGTGGGTCATCCCAGTTGGTGGGGCATCATCCTGCAAAGTAAAAGGTCTCCAGTTCGATTCCCGCTCAGAACACATGCTTGGGTGCAGGCCCCGTCTCAAGCTGGAGCGTGTGCAAGAGGCAACCAACTGATGTTTCTCACATACATCAATGTTTCTCTCCCTCTCTCTCTCCCTCCCTTCCCCTATTTCTAAAAATTAAAAAAAAAAAAATCTTTTTAAAAATCTACAAATCAGTAAGATAAAGACCATCAAATACAAGAATGGACAATGATTTGAACAGGAACCCAAAAGAAGATATCCAAATAACCAATAAACATATGAAATGGTGCTCAACTTCATTAATCATTCAGGGAAATGAAAATTATAAGATCACAGATAATACTACTACACACACCAAATTAGCAATGTCAACCATTGGCAATGCGCAGTTAAGGATCCTCAGATGCTGCTGGTGGGAATCTAAACTGCAAAAACCAACTTGGAAAAAAGTTCAGCATTACACTGTCAGGTTAAAGATTAGTATACTCAAGCCCTGGCCAGGTAGCTCTGTTGATGAGAGCATTGTCCCAAAACACAAAGGTTGCAGGTTCGATCCCCAGTCAAGGCACATACAGGACACAACCAGTTAATGCATAAATAAGTGGAACAACAAATCAGTATTTCTTTCTCCTTTCCATTCTCTCGCTAAAATCAACAAATTAAAAAAATTGTTTTAAAGATTCATATACTCTATGAACCTACAGATTCATGCCCTGAAAGATATATTAAAATACACATACAAAAGTGTTTAATAACTAAAAATTGCAAACACAGATGTCCATTAACAACACAGTGGATAAATTGTGGTATATTTATTAGTAATAACAATTTACTACATTTAGTCCCATGCAGATGCTCCTCTCAAGCAAAGAAGTTTATATTAAAAAAAGAAAAACCCAGAAACAAAATCCATATAGTATGATTACATGTATATGACTACATTAGTTTTCAAAAGATATCCCTATATTGTATATGTGTGCATAGAAATATAATAAAAGTAATGGAAAAAATAATTTTATCTGCAGATGATACAACTGTCCATGAAGAAAATCTAAGAGAACTAACAAAGCATTAGAAAAAATAAAAGTCTAACAGGTTACTAGACTCAAGGCTAATATGCCAAAACACAACAATATTCATATTTTATAAATAATTTTTAAAAATGATTATAATTGTTGCCATTTAAAATGGCATAAATGAAAATTTAAGGGTCCTAGGAATACATCTAATAAAAGATGTATAAGGCTTTCATCAAGAAAATTATAAAACTTCATTAAAACTCATAAAAGACAAATTAATGGAGAACCCCAGCATGTTTAAGAATAGGAAGACTCAATGTAAAAAAATTCAATGTAAAGTTTCTCCTCCAATTAGTTTATAAATTCAATCCAACTCCTATCAAAATTCCAATAAACTTTATCATGGAACTTAACAAGTTAATCCCAAAACATGGAAGAAAAAAGGACCAAAACCAGGCAAGCCTATTTTGAAAAAATCACAAGGTAGATGGTATTAACCCAATGTGTTATTAAGACTTAGTATATAATTAAAACAGTGTGATGTTGACCTTGACAGTTAATGGCCAAATGGAACAGAAGAGAACCCAAACATAATATCACACATGTGCGGAAAATTCAGTATCAGAAATTGCATAACAAATCAGAATTCAAGAGAAAAACTGCTGGGAAATTGGTTGTCCATATTTAAAAAAAAAAAAAGGTCCCTCACACATTACATGAAAATTTCAGGTGAATTAAGGGTCTCACTGTGATGAGAAATTTTTCAAGTTTTTTAAAAAAATAGAAAACTATTTGACCTTTTACGATCTCAGAGAGGATTTCCAAAGACATGAAAGGTACTAATTATAAATGTAAAGACTGATTAGTTTGACAACATTAATATTTTAGTTATTGTAACTCATAAGGACTGTAGAACTACATTGTATCTATTCATTTTAAAAATATCAATGCAGTGTTTGCAGCTGCCATTGCTCTCTAAAGCCAGCGCCACCTCCAACTCACCAAGCTCCAGCCAAAGGAGAAGGGGGGTAAGTAAAGAGGTTTCTATACCATGACTCACTGCCCCCAAATCGACCAGTGGTAAAGCACCGAGGAAGCAACTGGCTACCAAAGCTGCATGCAAGAGTGCACCCTCTACTACAGGAGTGAAGAAACCTCATCGTTACAAGCCCGGTACTGTGGCACTTTGTGAAATTAGACATTGTCAGAAGTCCACTGAACTTCTGATTTGCAAACTTCCCTTCCAGCCTCTGGTGCAAGAAATTGCTCAGGACTTCAAAACAGATATGCGCTTGCAGAGTGCAGCTATTGGTGCTTTGCAGGAAGCAAATGAAACCTATCTGGTTGGCCTTTCTGAAGACACCAACCTGTGTGCTATCCAAGCCAAACGTGTTAACGATTATGCCAAAAGGCATCCAGCTAGCAGGCCGCATACCTGTCGGTATGCTTAAGAATCCACTATGATAGGAAACATTTCATTCTTTAAAAAAAAAAAAAATTCTCTTCTTCCTTCTATTGGTAGTTCTGAACATTAGATATTTCTTTTCCATGGGGTCAAAAGGTACCTACGTATATAACTGCAAGTGGAAAATAGGGGACAGAAATCAGGTATTGGCAGTTTTTCCATTTTTATTTTTGTGTGAATTTTTTAAATATAAATGCAGGGATATAAAGCATTAATGCAAGTCAAGATGTTGCAGTGAACAATTTTCAAACAGTTCAACTTAATAACAATATAAATAAACCTGTTAATTTTCTCTTAACAATACCAGCATTTGGATTTTTAAAAACAAGTATATTTCTTATTGATGGCAATTAAATGGTGTTTGTACCATTTTTACCATACAGTAGATTCCATCCATTCCCTATACTTTCCTGAGTTGTACTACATGCAAATATGTTGTTAACGTCTGTCTTCTGTGCTGTTCCTGTAAGTTTGCTATTAAATTACATTAAACTAATATATATACACATATCTCAATAAATCAATGCAATTACAATACTGTCTATTCTTTAATATCCTTTTTACTTTCTTCTTGGTAAAATGAACTTTTTAATCACTGGAATAACTCTCTTCATCTCTATAACACTACTTTCCTGAATTTTCATTTTACCTTATATAGCTGAACCAGATTTCTTGGGTTGGTGTTTGCATGGGATATCTTTTTCTATTTTTCTACTTTCAATCTTTCTGTATTCTTATACTTAATGTGTGACACCTTGTATGCAGAATATACCTGGTTGCCTTTTAACACATTCTGACAATTTTTGGTTTTAAGCAATCTGATCTACCTAACACATTATGAAACTACTATTATTGTTGGTCAGATATTGGCAATTCCAGATGGTTCACCTAATAAGTACTGATCCTACATAACTAACAAAATAATCTATTATTTATTTTCTATGTGTCTCTTCTATTCCATATTGCTTTAGCTACCTTTCTTGCCTCTTTTGGTTTAAGAAATTTTTGTTTTCCCAATTAGCTCATCAAATATACATTTGTTTACTACTCCTTTAGTGATTACCTTAGTGATTGTAACATGTATCTCTAACTCAAAAAATCTTATATAAATTAGTAATTTTATGAATTACTAATTCATAAAATTCAATGAATTAGTAATTTTCCCAGACAATGCAGGAAACTTAGAATACTAACTCCATTTACTCTCTTTTCAAGTCATATGCTATTTCTGCCATACACTTTAATGACATATATCTTATAAAGTTTGTAAGTATTATATTACTATTACTATTATTTTATACAACCAATATTCATATTTACCCATATAACTGCCCCTTCCAATGCTTTTCATTGCATCAGAAATCATTTTCCTTCAGTCTAAAAAATATCCTTTATTTCCTTTGCAGTAGGTCTGCCTGACTTAAAATTCTTAATTTTTGTTTGTCTGAAAGCATCTTCCTTTTGCATCCACTTTTTTGTAACTATTTATTTTCCATTGACCTTATTTCCATTCTGTTGAAGAGTTTATGGAATAGCTTAAGACAACTCAGTAGTTGTTTTTGCCCGTTCAGTGGCCAGAGTCAGCCGCCTTGTTGTTGCAAGGGAAGGCAATGTCCACAGAGCTCAGAGAAAGCCTGTGTTACACATAGCAATGGTAGGCAGGTTAACGTAAGATGCCTCTGTGAGAGGCTCATGGTCAGCCCTGGGATCGGTAACCACCAGAAGTCTCTGCTGCTGCACGGCTGCCTGGATCTTTTTAGTGAAGGTTCCAGGAATAAAGTGGCCAGCAATAGGAGGGGCTTCAGGAACAGGAACAAACTTCAACACAGCTCACTGGCCAGTATCCCTGGACCATATGACACTAACATCGAGGTTTTCAATGGCAACAATGGCACAAGCTGCCAGCAGAAGCTTCTCCGAGGTTCTCTTCAAGATTTATGATGTAGCCCTGGCCAGCGTGGCTCAGTCAGTTGGGCATCGTCTTGCAAACTGAGAGGTCACTAATTTGATTCCTGGTCAGGGCAAATGCCTGGGTTGTAGTTTTGGTCCCTTGTTGGGATGCTTATAGAAGGCAACCAATTGATGTTTCTCTCCCTTTCTCCCTCCCCTTCCTTTCTCTAAAATAAAAAAATTAAAATTAAAAATAAAGATTTATGATATAGATGCCATCCCTTTTCCTTTTGTAGATGTACTGTTCCATTTGGCAGTCAAGGTTGGTGCCACCTAAGTGGGTTCCTGCTGTAAGGAATTTGAGGACATCCTCCTCCTTCATTTGCAGGACATTAAGGGCTCTGGACATTGTGAAAGTTTCCCTTTAAGTTACATGAGAACCAAGAACAATACCATATGGGCCCCTCTCTGGGGAGTACAGAAAAGGTCCACTGTTAAAGGTTATTTTCACTAAAGATTGACAGTTATCTTCCTCCATCATTTTAGGGCTGCTGTTTCATGTCTTCTGGATTCCACTGTTACTGCTGAAGACAGGCTGTCAGTCTCACTACTCCTTTGAAGGTAAAATATCTTTTATCCTCTGGTTGCTTTTCAGGTTTTCTTTGGCTAAGGTTTTCAGCAGTTTTACTACGATGTGTCTGGATGCATTTTATTTGTAATTTTCCTGGTATTTATACAGCTTCTTTTATTTGCAACTTCATGGTTCTCATCAGTTCAGTGTAATTACCAGCCAATTTCCCATCAAAAATATTTCTGCCCCATTCTCTTTTTCATCTTCCTTACAGGGGTGTGCAACCTTTTGGCGTCTCTGGGCCACTCTGGAAGAAGAGGAGTTGTCTTGGTCCACACATTAAATATACAAACACCAACAAAAACTGATGAGCAAAAAATAAAAAGGTTTTAAGTAAATTTATGATTTTGTGTTGGGCTGCATTCATAGCCATCCTGGGCCATGGATTGGACACCCCTGCTAGAATTTCAATTACTTACCTAAGACCTTTTCACCATAGTCCATGTATCTCTTGCAATTTTTTTTTTCTTTTGTATTCTCCATCCTTTTGTCTCTCAATGCTTCAGTCTGGATATTATTCCCTGATTTATCTTCCATTTCACCAATTCTCTAGCTGTATCTATGTTGTTAGTAAACCCATCCACTAAATTCTTAATAATCAGTTCTTGTGTTTTTCAGTTCTATAATTTCTATTTTATTCTTTATCATTTCAAGTCTCTGTCAAATAATCAATTTCATTTTTAATTCTTCTAACACATTAATCGTAAGTATACCTTTAGTCCATGACTGATGACTTAAATATCTGTATCTCCATAGGTATGTTTCTACTGTCAATTTTTCCTCTTAGTTTTCAATTGCATTTTGTCTCTTTATATGTCTAGTTATTTTTTAATGAATGCTGAACATTATATATTTAAAAAATATAAAGACCAACTGGGGCCATGGATGATGCTATTCATAAAGAATTTACTTTTGGTCCTGGCAGTCAGACAGGCTATGGATACTAGGAATCCCAGATCATCCTAATCTAATCCAGAATTTAAAGCACTTAAAACATGGGCTTCAGCCCTAGCCGGTGTGGCTCAGTGGACTGAGCACCCGCCTGCAAACCAAAGGATCGTTGGTTCGATTCCCAGTGTAGGGCACATGCCTGGGTTGCAGGCTGGGTCCGCAGTAGGGGGCGTGTGAGATGTTTCTCTCCCTCTCTTCCCTTCTCTAAAAGTAAAAAATTAAAAATAAATAAAAAAATTTAAGAATAAATAAGTAAAATAAAAGTCTGGCTTCAATCCATAAAAAGACTGGCCTACTTCTCTTTCACCTTTACTCCTACGACTTAGGGCCTCAGGAAACCAACCCAAAAACCTGGAGTGTCTCAGCCCTGGCTGCATGGCTCAGTTTATTAGAGTGCCATCCCAATATGCCAAGGTTGCAGGTTCACTCCCCAGTAAGGGCACATACAAGCAACCAATGAATGCATAAATGAGTGGAACAACAAATCAATGTCTCTCTCTTTCTCCTCCCCTGCATCCCTTCCCCTCTTCTTTCTCTTAATAAAAAAACAAAAAACAGAAAAAAACTAGAGTGTTTCCTGGGCTCCTCCACTTTGGCAGGCTCCAATTCCAATTTTTTGTCCTTGACATAAGTATTCTGAAAACTACTTAGCCTCTCAGCAAAATTGTTATTGACCTCAAGGAAATGACAACCTCAAACATCAGGCTCACCTCTCAGAGCTTTCCTTATCTTTCAGAACCTGGCTTCATAATTCCTCACTGCCTTTATAGCTCTTCAACATCTCACTTTTTTCTAGTTTTCAGCAGTATATTTAATTTGAAATAACACAGTCTAACATTTGTAGAAGTCTGACATCTTACTCATTGCTTCACATTTTAAAATACCTATTTTTTTTTTTTATGTCACCAAAAGCTCACTACAAGAAGGGACCCAAAAACAAATGGAATTATCTTCTGGCAGGTAAGCCCCTTGTAGGACAGGCTTCCCCCACTGGGTCTTCCAGGAACCCACCTGTATCAGTGTTAACAGCTGACTTTGTGAGAGGCTGCGTTCAGCTTCAGTGAATTTTTTTGAAGACTCTCTTTTTAAAAAAATTCTATTTTATTAATTATGCTCTTACGCTTGTCCCAATTTTCCCCCTTCCCTCCTCCCCCACCCAGCACCCCCACTTCCTGAAGCAACCCCCACACCATTGTTCATGTCCATGGGTCATGCATATAAGTTCTTTGGCTACTCCACTTCCTATACTGTACTTTACATCCCTATGGTTCCTCTGTAACTACCTATTTGTACTTCTTAATCCTCTCACCAATTCACCCATTCCCCAAACCCCCTTCCATCTGGCAACCGTTAAAACCCTCTCCATATCGACGAGTCTGTGAAGACTCTAAACGTGCTTGCCAATTTCACAATGGGTAATTTACAAGTGCACCTGCCCACACTGCACTGCGTATTTAGCAGTTTTTGATGAAAAATGGTGACCCACCCTCCTGTACCCCACCCGCCCTATTCACCTGGTCTCACCCCAGGTGACTTTTATAGTCCTGGATGAAAAAAGTCCTCAAAGGGAAACATTTTGCAGATGTGGAAGAAGTGAAACAAATAACAGCAGAAATCGATGAGTTCAAAAACTGTTTTGAGCCCTGGCTGGTGTGGCTCAGTGGACTGAGTACCAGCCTACAAACCAAAGGGTTGCTGGTTCGATTCCCAGTCAGGGCACATGCCTGAGTTGCGGGCCAGGTCCCCAGCAGGGAGTGCGCAAGAGGCAAGAGGTGACCACATATTAATGTTTCTCTCTCTCTCTCTCTCTTTCTCCTTCCCTTCCCTTCTTTCTAAATAAAAATCTTTTTTAAAAAACTGTTTTGAGCAGTGGAAAAAAACCTCAATAGGTATATTGCATCAAATGGAGAGTACTTTGAAGGTGACTGAAGTTTACACATGTTAAGAATACACTATTTTTTATAAATAAATTCCAGGTTTTTTGGGGTCTCCCCCTCTTATAAACTTTTTGAGATGTCTAAATGATTCCAAGCTATGAATATACTATATCTTAACCACTGCCCTCACTTTGTTTTAACATTTATATTGTTTTCAAGTGTTCATCACAGTGAACATCTATGGGCATTTTATCCTTCTGTATATCAGATTATTTCCTTAGGATAGATCCCCCAGAAGTGAATCCTCAGATCTATCTAGCAACTACAAAATTCCCATTTAATGACTACTCATCAATGAGTCTTCCAATGATGAGTGAGACAATACCAAATGTTTAAAGCTATTTTTATTTTATTCTCTGTATGCCATTTCCTAAACTTTTGAAAACAGCCCTACATATAAGTCTAGCAAATAACTACAAGCTAAATCAACAAAAATATTTGATGTATGAATATTTCAGGTGCTTTAGGAAGTGCTCATCCTGTCAAGGGCTTCAAGCCACACAGAAATGACATAGCCAAGGAAAAAAGACTCCACCCTCAGAAGACAACTATATCCTAAACGCTACGGAGTCAAGAACTCATAATAATAAAACAAATACCGACTGCCCCCAATGTGTGTTACATTCCAAAACCTCATTTGTAAATCCACCATTTATAATTCAGAAAATTTTTTACAGACTACATATACATATTAAAAAATATTAAAATGGCAGGTTTCTGGGTTATTCCATAGAAATAGTAAGTAGGGGAGTCTGACAACGAGCTTAAGAGGTCAAATTCTAATAAAGACTACAGGAGATATATGGTTGAAGGTTTTTATTTTCAGAGAAAACGGAACATGCTTTATAAAAAGAGAGAACCAAAAGAGAAAAAAAAACAGTCAATGAAAAGCTGAGGTTTCTGGCAAGACAAGACGAAATGGGTCTACAACACAGCTAGGAACACTAAGCACCATTAAAAGGGACATCTCCTTCCTCTAAAACAGGAAGAAAGGGAGTTAGGACAGGTCCAGAGAGAGACAAAGTCAGACAGATTGGGGAAGTAAGATAAAGTTGTACCTGTTGGGTTTGATCTGTCTCAGTGTATCCCTCAAATACAGAGTGGGGCAAAAGCAGGTTTACAGTTGTTCATATGGAAAATAATACAATAATTAATAAGTAAGAATAAACTGTTTTGCATACTCACAACTGTAAACCTACTTTCTTTTTAACCCTCATACAAGGATACATTCATTGATTTTTAGGGAGAGAGGAAGAGAGAAAGGGAGGGCACTGATGTGATAGAAAAACATCAATGTGTATATGCCACAACCAGGGATTGAACCCGCAACCTAGGTATGTGCCCCAACCACAGACTGAACCCACAGCCTTTTGATGTACAGGACTATGCTCCAACCTACTGAGCCACCCAGCTAGGGCACTGTAGACCTACTTTTTCCCCACCCTGTATACATCAGGCACTGGGACACAGAAATGAAAAAGACAACATCCCTAAATCTGAGAGGAATGAGGCAATAAATGATAATTTTTAAAAAAATCAACATGAAAAGTATCAGGTTCTATGCAGTGAATTAAAATAGGCTACTATAATATGAAAATCCCAGATGACTACTTTAAAATAGCGAATAGGGAAAGCTCTCTGAGGTAAATTTAGGTTAAGAGTTGAAATTACAGGAAGGAGGCATCCACGTAGATTCAGAAGAGTAACCAAAACAGAGGGGAAAAATAATCCAAAAGCCCAAAAGTAGGAACAGGTTTGGATTTGTTTGAGGAATAGAAAGGTCAGTGAAACTAAAATGCAAAGAGTAAGGTAGGGAGAGGGTGACTGAGACAGAAATGTGCAGTAGGCAGGGAATTAACAAGGAGATATGATGAAGCCTAAAATATGTTTTTAAGTTTTCAATTAAAATTTAAAGGGCCAACTGTTTTTAGTATCTTGACAAAATTACATCAGTCATTATCAAAATGTGCTATAACATTTACCTTCAAAAAATTTCTTGACCTCTGAGCCTGTTTTTTTATCTGTAAAAAGAGATACCTACCTCACAACAAAACATTTATGAAAGGATGGCAATTTACAATAAAGCAAGCTTTCAGTAGTGTTTGTTCACTGCCCTCACCCCCCGCCCAGTTTTCCATACAGCTTATATGCAGAGTAGACAGGAATCATCTATTGAGGACAGAATGGTAAACCTCACATAACCCTTTGCTGACTCTCAAAAAAATGATACCATTATTCCTACCATCCTGGCCCATGCCACAGCCACCTTGCCAATTTTGCATGGTCTCTGATTAATTGGTACCCAAGAAATAAAGACAGCAGACCACCCAAGAATAGGGTTACCCCCTCTTCAAAGGTCCAGAGGTCCCAAAAAAGTACTTACATTTATATCCAGGGCTATATACACCAACCCATATATTTTCCCTATTTAAAGGCAAATGTATTAACGTTACATAATTCACATTAAAATGTAATACTGCCTAAAATCTCTAGACAAAAGATATATTTCCTTTCAATAACAAAAAACTAAACTAACATTGCTCTCATCTTACATACATTGTCCAATCTATGCAATCAATAAACGTTGTTAATGACAATGAATTGAAAAATACTCTTATTATCACCCCATCCCCAATAACATACCAGATTTACACTATCATAACAAGTTTAAAAAAATGTCTGCAAAATCCTTGATCAATTCACATTTCAAACTAGTACCATGTACCTCCCAGGAATGTTATGTGACCTTGTAAATCATTATCTGTAGATTAAGTGTCTGCTTTTCTCAAGATCTTTTTGAGATAAATCATCACATGACCAGGGAAATCAACACTCCACTAACAAATCTGAATCTTTAATACTATCCCAGACGATAAAGAAAATATATAGGTAGACCATTATATATAAAGACTTTTGATATAAAGTCTTCTGGAAAGAAAAAAATGCCCTAAATATTTATAACCTCTAAAATAGAAGTTCCACCCTGGCTGGGTGTCTCAGTTGGTTGGAGCACTATCCCATGCACCAAAAGGTTGTGGGTTCGACTCCTGGCCAGGCCACATACCTAGGTTGCAGGTCTGATCTCCTGTCACGGAGGGTGTGGCAGGCAACTGACTGATGTTTTTCTCTCGCATCCATGTCTCTGTCTGTCTGTCTCTCTCTCTCTCTCTCCCCACCCCCCCCCCACCTTCCTCTCTCTCTAAGATCAATTAAAGTATCCTCAGGAGGGGATTTAAAAAATAAAAAGTTCCAAAAAGGCTCTGTGAACAATTCAAGGCAATAGTTAACAAGTATCCAAGGCCAAAAATAGCTTGCCTTTATTACATAGTGAATTTTAAGTTGACAGTCACAGTTAACTAAAACACAAGTGCACACTCTGAGCTTAAAAAAAAAAAATCACCAAAAATTTCTGAGAAATAAAATATTTTCCTGCCTAGTCCGTCCTCTATTTGGATAACTTTGTTTTGCTTTCCAAGTCCTGCAATAGCAAAAATGGCTGTCCTTTGTTTACTTCAGCTGTACGTTTACAGCATTACTCAGAACAATGTCAAAAAGAAAAACATGCATAGTTCTGGGAAACCAAGAGTATCCTTGTAGAGCTGCCATTCGTCATAGTCTTCTCACTAGCCTAGCCCTTCTCTTTGCTTCTGCCAAGGCTCAATGGTCAATATAAAAAAATTTGGAAAGTGCTATGATCACAATAAAGAGAAATAAAGTTATACTTGGAAATTGCTAAATGTTTAAAAAGAGAAAAGAACCTACAGAGAACAGTGCCTAAGCCTAACTCTATTCTGAAGCACCACATTTTCTAACACAAAGGAACCTGCGTTTCTAATTAAGCAGAAAAACTATAAGCATACAGGACTATGAATAAGTATTTTTTATCTCTGTAGACCTCAACTTACCCATCAAAACATTCTTCATTTCAAACTTTTTAATACATTAAAAGATAATTAAAATAAGTATTATGCCTCAAAAAAGTGTTCAGTCTGAATGTTTAGCTATACATAAAACATGTAAAATTTGATTACAGTTCTAAAAGAATCAATACTGCTCAAGAAGACAGGAAGTACAGCAACAAAGTACCATAATAGGAGTCTAGGGCCCTGGGTTCTAGTCCGGTGAATGACATAAACTGGCTATATAAGCTTAGGCAAGTTTTTCATCTCTCTTGGTCTGAATTTCTACCTTTAAAAAAGAAAGAGATCAATTAATTTCTGAAGTCTCTTAAGACTTTAATTTCCTACAGTCTTTTTTTCTAATTGATTTTTAGAGAGAGAAGAGTGAGAAAGAGGAACATCTATTTCTTGTTCCACTTATCTATGCATTCATTGGTCGATTCTTATATATGCCCTGACTGGGAATCAACCCTGCAACCTTGGCTTATGGGGACAACACTCTGAACAACTGAGCTACTCGACCAGGGACTAAAGTCTTTTTTTTTTAAAGATTTTATTTATTTATTTTTAAAGAGGGGAAGGGAAGGATAAAGAGGGGGAGAGAAACCTCAATGTGTGGTTGCCTCTCGTACACCTCCTGCTGAGGACCTGGCCCAAAACCCAGGCATGTGCCCTGACTGGAAATTGAACCAGCAACTCTGTGGTTCACAGGCCGGAGCTCAATCCACTGAGCCACGCCAGTGAGGCAAGGGCCTAAAGTCTTTTAAAGTTTCAAGTTTTAGAAACTCATCAACTCAAAAATGTGAAGATGTTTCACAGTTTTAAAAGTGTAATTAAAGGATGAGCAAAAATAGGCTTACAGTTGTCTACATGGAAAATAATATAATAATTAATAATAATACAAGAATAAACTGTTTCACATACTTACAACTGTAAACCTACTTTTGCCCCACCTGAATTTAGAATTGCAAAATGAATAGTCATCAAAACTCTGTTCCTAATATTAAAAGTAAAAAATAACCTAAAAGATTATCAATATGAATATATTAAATATATAGCCATATTATAAAATCTTATACAGTCCTTAATAAAGAATTCAAGAAGACTTATAAATGGTATTAAAATGGAAAATATCCATAACATAGCAAATTTTTAAAAAGAAAAAATTCTAGAACGAATGTTTAAAAATTCCACTTTTACTTAAAAATACATAATTTTTGGACGGTATTTTCAAAATGTAAGGATATAACAACCAAAATCTTAAACAAAAATAGAGTGCTCTATTGCCATTTCTTCAAAAGAAAATCTGTCAAGCTTATCTAAAGTAAAAAGTAACTGTGGTATGGAGCCTTGCTATTTCAAGTGTGGTGCCTGGGCCAGCTGCATTGACTTCACCTGGGATCTGGTCAGAAATGTAGTTTCTCAGGCCTTATCCCACATATACTCTAACTGTACATTTTAACAGTATCCCCAAATGATCTGAATTCATTATAAAGTCCAAAAAGCACTGGTTTATAAGAAATCACTTAACGAAGTCTGAATACCAGTTTAGGATCCACATAAAAAACATGACTTAGACATGTTATTTAATCTCTCTGAATCTGTTTCATTCTCAAAAGACACATTCCAGATTTTTGATGTATCAATAGATGTGAAATTGTAAACTGTTCTACAATTTAAGGAATGATTAGAACTTGGTTATCAATCTTAGTTAATGCTATAAAGTCAACAACTTATCAAATCAGTAAATCTTTCAAAGACAATGCTGTCCACCCAACCTTCTCAGGGCCACTTAGGAAAAAGGATAAGGACTGAACTGATGGATCTCAAATTGTAGATAGTAGTTACCCTCTGGAGAGTCATTTGAAGGTATGAGAGTAAAAGTGGACTTTTACACTTCGCTCTGCTTATTTTATAATTCGTAAATTGTTTCCTCTAAGAAATGAGGAAGCAGGAATTAGGATCCCATCCACTCAATGAAGTATCAGTGAGGTGGCCTCACTTCAAGACTTCTCTGCGGGTGATTCCAGGCCCAGAGGGAAGGCAGCAGTCAGTTGTTTATGAGAATGTGCCTAGGCAGCAAAGTCTACTAAACAAGATTTAGCATCCATCCCAAAAGCTGCAGAGAGAAGACCCAGAATCACTACTGATTTCTTCTGAGGAAACTTCCATGAGGAAGCATGGGAGCTTCTATGACAGAGGGGCACTGCTCCCCAGGGCTTGAATCCGCATGGGGTGTACACCACCAATGCCAGCATAAGCACTGCTTTCTACTCCTCTTTTTGGAAGGTGCTGCAGGAAGGAATATTGTGGGGACAGAGTTGAGCCTGCCTTCCAGTGCTCCTTATTGATAACTCATACCTATTTCCCTCCAGCACAAAATGTGCTAATGAAGAAAACATTTCGCCCTGGCTGATGTGGCTCATTGGACTGAGTGCCAGCCTGAGAACAAAAAGGTCGCCAGTTCGACTCCCAGTCAGAGCACATTGCCTGGGCGGCGGGCCAGGTTTCCAGTTGGGGGCATGCAAGAGGCAACCAATCAATGTATTTCTCGCATATCGATGTTTCTCTCCCTTACTCCCTCCTTTCCCTTCTCTCTAAAAATAAAGTTTTAAAAAAACATTTCACAATGACTTTCTTATTATAATTCCCCTCTTCTAACAAACCTAAAGTAGATCAGAATCAACAACTTCACTGGGAAATATGATTGAAATTGATGCTTAGTTTGCACACTAATAGCTCTACAATGGTCATTAGGAAAATAATTTCTCAATGTATAAACGTTACTGTATATTTGAATATAACATGAACTCTGGTGAAAGTTAAGAATCAGGGACAAATTTGCTCATGACTTAACAGGTTCATTATATGTATACTGCTGACTAACTACAGAGTCGGGCAAAAATAGGTTTACACTTGTGAGTACGCAAAATAGAGTTTATTCCTGTATCATTATTTACTAATTATAGTCTTATTTTCGTATGAACAACTATAAACCCACTTTTGCCCCACCCTGTATAAAAAAACAGGTATTACTATAGCAAAAACTTCGACCAAAATCACAAACCAAAAAGAGATTATCTTCTTCCCTGGCCTAATGCTACTAACCGTGCAAAATTTCCATCATGAAATCACATGAAATGTTCAATTGAGCTTATTTTTCATAAGGATTTATGAAAAATGTTATATCCTTTGGGGGAGCCTTTTTTAAAGAATTTATTTATTTTTAAAGAGAGTGGAAGGGAGGGAGAAAGAGAGGAAGAAAAACCAATGCACGAGAGAAACATTGACTGGCTTCTTGAATGCCCCCAACAGGGACCTGGCCAGTAGCAGGGAATCAAATCAGCAACCCTTTGGTTTGCAGGACAAAGCCCAACACAATCAGCCACACCAGTCAGAACTCTCTGGGGGAGCTATTAATAGGCATAAAAATGCTTCATGTTTTACAATGGCTCTATGTTTATCTTTATAACCAAAAATAGTAAAATTACTTTTAATGTTACTTCAATTAAGCAATAATAATTTAAAAATTAAATAGAAAAAAAATTTTTCTATCTGATCCCCCTAATTAAATCTTATTAGAAAATGAGGGAATATGTTTCAATCCCACTTTACTTTATTAAATGGTTGTACTTTACTAAGTATTATCCCTGAGACACAGGAACTTAAGACATCTTTGGTCCTGAGTAGCTCTAGTAGGGGCACAGAGAGAGAGATGAAATAAAAAGTATAAATGTTACCATAGATAACTTGAATTAGTATAATGGGAAAACAATGTGTACAAGCCTCTATGATAACCATGCAAAGTAACCAGTACACATAATTTAAAGAGACACCAAACCTTAACTTAAAAGCAATAACAGATATTTCATTGAATGGTACTAATTAAATACTCTCTTAATATCAATCAAGAGAATATACATATGTTTATTTTTCTTGATTGTGTGAATGGCAGGGTATCTATGTGTTTACATGTGCAATGCTGTTGTAAGCCAACATAAACTACTCTATCAATAAACAGCTTCTGTCATTGAGACTTTGTTATATGTACCTGAGAAGGTATTGTATGGAGGAAATAACTAAACCTTAGAAGGTAGATAATCCTGGATTCCAAGTCAGTCTTCACTATGAGCTAGTTGCATAACCTCTCTGAACCTATCTTCATTTAAAAAAAAGAAAAAGAAAGAAAGAGAACCACTAACTGGATACGGCAAAAAACAAGTCAGTTTAATTAAATATAATTGATTCCTATCCCCATATCTTTCTCTTTCAATAATTCCTTTGGGGCACACAGAGCAATTTAACAAATATTTACTAAGCACTTACTATTGTGTAAGGCCTCAAGACCAGACACTGCAGAAGATAAGCAGATTATAGTTGCTGTCCACATACAGCTTACAATCTTAACCGGTTGTAAGATAAACACAGAAGAAATATATATGCAATATTTAAACTTAAGAGATCTCTTATCACTTTGTAATACCTATGTAGCCATTTATTACTATAATTTAATTTCCTGTAGTATAAGAATTCACATGAAGCACTATACTTGGGATGCAGTGACCCTGCAAGCACAGGAAGAAAGGTTAAGAAGGGAGGGAATAAGAAGTCCAATGAAATACACTGATTCAGAGTCTACTAAGGGCATTTTACTTCTAAAATATAGAAAGTTAACTAACTCAAAGTGCTTTTTGGGGAAGGAGCGGTGGCAGGTAGGTAATGTCAACACAAGCAGGTAGGTTGGGAGCAGAGAGAAGAAGGATCGTCTTTTTCTTTTTTTTAGGTTCTACAACATAACGATTTGATATATGCTCATACTGCAAAATGATTACCACAGTAAATTTAGTTAACATCCATCACCTCACGTAGTTACAATTTCTTTTCTTGTGATGAAAACTTTTAAGACCTGCTTTTAGCAACTTTCACATATACAATACAGATTATTAATTATAGTCACCATGCTGTACACCAGAATTTATCTTGTAACTGGAAGTCTGTACCTTTAACAGCATTCACTCACTTTGTCCAGTCCCCACCACCTGACTCTGGCAGTCACTAACCGATTGCTTCTATGAGTTTGTTCTTTTTTTTTTATTCTTTTTTTTTCAATTACAGTTGACAACTATTATTATATTAAGTTTCAGTTGTACAGCATAATGGTTAGACATTTATATAACTTAGGAAGTGATCCCCCCAATAATTCTAGTACCCACCTGACACCATGCATAGTTATTACAATATTATTGACTATATTCCCTATACTGTACTTTACATCCCCATGATTATTTTGTAACTGCCAATTTGTACTTCTTAATCTCTTCACCTTTTTCACCCAGCCCTCCAACATCCCCATCCATCTAGCAACCCAGCAGTCTGTTCTCTGTATCTATGAGTCTGTTTCTATTGGTTGCTCATTTATTTTATTTTTTAGATTCCACATATAAGAATCAACTTTTGAAAACACTTTTTTTATTTTTCAATCACAATTTACATTCAATATTATTTTGTGTTACTTTCACAAGTTCAGCACCGTCATTAGACAATCATTTACATTACAAAGTGATTCCCCCCATATTTCAAGTACCCACCTGGCACCATAAATAGTTATTACAAATATTATTGACAATATTCCCAATGCTGTACTTTACATCCCTATAACTATTTTGTAACTACCAATTTTTTTACTTTTTAAAGTCTTTTTTTTTAATTGATTCAAGAGAGAGAAAAGGAGAGTCCTGTATGTGCCCTGACATGGAATCAAATCCACAACCACAGTGTATGAGAACGATGCTCTAACTAACTGATCTACCCACCCAGCCACGGCTCAATCTGTACTACTTTTTTTTTTTTTAATTTTTTTTAAAAAGATGTATTTATTTTTAGACAGAGGGGAAAGAGGAAGAAAGAGAGGGAGAGAAACATCAATGTGTGGTTGCCTCTCGTGCACCCCCTACTGGGGACCTGGCCCGCCACCCAGGCACGTGTTCTGACTGGGAATCAAACCAGCGACCCTTTGGTTCGCAGGCCAGCGCTCAATCCACTCACCCACACCAGCCAGTGCCCAATCTGTACTTCTTAATCCCTTCACATTTTTCACCCAACACCTCTCCTCTCTAGCAACCATCAGTGTATTCTCTCTGTATCTGTAGGTCAATTTGTTTTGCTTGTTCATCTATTTTCTTCTTTATATATCACATATAAGTGAAATCATATGGTAGTTGTCTTTCTGTGACTGTACATTTTATTTATTTTTAGAGAGAGGGGAAGAGAAGGAGACGGAGAGAAACATCGATGTGTGAAAGAGATACATCAGTTGCCTCTCGCATACCCCCAACTGGGGACCTGGCCGCAACCCAGGCATGTACCCTGACCGGGAATCAAACTAGTGACCTTTTGGTTACCAGACCAGCACTCAATCCACTGAGCCTCACCAGCCAGGGCTGTTCCACAGCTTTTTTATCCACTCTTCTCTTGATGGGCCGTAGCATTGCTTCCACATCTTGGCTAGTATAAATAATGCTGCAATAAACATAGAGGTGCATATGTTCTTGCAAATTAGTATTTTGGGTTACTTCAGATAGATATGCAGAAGTGGAATTGCTGGGTCATAAAGCAGTTCCACTTTAAATTTTTGAGGAATCTCCATATTATTTTCTGTAAGTGGCCACACCAATCTATATTCCCACCAATGGTGCATGAAGTTACCCTGTTCTCCACATCCTCACCGGGACTTGTTTGCTGACATATTGATGACAGCCATCTGACAGATGTGTGGGGATATCTCACTGTGGTTTTAATTTGCATTTCCGTGATGATTACTGATGATCATCATCTTTCCATATATCTAGGGGCCACCTGTATGTCCTCCTTGGAAAGATATCTATTCTCATACTCTGCCCACCTAATTGGATTGGTTTTTTGTTTGTTATTGAGTTGTACGAATTCTTTATAAATTTTGAATATTAACCCCTTATCAGATATATCAATGGCGAATATCTTCTTTCACTCAGTAGGCTGTCTTTTCGTTGTGTTGATGGTTTCCTTTGCTATGCAAAAACTTTTTAGCTTCATCTAGTCCCATTTGTTTTCCTTTTTCCCTAGCCAGAGTAGCTATATGAGAGAAAAAAATTCCTAAAAGAAATAGCAGAAATTTTACTGCCTATGTTTTCTTCTAGGAATTTTACAGTTTGAAGTCTTTAAATTTAATTCTTGTGTGTCATTTAAGAAGGTGGCTTAGTTTTGTTGTTGTTGTTGTTGTTGTTTTTTTTTTGCATGTATCTTTCCAGTCTTCCCAACACCATTTACTGAATAAGACTATCTTTACCCCATTGTATGTTCTTGCCTACTTTGTAATAGATCATTCAAACACATAGGCATTGTTTTATTTCTGGCCTCACTATTCTGTTCCATTGATCTATAGGTCTCTTACATGTCTGTCTTTATGCCACTAACATGCTGTTTTATTACTATAACCTTGTAATATAGTTTGCTGTCAGTTACTATACTATATCCAACTCTGTTCTTCTTCCTCCAGATTGCTGTGGCTCTTTGGGGCACTTTGCAGTTCCATATAAATGTTTAGATTATCTTGTAGAGTACTGTGAAAAAAAGCCATTGGTATTTTGATAGGGATTGTATTGAATCTATGAGGTCTATCTGGAAAAAGTCCAACTATTGTTAATATAATGAGACGAGTTTGCACGACATCAATGTAACCTGGCAGCCAAGGAGAGTGGACTGGAATGCACATGCATGAACAGTAACTTCATTGTACTAGTCAGGGGAGGTGGTAGATGCCACTGAGTGATCATGTGTACTGTGTGGCCATCACATTCAAAATGACTGAGCAAGTAGAACAATGAATCTGCATCGAAATTTTGCATTAAGTCTGAACATTCCTCCACAGAAACTATTCCGATGATTCAGAAAGCCAAAGCTATGGGCAACTGGTGACTGGCAGCTTCATCAAAACAATGCACCCACTTATGTATCACATCTCATGCAGAGTGTTTTGTGAAACATCACATCTCCCATGTGACTCAGCCCCGCTACAGCCCACCTACAGCCCACCTACAGCCCACATTCGGCGCCCTGCAACTTTTGCCTTTTCCCAAAACTAAAATCACCTTTGAAAGGGTAGAGATTTCAGACCATTGATGAGATTCACAAAAATATGAAAGGGCAGCTGGCGGGGATCAGGAGAACTGTGGAAGGTCCCAAGGTGCGTACCTTGAAGGGGACTGAGGCATCATTGTCATATGTACAACATTTCTTGTATCTTCTTCAATAAATGTCTCTATTTTCCATATTACATGGCTGGATACTCTAGACAGACCTCACATAACTTTTCTTAGTATTTTCTTTGTATTTTGTACAAAATCCTTTGTATTTTGGTGATGTCAGTTATTATTTCTCTTCATTTATTTTTTTTACTTTCTTTTCATTCATTTTTTTATTGATGAGTCTCATTAAAAATGTATCACTTCTGCCCTGGCTGCTGTGGCTCAGTAGATTGAGTGCCAGTCTGCAAACAAAAGGGTCACTGGTTCCAATACCAGTGAGGACACATGCCTGGGTGGCGGGCCAGGTCCCCAGTAGGGGGCACATGAGATGCAACCACACATTGATGTTTCTCTCCCTCTCTTTCTCCCTACTTTTGCCTCTCTGAAAAAATAAATAAATAAAATCAAGAGAAAATCAAGATGGCAGGGGAGTAAATGAAAGTCACACTAACCTCCTCCCAGACCAATTTAGAATTACAATTAAATTGTGGAGAAATCACCTGGAACAAACAACTGAACAATAGAGAGAGGGAAGCCCTATAACCTCGGACAGACAGAAGAATCAGCTTTAGCACAACCTGACTGGTAAGGAGTGCGGTAGACACTCCAGGAGGCAGGTGGGGTGTCCACAGGCAGCAGCACCAGAAGGATATTGAAACAGCCAGTTGGATCCCCCTGAGAAGAGCGGAGTCTCAACCATAAGCGGGTATCTCCAGTCTACAGCCCCAGAGCCCAAAGAGTACACAGGTAACAGCTAGCTGCGAAAGGTGACAGGGTTGCTCTCTGCCAGAGACAAGCAGCTAGAGACACAAAGAGCCTGTTAAAGGGCCAACACATAAATTTTTATTTGTAGCCACTTACCCTGGGCTCCAGCAAAAGTGGGGACAGAGTGGGCTAGAGACACCTGAGGAGAGACTGGGGAAGGAGGTTTTGGGGAGAGAACGGAGGGAATAGCCCAAGAGATCCCAGTGCTGAGTCATCCCGCAGACGGCAGCAGCCATCTGGCTCAGGAAGACCACTCCCCTGAGCGGCAGGAGCTTGAGAGGACACGATGGCCCCACTCCTAGGAGGGACTCTGCCCCGCCCTGTGGTGCCTAAGCCTCACTACTGAGAGCACAGTGACTAGATTAACAACTGAAGGAGACGGCCACAGACAGTAGATTCCTGGAAGTCTCGAACAGTCTACCTAAGGTGAGACGGGGTCAACATCTCACATCATCAGAGGCAGAACCAGAAAGTAAAAAACAACGCTCTCCTACCATAAAAGTTCACACCGCAAAGTCAGAAAGACAAGACAGATCAATTTAAGAAGCAGAAGCAAAAAAAGAAGAGTCTCACAAATAATGGGAAGACAAAGAAACACCCCCCAATCAAAGGGAAAGGAGGAATCCCCACAAAGAGAACTAAATGGAATAGAGGCAAGTAAACTATCATATAGTGAGTTCAAAAGAATGATTATAAGGAAGCTCAATGAGCTCAGAGAGAATTACAAAAAAACTACAGGGAAACTACAGGAACTTACTGCAAACTATATCAGCATGAAAAAGGACATAGAAACTATCAGTAAGAGGCAAGAAGAAATGAAGGATACAATTTCTGAATTGAAAACCACGTAGAAGGAATCAAAAACCAGCTAGATAGCGCAGAGGATTGAATCAGCGAGCTGGAGGACAAGGTAGAGAAAAGCTCCCAGAAGGAGCAAGCAAATGAAAAAAGACTAAACAAGAATGAAGAGGTGTTGAGGGAAATGCAGGACAACCTGAAATGTAATAATATCCACATAATAGGGATACCAGAAAGAGAAGAAGAGGAGGAAGGGGTAGAGAACCTTTTTGAAAAAGTAATGATGGAAAACTTCCCTAACTGGAGGAGAGAAAAAGTCACACAAGTCTGGGAAGCACAGAGGGCCCCAGTCAAGAGGAACCCGATGAGGCCCACTCCAAGACACATCATCATCAAAATGGCAAGTATCAAAGACAAACAGAGGATCCTAAAGGCAGCAAGGGAGGAACAGGTAGTAACATACACGGGAGCCCCAAGGCGACTAGCAGCTGACTTCTCAACAGAAACACTGCAAACCAGAAGGGAGTGGCAAGAAATATTCCAAGTCATGAAAAGCAAAGGCCTGCAACCAAGGCTGCTCTACCCAGCAAGGCTCTCAGTTAAAATGGAAGGTGAAATAAGGAGTTTCCCAGACAAAAGAAGGCTAAAAGAACACACCTCCACCAAACCAGCACTGCAAGATATGCTAAAGGGACTGCTTTAAGAAGATGAAGAAAAAGAGTCTATGAATACCCAGTTCCTTTCACAGTCACAAACACTTTATATTACCAATATTTTTAATACTTATTAATCTGGTTGTGGCAATGATGTGTTCTTTTAATTGCTACTTTATTATTTGTTGAACCTAAACCTGTTTTTGTATATTTCTTGCCTACTTCTATTATTTTAAGAAAGCTTTAAGTGACTTTTTGGTATTCTTTATCCATTTTTTGATTAAATGTTTGTAGAATTTTTGCCCTAAAAAAAACTATTAACCCTTTTTTAGGTGTGTGGCAAACACTTTCCTATTCTATTACTTGTCCTTTAACTTTTTTTATATGTATATTACTGTATAGTCTTAAACGTTTAATATAGTCATATTGTCAATATTTCACTTTATAACTTCTGGGTTTGAATATTTTACTTCAGGGTAATAGAAATATTATTTTGTATTTTCTCCTAAAACTCCTTCAATTTTGCATATTGGTTTTTAACTCACCTGAATATTTTTTGTATCATGAGTGAAATAGGGCTCTATATTTGTTTTATTGCAAGTAACAGTGATCCGTGCACTTTATTTGTTGAATAAGTCTTATTTTCCCTATTGATTTGAAATATCAATTTAATCATATATTACATAGTTAGACAGATATGTATGTACATCTGTTTCTACAATGCTCATTTTATTTCATTGATCTACTTGATTATTTCTGTGGTGTCAGGTTGTTTTAATTTTTGAGACTTTATAATGAATTTAAATTTTTAATATTTTATAATGGGATTTGACATTTAACAAAATAAAATCAATCTGCATTAAAAAAATAAAAATAAAATAAGAAAAAGTTTATCAATTTTATCTTTTCATAGAACCAGCTGTTGGCTTCACTGATATTTCTTTTAGACTTTATTTTCGTTATTTCTGCTCTGTTCTTTAATTTTTATTTATTTTTTATACAGAGGGGAAGGGAGGGAGAAAGGGAGAGAAACATAAACGCGAGAGAGAAACATCCATCAGTTATCTCCCATATGCGCCCTGACTGGGAATTAAACCTACACGCTAGGAATGTGCCCTCACCAGGAATCAAACCGGCAATGGTATCAATCAAGACTCTGTTCTGATCTTTACTATTTCCTTCCTTCGACTCACCTTGTGTTTGTTTTCTTTTTCTAGTTCCTTTAGATGTAGGGTTACATTACTTATTTGAGATTTTTCTTTCTTGAGGTAGGCTAGTATTGCTATGAATTTCCCTCTTAGGACTAATGTCAATGTCCCATAGATTTTGGGTTGTTGTGTTTTCATTGTTATTTGTCTCAATGTATCTCCTGATCTCTTTCTTGATTTCATTAACTTATTATTTAGTAACATGTTCTTTAGGCTCCATATGTTTGTGTTTTTCAGTTTTGTTTTTTGTGTTTGTGTGTTTTTCGGTTTTGTTTTTTTGTTTTGGGTTTTATGCGGGTTTTTTTTTTGTTTGTTTGTTTTTGGTAACTTGAGCTCTCTATATCACTGTGGTGAGAGAAGATGCTCGTTATGATTTCAATCTTAAATACATTGAAACTTGCTTTGTGGCCTAACAAATGGTCTATCCTAGAAAATGATCCCTGTGCACTTGAAGAAAAGTATATTCTGTTGCTCTGGGGTGAAATGATCTGAAATATCAATTAAATCCATCTGTTCTAATGCGTAATTTTAGGACACTGATTCTTCCTGGATTTTTCTGTCTGGAATACCTACTGATGTCTGTCAATGGGTTTTAAAGTATCCTACTATGACTCTATTATTGTCAGTTTGTCCCTTTATGTCCACCAATATTTGCTTTACATATTTCAGTGTTCCTATGTTGCACGCATAAATGTTTACAAGGGTTATATCATCTTGCTGGATTGAGCCTGTTATCATTTTGAAATGTCCTTTTTGTCTCTTTTAAAGTCTGTGTCATCTGATACAAGAATTGCTGCCCTAGCTTTTTTTTGTTTGTTGCTGTTTGGATGAATATCTTTTCCATCCCTTTAGCTTCAGTCTTCGTGTGTCTTTCCATTTGAAGTGAGTTTCTTGTAGACAGTATATGGGTTTTGTTTTTCCAATCCATTCAGTTACCTTATGTCTTTTGACTGTAGCACTTAATTGATTTACATTTAAAGTGATTATCAGCTTCTGGTCAAGATGGTGGAAAGGTAAATGCGGTACTCGCATCTTCCCATAACCACATCTAAAGTACAACTAAACTACAGAATGACCGTCACTCAAAATCACCTAAAATCCAGCTGAACAGCAACCCCACAACTAAAGATGTAAAGAAGAAGCCACCTAGGGACTGGTAGGAGGGGCATAGGAACAGAACAGGCTGGTCCCATACACACATGTGGCAGATAAAAATCAGCAGGGATATCTCCTCGGCAGAGGTCCAACCTGAAGAGTGAAGGGTTCTAGTCCCACACAAGGCCCCTGGCCCAGGGTTCCACTGTCAAAAAGTCCTGATTAACTTCTGACTGAAAAAACGAGCAGGGATTGCGGTTGAGAGAGATGGAAGGCTTCTATAGTCCCAGGCAGTTCCTTCCCTTTAAATGTCCCAAAGCACAGGCTTACTCGGAGTCAGTCCTTTTGCGTTCCAGTGCTGGGGCAGCAGCTCAAAAGGCACCATGGACACCTAGGGAGGAACTGAAGTGCTTGGCATCAAAACAAGAGCTGGAGGGGCAGCTTTATCCCAGACCGAAGTGCTTGCAGACGCCATATGTTCCTTTGATGAGCCCTACCCCCAAAAAGCTGGCAGATGAGCATCACATCTGAGATTCTACCAACCTGCCTATCACTGTTTGCCTTCCCTGGTGATTCCCTGAAACTCTGCCCCACCAACTTGCAGGCCCACCCAAGCTGCTTCCAGTGGCTTTTTCATACAAATGGCCTGTCTTGGTTCATATTTCAGGCTATCCTAAGATCTTTTAAACAAGCGGCATCTGGCCTCAGCATGCCCTGTACCTTTTGGTAAGGTGGCCCCAGATCCAGCACTAGAGGCAGCCAGTCTTGGTTCATGCTTGGCCTCTCCTGAGTACCTCCAAGCCCAGAACAAGTAGGAGCCATCTGCAGAGTTCTTTGAAGCTCTTGCTGGGTGGCCCCAGACAAAACACAGGTGGTAGCGGACCTTGGCCTGCACCACCTGGGAGGCCCCAAAGCCAATGCACGAGGTGGACAGCTTCAGACCACACGGAAGTACCACCCAACCACCCCCACAAGCAACACACTCAAAGAGCAGACTCAGCACGCACCAGAGTCCCACTGAACCAAGTCCTGCTCCATGGGGTGGTCCCCTGCATAGGTGATCCTCGCCAGTGGTCAGAGTCAGTCCTTGAAGAATTGGCCTGGGGTAAATCCCTCTCACTGACATTCTAACACCAATCAAGGTTCATCTACAACAGGAGGGTGTATAGAGTCCACCTTGCGGGGAGGGGGAAACGCACCTGGAGTTCCCAGCTCAGGAGAACAGGAAGGCTTAACCACTGGACCCTACAGGACACATACTACATTAGGCCCCTCCACCAAGCCCAGGAGATGTAGCAGCTCTACATAATACACAGAAATAAACATAGGGAGGCTGCCAAAATGAGATGATGAAGAAATTTGTCCCAAATGAAAGAACAGAACAAAAACTCCAGGAAGAGAACTAAACAAATTGGAGATAAGCAATCACTAGATACAGAGTTCAAAAGTGTTAACGGATGCTTGATGAACTTAGGGCAATACAAAGAACTTCAACAGCATTAAAAAAGGACACAGAAAACATAAAGAGAAAACTAAACAGAAATAACAAATATACTAACTGAAGTTAGTAATAATTTACAGGGAATCAACAGTAGAATAGTTGAAGCCGAGAATCTAAATAGCGATCTGTAATATAGGCAAGCAAAAAACCACCCAATCAGGACAGAAAAAAGAAAACAGAATCCAAAAAAATGTGGGTAGTGTAAGGAGCCTCTGAGACAACTTCAAGCATACCAACACTTGCATCATGGGGGTGCCAGAAGGAGAAGAGGGAGAGCAAAAAATTAAAAAGTCTTTTAAGGAAATAACAGAAAGTTCCCATACCTGGTGAAGGAAATAGACATATGAGTCCAGGAAGCACATAGTCCTAAATAAGATAAACTCAGAGGCCCACACCAGACACATCATAATTAAAATACAAACTGTTAAAGACAGAGAGAATCTTCACACCTGGTCGGGTAGCTCAGTCGGTTAGAGTACCACCCTGATACACCAAGGTTGCATGTTCAATCCCCAGTCTGGGCACATACAGGAATCAACCAATAAATGCATAAATAAGTGGAAGAAGAAATCAATGTTTCTCCCTCTCCCTCTCTAAAATCAATAAATTAAAAAAATAAAATAAAAAAGAGACTCTTCAAAGCAGCAAGGGAAAAGCAGTTAGTTACCTACAAGAGAGCTCCCGTAAGACTGTCAGCCGATTTCTCAACCAAAACTTTGCAGGCCAGAAGGGATTGTCTTGAAATACTCAAAGTAATGAAAAGCAAGGTCCTACAACCAAGATTACTCTACTCAGCAACACTATTTACTTAAAATTGAAGAATAAAGAGCTTCCCAGACAACAAAAACATAAAAGAGTATATCACCACCAAACCAGTACTACATGAAACGTTAAAGAGTCTTATTTAAAAAGGAGAAAAGGAAGATTAAAAATGAACAATTTAATCTAAAACACAAAATAAACAAACAAGCAGAACAGAAGTAGACCCAGATACAGAGAACATTTTGATGGTTGCCAGATGGGAGCAGGGTTGGGAGGTTGGATGGAAAAGGTAAAGGAATTAAGAAGAACCAATTGGTAGTAACAGAATGGTCATAGGAATGTAAAGTCCAGCATAGGGAATATAGTCAATAATATTTTAATAATTATACATAGTGTCAGATGGGTATGAGATTTATTGAGATAATCACTTAATAAGTCATATAATGTCTAATCATTGGGGTATACACCTGAAACAAATATAATATTGTATGTCAATTATAATTGAAAAACAAAGTATGATTTAAAAAAAATAAAGGCTGGTGTGGCTCAGTGGATTGAGTACCTGCCTGCAAACCAGAAGGTTGCTGGTTTGATTCCCTATCAGGGCACATGCCTGAGTTGCAGGTCAGGTCCCCAGTTGGGGTCATGCAAGAGGCAACCAATCAATGTTACTTTCCCTCCCTTTCTCCCTCCCTTCCCCCTCTCTAAAAATAAATATTTTTTAATTAAAAAATAAAGTGATTATCGATGGATACATATTTATTGTTCTTGTTTACATTTATGTTCCTTTTTTCTCCTTTCTTTTTGAATAGTACCTTTAACATTTCTTGTAATACTGGTTTGGTGATGATAAACTCCTTTAGCTTATTGTGGTCTGGGAAGCTCTTTATTTCTCCTTCAATACTTTATTTATTTATTTATGTTTAGAGAGAGGGGGGCAGAGAAAGAGAGGGGAAGAAACATCAGAAGAAACATCATTGTGTGGTTGCCTCTCACACGGCCCCTACTGGGGACCGGGCCCACAACCCAGGCATGTGCCCTCACCAGGAATCGAACCAGCAACCCTTTGGTTTGTAGGCCAGCACTCAATCCACTGAGCCACATCAGCCAGGGCTCTCCTTTAATTTTTATATGATAGCCCTGCTGAGCTGAGTAATCTTGGTTGTAGGACCTTGCTTTTCACCACGTTGAGTATTTCAAGCCAATCCATTCTGGCCTGCAAAGTTTCTGTTGAAAAATCAGCTGATACCCCTGGCTAGCATGGCTCTCTGGATTTAGCACTGGCCTGCAAACCAGGTCACCAGTTCGATTCCCAGTTCGCATACACGCCTGGGTTGTGGCCCAGGTCCCCTGGTGTTTTACGGTTTCTATGTCCCTTTTTATGCTTAGTACTTCTTTAAGTTCTTACTAGTTCACCCTTTCTTTTCCTAAGTCCCTTGGGCATCCTTACAGCCATCATTTTGAACTCTGTATTTAAGTTTTAAATCTGGTAATTGCTTGCCTCTATTTCATTTAGTTTTCGGGAGATGTCTCCTTCCCTGCCCCCTCCTGTTTTTTCATTTGGAGTATGTTTCTTTATCTCCCCACTTCGGCTGATTCCATATAGCTGTTTCTGTGTATCAGATAGATAGATCTGCCATGTGTCCTTGCCTTGGTAGGGTTGCCTTATGCAGCAGGTGTCCTATGGGGCTTAGTGGTACAGTCTCCCTGATCACCTAGGCCGGGTACTCCAGGTGTTTCCCTTGTGGAGGTGTGTGAGCCCTCTGACTATTGGTTTGATTGCTGTTTGTCCTTCCATGGGTTGGAAGGATGGACCCTCAGCCTGACTGACTGTGAGGCTTAGCCCCAAATACAGTGTACAAGCTGCTGTGCAAGAATGACCCCACAGAGCAAAATTCACCCCAGCAGGATGTGGTTCTTTCTGAGACCTACCTTTGAATGCACCGCTTGTGAAGATAATCATCTCCGAACATGATTTTTAACTTAAGTTTTAAGCAGTCATTTGATTTTGTTTTTCTTTTTCAACTGACTAAAATAATGCATACGATTATGGAACATTTTAGAGACGTCCTTCCACGACTCACCCAGGAGACCCAGGTTTGGGGGTTTTCAAAATCTGAGGCTGAAAACACTTGTTTTTTCAACTCATGCTTTAAGGAGAAGCATTTTCCAATAAATTATATCCTTTTGCTTTTTTAATTGATATGAGGGAGAGAGGGGAAGGGAAAGAGGGGGAAACATGGATTTGTTATTCCACTTATTTATGCATTCATTGACCAGGGATCAAACCTGCAACCTTGGCATATTGGAACAATGATCTAACCCAGGGGTCCCCAATCACCCCCTACCCAGGCCAGTAGCTTCCCGTGGCCTGTGGCCGCATAGCAGGAAGTAAACGGTGCAGTGGGCTAGCAAGTAAAGAGTGAAGCTTCCCTGGCCTGAGCTGCACCTCCTGTCCCCATTCCCCCTGCCACCATGGAAAAATTGTCTTCCACTAAACCAGTCTCTGATCTTGATGCTGAAAAAGTTGGGAACCACTGCTCTAACCAACTGAGCAACCCCAGCTAGGACAAATTATATATTATTTTTTTAAAAATCAACACCTTAATGTTTTAATGATATAAGCTAATTTAAAATAAAAACATAGTAAAAACCTAAAATTCTGCAAGCATGATACTCTACTTCAGAAGTGGGGAAACTACAGGATACAGCCCTTTTCTGTGCACCTGCAAGCTAAGAATGGCTTTTACATTTCTAAAGTGTTGCAGAAACAACAACAAAGAATATGGGCCTCAGTACGCGGACAGCAATGCCTAAATTATTTACTATCTATTCCCTGACAGAAAAGTCTGCCACCTCCCACTCTATTTCATAATGAAATTTTGAGTCTCTCACTAAATACCTTAAAAGTTCTAAATTTACATTTAAGGTAATTCATATAACTTCTCTCTCCACTCCCCTGTCTAGTAGTCTCCTTAATAGCCACTTTCTTCACATACAAGTGTTTACACAAATATTACACAATATACTAGGATGGTTTAAAAAAAAAAACAAAAAACTAGAAGCTGAGTATGTCTTTTGTTTAGTAACAAGCACTGTAGTAGCATAAGCGTTTTTCCAGAGTTTAAGTTCCACAATGGATTAGTAAACTGAGCCTATGAATGGATTAGTAAATTGGGCCTATGTTGACCAGAATCCATGGCTTATGCCAACTTCACCATCTGCATACATCCAGTACTGCTGGAGGGGAGGAGACTAAAACTTCTCAGCATTAAATCAATAAACTGATTAATAACAGGCTGGAATAATATTCATCTAACATCTATGACAAGGACAAAACGGGCATGAGATGGTGACATAGAACTACATTCAATAAACGTGTGAAACATTTGTGGATTTGACAGTTCAGTTCACCACTTATACCACAAGAAGACACATTTAAGACTTTCAATAATAAAAATAGTGAAAAAAGAGAACATCTATGCTCAAAACATCAAGCATAAAAGAGATTATGTGACCTAACAACACTACGGAAGTATTCAGAAATTCTGGAAAGACCCAGGTTGGCCAAAAAGTCTGTTACATTTTTTTTTTCCATAAAATAAAGGCATATTTTTCATTTTCACCAATAACTTTATTGATTTGGATATTTTGAGTATGTCAGCTATCTCCTGCTATTGGCTTTCCAGTGGGTAGAGGCCAGGGGTGCTGCTAAACATCTTCCAATGCATAAAAACAGCCCCACAGCAAAGAATTATTTGGCCAAAATGTCCATAGTACCAAGAAATTTTGCAAACCACTTTTGACATGTTCAATTGGTCACAGCACCTTCTCCATACACTACACAAATCCTTTCTTGCGTTTCAGTTGCACTTTTACATCTCTTGAAATAATAAAGCATAATGTGCCGAAAATGTTGCATATTTTCTTCCATCTTCAATATTAAAATGGCTGCACAAAAATTCACCAATTTTGGTAAGTTTTTAAATGCACACTGATATGACAGCTGTCACAATACAATTTAACACAATTCTTTGAAATGAAGTTAAAGACAACTAAGTACTACTAGAGCCACTGTACAGAAAACAACGTAAGAGACTTTTTGGCCAACCCAATAGTAAGAACCTGTCAGACTAATACATCAGAAAGAACTGAATTTTCCTTTTAGCACAACCAGTATAATATGTGATATAGTGCACAGAGAGTACTAAAAATCATTTTCCAAGACAAGCAACACAAGAGTAAAACACCCCTCTTCCTATGCTAACATGGAAAATTAGACGCCTCCTTTCCTTGAAACTATCAACACCCAAAAAAATCATTTTCACTCAAAACTCTGAGTCCTCTTTATTCTTCCCAAATACTTCAACATTCTGCAGAAGAAATAAAAATTCAATATACATACTTTAAAAAGATGAAGGGGTAAGAATTAAGAAGAATCTTATTTGGACTACCTTACGGTGACTCAAAAGTCTGATCAAAGTTTTTAAGGAAAGTCTCTAATCAATACAATTTTGAAACACTGTACACAAATGTCTCATATGAGAAACTAATCAGAAATGTAAACATTTTTCTATTCCAAGGGAACAGTCTTAGTCCTAACTGTAAATCCCTAAGATGCAAACCTACAAACTTCCGATTTTGAATACATGATATTTTTTAAAAATATGCCACTGGATTTAAAGTTTCCTTTACATGCCTAACTTTCTATAATAATTACAATTTCTAATAATGAAATGAGCATTACAACACCAATATAATCAACATAAAAATACTTGTATGACCAATTACAATATCAATAATTTAACATGAGAAAACTGGTTCCAGAGAAATTCTGGAACCACTGGTGTGCACTACAGGACTGTTAATTCACACACAGGACTTACTAAGCATTTACATAGCACATTTATTTTTGCCAGGTGCCTCATAATCATTTTTATTAGTTGTTTCTAATCCAAAACAATCCCTGAAAAACTTTTCAGAAGAGGAACCTTGGGCCAGAGACCAACCAATTTTACTCTGGAAGAAATAACACCATTTTCTTACAATATGCCAGATCCTTCTAATCACTTTTCATTTGCAGTATAAATTTCGCAAAGGAAGTTACTAATTAATAATGTGGAAAATACCAAGGAAATACTGTATTGAATTACCTGGAACAAATCGTTAGACTGCTTAAAAACTTTTCAGTACTTGGGACTAACAACTATATTTCGTTATAGACACAACTATAAAGAAGTCTCCCAAATCCCAAACCTAAAAGATGCTAAATATAATGGTGTTATTTTTCAAACTTGCTTTTAAAAAAATTTTAATAATCAAAGAAATTCATCGAACAAGCTTGAAGACAGGTCCGTTACAAAAACTTGTAGAACCCAGATAAAGCAGTGTATGTAAGGAAAAGTTCTGAAACAAGTCAGAATCTGCTGCTTAGCATGCTCAGTCAACACATCTTTCCCAAGATAATGGTTCTAACCAGAACTTGAGGTTTAATCAGTGCAAATCTACGCACCAGCAGGATAACTTCCACTGTTTTGAGGATAAAAACTTGAGCCAGCACTAGACGTGGAGGAAAGTTCCTTTAAACATCCCTGTTTCTTTTATCTCAGTTCTTAGTGTTATATCTACATAAGGAGAAAAAAAAAAGAGAGCACTTTGCCTGCGGAGTAGGCCTGACCCCAGGTCTCTCAATCAGAGCCCCTAAAGTTAAGTTCCAGAGCTCTACTCCTCATTCAACTAACAGCCGTAGCCACTGATTCAAACCCTATTCCTCATCCCCCGCCTCCTATCTCCCGGGGCCAATTCGCTGACCGACATCCCCTTGCCCTGTACGGAGTCCCAAACTCTGCACCCCCCATTATACTTCCGCCCCGGTGGCTTCCCAGTTAACCTTCACCTCAGCCGCTTTTGTCTACCCCAAACGCACCACTCAACGTTCCCCCATTCCCAACCACCACAGCCCTCCCCTCACCGCCAACCCCTCTCTTCCCGGTGTCTTCTCCACCCCTACGACCCCTACTCTCAGCCCCGTCACCCCAGCTCCTCTCCTCCCCAGCTTCGCATGACACGTCCCCTCCCCCAGCTTCCTCTGTTTCTTCCCTCCCCTCCCTCGGCCCCTCCGCCCACGCCCACCCCTACTCCTGCGGGTCCTCAGCAGGCCTTTCACCTTGTCCATGAGCTTCCAGCACTTCTCCACCATCTTCTTGTCCACGGTCCCCGGCGGGTGGGGGCTGAGGTGATGGTGGTGGTGGTGGTGGTGGTGGTGGTGGTGGTGATGCGGCTGGAAGGCGTCCTTCATGAGCCCGATCAGGCCGCCAGAGCCCGAGCCCCCGGAGCCCCCGGAGCCCCCGGCGCCGCCGCCGCCGCCGCCGCCGCCACCCCCAGCCCCAGAGCTTTTTTTCACGTTGCCGGCCATGGCCCGGAGAGCGTTGGGGGCCCAGCCGCGTCCGCCGGCTCCTCCGGGCAGAGAGCTAGGGAAAGGAGGAGGGCGTGAAGGAGGGGCCTCACCAAGCCTCTGCCACCACCGCGGGCAGTCCGGGCGTAGGGAGGGGGAGTGGGCGGTGCCGGGAGCTCGGGTCCGCAGGGGCGCGCCCCTTCGGAGAGCGTGAGCCTAGTGATGGGAGGAGCGCACAGAGACCTGGAAGGCTGGCGTTCCGGTCCGTACTGGGTAGCGGCCCCCAGAGCCACAAGCTCCCGAAAAGCCGCGACCGAGTTTCCGCCCTCCCTCCGCCGCCCCTACCCTCAGGGCAGACCGGGCGGGGCTCTCTACGGGAGAAGTAGGGCGAGGAAGGGGCGGGGTCTAACGTAGAGTCTGCGCACTAGGCAGAAGCCGAACTCTCCATGTTCCTTGTGGGCTGTAGGTTGACGTTCCTTGAGTGGGTCACTGGAACATTTAAGACAGGTAGCCATAGGAAGAAACTTAACGTCGAGTCTTTAGACCACATCCGACAAATTAGGAAATTGCTTCTTCAAGTTGTGAGAGAAAAAGGAAAGTAATTTCCCTACCCCCTGGTATTTTAAATTCATTAGTAATTCTGACCCAAGGACAAGAATGTGAATGCTGAAGATTGTTGGAAACTGATTATACCCCAGAAAGGCTTGAGGCAAGCCGTGAGCTTTTCTTCCAGGCCCTTTGACCTCTAAAAACAAAACACTTCCCCCTTTTTGACTTCTGAACGCTAGTTCCTTTTCTGGGAATTGAGAATGTACTTAAGATTCTCCTGTTCAGAGCATTGCACCGCAGGCCCACGCTGCCAGCATCAGGCCCAGACCGCAGAAACTGTAAGACAGCTGTGACTCCCGGCCGGCCGAAGGAGCGCTTGTTCTTCGCGGGGAACAGAATGCAGTTCCCAGTCACTTCCACTTCTCTAAGAGTTCTGTTGGAAGAACTGTTAAAAAAGGAACTTCCCTCCCAAAGAGGGAAGTGCCCTGCCCTAATTTACTAATTCTGGGCCTAAGGGAACTTGCAGGGCCTGGTGTGTCAGTAAGTACTCAGTTCCACAGATCCCCTACCTGGCTCTTCCACAAAACCCTTGACTAATTAAGGAATTAAGCTTATCGAACCCTGGCTGGTGTGGCTCAGTGGATTGAGTGCCAGCCTGCTAACCAAAGGGTCACCTGTTGGATTCCCAGTCTAGGGCACAAGTCTGGGTTGCCGGCCAGGTCCCCAGTAGGGGGCATGCAAGAGGTAACTGCACATTGATGTTTATCTCACTCTCTTTTCTATCCCTTCCACTCTCTAAAAATCAAGTTTTAAAAAAAGAAAAAGAAAAAAAGAAGCTTATCAAGTACTCCTGTAAGAGCAAAAAAAGTCTCTCTGAATTCAAGGGCCCTTCAGCCAGATTTTCTGGGTTTTCAATCAAAAGGCCTTTATCTAAGACAGATTATGAAGTCAACACTATCATTTCCTATCAGCAGAATTTTTTTAAATTAGTTCCTAACCTAGAAAGACTTAGGACACTTAGAAAGAGATAGGAATCTAAGCAAAGCTCTTAGATAATGGTTAAAACTTAACACCTGCCTTGTCGCAGACCCTCCTTTTCTGGTCTATTTAAACTTTTTCCTCACTAGTTGTCCTACTGCCTCCAATCCATCCTGCCACCAGACTAGTCTTCCTAAAGTAGAGTTCCGTCAGCAGCACAAAAAAACTTTAAACACTCCCCATTCCTCCTGAATAAAGAGTTGTGATCTAACTCCAAATTACCTTTCAGTTTTATACTATTCCAATACATATATCCTGTGCTGGGTGACTCACCAAGTCACAAAATACTACAATTCTTTTTTCTTCATAACCATTACTCAGGGCATTCCCTATGCTCTAAGGCATGCTACTAAAATCCAATCCATTCTTAAAAACTCAACTCAAATAGTGTCCTCCTTACCAGACACTGCAGCAAGAAATAATCCTTTGTCCTCTAAATTTCCGTAACCATTTATTTCTTACACCTACCACAGTCATCCACAGTAGGTACTACAAGGGTCATTTTTTTCCCTCATTGTCAAATCCTAGATTTACTGGAGTACAGGTCAGAAATTAGCCCTTAGAACCTACATAATTTTACTCTGGCTGGTGTGGCTCAGTGAATTGAGTGCTGGCCTGTGAACTAAAGGGTTGCTGGTTTGATTCCCACTTAGGGCACATGCCTGGGTTGCAGGCCAGGTCCCAAGTAGGGAGCAGGGGAGAGGCAACCACACATTGATGTTTCTCTCCCATTTTCTCCCTCCCTTCCCCTCTGTCTAAAAATGGATTTTAAAAATCTTAAAAAAAAGAACCTATATAATTTTATTAACCAATGTCACCACAATAAATTCAATAAAAATTTTTTCAAAAGAAAAGAAATAAACTCTTGGAGCTGAACTTGTCTAAGTCATCTACACATCTTTGGCTTGGTTAAAGGCTTCCAATTTGAATTATCTTTAGTAATGTTAGTATAGAATGGAATAGTATTATTTGTACTTTGTTTCTGCTGCAGTAAGCCATATTTCTTTTAATACACTATGATCTATCTCTCACATCTAAATAAATCATGGGAATGACCCTTCTCTGTATGTCTTCAAAATTTCCAGGTGTGATCCTATTCAAAGGAAGACAGAGCTCTACTGAAATGATCTTTCCTATTTTCACTTCTAAACTGAGTTAATAAAAGAAGAAAGATAGATTTTTTTTCACAATTTTTACTTGACTTATTCTCAAAATGTACTAGAGATGGGATTGGATTGTTGATCACAGTGTCATTCTTATTTCTGGGTTATTGTAGAGTAACTCAGTCTGTATCATATCATGTGACATGTAGCATTTTTTTTATTCTATTTCACCTTCACCCCAAACCACATCCTCATTCTCGACCTGAAAGTCGGTTGACTGAACATGTGTATAAAGTAAATGCTCTTCTGAGGCATCATATGTTGTTTGTATTCTGTAATCTCTGTCTCCAATATGTCATTCCATGCATCAGCATAATGGAGATACCAACATTCCATGGAAAACATCCCCAAACAGGCTTCTAGCTGAGGAGAAGGACTGGGACAGGAACCTCTACTGCATTACTAGGCAGAAAGAGAGGGTTCTTGGGGAAGAATAAACAAAAAATATGCTTCAAGATTAGATGATAAGTATTCTCCATGTTTGGGAAATGTGCATAAGGCCATCTGACCCTTAGGTACAGGAACTATAAGCACCTAAAAGGACAAGCCCAGTTCATCTCTTTACTCTGTAAAATATCCAAAGGTTCAGAGAAATACCCTGCAGTCATGAAGCTGGCAAATCAACATGAATCAGCCTCCTCTTGAATCTGCCTGCTCCCTGAAGGAAGGATATTTTTAATTCCCGGATCTTATGGCTATTTCATCAGAGTTGCTCCTGGCAATAGGCTATTGACCAAAAATGTTGAGGGAAACAGAGATAGAAAGAAATAGCTAAAAAAAAAAAAAAAAAGAGAGAGAGAGAGTCTAAATTTTCCTTAGTCTACAAGGAGAAGGAACCTGAAGTTTCTGCTGTTTTCATGCTAGCAGGTAATGTGCCCAGAGATCCATGTGGCAGACAGATGACAAGGCTCCCCATAGCACAGGACTGGAGGGAGCGTAGGGGCTTCCCAACAAGGGCAAGTCACCCTTCATACTCCCTTCCTCAAGTCTTTCCAACCACTCATAACTCCAGCAAGATGCTCGGAAGCATCTCCAAGAGGGAAGCATCTCCAACATTGCCCCATAAATAAATTAAATAGAAAAATTTAGGAGACTCCAGGAAAGGTCATGCAAGTCCACTAGAGGGAGCCCCAACAAACCAAATACTGCCCAGAGCCAAAGTACACTTTCACACTCACCATCTCTCTGAAAATCAAACACATAAGGGGATGCAGAAAGAGAAGCAATAAATTAAGTCACCATGAGAGAAGATAGCCCTGTAAATACTCAGTTAAAACTGAAGTCTTTCAGGATTTACAAAATCAAAGATTTAAAGACCAGGAAACTGAGGCTGAGCAAAAGTAAATGGTTTGCCCAAGTTTACATATCCAGAGGGGAGACTAGAATTTACAGCTCTTATCTCTAACCAGTGCCCTTTCTTCTACTTGTGCACCCCTCTAGGTCAGCACCTGGAGTCCATGGGTCTGTCTTTTCTCTGCATCTCGTTTTCTGAAGGAGGAAGCTCTCCTGTATTTCTTTCCCTCATACCCCATAGAATGCCTTTCTGAAGGGGATATTCAGTTTTAAGCCTAACAAGGTCATTTTGCTGATAAGACCTAGTGATGTCAATTGCCCCAAACTGATACCATCAGTCTTTTTTCCCTGTATCAACACAACAGCATTATTTCAAATGTGTAAATCTGTCATTTGTAAGTCTCTAAATTGCAGGCAGTGCTGCATGGAAGCGAATTAAAACAGATTCCAAAGTCCTTGCTCCTCTAACTACACTTGGATTTGGGGATAAGGAGAGAATTAGCCACCTAGGACTTTGGTATTTTAAGCTTTGTATTTTAGTCCATTCCACCTTCCGATGAACTTCATGTTTCCCTGTTGCCTGGATGACAAGCAGTCTCAGGAAACCCAGCCTTCCAGTTCTCAGTCCTGCCCCCTGAAGGAAATATGCCTCCCTGGATTGGCTCCCAGAACCAAGTCTCCTCCTCATGCTCCCAGTTGGTTGGACCTTTTCTCTACCCCTCCTCATGAGTGGGTCACTTCACAGGAAGACACAACAGAGATAAGAGAAGGTCCTATAGGTAGGAAGAGGCAGGGTAAAGATAATGGGAAGAGGGAAGAGACAAGGTGCTGAGGTTTATTTCCTCCAAAAGAGGACTGAAAGGAGTGATTTCTTTACGTAGAGCCTGACTTGTAAAGAGAAACAGCTCCAACCTCCCCACTGACTTTTCAGCCTTGCCTAAGGTTTCAAGGAGACCAAGAATGGAAGCTTCTGGGAAGTATGAGAGGCAGAATTGGAGACTAGAACTCTAACTCTCCCTGGGACTCCTGGTTCAGTCTAGGGATCAGGAAAGCATCCCCATGTCCAAGACCTAAATATGAGGCCCCTTTTCCCCCCAGGACAGCAAGGAGATGCCACCTAAGACCAAAGAAGAAAGGATAAAAGCTGCAGCACAGAAGAAAAAGAACACAAGTGCTGGTGAGCCAAGATGAGTGGAGGTGAGTGCACTGCTTCTCCATGCTCTAGCTTGGAGACTGAGAAGAGGTGCTCCAGAGAGAATTCAGCCCTTTACATGACAAGGTGTTTTCTGAACCCTTCCCCTTCATATCCTCACATCTAGGTTCCACAAAGCTGAGAAAGTGGGAAAACTGGCACCCACCCCTCCTTTGATCCCCTTTGGTTTCTGTGCCTTCCTCATATTACATATATTTGTGCTGGACAGTAAGGACACAATGGTGAACTAAGTAGATGCTGCCATCAGAGATCACTCATTTAATGATCCTCAGATCTCCTTCAGGAAGAAAGTCCAGAGTAAGGAAGGCTGAGATCATGATAAGCTGAGGTTCTGTCAACTTGCCAGGGCAGGTATGGAAATTGGATCCATCCATAGGCTGGCAGTGCTGGAAAAGAAGTTGCTCCAAGACCACTTAGGTAAGTAGGATGGAAGCTCTGGAGGCAATACAAGTGGGCCAGTGGAGCATATCTCTCCCCTTAAGGGCTTGGAGGGTTGAAGTTAATGTGGGGGGCTAAGCTGACATCTAGCCATCCCCCAGTAGGAAAAGGTAGTCACGTGTTGGGATTGTGAGGAAAGTGTGGACAGTGAGAGCTGATGAGTCAAACCGTAAAGGGTGTTCTTGCTTCTTAGTAATGGATTCTAGTGGGGGGTGGAGGGAGAGGACAGAATGAGAATGAGAAGTCTGGAAGTCTGCTGCTAGGTTCTTGGAGGAGGGCAAAGTACATCAAGCCCATGGAGGCTGATCCAGTGAGGTCCCCAGCCAGTTCTGAGAGCTCTGGCACTGTTCACATCTCTGCAAAAGGGCAAGGCCCATCGAGCCAAGGCTTGTGCAGAACAGCTAAAGCAGAGGTTGCAAGGGCTGGAGGCTGAACTGGAGGGGTCCCGAAGTGAAGGGAAGGCCATATATGCAGGTATGTGGTCAGTCAAGCAGGTGGGCAGGGGACAAGCTCCTGGAAGAGAACAACCAGGAAGGCCAGAGGATGCAAGGAAGGAAAACAAGGAGGACTTCCATCTGCCATGCCTAGTGTTAGCCTTCCCAGCAGAGCATAAATCAGGCAGGAACCTAAAGGAAGGAAAGGAAGGAAAGAAAGGCCTTCGGAATTCCAGGCAGGGACCTTCCAGGATGCCTGATGCCATGTTGTTGATGCTTTGTAGGTTGCAAAATGCAGTCATAGCCTTGATCTCATTTATCCCATGGGAGTGAGTGGGGAGAAGGGCTACAATCCCTATCCTGAGCTGGCATGGGGAAAGGGCATCTGGTTTCCTAGTTCTTGGATTTTCAAGGTCTCCCAGCTTCTCAGAATCACCACAAGAACCAAGAAGGCCTTTATGCTCTTGTCCCACTGGACCAAAAGGAGCCATTCATACCCACAATTTCCCTTCCTTCCTCCACCACTCCATCCCAGGGAAAGTGGACAGTTCCCTGGCTGTCCACTTTCGCCACCACAGAGATGAGTCATCAATGCCAGGTCCTGCAGGAGGAGGAGGAGACCCATAGCAGGCACCTGGGGGAAGAAGTGAGGAGCCTTCAAGAGCAGCTTGGCGGGCTCCCTGACCTCTAAGCCCATTCTCTCAGAGAATGACTGAGGAGGTCCAGCCTGAAGGGGTGAAATTAAGATGATCCTTCTCTAGGAGACTGCAGTCTAGGCTCTTCTATCACTTTCCCCATTGACTCTCTCACCACTGGGGGTTGAAACAGGAGGGTTTAGGATGTCAAAAATCTTCAGTAAAGAAGATATCAGTCTCTCACCCCTTTTCCCCCTTTCAATGATCTCTTCAAATCCAGGTCTTCCTCCCTACCACTGCCATGCCTTTCATAAGCAAAACATATTCCCTCTTAGAGTGGCTGATTTTTACAACAAAATTAAGGGGAAATAGCATGGCTCTGGCCAGGTGGTTAAGTTGGTTGAAGCATCATCCCATACACTAACAGGCTGTGGGTTTGATCCCAGGTCAGGGTACACACGGGAGGCAACTAATCAATCTCTCTCTCTCTTTCTCTCTCTCTCTCTCCCTTCCCCTCCTCCCCCCTCTAAAATCAATTAAAACATATCCTCAGGTGAAGATTTAAAAAAAAAAAAAAACTACTGGAAGATGTTTGACTTATTTACCTCCCTATCTTCAAGGCTTAGGTCATGGTAGATCCTAGATAACTATTTGATAAATAAATGAATAGAGCTTCCAAATAAGCAGATTTAAAAAAAAAAATCAGAAGTTTTTGTTTTGTTCCCTCTTGGTTACATGATAGAGTTGAAATATTTTAACACAATACAGAAGATTTTTTACAATTTAGCCCTCAAAGTTTTCTAAACTGTAAATAGCTTTAGTTTAGCTATAGGTATCCTTGAACTGCTTATCTGCCATGCAGACTCAAAGTTCTTTTCCTAATCTTTGCCTTATTTCAAATTTAAATAAAAACAGTATTTATTGAGCACCTCCTATATACTAGATGCTTTCCCATACATGATCACATTTACATTATTCATAGAAAGCCTGTGAAGTATGAGAACATTGTGTCTTTAAAAAGGAAGAAACTCCCATGGCTGGATGGCTCAGCTGGTTACAGCGTCACCCCGCTACGTCAAGATTGTAGGTTCGATCCTAGGTCAGGGCACATAAAAGAATCAACCAATGAATGAATAAATAAGTGGAACAACAAATTGATGGTTCTCTCTCTCTAAAATCAATCAATAAAAAAGTTGTAAAAGACTTTAAAGGTAAAGAAACTGAAGCTCAGAGAGAGATATGCTCAATGTTACACAGGTAGTAAGTGGCAACCAGATTTGGGACCCAGATCTCTTGTCCCAAGTCTACTACTCTTTCTACTATACCTTAATGGTACTTAAATTCTTCATAGGGACTACAGGTAAGTTGATGGCTCTCAGAGAGTCTGGAATGATCCCACTCATTCTAGAATGAGCCCCTGCTTTTTGGGTACCATTGGAGACTCTTTTCAAGGATAGAGTGTCACCATTCTGTCCTCTTCCATCCTTCCGCCCCACTCCCCAGACATGTGCCAGAGGGAGGCTCAGGCTTCATGGCAAGAGTCCAAGCAAGCCCTCAGAGAGTGGGACAGAACTCTGGCCCAGCTTTGGACCCACATAGCAGACATGGAAGCCAAGTATGAGGACATCTTACATGTAAGCACCACCCTCTGAAGCCCAGACATCCAGTACCCAGCACTCCTCCATCACCACAAGCCCCAGCTAGTGGGACAATGGCGGACCAGGGGGAAGAAGAAGAAGCATCTCCACAGGAAACTCTGCTCTATCTTGAGGGTGTGCAACCATGCCGGTCCACTAAGAATAAAAACTTTAAGGAAACACCGCCAATGAAAGTTTATAGACCAACCTGTGAGCCCCTCACCCTCCCCTTGCTTCCTGGGGCCTGAAGCTTGGTGTCTGCAGGGCAGCCTGGACCGGCTCTTGGCTAAGCTGAGAGCCATTAAGCCACAGTGGGATGGAGCCATGCTGAGACTCCACACCAGGCACAAGGATTAGCTCTGCTAGTTTGGACTTAACCCCCTGGATCTTTGAGGCTGTAAACATATAGTCTCTGGGGTCCCAGCAATAAAGCTGTCCTGATGTAGAAGTCAACAAAACTGTGTTGAGGCTTTTTGGCAAAAATGAGTGACTCTTATGTGAACACCTTGGTCCTGGGCTAACCCATTAGCCTGAAGACTGAATGACAGAAGAGAAATTTGACAAGGTCTTAACGCTTCTCCCAGAGAAACTGGGTCCCACCCGTTAAGCCTGGGGCCTTTTGGTCCCTTCCAACCACAGCCCACCCACACAAACACAGCAGCCAGTTTTGCGGGGAAAGGCCATTTCTATAATAAACCAACAGTGATCAGGCAACAAGCCCCTGCAATTGTAAGGTGCTCATCTCCAGACTCTTGTAATACATCTAAGAGTCCTGGAGTCATGCCTAGAGTAACTTCCAGATGGCTTTAGTCCTAGTTGGCCCTACAGTCTACCTGAAAATGGAAAAGTCTGTTTCTCTCTTCTATGAAAACTCTCTTAGTACTAGTTTACTTTTGCTCACCAAATGTGTAGGGGTTTCTCCCACACCAAGAAATTCTCCAATTCTTCTGGGGACACCAATCTCGTGTCCTACAATTTAGCTCAGTTCTGACATTATCTTCCTACAGACACCATAGGTTAAAGACTCAGTTCCACAAGATACCAATTTTCAAGTCCATGTTGTCACTTGTGCTACTGACGAACTAACTGCAAATCACAGGTTCCCATGACCCCCTCCTCTGGTTCTATCCTTTGCTAGAGGGGCTCACAGAACTCAGGGAAACAGTTTATTTACTCGATTACCAGTTTATTATAAAGGATACAACTCAAGAACAGTAAGAGGTAAGAGATATCTAGAGCAGGGTATGGTCATGGAAGCTCCTGCCCTCTCCACACGTTCAGCAACCTGGAGGCTCTCTGAGCCTTGGCTTTTTTGGGTTTTTTATAGGCTCCATTACATAAGCATAATTGATTAAATCATTGGTGATTAATTTAAGCTCCAGCCACTCTCCCCTCCCAAGAAGCCAGGGTAGAGTGGGAGTAGGGACAGGGCTGAAAGTTTCAACCCTGTAATCACAGGTTGGGTCCCCTGGCAACCAGCTCCCCATCCCACCCCCTTTTTATTGCGCTTATTACTTAGGAAATTCCAAGGGTTGTAAGAGCTCTGTGCCAGGAATGAGTATGAAGACCAAATATATATTTCTTATTATAAATCACAAAATCACACCACTCATCTCCGGTATACTTCATCCTTGGGGCACAGCTTCCAAAGCTCCCACGTGACTTCCTCTGGAGTCAGAGGGGAGGATCCCTAGTGGGCCCACCTGAGGCCTCTGACAGCACCCTTTTCTGGGAGGTGGGTCCCATGGGAGGAAGGGGGACTCTGGGCAAGCCTGTGGTTGTTCAGGGTCCTAGAGGTCCAGTTTCTGGCGTAAAGAGAGCAGTTCAGCTCCTGCCATCTCCAGCTGGAGAGTAAAGACAGGAAAGCTACTGGGTAAGTCTGTGCCAAGGAGGAGGGCACTGCAACAGACCTGAGACTAGAGCCCATTCCTAAGCAGAGAGAGAAGGGAGGTCATTTAAGGACCGGAAGAGTTCCTCTGCCCTGTCCCCACGTGTACTGCAATGCCCAGTAATGGGACTTGTTCCATGGCCTAAAGTCCCAACCTTCGTGCCCCACCCTGCCCCTGCTTCACCCTGCAGCCTTCCTTTTCTGCCCACCTCCCTGTTTCCCCTCTGTGTTTCTCTGACTGCTCACAGTCCCTCTCCTTTCTCACCTCTACAGACCCTGAGGGAATCCATGCTTCCAAGCCCTGTGGAAACCTGGTCATCAGTTTCAGGCACAGAGGTGGCTCAGCCTCAGTCAGCTGCTGAAGCATTTCCAAGTCATTCTTTCCATCCACAGAATTCCCGTTCACCTCCAGAATCACATCTCCCCTTTGTAGTCCTGCCTGGGCAGCTGAGCCTCCTTCAATCACCTGGGGGTTGGGGGTGAGATACAGAACAAGGAACACCATGGAAAAGTTTGCTGGGTGCTCTAAGGGTTTGGAAAGAAGCAGAGGAAGGTTCACCAGGAGGCAAATGTTGATAGGATCCAAGGCCAATGGGGCATCAGTCACCTGGGAGATAAAGAGACAAGGCCTGCTGGCCACATAGCTGAGTCGGAAGCCATAGCCACCACCAGGCCCAGGGTACAAGAAGCACTGGCGGGACCCACATGGGACAGGAGGCACAGTTGTGTCTTCAGCTGGTAGATTCTTGGTCTCAACCAGAAAGGCCGAGCAGGTGTCCTGGGGAAAGGCAGGAGCCTCTGTGCTCTCCAGGAAGAGAAGTGGAGACAAGCGAACCTGGAAGGAGGCAGATAGAACAAACCTGTTGCTTGAGCCCCACCTGAATCCACCTGAGCCCCACTCCATTCCTGCCCCCACCCTATCCCCTGCCCCTCAGCTCTCACCATGCTGAAGAAGCGGTCAGCCTCAGGGTCAACAACAGTGAGGGAGACGCGGGAGCCCTGCGCCCGGATCCTGTACACTGTCTCCTCATGGCCCAGCCCCTCCACGCTCTCCCCAGCCACAGCCACCAGCCGGTCCCCATCCTGCATCCCGGCCCTCTCAGCTGGCAGTCCTGGGTCCACCTCCCAAAGGAACTGCCCTGGGAAACAGACATCCTCCCTGCTCCTTCCCTGATTACCCCAATGCCAGCCCAGGCACAGTGGCGACTGACCAGGGGTGCACAGGAGGAGGCCAAGGGCTTAGGCTCAGACAGAGACATCACTTACATGCACTGAGGTGCACATATACACTTGTAAGCCCACCCCAAGGCCCACCTTCCCAGCCCACCTTCTCTACCCACCCCCAGGGCTCCCACTCACCGAGGTGACCACCAAGGCCCTTCTCTTCCCTGAGCACGAACCCGAAGCCCTGGGGCCCTTTCTGTAGGTGCAGACAGCGGGGTTTGGCAGGCAGTGCCCAGCCCTCTGCCAAGGGTGCAGCCAGAGGCATTCCCAGCTGGCGACACTGTTCCTCCACCTCTGGTCCTGCCACCAGCAGGGTCACCTGCTCTCCACTCTGCCAAAGCTGTGGGGACCCAACAGGGCCTCAGCATTAACTACATGGGTAGGGAGGGCAGAGGCAGGCACCTCCTCACAGCCCCTCTTCCCAGGCCCAGGAATGAGGCACTAAAGATAGGGGAGAGAAGGGCCTGGCATAAACAGCAAAGGGAAGGATGGTGACGGAGATACAAGATCAGATCAGATCAGGTGATTTGGCACTTGGGAGAGGAGTCTGCTTCCTGAGACAGGGGACTGAGGCCCAGGCCCAGAAGGTGAAGGATGAATGGTGAAGCAGGCAGCCATACCTTCCTGCTGAGTTGGTTATGAGTGAACTTCTCCACACTGACCCCATTCACTTCTAACAGTCGGGCCCCAGGGGGCACCCCTGCCCGCTCAGCTGCTCCTCCAGTACTCAGCACCAACCAAAAAGAACCCTGATGTTCTGGAAAGGAAAAAACAAAAAAAAATACAAAAACAAAAACAAAAAAGGCAAGTGTTAGTCCTCTGGCTGCCTGGAGCAGGGCTGAGATTCCCCCTCTTGACCTCCCTCCCGAATCTCTAAGCTCACCGTGGGTGACACTAAAGCCAAAACCACCCTCATCTTTGACTATGTGGCAGAGACGGGGCCGGACCCCCAGGCTGAGAGTGGGACAGAGGAGGGCATCGTTCCCTTGCTGAGCTCGGGCCACATCGTACACGTGTTGCGCCAACACTGTCAGCAGCACCCGAGGACCACTGGCCCGGATGCGGAGTACCACCTAAACAGAGGGTGAGGTTGGAGCTGGTCTCTCTTGCCAACTCCCCATCCCTGGAACCTGCCATTTTCACCATGGAAACCAGCTTTCTGGATGCCTCTACTCAAATATTCTGAACTGGGTACCCCCAAATCCTGGGAGGTTGGGGTTGGTTAAGGCTTGGGTCCTGCCCCAGTATACCCAAGGAAGTGATCCTGGTTCTCTCTCCCCTGCGACGCTATGGAACATTCTCTAATGCCGCGGGGGAGTCCCAGCCCAACCTCACCACCTCAGAGTCTTCATGTTCCACAACATGGTTGTTCACTGCCAGGATCCGGTCTCCTTCCCGGAGACCCTGCTGCTGGGCAGAGGAGCCTGGCTCCACCCTGCACACCACATGACTGGCCTTGCCCAGCTCCTGCTGTAAATGGAAGCCAAAACTCCTGCCCTCTTCTTTACTCAGCAGACAGAAGCGAGGTCGCTCCAGGCTCCAGAGATCTGGAGGGGAAAGCAGGCAGCAGAAAAGGGGGAGGAGGGATGTGGCCCAAGTACAAGTCACCTTGTGTCTGACAAATGCTCTTCCCTTGATAGGGCACCTGGCAGACTTCTACCCAGTTAAATGTTGGGCAGTAGGGCCAAACACTGTGCTGCGGAGTGGCTGAAACAGAAGGAAACAGCTGGCCCCCTCCTCTGTCCGCGTGGTCACTTCCACCCAAGGCTATTATCAGAGGCAGACAGAAGGGTGGTTATCAAGGAAATGGGAGGCTGTGCAGAGCCCTGGTATCTCTTGGGAGGGGGAATGGTTGCCCTGGAGGTGAGGAGGTTACCAGAAGAGTCGTGATCTTCAGCCAGAGACAGGACAGGATTATCAATGCCCAGCTTTGGGTTAAACTCAAACTTCCTGCAAGGAGATCCCAGACTGTACTTGAGATGCCAATAGCAGCTATAGAGCTTTCCCACCTTTGATTTCCTCCCCTCCTCACCCCAACCCTTTACAGGATATGACTTACAGAGTTAACGAAGCTGTGTCCTGGAGATCTGCTGGGCAAAAATGGGGTGAAGGGAAGAGAGGTGCATTCTCCACCCCCTTCCATGGTCATTAAATGAAAGGACTTAGGGGAACCCTGAAACTCAGGGCTTGCTTCCTGACCCTTCCACTCTGCTCCAAAAGGGTCTTTCCTTTCCCTTCTTTCCCCTCCCCCTGAGGCCATGGTACAGAAATCTGAACATACCAGTCCAGGGTGTGGACCAGGAAGACAGACACATCCACTCACCTCTTCTCTGCTAACTTTCAGTCTATTTGTCTCACGGCTCCAAGTCCCAACATCAAGTGTGCCCTGGCCTATAGAGCCTCCGCCTCCCAATCTAACCCTGACTGCCCTGAAGTCCCCTCCGAGGGGTAATTCCCAGCCTCCTACCTGCAGCTGCCTCCATAGTTGAATCAACAACACAGTCCTCAGGGTAGGGTCAAGGTCCACTGAAACCAGCTAATCTTCCCACTTACCCCCCCACCCCCACCCCAGTCCCGCCTCCTTAAAGACGCTGCCTAGGAAGCAGTGGGATAATAATTAAACAAGGAGAGTCTCATCCCCAGGGAAATATTCAAGTTCCTCTTGCACCCATTCCTGGGCCCCAACTTCTCCAGAAACTCTCCCGTTGTCCCAGCTCCTGCTAGGTGCAGAGAAAGGTAGATTGCTGATCCCTAATTCCAAGTCTGGGGTAAGTAAGAATGTATGCAAAGGGTGACAGGAGTGCTAAGCCCAGAATCGCCTATCCACACCTCAATATCATGCATCCCCGCAGCCCTCACTGCCTTTCAACTTAGTACCTAAGAACTATTTGTAACAAAAAGTTATCAGTAGTTTAATCAGAATGGCCGAGAACAGTGCGCTTCCTTGCAAGCACCAGGCAAAAAGGCCACAGTAGGTGGAAGACAGTTTTTTAATAGCAACAAGTCAGTGCACGTGCTGGTAGGAACCACTGGGCACAAGTACCATTGTGGTAAGAGGAGCATGCGGCTAGGGAGAAGCACCAATGAGAGAGGAAAGTGGCTATGGGTATCCTGAGTGTCCACAGAAAGTATAAAGGCAAGGGGTGGAAGCCCTCCAGCACATCTGGACAGCGCGACACCCATGGGCGAGTGGACATAAGTAGTGCTCCCCCTGGTGGCACAGAGGCTCCTTGAGAGGAGAGAGAAGCAAGGTTAGTGGTGGTGCTACAGGGCAATTTAATCATGGAAATGCCATATCCTTCTGTCCTTCTAGCCCAAAGGAGAGGAGGCATGTTTCATGACCCTGGAAATTCCGGACTTGGGAGGCTTGGTTGGGCTTGTTCAGAGGGCCACTGATAGAGCTATGCTTAGTATTTTGCCTCCAGCCATGAAGGGATATTTTATTTTTAAGATTTTATTATTTTTAGAGAGAGGGGAGGAGAGGGAGAAAGAGAGGAAGAGAAACATCAATGTGTGGTTGCCTCTCACATGCCCCCTACTGGGGACCTGGCCCACAACCCAGGTATGTGCCCTGACTGGGAATTGAACAGGCGCCCCTTTGATTTGTAGGCCAGCACTCCATCCATTGAGCCACACCAGCCAGGGCACGGGATCTTTATAGAAGTAGCAGTACAAGCCAGGAAGCCACAGAGGGAAGAAGTTTGGGGATAGGGGTTACACAGCTAGGTGCCTGCTGCCACTGTCTCAGCGTCCAGGGCCTCCCAGCTGCTCCAGGAGGGCCTTAACCTCGCCCTCCACTCGAAGCAGCTGGGCCTTGCGCCAAGGATTAAGGGTGGCTCCTCGGTTATCTTCCAGATCCTGTAGCAACAGCTCAAGGTGGCGCTGGACTCGGCCCTGATCCCAGCTGTTGAGGTTCCGCTGGACTTCGCTGAGGATCACCGACCAGTACTCTGACACTGCTGTTCCCTCTGTCAGCGATACCACAACCCGGGCACTGCCTTCAACACTGTCCCCCAAGTTCCGCAAGACCTGGCGACCCTCGGAGCTCAGCTCATTGAAGTAGAGGCTAGCAGGAGAGAGAGCAGTAAATGTCATTAAGCAAGGCTCTGAGAAGGTGTGGCAGAGGGTAGAGGGTAGACAAAGAGTGAGGGGGTCACACAACTCAGCCCCTGGCTATGGAATGGGATGGGGCATGTCTACAATAAGCCAGAGATAGAAGGTAGTGGCCAGTGTGAGGCAGGGATGACACTAGAATTTAGTGGGACCAGGGACACTAGGAATGGAGCCACCGGGAACTTAGGAGAAATGGTGGTAGAGAATCAGGGCAGGCTAAGGGCCAATCACAGAGGAGTGGGTTGGCTCAGACAAGGTCGACAAGCATCAGTCAGAAGCCAGGAAGAGAGGACAGGCCCAGGCCCACTCCCTAGGGTAGAAAAAGCACAGTGGAAAGAGGGAAGGAAGACTGAGGATAGGAAACACAGTCTCAGGCTGCGGTAGGGCAAAGACCAGGAATAAGACTCACTGTAGCAGCTCCAGGGAAGGATGCTCCCAGGCAGCCTTGGCCAGGGCTAGGGCCGCTGTGTCACCAGCGCCATTGTAGGCGACGTTCAGCTCCTGTAGCTGTTGATTACGGTCCAGCTGGGCAGCCAGCAGCTCTAGGCCCTTGTCCCCAAGGCCCGTGTGTAGCAGGGACAGGTGTGTCAGCGAGGTGTTTCCTGCTAGCCCCTCCACCAGCAAGGCCACACCCTCAGCTGTCAGTGGATTGTTGGACAGCCTATAGCCACAAACACCCCAAGGTTATAAGGACTATGGTAGAGACCCTGTGGTTAGGCCAAATGGTACACAGCCTGGGATGGAGACCAGCCTGGACACAGAAATGCAGGTCCAGGAGAAGAGAATGGAGAAATAGAAGGTATGGCACACTGCCAGGGAGGGAGAGTAGGGTAGAGACTTCTCCTCTTTCCCCTCCTTCTCTTCTCCTTTGCTGACCCCCTACTCCCCTCTCCCCTTCCTCTTCATCATTACCATTTCCCTTCTCCTGCTTTTTCTCACCTTCTCCCCAGACCCTGCTGCCCCATCCTTCCTGCCCTTCCTCCTTTCTCTTATTCACCTCCCCCTTCTTCAACCAGAAATCAGAAACCCAAGAGCCTGGGTTCCTAGTAAATCAATTACTCTTTGGGAGCATCTACTGAGTGCCCAGCATGAAGGTCATCCTTGTAAAGCGACAAGGAAAGTCCTAAGAAGGGAGCAGTGGCACTGTTACCAGGCAACTGGCCTGGGTATTATTCTACCCCTTCCCCAGGCTGATTTTAGCCACAGGAGAGGCTTTCTTAGCACCTATAGCTGGTGGCATCTCACCCCCATCCCCATCCTACTGCTTGTACTGGGCCTGGGGGGCAGGACAGGTCCAGACTCCCACCCCTTTACTGCATCATGGTCAGGCCTGTGTCAAGTATGTTGAAGCATGGACAATACCCTTGACCTTAGGTAGCCACCAGAATGGCCAGAGCCTCCCTCCAGCCCCCTCTCAGGACACTTACCGCAGGGAGGTAATTTGGCACTGGTCATGCAGCAGCAGGTCTCGGAGGTCCCTGCAGGCCTCCGGGCCCAGGCTGTTGAGTTGCAAGCTGGAGCAAAAGGTGACCAGAGGAGAGATGAGAAACCAAAGAAGGAATTCAGCATAGGGCCTGCCCATCCCCTAGGCCCCTTTCTCACCATCCTGACTCTTGCAATCCACACTTCCATTGCTCTTGTCACCTCTACCCACACCATACTCTTTCATCCCACCCCTCGGTCTTTCCTCAGTACCTTTGGTTTAACTGGCACCTTCTCTTCCCACTTCTTCACCTCCAACCCTCTCCTCTCTTCATGCCTTTGCATGAGGTCCTCACCCCAGCTTTCGGGCACGCAGGAAGACAGGCATGAGTGTGCGTAGCCCAGCAGGGTCCAGCTGGCAGGAAGCCAAGTTCACCTCATGCAGGGCATGCCTTCCACTGCCCAGTACAGCTGCCACCACTGTGCACTTGAGAGGTGTCATACGCACACCCGCCAGGTTGAGCTGGCATAGGGAGCTCAGCACCTCAGCAGAGAAGTGCTGATTCTGGAACTCATAGTGGAAGAAGAGGTGGTCAAGGAGCTCCGAGGGAGGCAGCACCTGCCGGCCCAGCTTCCCCAGCTTCTTCTTGATGGCCTGGGCATTCTCTAGAGCATCAAGGTTCTTGATGGGGCAGCCAAGCTGAGCCAGCATGGCCCGGTTATGGGCAGAGAGAAGCCCTCCCATGAACATGGGGAAGAGCTCAAAGACCTCATCCTCGGGGGGCTCATCTGGGTGGCGCCGGGGGCCCTCTATGCCCAGGATACTGGCACCCATCTGGTCCAGGACATCATCATTGTAGTAATCCTCCTCTCGAAACATCTCCAACACCATGGCCTGGGCCACCGCCTCACGGCTTTTACCCACCATGCGCCCAAAAACTCGTGGAACCACCTGGGAAAGGAAGCAGGAGAAAGGCGCTGCAGCCTCCTGCGTGCTTGCTCAGCCTTCACAGCTCAGCTTAAGATGCCCTCTCCCTGATGGCTCCAGCCTCGTGTCTCCTCTTGAACTCATAGCATGATCTGTCTGATCATATATATAATACTCTACTCCCTACTGCCCACACAGAATATAAAACTTTTCATAATTTGGCCCCAATTTGATCTTTCCAGAGTCATCCCTCAACATTTGTCTCATGCACTCCATACATACATTCTTCTCCCTAAACACCCCATACATTTTTCAAGCCCAGGGGGTAGTAGGAAGAAATCAGATATATCATGCAGCTAGTTTGGAACAGGGTAGATATTATAAATATATCCCCATCTTCAACATCATCTTTAGAGCAATGATGACTGATATTACTCCTACTACTTCAAAACCCTGCATCATTTGGTCCCTGCCAGCTTCATCACGAGCCTCTCACCCTCACTCATTCTGCTTCTGTCCTTTAAGCTTTTTTCTCTCCTTTCTCTCTCCTTTCACAGTGGCAAAGCTATATACTTTTCCTGAGGTGTTCCCCCTCCCCCGAGTTCTCTTCCTAGCTAATCCTCTAGTGATCAGATTAAGTGCCCTTCCTGAAGAGAGGCTTTCCTTATTCTCCTAGACCAGGTCCCTCTTTAGACACTTTCAGCACCTGGAACTTTGCTTTCCAGGCACTTAGCATACTTTTTAATTACATGGTTATGATGACATGTTTGTGTTCAGACTGTATGATTGGAAAAGGCAGAAACCTGCAAGGGGGTGTTTAACTGTTCTTTCCTCAGAATCTAACATATTGCCTGGCACATAGCAAGCACCCAAATATTCACTGAAGAAATGAATGTTGTGGATGTTCGCAACATCATCCTTCATCCTTAAAATGGTTCTGAAAGGAATGAAGGGTCCCTACCTCTGGCAGTAAGCCATGAGGTTGGTTGTTTGTGGCACCTCCTCTAAAGCTTGGTTTCTTTTTTTTTTTTCTTTTTTTGCTTTTTATAGGTGAGGTGCCTGCCAAGGAGGTTACACTAATTCGGTACTGGGATAGAAAGTGTCACCCTGCAAAGGTGAATCAACAGGATCATGAAGAAACACTATGGAACAGTCCTCTGCCAGGAAATTCTCCCTCCAAGAAGGCTTGGGACTGTGGTGCTAATAATTCTGGTGCACTTTTAAAAGAGTGGAGGGGCTTTCGGGAGCCTGTCAGGGGACCTCCTACAGTCTGGACAAGGGAAGTACATCCTGAAGGGGGTGGGGTAGCCTCAGCAATGGCCATTACCTCCCTGTATGGGGTGATGGTATAAGAAGGGGTGGGCTGCCTGATCCTCTTTTTATGTTTAATAATTAGATAGCACTTACTATGTGCCAGGCCCTGAGTGTGAACATATTTAATCCTCCTATTAGGGCAATGAGATAGATTCTACTATTATCCCCATTTAAGAGATAAGGACTCTGAGGCACAGAGAGATTAAACAGTTTATCAAAGGCCACACAGCTGGGAAGTAGCAGAGCCTTTATTTCAGCCGAGGTAGTTGCATTACTGAATCCCAGTTCTTAACCCTTATGCTTTGCTGCCTATAAGAAGGAAAACTTGTTGAAATTTGACCAGGACTCTGCCTCCTCAAGATCAGTTACTAAAACATTCCTAGAGAGGAAAGGGTTACCTAGCAAGGCACCATAGCTTGAAAAATACCCACAATATAGCAATAAAATTTGGCAGAAAGACACAGGATTCAGAATCATGAAACCTTGGCTCAGATCCTAGCTATTTTATTTACTGTCCAAGTGGCCACAACAAGTTCCTTAGACTCCATGAGCCTCAGTTTCCTGATCTATAAAAGGAATAATGGCCCTGGCTGGCTAGATCAGCTGGTTAGAACATTGTCCCGATGAGCCAAGGTTGCGAGTTTGATGCCCAGTCAGGACACATACGAGAAACAACCAATGAATGCATAAATAAGTGAAACAACAAAGCATTGTTTCTCTTTCTCTCTCTCTCTCCCTCTCCCAAATCAATAAAATTAAAAAATAAAAGTTAAAAAATTTTAAAAAGTAATAGCATTTCATACACAAGTCACCTTGCAGACATCAGCAGAGAGCAGATCCTTCTTCCCCTCAAAAACTTAGTACATCCGCCCTGCTCGCAGAAGTTCTCAGGCGTGTAATGTGGACCTGCACCCTGGATAGACTGCCCTAAGCCAATTACCAATGCATTCATTTTCCTGGTATAAATGAATAAAATGGCATCTGCTTTATAAACCTGCCTCTGATGATTTAGTTAAGATGAGTCATCACTTTTGGAGTCTAATTGTCTCTGGGAGAACAGAAATAATAGAGTGTCTGGACCTGCAAAGCAGAGGACAGAACCTGAACTATAGTGACTCCTGCCTCCCAGAAACAAAGACCAGGAGAAAAAATGCAAAACAAAACCATCTTAGGATTGTAGGATTGTTATTAAAAGTCCCTGCACCCTCAAATTCCCCTCTCAGCCTCCAAGCCTTCCCCAGCCTATGGCTTCTGTCCGCCCCCCTACCCCCTCCTTATGCTCCAATCCCACTAAAAGCCAAATTGTGGTAAATCTGAAGCCAGAGCCAAAACAAGAGGATTCATAGCTATGTAGGAAGTAGCAGTTTCCTTCTGGGAGAGGAGCAAGGGGTAAATGGAGAGTAGGAGGCTAACAACCTAGGGTCCGGAGGCTGTTGTTACCTTAAGTAGGTTGAAGAGCAGAGGTAGGGCCCTCAATGGCAGCAGCTTGGCCACAATGCCCAGGACCAGGCTGACATCCTCTCCAACACGGCCCACAAGATCGGCCACTTCCTTGCCCACCCGCTGCAGAGTTGTCTTATGCAAACCCAGGACAATGTAGAGGGCAGCCAGGTATTCTTGCATGGCAGGCACAGTGAACACAAATGTGCCTGGACGCTCTGGCTCCATGCACGGGGCCAGAAAAAATCTCAGGGCATCCCAGCGGAAGACATGCAGCAGCTGAAACTCCTCTTCTGTCCTGATGCCAGCCTCCAGGCAGCCACGGACATCCTCTTCAGAGAAGTAGGTCTTGCGGGAAGATACCCCCTCGTAAGCCAACTTTCCCATGGTTCGGGCAGCATAGGCCATCAGGGATAACTTGGAGGGGTCACTGCTGTCCAACATCTCCCCACTGAAGTTAAGATGCAAGAAGCTGGTATAGATGCTTGTGAGGGTCTGGCCGGCCGGTGTGGGGGCATGCAGGAAATGCAAGGTGGCACAAATAAGCCAGCAATAGGAGGGCAGGAAGCAGGCAGCAGTGATCTGGTGGTGCCCTTCCAGGTTCCTGGAGAGCATCTCCATCAGGCTGTCACGCTGAGCTGACGTAGCTGAGACACCCACCCCAGCACTATGCCCACAGTCAGGTTGATTGAGGCGGAGCTGGAAATAGAGCTTCTGCAGGTTGGTATCAGAGAAGCCACAGATCTCGCCATAGCGGCCCACATATTTGCTGGGGATGCGGCCGATGGCAGAGGGACGGGTGGTCACCAGGATGCTGGCCTGGAAAGAGCACAGTTGAGGGTTAAGAAAGACTTTGAGCCCTGGCTGGTGTGGCCCAGTGGATTGAGCGCTGGCCTGTAAACCAAAAGGTGGCTGGTTCGATTCCCTGTCAGGGCACATTCCTGGGTTTTGAACTGGGTCCCTGGTTGGGGTTGTGCTGTGCAAGAAGCAACTGATCTCTCACACATCGATATTTCTCTCCCTCTCTTTCTCCCCCCCTTCCCCTCTCTCTAAAAACAAGTAAATAAAGTATTTTTTTATAAAAGAGAAAAACAAAGACTTTGATATCCTGCTTGCCTCACTCCCAAGGGAGCACCTGACAACCAAGCACCCAAGGATGAAAATGATGACGACCATAATAATTATAACTAACAATTATTGTGCATTTACTATGAGCCAGCACACTGTGCCAAGCAGTTTATATGTGGTATTTCATTTGATCAATACAACTCGAAAAGAAAAGAAAATAGAAGCTTGGGGAAGTTAGTGACTTGCTCAATGACACATAGCTGGGAAGTTGTGGGGCCAGGATTTGAACTAGCCCAGAGGCCTCTCTTACCCAATAATTATGTGGACCCAAGACACAAAAATCCTTAGGTGGCTAATCAGGGACAGAGGTGGCAGGGAGGGGCAGGGGGCCACCTACCTCAGGCAGCATATATTTGCGCAGCAGATTGACTATGATAGCAGCTGGTGCCTCTGGCTTCTCAGGGTCACTGCAAAGCCCTGTGCCTGCCAGCCGGAAGTCCAGGTTGAGACGCTCTAAGCCATGAAGCACAAATAGCAGGCGGGACCCAATTGCAGCCATCAGGGGCAGAATCTCCTTCAGGGGAGTGTAACGCTGGGCCACAAGTTGGCACAAGGAGGCCGGGGCAGGGCCCAGGGATGACAAGTCCTCACAGGAGAAGGGGATGAGCAGCTCAAAGGCTGGCAGCTGCCCATGACACCAGTCCAGGACCATTTTGCGTACCAGTGTGCTCTTGCCTGTGCCCACCGTCCCATACAGAACCACTGTCTGCACCCGTCGCCCACAGGCATCTGAGTCAAAGAGCTGAGACAGGGCCAATGTGGGAAGCCTGGCTGGGGGCGGCTGATATTCCAGGGCTAGCTTTGAAGGTGCGCGAAGAAGCTCATCAGGGGTGCTCTCACGGATCACAGGGTCCACATGGACTGTGTCTAGTGCAAAGGTTGGGCCAAACTGACGCTCTTCCCTGGGCAGGCGGCTGAACCACTCAGCCAGGTTCCGGCGATGCCACTGGATGGCTTCTGGATGGGAAGGCAAAGGGAATGGGCCATGGGAAGAGGCCAGGAGATGCAGGAGCTTAGGGCCAGTAAGAGTGGTGGTAGGGTCAGGCTGCAGAGTCAAGACAGCACTAGAACACGCTGGGGCTCAGAAAGGTACTGAGCACACAGAACTATCTAAAAAAATACAGAGCGTCCAGAAAGTTTGGAAACCCTGTGGCAGAAAATGGGGAGCCATGGGATGAGTGATGCTAAGCCTGGGCTGACTGGTTTTCATGGTTATATGTGTGCAATTTTTACCTGACTTCTAGACCCAGTTTGCTGAAGGTAGGAAGGTATGGAACATCCCTTCCAGGGCTTTGTACATAGAGTGCATTATATGAGTGTTACAGGAAAAGATACATGGACAGATGGATCATGGGGCAAGGGAGGGTGGGCAGAGCATGGCCCCACTGGCGGATAATGTCAGTGGGTCCTCTATGCCTCACTCTCCCTGCCTGCTTCTCCCTCCAGGCCCCTCTCCCCACCCCAGGCCCCCACTGTGATCCCAGCCAGCCCTTGTCCTCAGGCTGACTGAGGAGCCAATCTCTTTACCAGTTGCAGAGACACTCTGGAACAACTGTCCATGCCTCCCTGATGGGGGACCACTGCCCACTGAGCTTCCATAGTGGCGTACAAAGACCCTGGGAGCAAAAAGAAGGGGTGAGCTGGGGCTTGGCTATTGAGCTCAGTCCCTGAACAGGCTCAGAGTCCAGGCCTGTTTGGAATGATGGACTTGTGCTTTGCTGAGATCCAGACCCAACCCTGGACACCCAAGTCGAGACTCTCTGACTCTCATCCTTCCCTGGGGCTGAGGTCTCGCCGCTAGCCCTCCAGGTCCCTATAGCTGCCTGTCTGGAACTCAGCTTGGTAACTGCCAAACCACCCACCTCCCACAGATCCTCCCACTGGCTGACCACTGTGACTTTTACTGTAGATGATGTAAGCCAACTTCCTCTTAAGCCTGATAGCTGACTGTACCCTCCCCACATCTAGAAGACCAACCTTCCCCTCAGAAGAGCAAGTAGCTTGACCTTTCCCAGGCTACTCTGCTATGCCCAGATACATTCGAAGATACAACACTAAGGCCTCACCTAGAAGGCTCAAGGGGACACTCCCCTTTAAGGTCCCAATTCCAGTGGATCATGAAGGGGATACTCTCATCTACAGAGAGAAGGGAGAAGCAAGAAATAGCATCCACATCTCATCCATATCCCCCACCAATACACAGACTCTATACCTACATGAAATCTCCCATTATTTGCTCTTAAAGCATCATGTACCACCCCTTTGCAGCAGCTGTTATGCAATTTTATATTGTATTGCATGATTATTTGATTAACATCCATTTCTGCTCCCTCCACCATGAAAGCAGGATCACATCTGTTTTTGTACACAACTATATACTTAGACTTTCACATAACAGGCACTCAAAAAGTATTTGTTGAATGCAAAATGAAATCAAACAAGTGTTCTTGAACTTAGGTAGCTACAGATGATCCTTGAAGATCATCTAGTCTGATTCCCTTATTTTAGGATGGGAAAAAGGAAACTCAGAGAGATGATGTGACTTGCCCAAGACGAACAGCTAGTGAATCACAAAACTGGGACTAGTGCACCTGTTGTCTGAATCTCTGCCCTCTTAGAGGCACCATCTGGACTCTGAAGAGGAAGGAAGAGATAGAAACAGAAACCCATGCTTCCTTCTTACCTGCTGTCTGGAGTACTCTTCCCAGGCCAGAGTTCCAAAAGGCCCTGGGCAAATGGCGGTTCCACCTCATGAGAGAGAAGGTCAGAGCCCAGGGTTTATACACCACCTGTTATCCTGTTCCTCTGCAAAAAGAATAGTGTGAATGAACCACAAACCATCACTACCCGCCCCAACCAACACCACCTCCTCCCTGTGCAGGCCAAGAATTTTCTTCCCCAGGACAGCATCGACCTTTCCTTATATGTCAGCATTGGCAAAACCGTGGCCTGACCTTCAGATCTCCTCCCTCTTCTATATCCTCCACCTGAGAGATCCCATTTTATCTCATACCACCTACTGTCTATCCCCTGGGGCTTCAGGAACATCTTCTGAGTTTCAACCTAGTGAATTGCTTGATTTAGGTGTCCTTTTGGGGGGACCTTTCTCTCCTGTCAGGACCCTACCCAATCTTTTAAGACCCTGCCTAAAGATACTGTTTCCCTCGAAGTCTTTCCTGATCCTTCTGAGCTCCCTTAAATGGAGTCTGCTGCTCTTTAACACCTGATTTCCAGAGATGTGGCTCCTTATGGGCAGGGCACACTTAGTGAAAACTGTCTGCCCTAGGCCCACCTGCCGCCAGCAAGGCCAAACGGTGGAGGGGTGGGCTGGGACTCACAGCAGGAGTCTCGGGGGCCGGGGAAGGCTTAAGAGAGAGCCCTGGAAAGCTGTGAAAGCTTTGAAAAACTAGGTTAGTGGGATAAAATCAGATCCAGGGCCAGTGGCTCAAGATGAGACTCGCGGAAGGGGTGGGGTGGTGGTTTGGACAATTCTCCCAAGATCACCCCAGGTCTCCAGAGCAGTGAGAAAAGGAGGGGACACCGCAGGAAAAGTACAGAGGCTGTGCTCCCATAGGTCCAGAGCTCCTCCCCCAAAACTGGGTCCCAAACATTATTCCTAGTTCCAGTCGGCCTCTGACCCAGATGGGAGGGCCTGCCAGAAAGCCCACCACTTAGCAAACCAGCTGCGTCCTAGGCGTCCCGCTGCCGCGAACTCCCAGCGACACTTGCGCGGCACCGCCCCACCCCTGCCAGGCCCGGCCCCGCCCAGCCCGGCGCTGCACCCGAAGCGGCGGCGAGAGGAAACCCGACTGGCTAGGCCTTTACCCGCGGCTGCCCAGGTCAGGGAGCTCCTGGCCCGCCGGTGCCTGCCGCTTGTTCCGGAAGGCCGTGGCGCGGCGATTCTTGCCTGCCCACACTGTCATCCGACCCTGGCAGAGGGCACCGGAGAGAACGAGGCCAGGCACTCGGACTCCTCGGGGTCCTAGGAGGAGGAAGACAATGAGAGGGACCGAATGTCCCAGAGAGCAGCTTTGGGGCAGGAACTTCCCCCTCGGTCACTGCACCGCCCCCGCCTTCCTTGGTTACAGCCTTCAACCCAGGCGGGTTGCTGCTCTCTGCTAGGATTGCCCTTTGCAGATTACCCAGCTCCAGGATCCAATTACTTCATTGACCACTTCCCAGGCTGGGCTTGTTGTTATGCCCATTTCACAGATATTGTTACTGCGGCTGAGAAGGGTGAAATGACTCGCGCAGGTTAATCCATTAAGAAGCAGAAGAGCCAGAACAGGAATCGAGGGCATGGGTCTTCCTAAGCTTCCCTAAGCTTCCCTGAAGCACCCAGCCATACCCACGTCATCCTTTCCTCTGAGCTTCTCTTCAGTTTTTCAGCCTACCCCCTGGCAGATATCTGAGTCAAGATCTTCTTGGGTCGTTCCTTCTGTACCTGGCTCTCTTCAAACCCCAAACTTCTGTGTATGGCTTCTGGTCACTTTGGTCAAGAAAAGAGAAAGAATGGGGGCAGAGAAACAGGTTCCACCCCAACCTGTTCTTCTTGTCTGGCACCCAATCATGGCCTAGTACTGGTGCTTCCTGGTCCTCTAAACCTGCACCTTCATCTCTCTGCTTCCATGTAAGACACACCCAGGGCCTATGTAGCTGATGGAGGAGTCACCCACCACCCACAGCCAGGGCATGCCTCCACACACAAACATAGGTGTACAATGTGCACTTAACAGAGGTATGCAATAGGGAGTGCATGTAGTTCCTCAGGGCAAGGCTGGAAACAGGGCTGTGTGATCGCTATCCTTTATCTGGACTGAAAACAGTGTTGATATTTCACTCATATATTTTGTTCATTCACTGAACGCATGGTATTGGGGTAATACTGAGTGAGCAAAGCATGCAGGGATCAGACAGACCCTAGCAGCTCCCCTCCAGAGGGCCCAAATGATGGTACTTCAGAGGCTGACAGAAGGTTCAGGAAAGCCTAGGGGAGCGAGTTGTTAACTGCCTCTGGCAGAGGTGACATTTAAACTGGATCTTAAATAAGTTTGGGAAGGGAAGGACATTCCAGGCAGCAGGGAAAATGGCACACTTGCATTTTAACAGATGTTCTGAGAGGGGAATAGAAAGGAATGGGAGGAAGGAAGTAGAACAGCCCAAAGAATGTGGCCTTGGAGGTGATATTTTGGGACTGGGGGACTCCTCTGGCTTCACAGCACTTACGTAGTCATGCAAGGCAGACAAGCCCCTGGCTGCAGTTGCAGGACACAGCTCAGAGCAAGCTGCTCCACCCCTCGCCCTCCCCGCCACGAGGGTATGACAGTCATGTAAGCTTTTTAAATAATGTATGACTTGACTAGCCTCTTGTAGACTGAAGTACTCTGAGTTGTGCTATGAGCATGTGCTCTGTTGTCTGACCTCAGGATGGGGTGCCAGGTGCTGTAGAGCCATCTTGTGGAGAAGAGTCTTGGTCATCTCTGCCCTCCAAAACCTTGCACAGGCCCTGATACAGAGGAGCTTGTGGTAAAGATGATCCCCGAGTCCAGGAAAGTCGGTACTTAGGGTGAGTGGGCCCATTTCAAAACTTGCTTGGATGGGCAGGGAGCATTTCCTCCCCACCTCTGCAGTTTGCTGGGACTGGTGGGAGAAATCGCAGGTGCTTCGCAATGGCAAGAGCACCATATCTTGAGAACTTGCTCAAGTCACTTCTCCAAGCCTTGGTTTCCTTCTCTGTAAAAGGAGGAAATAATAATACTCACCCTAGCAGCCTCATGGGGTTACTACAAGAATCCAAAAAGCTTTCTTCGCAAATATGTGAGACACTCACAAATGTTCTCTGTGACTAAATGGCCTTTGCTGGCTCAGGATTGGCTGTTCATCTCCTTAGCAAGCAAGGGAATTTACAAGTGCGTGAATTTATAAATGTTTCAGTGTCTTAGGAGTGTTTGCCTTTTTAAAAAGAAAGAGTAAAGATAAGGAGTCTTAAGAAAAACTATGTAACAGTGGGATTTTGTGCTTTCTGACTTTGAGGAGCCATATAGTAGCATCCCTGCATGGAGAAGGTGGCACTCAGAATGTCCGTAAAGCTAGCTAGAATTCCAGAAGCTGCATTTCTTTCCACTTCCCAGTCCTACCCTCAACCCTCTAAGAAACAAAAAGTCCATCTCCAGGCAAGCACCCAATCAGTCATAGATTGGACCGTAATCTAGCCCAGGGCCATTAGCTCTGCATGTGGCACAACTAGGGTATTCCAGGCAGCTGGCCAGGTTGATGCCAGTCCCTTCCTTCAGTTCCTAAGCTTCAGGATCAGAAAGGAAGTGGGTGAAACGATGTGCTACTTCCTGGGTCATCCTGCTACCAACCCTCAAGGACTTCTGGACAGTTGCCTACTCCAAATCTCAGGCTACCAGACCATCTGCAGTCCTGATGGCTGATGGCTTAGCCCTGGTAAGTGTGGCCCAGTAGGAAAGAAGAGAGGAAAAGAAGAGAAAGGCTGTGGCAAGCTCAGTGAGGTCTCTACCACTCTCATCCCAGGGCTTAGGTTGCAGGGTTTTTCCTACTTCTCATTGCCCTTCATGAACCACTAACCCCAGTCCCCAACCCCTTCCCTATAGGCACAACTAGGGCTCAGGCACTTCTGGATAGAAAGTCATGTACCACTCTAGTAAGAACACACCTATGCAACAGACACAGGGGCCCACACACAGCTTGCAGATTCACCATGAAAAGTGTCACTAACAGATGTCAGGAATGACAAGTCTAGCTCTGGCCTGTGTGGCTCAGTGGATTGAGTGCCAGCCTGGAGACCTAATAGGTCACAGGTTCAATTCCCAGTCAGGGCACATGCCTGGGTTGCAGTCCAGGCCCCCAGTTGGAGGCAACCAATGGATGTATCTCTTGCACAGTGATATTTTTCTCCCCCCTTTCTCCCTCCCTTCCCCTCTCTCTAGAAAGTAGATAAAAGAAATCTTTATTTTTAAAAAAAAGGAGTCTAGGAGAACTCCCATAATTTAACAAAGAGCTCCTTACAAAGGTACCTCTTCAGCACCATCTCTCACGTCTCTCCCCTTCCCTCTCCCAGAAGGAATAAAAAAGGGTTAAGATTGTTTTGGACTTCCTGGATTTGCACTCTGGCCACATAGTTCACTCACTGGTGATGATCAGTCTTCTCTTGCTCACTTCACCTGGTCTGCCAGATTAAAAAGGAGGGAAAGAAGATACCCACCACATAATATTGTGCTTGCTCAGAAGTTTCGGTATGAAAAGGAATTGTTCGAAAGCACCTGTGATGCCTTATTAATGTCACAGGATTCTCTTCTTCCTGTTTTCTTTTTAGAGGGAAAATAACATAAAAGCAATTAAAAAAAAAAAAAAGAATGAGGAGCCTAAGGAGTCTAGAGGAAGAAGACCTAGTTCCCAGACCTGGTTCTACCTTCATTAGCTAATAATCTATGGACAAGTGATTTAATCCAAGTTTCAGTTCTTTCCTTGCAAAATGGGTTGTCATGAGGAATAATGCAGGATTGTCATGAGACTCCCTTGACATAATAAACATGAAGCATTTGTGAGATGTAAAATGATATGGATATTTTATAATATAAACATTCACTAGCTTGACATAGGAGGTCTGTCCAGGAAAAGTCCAGCCATTGTTAATATAATGAGAATGGTTTGAACAACATCGATATAACCTGGCAGCCAAGGAGAGTGGATTGGAATGCACATGCATTGAACAATGATGACCTCATTGTACTGGTGAGTGGGGACAGTAGATGCCACTGAATGAGCATGTGTACTGTGCAACCGTGGCATTCAAAATGACTGAGCGAGTAGGGCAACAAACCTGCATCAAAATTTTCATTAAGCTTGAATATTCCTCCATGGGAACTATTCAGATGATTCAGAAGGCAACAAAAATCACCTTTGAAAAGGAAGAGTTTGCAGACCGTCGATGAGATTCAGGAAAATACGATGGGGCAACTGATGGCGATTCCAACAAAGGATTTTGCAGAGTGTTTTGAACAGTGGAAGAGACGCTGGGAGAACTGTGTGAGGTCCCAAGGTGCCTACTTTGAAGGGTACCGAGGCGTCATTGTCCTATGTACAATATTTCTTGTGTTTTGTATCTTCTTCAGTAAATGTCTCTATTTTTCATATTACATGACTGGATACTTTCTGAACAGACCTCATACCTGGAACTTACCCTCCTCTGCCTCAGGTTCCCTAAAGCTCACAGACTTCTTACCAAGTGCCTTGAAGACTCCTTCACAGGCTATGGTACCAAGTACCAGACCCACACACATTTACACACTGCATACTGTATAAATATAGGTTTTATTACTAATGCGTGAAATCCCACAAATACAACTGGCATCTCTGTGTGATGGGAAGAGTCTGCGGCAGGGTAAGGGAAGGTTGAGGGATATATGCACAGTAATAAAGAGGGAAAAGAGCCCTAAGTAAGGGGAACTGAAAGTAGAATGAGCCTGGACCCACCGGGAAAGCCAGGCATGCCCCTCGTGTGTCTGTCATCCTGGTACCCAAGGCATGCCCTGGGGCCACCTTAGCTGATGGGAAAGGGGGTAAAGAGACATGGACAGGAGTTTGAATGAGCAGCAAATGGCTGGGGAAGGAGTGGAGGAAAGAGAATGCCAGCTTGACACACAAAAGGGCCATGAGGTGGCAGTGGCCAAGACCAACTTATGCCCTTGCCTGTGCTTGTGTTAGGTCCTGAACTTCAGGGAGCTAATGTCCTGTGCCACCCTGGCTTGGGAGAAAGGGAAGATGGGGAGTAGACACCTACAGATCCAGAAGATGCCCTGGACAGCACCAGTCTCATCCTCACAGTCAAAGCGAGGTCCCCAGGAGGAGGTTGGCACTGCCCTCCCCACAGCATCCACCACCACCATGCCATCATCACTCTTCCTCTGAGCCATTGGGGACAGCAAGGGTATAGAGGGCTGAGATTGCCTGTTCACATGTAAGTGCCTGTAACTCTGGAGAGAAGAGGGAGCATTGCTGGACCATGCAACAGGAGCAGTGAGAAGGGAGGTGTGGGTCTTCTCCCATTCACCCTCTCCCCAAGAATAAAGTGTGTTCTCCAGGTCCAGTGGCAGGTGGGAGAGAAAGAGAGACATTATTGCAGAGGTGCCACAAGGTCCTACCCCCACCAAAGGTGATGGAAGCAGGGAAGGGACATCCTATGACCCAAGGCTGCTCCAATCCCCAGGATTGGGAGGATTACCAGACAGAAAACCCAGCTTCTGTCCCAGCAGATTGTCTAAATCAGCCTGGGTCTGAGGGGACAGAGGGAGAAGGTAAGAAGGAGGAGGAAGACTTCCGGAGTCCTTCCCGGCTCCATTCCAACATCCAAATGGGTCTTCCAGGGACCCCATCAGGGCCCAGCCCTGGAGCCCCAACCTCATAACAGCTCAGTTTACAAACACTTGTGTGGTTGGGACTCCCAGAAGGGGCCACTTTTGTCAGTTGTATGTAGGGGACAGGAGAGCCCAGGGCTTCCAGGCAGACAACAGAGGAGGGTGCTGAGGGCAGGAAGGAGGGTGGTGGCCTCCCCGTGGTCTTTGCATGCAGGTGTTGGAGAAAAAAGGGAGGAAGCTACAAAGCACATCAACTTGGGAAGACTCCTGGGCACAGAGTGAAGGGCTGCACCCCAATTCCAAAGACCAGGGCCCAGAGCACAGTTAGTCTACCAACCTGTGGAGGAGCTGAGAAAGGGGAGGGTGGCTGCACCAGCAACTAGTGCTTAAGTCTACGAGGTTAAAACAGTCCCAAAGGGCTGGAGCTGGGGCCTTCCTGCTGCGATGCCTAGGGCACAGGCCAGGGCAAAGCTCTATCTCTCCGACTTGACCCGGTACCGGAGCACAAGGTATGCCAGCAACCGCAGGGCCAGGAAGAAGATGCCCAAGACCAGGAAGTCCATGTAGAGCTTGGCACCCTCTACATCCAGAGCTTGGAGTATACTCTGTGGCTCCTGGAAAGGGCAGTGCTCCTCGGAGCAAGTCAGGTCTCCTCGTTCCATGCCATAGATGGTCAGAATCACGCCCTCAAAGCCATACCTAGGCAAGCAGAAACATCAGAACAGGATGCAGAATAGAAGGTCACTGCTCCCTGGACAAACTGCCTGAGCCCAGAAGCAACTCTCTCCTCCCTGGGGCATGGCCTCCTACAGGAAGGAGCAAGGGCAGATGGCCTGGGAAGCAGGCACTGACCTGACATAGGAGAGGTAGGAGCTCCATTGCAAGTAAGTGGGGATGGTCTTGAAGCTGACAAAGAAACCGGAGAACAAGAGGACAGGAATGGCAGTAACTGGGCCCACAAACGTGGCCACCTGGAGGGGAGGGAAGGGGACAAGGCCATCACAGGGGTGACCAGGACAGATCCAAGACTGGAGTAACTCTAAGGTTTTCCACAGATCTCTCCAACTCCTTATGCCAGCCCCTGCTCCCTCCCCTCTTGGGGTCCCCACTTGCCAGCCTTCCCACCTGCAGGGAGTTGGAGGCAGCTCCAATGAGTAGCCCCAAAGACTGGGCAACCAAAGCTGTGGCAGTGGCCAGGGCTGAGAAGAGCAGGAAGCGGCTAGTCTCGGCTGGCTGGCCTGTCATCCAGTATACGATGCTGCAGTACACCACTGGGCACACAACCTGGGAAGTGTCATAGAGCTGGGCAGTGGATTGTGAGCCAGGGGCAAAGCAGCCAAAACCCTTCACTTCACCCTGGCAGGAATCTCTAGAACAGCTATTCCTTGAATGCCCATGCTTAGTCCTGCCTCTATACTCTTGTTCATACTACTGCAACAAGGTCACATGTCTCCTTCCTCCCTGGCCACACGAACCTCATTCATCTTCCAGTATCACCTCTTTCATTAGGCCCACTCTGACCAGTTCAGGCATGATGACTTCTCTGACTTCTGAGTTCCTGAAGTCCTTCCCACCTGGGCCAGCTTATTCTTTATATTGTTAATTAATTAACTCTGCATGTGAGTTTTATTCCCCTAGTGCAGCCGCCCTCTCCTCTTGAAGGGCAATGACCAAACCTACTACATCGTCATACAGGTTATTCCCTGCACAAGGACACCTAATCAAGAGGCAGCAAGAGGGAGACATGAGATATAGTTGTGCCCTCTCATAAAGCCACTCTGCACCCTGGCACAGTACAACATTCACTCTGAGGAAGAGGCACCTTTTTCTAAGTTGCACAAAGGTGCCACATGGATTATTGGTGACCCTACGTCTTAAAATAGGGTGGTGGTGGCAATAACAACTAACATTTATTGAGCACTTAAGTATGTACTAAGCACCATTCTAACTCATTTAATTCTTACTACCATTCCCATGGTAGATACTATCATCAGTCTTTTTTTGTAGATTGGTACACTACAGCAGAGACATGTGGTGACCTGCCCAGTGTCTCACAGCTTGCAAGTGGCAGTAAGGCTCCAGAGTCTACACAATTCTCTACTGCTTCAAATAAAATTTACAGAATCATATGCAGTGTTATTATTTTTTAACATTTTCTGTTTGTCATCAGCTGTTCCCACTAGAAAATTAGTTCCACGAGGACAAGACTATATTCATCTTGTTCAGTGCTGTGTCCCTGCCTGCCACAGAGCCTGGTGCATGGGAGGTACTCACCATTCATTTTCTACATGAGTAGAAATGAAGGAAAAGATGATAAATGGTAAGTTTGAGGGAGGGAAGCAAGCAAGGACTGAAGAAGTAAGACAGCAGAGAAGCAGTGGATGGGTAGGAGGAAGAGGCTCACCTGAAAGGGCACATCGGCCATGGTCTTGGCCAGGTAATATGCTTTTAGGCTATACCAGTAGTTGAGATGCTCCCTCATAAAGACTGCCATCTCTAAGGGGACTGAGAATACAGGCAGATTAGGCAAAGCCGGCCGGCACCCTGGCTCCTACCCCATGCTTCAGCATCCCCGCCCCCGCCCAGGGCAGCTCAGCTCACAGGTAAGCACAGTTGGCATAAGGGCAGCAAACATGAGGAACAGCATGGAGAAGAAGAGGCAGCCCGTGTTGTTGAAGACCTTGCTGGCATCATTGCCAATGTGCAGGTAGAGGAGGCCAATGAGCACACCAATCACCACATGGGACACGAACCGCAGGTGGGTCAGAACCTGTGTGACAAGGTCATCACAACAAGAGGGTATGGGTCATAGGCTAGGGATAAGCAGCCACACTGGGGTGGGAACTTGGAGCTGCTCTCACAGGCACACAGACTCACAGGTGCACTGTGGGGGTCGGGGGAGCGCTGCTAGGACCCTATTCCCCAAAAGACTAGACCTATGCCAGCCTCCTCTCCCCCAACTTGATGCCTCACCATGTCCCTGAGGATGGACAAGAAGGTCCTCTTGAAGAGGATGCAGAACTGTGTGAGGGTACTGGTGGCAAAGGTGTGGCTTTCAATGGGATCCACTTCCTGGGAAAGAGGAAATTGGATTGAGTGAGCCTACTGCACACACCCACTGCACACCCAACCCAGGGGATGGGAAAACCCCTGAGCTCTTCCCCAGGGCAGGGGTCCTCTAGGTCAAGAGAAGGAGAAATCCTTCTCTTGAGTTTTTGTGTCTGGCAAGTGGTCTTTGGGTATGAATGTGAGATACAGAGAGACACAGGAGGAGGGATAAAAACTTGGGAGGGAGGAGATAGAAAGGGAGTCAAAGACATCCACAAGGGCCACTAGTAGACCAGTCACTTCTCTTCTTCTTTTTAATCTATCATAAAACATTTACTTTAAGGGTATCATAGCTTTATGCCATCACTTTCTCAATAATATTATTTAACAATAGTAATAATGATGACAATAACAAAATAACACTCCCTGCTTCCAAGGGTTAGTGTCTCATTAAAGGAGAGAGAACTGGCACTGGGCAAACACTAGCTGTAACCAGCTATAGCGTGGAGAGCTTTATGTGATGATCTTAGTCATCCCAATAACCCTGTGAGTTTAGTATCATCACCTCCAGGGTGGAGATGACAGTAAGCCACACTGGCCAAGAGGCCAGAGACTGCATCAGTCTAGCTAACCAGGTGGCATGGTGCTGGCACTGAGGACAACCCACTACATATACTCAGTAAAAATTTACTGAAGGAATAAATGAATGAGAAAGCAGAAGCTCAAAGAAGTTAAGTAAGGTGTCCAAAGTCACACAGCTGTTAATAGTAGGTCTATTCCAAATCTTAGGTTCTTCCTAGTGCCCAATGGTTGTATGCCTCTGAGGGACTGTCTCTTTGGCCTCTTTGGCAGGGCCACTGTCATGGTCCCTTCTTCCCTCTCCCGCTGTACACTCTCTGCCCTCTTCACCCCTACTCACCGGAGGGCAAGGGGGGCAGGGGGCAGGGACCTCATTCTTCTCAGGGCTGCTCTTCTTCTCAGTCATGGTGCACAGCCCATTCTGCACAGCCCTGAACAGCATGGGGTTCAGGTCTCCATACTCGCCAGAGGCCACCTCAATGACTGGGAGGCACAGAGAGGAGTGCTCAGCTAAGACATATCCTTGTTCCCAAGGGCAAGCCAGCCCCTCCTTTGGTCTGTGCTGAAGGCAGGTGACAGTGAGATCTCTGTCTCCAGAAGGCCTGAGTACATGATCCAAGTCCCCACTTTTTGTTCCCACTCATATCCCAGCCCCTACCAACAGGCCCGCACTCACTGAAGTCAGCTGGGTTGTGGTAGGTGGGGCAGTGCAAGCCTAGGCCCTTCAAATAGGGGATCAGATTGGTGACCATACCCTTGAAGATGCACTGACCCTGGCTCAGGATGTAGAGCTGAAGTGGAAAGAGAAGGGTGAAGAAAACAAGACCAGTAGGCCAGGCAGGCCTCGCCCACAACTCTATTGACCCCCTTCCCCTTCCCCATCTCAGGCCAGTCATCTTTGAGGACCAGAGACACTCACCTTGTCAAACATCTCAAAGAGCTTGGCACTGGGCTGGTGGATGGTGCAGATGATGGTACGGCCTCCCTGGGCCAGGGACTTCATGAGGGACACCACTTGGAAACAGGAGGCGCTGTCCAGACCACTGTCCAGAGAGAGGCCACCAGGGGGCAGAGTGAGGTGGGCAGAGCCAAGAGAAGGAAGTGTTTGGGTGGAGCAGATACTAGGAATGGGATGGAGCTGGCAGGAAGGGGTCATTCTGGCCACCCCTATATCCTGTACACATTATGATTCAGTCATTTGGAGGTACCAAGAAGCCCAGAACAATGTTCAGTTTAACAAGCATATATTGAGCATCTGCTGACTGTCAAGCACTGGGATTACAATGATGAATAAATAAATAAGGCATAGACTCTAGGAGAGTTAAGTGCATGGATTATTTGAGATAATGTGAAATGTGTTGTATTCTATTCACATGGAGTAAAAGGAGGTGTATTCAACCCTTCTGTACAAGGGTGTTGCAGGGCAGTCAGAGGTTTCTGAGTGAGTCTGGAAGAAGAAAGAGCTAAACCAGGTGAAGGTGGAAGGGCAGACGTGGTGGCGAAGGGCATTCCAGGCAGAAGACACAGCACGTGCAAAACTCAGAGGCACGAAACAAATGTCTTCACTAAGGAATTATAGGCAATTCAATATTATTAGAGCATGCAATACAAGAGAGCATGAAGCAAGATATGAGGTCAGAGAAGCAGATTCAGAACAAGACTTTGTAAGTCCTCTGACTTTATTCTGAGGGCAAATGGGCATCACTGCCTGTTGTTAAGTAGGAGAGTGAGGGTTGCTAGGCTTGTCTTTTAGAAAGTTCATTCTGGCAGCAGCTTGGAGGAAGTATTGGCTGGGAGACTGGAGATAAGGAAATAGGAGTCTGTTGCAGAAATGCAGGCAGGAGTTGATGATGTCCTGAACTTGGCACTGGCACTAGGAATGGGGGTGGGGTGGATCTGAGAGATAGCAAAAGGAGGTGGAATCTGCAGGACTTGGTGACTGATTGGCTGTTGGGGAGAGAAGGAAAGGGAAGCCTCAGTCAAAGAGGACATCAAGATTTCTGCCTGTGTGAAGGATGGGGCTGCTACAGCAACAGGATTGGCAGGGGTGGAGGTAAGGGGTAAGCCCTTATCTTGGCCCCAGAAGGCTTAGAACACAGGCTTTTGTTTCCAGCAGCCTCCAGTCCTAGCTCAGGGTAGAAAAGGAGGGGAGAACTACCTGGTGGGCTCATCAAAGAACATGACAGGCGGGTTGTTGACCAGCTCCAGGGCGATGGCCAGGCGCTTCCTCTGCCCGCCGGAGAGCAGGGCTGTCCTCGTGTGGGAGCAGGACATCAGGCCCAATGCTGTCAGGATTTCGGTCACCTACCCCAGCCCCGCCCCCAGCCCCAGATTAGCTTCATTGTCTCTGCTTCCCTGTGTACCACCCCAATTTAAAGAAGTATCTCCCTTAAGTCTACTGTGCCAGCATTGACCACTACTCTCTAACCCCCACCCTCAACTCAGGGCCCCAAAACTCAGTAGCACCAAAAAGGGATGGCTGTCCCATTCCTCCCCTGCCTCTTCCTCACTCACCAGCTCCTTCTTCACCTCTTGCTTCTCACTCAGCTTCAGGTTTGCAGAGACCTGAGGCCCAGAGAATATGCGGGTCAGCCAAGTGTAAGAGGAGGCCACTGCCTTGACTCTTAGCGAATGAGGAGTATGGAAATAGCAGACAGAAGGGGCAATTGGGAAGAGAAAATGGCTATTAAGCTCTTACCATCATAGCTTCCAGCACTGTGAGATGTGGCAGCAGCATGTCATCCTGCATGATGTAACAGGACATTTTGCGGAACGTCCTCAGTTCCCGCGACTTCCCATTTACCAGGATCTGTCCCTTCATTCCACACTCCCTGCAGGAAAATCAGTTGGGGATGGGGGTCAAGGCTACTTCAGAACACCTTCTGTGTCCCAGGGGATCCTTCTTCCTGGGTTCTGTCCCCATTCCATCCTAGCCTTGTCCTCACCTGTATCCTGCCAAGATGTTCATGAATGTGGACTTGCCAGCCCCTGAGGGGCCCATGATGCCAATTAGCTCCCGGCGGCAGAATTTACCTGATAGGCACTTGAGGAGGGTCTTATAACCTGCAGTGATGGAGGGAGGAAATTTTGATAAGGGCTCTAGTGAATAGAGGCATCCTGAACTTTTAGGAGCAGTCATGGCTATCAGTAAAATAAGAAGTCCTTACTTGATATGTATGGGTTAGGATAGAGGGGTAACCCTCAGAGTTCCAACAATAACCCACACCTCTTCTCCTGGGCCCCTAGAAATGACCACTACTAATGTCAAAGCACCAGAGGTAACAACACTCTCCTGAAAGCCACGGGAAACCCCTTGCCATCTCATGGATAGGCATGGAGAGGGGTTCAGGGTTATAGAAAAGTCCCATCTGCTTCTAAAAACACAGGGATCATGCTCTCACCTCCTCCAGTAAGACTTTCCCAATGATCCAGCCTGAGTTTGCTGACTGTCTTCTCTGTTCCCATAGCACTTCTCATATGCCAGCCTGTCCCTCCCTCCCTCCTCTAGTGAGCTCCTTGGGGGCAGGGTCTTTGTCTTACTCATCTTTGTAACCTCAGTAGTGGTATTTGTGCTATGAGTGTGTGTTCTCAAAGCTTTGGACTCATTTTGAAAAACCCTTCTTCATGCTCTCTCTGTCCCAGGCTTGTCTCTGCAGCCCCTAACATAGCCCAGTAAAACCTTACCTTCCATTCACTCATTGGGAGGCAGCATATGTACTGGTTTGGAGTCAGGTGAATTTAGGTTCAAATTCTGACTCCACACTTACCAGTTGTGTGACCTTGAGCAAGTGCTTAACCTTTCTGAACTCGAGGTCACTCATCTGTAAAGTGAGGATGATAGTACCTATCTCATAGTGTTGTTATAAAGACTCAATGAGATAATATATGTACAGCATATGACAGCGCTTGGCACATAAAGTGCATTAAGAAGTGACATTTTATTATTAATTCTATCTGACAAATGCTTATTGATGTCTACTACATCCCAAGCTTTATACCAGACACTGGGCAAGAAAGTGAGGAAGACACAGTTCCTGCACTGAAGGAGGTCACAGTCTAGGTAAAAAAGGTGGAAAACCTCTATGGATCTGAGGAAAGACAAAATAAGAGTTATGACAAAAGTATAAATAAAGCACAATGAGGATGCAGACAATGGAACTGATGAAGGTGGAGGAGCTAGGGGAAAATCAGGAATGGCTTTTGGAAGAGGTGGTATTTGCCCTAAGTCTTGAAGGATGGACAGCATTACAAAATGGAAAGGGAACTCAAAGATTCTCCAGGCTTTGAGAGGAAAGCTCTCCTATATAGGAGCCTATATGTAATGCAGCCCAGGGAGCAGAGGGCAGAGACTACAGGGGTCACCTCGCGACACAAGGGGATGGAGAGGGAGGAAAAGGCCAGTGAGATGGGCCCTGCCTGCTGTGCTTGCAGACTTGTCTTAGTGAGGCCAAAACACCGATCCCCTACCAGGTACTTTGCTCACTACCACTGTCCGCAAACCCCACAGAGCCCAATTCCCTCTCCACTCTATCTCCTTAGCAGAGACAGAGAAGGGATATGATTTCTCACCCTCCCTCCACAGCACCCAGTTGTCTGTCCCTCTGGGACATCCTGTCAGAAGGGGCACAGCTGTTGCCAAATGTGGGGTCTTGATCACACCAACTGCCTGGATGGCGTTTTACAGTTTATAAAATTCACTTTTTTATTCAGTTCATAAAATGCAACAGGGATGAGGCAACTGGGGCACAGGGACATCCAGTGACTCACCCAAGGTCACACAGCAAGTTGCTTGCTGGGAGAGGGAAAGTCAAAGGTTCCAGTCCTCTGCCTCAGTCATCACCATTATCAATTAGAAAGGTAAGTGCTCCTGTACTTCAATATATGCGTTTCAGAGCCATTCATGGGAAGTGATTTCTCTTGCAGGGCAAGACACTGTCAGTAATGAACCTTCCCCCTCATTTAACCACAGCCAAACACTGGACTGAACACTGATGCCTAATATAAACGTCTTACACTTGCCTTTCAACAAAGCATTTTTACAGATAACATCTGAGCTTCACAACAAGCCTGTGTAGTGGGTATCCTTATCATTCCAGTTTACAGATGAGAAAAGTGAGGCCAAGAGAGGGTAAGCAGACTTCCCAAGGTCACACAGCTTAGAAGTGAATTCCTGCTGTACCATAACTGCTCAGCTTGGAAGAGGCCTACCAGGCCTTAGGCAGGAGAGAACCAAAGTTCTACTGTATTTTGTTGTATATAATGCACACCCACACTTTTGGCCCAAAATTTCAGGAAAAAAACTTTCATTTTAATTTTTTAATTCAATTATTTATTATTTATATTTAGATACTTGGTTCTTTTTGTATTATAAAGGAATTTTAGCATTTATTTTTTTAACATATTATGGTACAAGAAATTTTATGTAATAAATAATTATAAAACACAAGAACAGATACAAGGTACAAGAAATTTTATGTACCGGTAGCAAATTAATGATATTTATGCATCATTAGTACTACCCACGTATAATTTGCATCCTTATTTTTCCCTCAAAAATTTGGGCTAAAAAGTGCACATTATACATGGCAAAATACAGTAGTAGTTCCACTTCAGCCAGTAAGTGTCTTTGCAATTTTTTTCTATTTTTCTCTTCATGATTATTTTATTTACTTATTTTTAGAGAGAGGGGAAGGGAGGGAGAAAGAGAGGAAGAGAAACATAGATGTGTAGTTGCCTCCTGCAAACCCCAGTTGGGTACCCAGCCCACAACCCAGGCATGTGCCCTGACTGGGAATCGAACCATCAGCCCTTTGGTTCTCAGGCTGGCACTCTAACCACTGAACCACACCAGTCAGGGCTCTTTGCAATTTTAAGTCACTTAATCTTCCAGGCCCTCTGTTCCCTCATCTATAAAATAAAGATAGTAATATCTCCTACCAAGGACATAATAGGATATTGTGAATATTAAGTGAGATAATGAATAATTAATTAAAACGTGTTTTTGAAAAACAAGCAACATCGCTGATAATTAGGAGAGACTGGTGATGAATCCTTAGCTCAAAAATGTGGAAATCTCTCTCTCTCCACATCCCTTGCTCTTTTCCCTCTCTCCCTACCTGTAATTATTTTCTGCCCTTTAGAGAAGGAGAGAGTGATTCAAGTGAAAAGAGAAGTTAGAGAGAGGACAGAGAGCAGAGAAAGGGGCAAGGGACAGAAAGGTCAACAGAATGGACAGTAGAGCAAACTGGGACTGGCAAGTTCACAAGGAATGAAGGACCAGGTAAGGGTGACAATTTTGTGGCTGGTGGGTTGAAGCAACCAGAAAGCTGGCCCATCTCACCACATTTCCTTTTTATCTTTATTTCTCCTTAAAACTGTGAGGAAATGAGATAGTTAAGGAGATAACACCTACTCCCTCATTTTGCCCAGAATTGGTCTCAGGGCTGAGAGATTCTGCATAGGGATAAGGTACTGCGTAGGGGGCCCTGATGCCTCAGTTTCCATGGGCTCATGTGTTGTGATCTTTTGGTTGTTCATTGGAAGTAGTGGGGGAAATGCAAAAATAACTCATGCTCAGCCCTGCTCTGAAAGCAACCCAGATCTATTTCTTAAACCTCAGAAGACAATATTCCAGCTCTACCCCTTACCCACACCAAGGCTCTGGGGGGAAAAAAATCCACTTCTCTATTCCCAGCCCAATCTGCCATACAGGAACACATACACCAAAAGTCCTCATTGTTCTCTTGTTGCCATTTCCATTTACTGTAAATGTTAAATTACAGAGATTTCTCACTTTGCTTTCTTCTTCCTCCCTAATCTACCATCAATAAATTTCATGTAACCTTCCTAACATTCTCTCTTCTTTGATCCTAAATGTAGGAAAAGAACTGCCAAACTGCCATTCTCCAGAGTACGGAGTATTTTCTCAATCTGTTGAGATCTTGCTTCTGGGCATGTCCTCAGTTTAAATAAACTCTAATAAACTCACAGGTTTTTTTTTTCCTACAGAAATTCTTATGTTGGCAGAAAAATGCAGGGAGAGCTGTAAAACCTAGTTTCTAATGCCAGCTCCACCACTTACTAAGGAGACCTCAGTTTCCTTATTAGTAACATAGAATGTCATCTGCCATGCCATACCTTCACCCTCCCTGCTTTGAAGGACTTTGGCAAGAACAAAGTAAGAAAGGAAAAATCCTCAAGGACCAGAGGTCATAGTGTCAACTTAAAGGAGGAAAGCTTCAATAACCAATTAAACCTAGCGCCTGGCAGTGCTCACAGGTGTGGAGGGAATGGAGACCCTGGCACTGAGGTTTATGTGCACAGTGAGAGGCTGAGATTTTAGTGTTCCCACAGAGCCCATTGGTGCAGGATATGCAGGACAGGGGACACCCAAACCTCTTGCTCCCATCGGCAACTCACTGAGGGGAGAGTGTGACCACAGGTCCCCACCAGGCTATTCCCTACCGCGTTTTCGCCAGCAGGGCCCCTCCCGCACGGAATAGGACAGCTCCACGAATTCAATGTCGACGGCTGAGCGCTTAGGTAGGTGGGAGAAGCGCTGGGCTTCAGTGATGTGGTTCTCCACTTTCTTCAGGTGTGTGGTCAGCACAGGGGGCTCCCCTCCGTCCTCCAGCGCCACGGCCATGGCCACAGCCCCCGGTCCTAGTCCACAGCCCACGGCGTCTAGTGCTCTCTCCGCCATCATGCTGGCAACCTGCAGTAGGAGGGCCTGCTCAGTTCGGTGCAGACCCCCAGGCTCCGGATCTATGCTCCCTCGTTTGCTACTGCTGCCCCCACCCCAAACTCGCCTCCTTCTCAGGGCAGGTACGATACTGGGAGCATCTTCCTTCCCACCCCAGAGCATCTGCTTTACACATCCGTTGCAGCAACGCTCAGTCCCAGCCCCTCACTGGTGTCGGGCAGCCCCAGCCCCAGCCTGGCCCTTTGAAGCCCTCACCCGCTCCCTCCTGCCAGCTGCAACTCTAATCTTCTTACCCCAGAGGCCTGCAGACCCAGGAGACTGGGCGGTTGGGGGTCGGGGAGGAAGGAAGAGGTGGTCGGCGAAGGCTGACCGATAGGAGGTCATCGGAGCAGTGTGAGGACAGGGTGAACCAGGGAAAAGTGGATGGGAAGACTCTGGGCCTCTCCCCATCCCTGAGCACAATGCCCTGGCCCCCCAGCGCCCCTGGGTCCGTGTGCCCTGGGCGCTCCCCAAAGACCCGCGCACCACCCGGACTCAACTCTCCCGCCCTCGGCCAACTGAGCCCCTCAGGGCCGGCTTACACGGCCCCCCCGCCACGCCATCTCCTGCATGCCTAGTCACCTTGAGGTGCCCCCTCGCGGGTGTGGGCCGAGATGCTTTGCGCTGTCACGGGCCGAGGATGCAGACTCGGGGCTGCGGCACAGGAGTCCCAGCTCCGTGTCCGGCAGCCTGGGCCGGGGCGGGGCCGGGGCGGGGCAGGCGGCACAGGAGGGCCCCGGCCTCAGGTCTGAGGAGAGATGACAGGTCTGGTGGGGAGGTTGGGGTGCTCCCGATTCCGCTGGGCTGTGCACACTGAGTCCCTGAGGCTGGTCCTGGGCGCCTTGTCCTCCAGAGCCCGCCGGGCGACTGCACTCTCCTCCAAGCCACGGATCTACGGGACCCTGTTCTTAAAGGGCCCGCACCCACTGGCAGCTCGCAGGGGGCAAGGATGGCAAAGAGGAGAGCAGCACCAGCGATGCAGTGCCGGAACGAACCAATGCGGCTGTGGACTCAGGACTGAAAGGTTGGCAGTGAAGGGCTGATTTGAGGGCAGAGAGGAAAGGAGAGCTGAAATCACTCAGTAGGGACAGGTCCCTGGATTACAGACTAGACTAAGGTGGTTGTGGGGCGAGGGGGGCAGATTCCAACACTCAAGGGATTGTGAAGCTGTCAGCCAGTCTGCACCCTGAGCCCTCCTCCACCAACCTATTTCCCTCTGTTCTGGTCCTGGAGCTCAGGCTTCCCCCAGAGAATCCCCAAACTAGAGAAAAAAGCTTTGAAATCAAGAGTCTTGGGCATCCTCCTCCTTCTCCCCCACACCATTCCATTTTCCCTCTCTAAGGGCAAGGAATCTAGTTATGAAGGGACAGAGGGTGGCTGGCTGCTTTGGGAGAGCTTGAGCACCTTCAAGCTTAAACTGGTACCCAGAGCTCAGTCTACTCCAACTGTAGAAATCTTTGATGTCTCAGGTAAACTCGGGCCTTTAAGATAGGCACATGCCTGCTGCTGAAGGCACATGGTTGCCAGGACATGTACAGGACTCACAGACACTCCTTGTGGCATCTTCACATCACATGTGCAGTCTCTCCCTTACCCTACAAACCTTCAGATGTAGGTCCCCAGAGCACTCTTGGGACTTTCCCCTGCTTCTTTCTCAGGCAATTCCTTTTGGCCCCTATCTGCCCTAGCCCCAGTCTTCAAGGGGTAAGTAGGTTAGCCAGCTGAGATGTGTGACTGGAGCTTTTAAGTTCCCATCTGTCACACAGCAGAGACTGATGGGAGAGAAGGCTGCTGGCGCTCATGCTGCTGCCACCGAGGCTTCTCCTTACTACCACAGTTGAGAGGTTATTAGCAGTCAAACCTCTTCCATGCTCATCCCCCTCTTGCAGCCTCTCGAAAGCCTGGAGACTGACAGCCCCTGCAGGACATCTCCAGGTTTCACCCTGTCACTGTGAGGGTTTAGGTGGGTTTTGGAGCCAGTCCTCCCTATCGTCCCTCCACCCCATGCGCCGCATCACCACCATTCCTCAGAACCAATGTTCCCTTCTTCAGATGGACCCTTGATTCTTCAAGTTAACCTCTGCAAGGTTAAGTCGCCCCAAGATGTGCCTCTGTGGTGCAAGCTAAAGGCAATCAAGACCCTGTGGGCTCAAGAGAACACCCCCCCCCCGCCTTTAACTACCTAGAGAAATTTGAAGTAGGGGCCTTCCCACAATAAGAGATTATCAGAGACAATCCTTTTTACCTATTTATAGGGCAAGGCAAACTTCTAACTACTAAACATCTCTTATCATCCTGCAATGACACTTAGGAGTCCCCAAGGTGGCTCATCTTATCCCTAGCTCAAAATGTCATATATAGCACACTTTTTCTTTCTGCTTTTGAACTGTATGTGGGGTCTCTAACTCTCTCATGTATGTAGGCTTCTCATACATAGGTATGTAATTAATTGGTCATTCTCCCTTGCTAAACTGTCTCATATCTATTTGATTATTAGACCAGCCAAAAGAACCTTGAGGGTAGAGGAAAGTTTCTTCCTCCCCTCCACTATAGACACCCCAACAGTTGCATTTATTGAGCAACTACTATGGACATTATTTCGTTTAATTCTCAAAAAATCCTTATAAAGCAGGCATTACATTCTCTCTTCAAAGATAAAGAAACTGAAGCATAGGGAGGTTAAGCAATGTGCCCAAGGGGACACATTTAGTTGGTAGCAGAGTAGAGTTTGAATCCTAAAATCCTTGCCTCTACTGATTCTTCTATGGGGCCTCTCAAAGCCTATTCCCAAATCAACTATCTTCCTCCATTTTCTAGACAGGCTTTGCATTCTCCCAACATAACCTCCATATCTCAATGACTCCCCCCTTCATTCCCTGGCACAGAAATTTCCAGTTCTCAGTAATTTCCTTCCCTTTATTAGGAACACACTGTCCCCCATTCCTCAGGAAAGGCCCCTCCATCTTTAGAAACCAACATTTCCAAGTCTTATATCAGCTTTTTACAACATGGATTCAGACCCCATGCCTAAAAACAGTGGTCTCCAGCCTTGGCTGAGAGTTAGCTTCACTTGAAGGCGTTATGAATGATGTCTAGCAGGGAGGGCAAGATGGTGAAGGAGTGAATGGAAGTCACACTGGCCTCCACCAAGGACCAATCTAGAATTACAGTTAAATTGTGGAGAAATCACCTGGAACAAACAACTGAACAATAGAGAGAGGGAAGCCCTATAACCTCGGACAGACAGAAGAATCAGCTTTAGCACAACCTGACTGGTAAGGAGTGCGGTAGACACTCCAGGAGGCAGGTGGGGTGTCCACAGGCAGCAGCACCAGAAGGATATTGAAACAGCCAGTTGGATCCCCCTGAGAAGAGCGGAGTCTCAACCATAAGCGGGTATCTCCAGTCTACAGCCCCAGAGCCCAAAGAGTACACAGGTAACAGCTAGCTGCGAAAGGTGACAGGGTTGCTCTCTGCCAGAGACAAGCAGCTAGAGACACAAAGAGCCTGTTAAAGGGCCAACACATAAATTTTTATTTGTAGCCACTTACCCTGGGCTCCAGCAAAAGTGGGGACAGAGTGGGCTAGAGACACCTGAGGAGAGACTGGGGAAGGAGGTTTTGGGGAGAGAACGGAGGGAATAGCCCAAGAGATCCCAGTGCTGAGTCATCCCGCAGACGGCAGCAGCCATCTGGCTCAGGAAGACCACTCCCCTGAGCGGCAGGAGCTTGAGAGGACACGATGGCCCCACTCCTAGGAGGGACTCTGCCCCGCCCTGTGGTGCCTAAGCCTCACTACTGAGAGCACAGTGACTAGATTAACAACTGAAGGAGACGGCCACAGACAGTAGATTCCTGGAAGTCTCGAACAGTCTACCTAAGGTGAGACGGGGTCAACATCTCACATCATCAGAGGCAGAACCAGAAAGTAAAAAACAACGCTCTCCTACCATAAAAGTTCACACCGCAAAGTCAGAAAGACAAGACAGATCAATTTAAGAAGCAGAAGCAAAAAAAGAAGAGTCTCACAAATAATGGGAAGACAAAGAAACACCCCCCAATCAAAGGGAAAGGAGGAATCCCCACAAAGAGAACTAAATGGAATAGAGGCAAGTAAACTATCATATAGTGAGTTCAAAAGAATGATTATAAGGAAGCTCAATGAGCTCAGAGAGAATTACAAAAAAACTACAGGGAAACTACAGGAACTTACTGCAAACTATATCAGCATGAAAAAGGACATAGAAACTATCAGTAAGAGGCAAGAAGAAATGAAGGATACAATTTCTGAATTGAAAACCACGTAGAAGGAATCAAAAACCAGCTAGATAGCGCAGAGGATTGAATCAGCGAGCTGGAGGACAAGGTAGAGAAAAGCTCCCAGAAGGAGCAAGCAAATGAAAAAAGACTAAACAAGAATGAAGAGGTGTTGAGGGAAATGCAGGACAACCTGAAATGTAATAATATCCACATAATAGGGATACCAGAAAGAGAAGAAGAGGAGGAAGGGGTAGAGAACCTTTTTGAAAAAGTAATGATGGAAAACTTCCCTAACTGGAGGAGAGAAAAAGTCACACAAGTCTGGGAAGCACAGAGGGCCCCAGTCAAGAGGAACCCGATGAGGCCCACTCCAAGACACATCATCATCAAAATGGCAAGTATCAAAGACAAACAGAGGATCCTAAAGGCAGCAAGGGAGGAACAGGTAGTAACATACACGGGAGCCCCAAGGCGACTAGCAGCTGACTTCTCAACAGAAACACTGCAAACCAGAAGGGAGTGGCAAGAAATATTCCAAGTCATGAAAAGCAAAGGCCTGCAACCAAGGCTGCTCTACCCAGCAAGGCTCTCAGTTAAAATGGAAGGTGAAATAAGGAGTTTCCCAGACAAAAGAAGGCTAAAAGAACACACCTCCACCAAACCAGCACTGCAAGATATGCTAAAGGGACTGCTTTAAGAAGATGAAGAAAAAGAGTCTATGAATACCCAGTTCCTTTCACAGTCACAAACACTTTATATTACCAATATTTTTAATACTTATTAATCTGGTTGTGGCAATGATGTGTTCTTTTAATTGCTACTTTATTATTTGTTGAACCTAAACCTGTTTTTGTATATTTCTTGCCTACTTCTATTATTTTAAGAAAGCTTTAAGTGACTTTTTGGTATTCTTTATCCATTTTTTGATTAAATGTTTGTAGAATTTTTGCCCTAAAAAAAACTATTAACCCTTTTTTTAGGTGTGTGGCAAACACTTTCCTATTCTATTACTTGTCCTTTAACTTTTTTTATATGTATATTACTGTATAGTCTTAAACGTTTAATATAGTCATATTGTCAATATTTCACTTTATAACTTCTGGGTTTGAATATTTTACTTCAGGGTAATAGAAATATTATTTTGTATTTTCTCCTAAAACTCCTTCAATTTTGCATATTGGTTTTTAACTCACCTGAATATTTTTTGTATCATGAGTGAAATAGGGCTCTATATTTGTTTTATTGCAAGTAACAGTGATCCGTGCACTTTATTTGTTGAATAAGTCTTATTTTCCCTATTGATTTGAAATATCAATTTAATCATATATTACATTGTTAGATAGATATGTACATTTGTTTCTAGAATGCTCATTTCATTGATCTACTTGATTATTTCTGTGTTGGTGTCATGTTCATCAAAATAAGAAGCTTCTGCACAGCTAAAGATGTGTGGATCTCTTGTTGGGTGGCATGTTTGGTCAGGCTTTTCAAAAGGAGGGAGAATGGCCCCCATCCAAGAATCACACAATGCATCTGTGACATTCCCTGAATCCACCTGGACCTCTACACCAGGGATTCAGGCAGCTGACTCTTCCACAGAACATGGTGTTGGCAGGCGGGGGCTACAGGGAGTTGGGAGGGTGGGTTTCTTGCATTTGTCCAGGCTGATGCTGTATGGAGGGGACTGCTCAACACAAAAAAAGATGGCATATGTGGGCAGTATGAAGGAGGGACTCAGCACAGGGCCCCTGTTGGATTGTTTCTTTAGCTCTATCCTCAGAGCCACACAATCCAGTTTCTACTCACACGACTCTAGTTTACTTTGACCTTCCCTCCTTCTGTTGGATCCTAGGGTGAGTACCTGTGAACAAAGTTTTGTGCTGTGGCCCTTTAAGAGGGCACCTGGGTTTCTAGCAGATTCACATCTCTCATTGGTGGACAGAACCCATGCTGATTTTCACTGTCAAGTGTCATGAGTGCTCCTCTTTTCAGCTCTGGTACTCAGGTCTAGGGAGTCTGGCATGAGGTTGGGACTCCACACTCCCCAGGAGATATCTTTGCAAGCAAGGTATTTCTCTGGATTCTCAGCCATTTCATGTGGATTCAGGTCCATCTTTTTTCACATCTTTGTTCTTCCTACTAGTCTCGATGTGGTTTCTTCTGTAAATTCTTTGTTATAAGATTTATGTTCAGCTAGTCTTCATTAGATTATTCAGGTATATTGTTCTATAGTTGTAATTTCAGTCTGGTCCTTGCAGGATGTGAGTGTGACTTCCACCAGCTCCACTACCATCTTGGGTTCTCTTGAAATGTCAGTTTTTATGTATATAAATTTATAAGAATTTGGTCACATTATTTCCCATTTGGATAGCTGAATGAATTATGAGCTGTCTGTGTCAGAGGCCGTATGGCAGCTTCACTTAAGACAATAAACAGAAATACCTGCTTTCCTTGTAAAAAGAAAGAAAAGAAAGAGAGAGAAAGAAAGAAAGAAAGAAAGAAAGAAAGAAAGAGAGAGAGAGAGAGAGAGAGAGAGAGAGAGAGAAAGAAAGAAAGAAAGAAAGAAAGAAAGAAAGAAAGAAAGAAAGAAAGAAAGAAAGAAAGAAAGAAAGGAGAAAGTCTAGATGACACTCCAAAGCAGTTAATTCTGGTCTCAAATGTGGTTCAAAGACTTTGGTATTTTTTAAAAGCTCCCCAGCTGATCCCACTGCATAGACAAACTTGAGAGCCACTACCCTAGGTGAATTTCCCATTCCCTGAGTAAGAACCTCTACCATGCATCCATAGATCTTCCCATTCTGTAAGACTCCCACCCCCTATAACCTGTACATGGAGTCAGATTTGCATTTTTTTTAAAGTATATCTTACTGATTATGCTATTATAGTTGTCCCAATTTTTCCCCTTTGCCCCCCTCCACCCAGTACCCTCCTTCCCTCCAGCAATACCCTCCAACCCCACTTAGTTCATGTTCATGGGTTCTGCATGTAACTTCTTTGGCTTCTCCATTTCCCATACCATTCTTAACATTGCCTATTTTCTACTTACCAATTATGCCTCTTAATCTCTGTACCTTTCCCCCCATTCTCCCCCTTTCCCCTTCCCACTGATAACTATCCAAATGATCTCCATTTCTGTGATCCTGTTCCTGTTCTGGTTGTTTGCTTAGTTTGTTTTTGTTTTTAGATTCAGTTGTTGAGAGTTACAAGTTTGTTGCCATTTTAATGTTCATAGTTTTGATCTTTTTTCTTTTTTAAAAAAAGATTGTATTTATTCACTTTTAGAGAGAGAGGAAGGGAGGGAGAAAGAGAAGGAGAGAAACATTAATGTGTGGTTGCCTCTGCATGTTCCCAACCAGGGACCGGGCCCACAACCCAGGCATGTGCCCCAACTGGGAATAGAACCAGCAACCCTTTGGTTCGCAGGCCTGCACTCAATCCACTGAGTCACACCAGCCAGGGCTGATCTTCTTTTTCTTAAATAAGTCTCTTTAATATTTCATATAATAAGGGCTTAGTGATGATGAACTCCTTTAGCTCTACCTTATCTGGGAAACACTTTGTTTGCCCTTCAATTCTAAATGATAGCTTTGCTGGATAGAGTAATCTTGGTTTTAGGCCCTTTTTGAAGGGTTTGAAACCTTCTTGTTTTTTTATCATTTTGAATACCTCTTGCCTGTAAGGTTTCTTTTGAGAAATCAGCTGATCGTCTTATGGGAACTCCTTTGTAGGCAACTCTCTGCTTTTCTCTTGCTGCTTTTAAGATTCTCTAGTTTACCTTTAACTTCGGCATTTTAATTATGATGTGTCTTGTTGTGGTCCTCTTTGGGTCCAGCTTGTTTGGGACTCTGTGCTTCCTGGACTTGTGTGTCTATTTCCTTTGCCAACTTAGGGAAGTTTTCTTTCATTATTTTTTCAAATAAGTTTTCAATTTCTTGCTCTTCCTCTTCTCCTTCTGGCATCCCTGTAATTCAGGTGTTAGCACTTTTGGAGATGTCCCAGAGTTGTCTTACTCTCTCCTCATTTTTTTTTTTTTTTTGAATTCTTGTTTCTTCATTCTGTTCTGGTTGATTGTTTATTTCTTCCTCATGTTCCAAATCATTGATTTGAACCCCAACTTCCTTTCCTTCACTGTTTGTTCCCTGTGGATTTTTATTTCATTTAGCATAGCCTTCATTTCTTCTCTTATGCTTTTGCCATACTCAGTGAGGTCTCTGAGCATCCTTATCACCAGTGTTTTGAACTCTGCATCTGATAGGTTGGCTGTTTTGTTTAGTTCTTTTGGGGGGGGTTTTGTTCTGTACTTTCATTTGGGCCATATTTCTTTGTCTCCTCAATTTCACAGCCTCCCCGTGTTTCTTTCTGTGTATTAGGTAGAGCTGCTTTGACTCATTGTCTCATACCTTTTAAGTTGTATGGGGCAGAGCTTTAGGTATTCACCAGGGTGGGGCAACCCATTTCACTACTTCGTGGTGCTGCATGTGGGGTAGGGGTCAGACAGGGGACAAAGCTGATGACTAGCTGCTGGAAGCTTGCTCAGCACTTGCCGCACTTCCAGTCACTTCACCCACTTCCTGTATGCAACTGGTGCTCCTCTAGCTGCTGCCCTGGTATTGCTTCCCAGAGTGGGTGGGTTTGAATACATTCTAGGACCCTGCAGGCCCTTTAAACGGACTCTCCTGAGAGACTGAGAGTTTCTTCCACTGACTCAACCCCAACTGATTTATAAAACCAGAAGTTATGAGGCTTTATCTTCCTGGTGCTAGAACCCTGGCCTGCACTATCAGATCTGGGGCTGGGATCTCTTGCTTCCCAGGTATCCTTCCTGACTTTTATCCACCACACCTGAATGTGGGACCACCCATTCTACCTGCAGCCACTACCACCTTGCTGCCACCACCACACTACATCCTCTCTGCCCTGCTTCCCTGTCTCCACCCCTCCTACCCATTTGGATGAATATGGCTTCTTTAAATCCTTGGTGGTCAGACTTCCATACAGATTGATTTTCTGGCAGTTCAGCAAGTTTTTAAAAAATTGGTATTGTTTTAAAATTATAAGACTATGCCCTGGCTGGTGTGGCTCAGTGGATTGAGTGCTGGCTTGCAAACCGAAAGGAAGCTGGTTTTTGCGTTTGTTTGTTTTTTTTGTTTTGTTTTGTTTTGAGGTTAGTTGTGATCTTTCTTATGGTTGTGCAATGAGGTGAAGCATGTCTACCTATGCCTCCATCTTGACTGGTATCAGAAGATTTGCATTCTAACCTTGGAACTATGGTGTACTAGTTCCATGTCCTTAAACAAATGTTTTCACAGCTTTGAGCCTCATCTGTGAAACGAGAATGATTAAAACCCTGCATTATCAGCCTCAAAATGTTTTTCTGAGGTTCAAGTACAAACATTTAGCAAAAAATAATGATTTTTTTTTATTCTAAAGAGTAGATCAGTTGTCCATATTCTTCAGGTTAGACGTACTATGGTTCAAGATTATTTCTTTTCCCCTAGAAGAATCTCCCGTTTCCTGGGCAAAAGAGGAAAAACTATTGAGTGCCTATTATATGCCAGGCACCCATATAGAGATATGATCTCTGAGGAAAGGACTAGGTCTATATCCCCTCATATTCCCAGAACTTGTACACAGAAAACAAACTCAATACATATCTGATGGCTGAATGATATAACCAATCCTCATGACTTTATGAGGTCAGTACTTTCTTCCCAGGTATCAGACATGAAAACTGAAGCTCAGAAATGTTAAGTATAAGCATGATGTCATGCAGCTATTATGATGGATCTAGGGATCTAAATCCAAATCTTAGTGATTCTAAATCATGGCTTAATCTAAGTATTATGTCAAACTTCTTTGTTCCCTTGTATAGTCACCTTCCCATTTTACAAAGCAGATCCATCTCCACTCTCCACCTCCCTGAACTGACCTCTTCTCATTCTTGGATATAAAATCTTTTCAACCTTCTAGAGGCCCAGTAGGACAGATCCTCCCCATTCTGAAGGCTACTCCCCCACTCCCACCACATATCCTTCAAGATGGATCTTTGGTTCCCTAGAACACACACCTCTCTTAGAAAAGACCTTGTAACTTAAGAAAAATAGTTCTCAAACTTTAGCACACATCAGAATCATCCAGGGGGCTTGTTAAAACAGATTGCTGGGCTCTATTCCCAGAATTTCTGATTCAGCATGTCTCGGGTGGGGCCAGAGAATCTGCACCTCTAATAAGCCTCTGGATGATACTGATGCTGCTAGTCTGAGGACCAAAACTTGAGAACCAATGCTCAAGAGATCCTTCATTCTTTAGTCTAGACCTCATAATTCCCAGGACAAACCTATTTTCTACCAAGGACTTCCCCTCAATTTCCAGATGGACCTTTTCCCCAAATTCCGTGAGATTGATTCTCTTCTTTCTCTAGGATCCTACCCAATTCCCACCCCAGATCCTCCCCTTCAACCACCAAGAGAGAGCCTCCATCATGGCAGGTTCCCTAGACCCAGGCAGGTAAGAGTGGGTGATAATTGGTTTAAGGAGAGCAAGACAGAAGCAGAAAATTTAACAGACACTGTCTGCTCTGGGCAGGGATTTGTGAAAGCAGTTGGTAAGATTTATGGACCTATGGGAAACGGAGGGTCGTAGGGTCTTATGTGAGCTAGGAAGGATTGGACTAGGGACCTTGGAATTGATCCAGTTCTACTTGCACTGTGTCAGTTCCTCATCCATCCTGCCTGCCTTGCCCACTGTGACAGTCTCATCTTTAGACAAAATGATTTGAGTTTGCCAATGGAAGGACCCTTTGCTGACCACTTGGAGAAATGCAGCCAGGACTGGGACTGAAGGGTGGATGAAGGAGCTTGGAGGACCCCTCTTCCTCCTAGGCAGACAGTAAATTTGGGCATGGGCACCTGAGACCAGGCAGTAGATGAGTCCTTACTTGTCAGAGTCCCTGCTCTTGCTTTTTTAAAAAAATGGTAATGTTTTAAAATTATAAGACTTTGATGCCCTTGCTGGTGTGGCTCAGTGGATTGAGTGCTGGCCTGAAAATCAAAAGGAAGCTGTTTCGATTCCCAGTCAGGGCGTACACCTGGATTGCAGACCAGGTCCCTAGTTGGCGGTGTGCAAGAGGCAACACACTGATTGATCTATCTCTCACACATCAATGTTTCTCTTCCTCTCTTTCTCTCTCCCTTCCTCTCTCTCTAAAATTAAATCTTTTAAAAAGTGAATAAATAAAATTACAAGGATATAACATAATCAAGCAATATCAAAATCTATTTTAAAATTTATTTCTCCATCTCTTGCTATATAGTGCAATTTTTTTTAAAGATTTTATTTATTTTATAGAGAGAGGTGAAAGGAGTAAGAGAGGGAAACATCACTGTGAGAGAAAAACATTGATTGGTTTGCTTCCTGCACACCCCCAAATGGGGACCTGGCCTGCAACCCAGGCATGTGCCCTGACTGGGAAGTGAACCGGTGACCTTTCGGTTTGCAGGCTGGCACTCAATCCACTCAGCCACACCAGTCGGGGCTGCCATTTTCTTTGAATTATAAATGAGGTATTCTCCAAAGCTGCAGAATGCCAAGGTTCTTTGCCCAGGAGTCTCTCTTTTTCCTTGGGAATCCACACACTTTCCTCCTCCTAGTCTCAGCTTGCTGCCTTCTTTCCCCTAGAATGTGAATTCCCACCAAGTTCCTTGGATATATCATTTGCATGGAATCAGTCTCAGACCAGGTATCTGCCCAGCTGTGCTTGTGGTCTATTCCCATCCTCCTCATACAGGGCCCACTCTACTGGAGTGTGGGGCAGAAAGGCCTTTACTGGCATGTTAAAAATGCCTTGTTTCCCTTGGTCTCTTCTACTCCAGTGACCTCTGTCTCCATTCAGCAATCCACCTCCCTATGGATATAGTCTGAACTCCATTTAAAAATGTCCTTTCTAAAATGGAAATTGAATCAACTGTATGGGAAAACATATTTGCCAATCATACGTCAGACAAGGGTTTGATCTCCAAAATACATAAAGAACTTCTATGACTCCACACTAGGAAGACACACAATCCAATTAAAAAATGGGGAAAAGCCCTGGCTGGTGTGGCCCAATGGATTGAGTGCTGCCCTGCGAACCAAAGGGTCACCGGTTTGATTCCCAGTCAGGACACATGCCTAGGTTGCAGCCCAGGTCCCTGGTATGGGGCGAACGAGAGGCAACCACACATTGATGGTTTCTCTCCCTCTCTTTCTCCCTCCCTTCCCCTGTCTCTAAAATTAGTAAATATAATCTTAAATGGGCAAAGGACCTGAACAGACACTTCTCCAAGGAGGACATACAGAGGACCCAGAGACACATGAAAAAATGCTCGACATCACTAGCAATTAGAGATATGCAAGTTAAAATCACAGTGAGATATAACTTCATACTGGTCAGAATGGCCAGCATTAATCAACAAACAACAGTGCTGACAAGGTTGTGGAGAAAAGGGAACCCTAGTACACCATTGGGAATGCAGACTGGTGCAGTCACTGTGGAAAACAGGATGGAATTTCATCGAAAAACTAAAGATGGAACTGCCTTTTGATCCAGCGATTCCACTGCTGGGACTGTACCCTAAGAATCCTGAATCACCAATTCAAAAGAACCTATGTACCCCAACATTCATAGCAGCGTTATTTACCATAGCCAAGTGCAAGAAACAGCCTAAGTTCCCATCAGTAAATGAGTGGATCAAAAAATTGTGGTACATTTACACAATGGAATACTATGCATCAGAAAGGGCTCCTACCCTTGGCAATTGCATGGATGGAGCTGGAGAACATTATGCTAGGTGAAATAAGCCAGGAGGTGAAATACAAATACCATATGATCTCACCTATAAATAAAACCTAATCGACGAAACAAACAAATGAGCAACCTAGAACCAGAGACTTGGAAATAAAGAACAAACTGACAGTGACCAGAGGGAAGGAGGAGAAGGGATAATGGGGGAAAGAAGGCGAAGGGGCAAGCAACAGAACATGAATAGAGGACTCACGGGCATGGACAATCCACGGGGGTGACTGCAGGAGTTAGGGGAGGACAAGGTAGGGGTGAGCAATGGGGAAAAAGGTGGGGCAACTGTAAGTGAACAATAAATTAAATAAATAAATAAAAATGAAAATGTCCTTTCTGACCATAACCCTTCCCTCCTGTCCTACATTCAGGAGTCTCACTGGAACCTTCAGTGCTTTGATTCTAACTACTCTCTTCCAGGCTCCCAAGGCCTCCAGTCTAGCCTGAATCTCATGGTCCTTCTCCAGCTGCTCTAATTACCTTGTTCCTTGGCCCTAGGTAATCAATATCCTAGCTGTCAGACCAGAGTGGTGGATCAACCCAGTGGTCCATCTTCTACTTTAGCTCCAGAAGTGCTGGTATCTGCTACAAACGTGTCTGGTTGTGCCTGATCTTGATCTTCTACTTCATCTGGACTGTCAGGTCACCTATCTCACTCCCGTATCTATTAATGGCATTTTTTTTTATTTGACAATTCTTTTTGGACCCAGCCCGCAACCCAGGCATGCGCCCTCACTGGGAATCGAACTAGCAACCCTTTGGTTCACAGGCCAGCACTCAATCCATCAAGTCACACAAGCCAGGGCAAAAGTTGACAATTCTTAGAAATTTCCTTAATCCAGTAAGTTACCCCCTCAATAACCTTAAAGTCTACTTCATCAAGGAACTAGAAACCAGCAAGCATGAAACCCCTCTAAATGCCTTTCTACAAACTAAATCCTCATCCACTCCCATCGGTCACTCTTTCCCTCTAGTAAAAGTGGTGCCTCCATTCCTTTCAAAGTTTCATGTACCTACCTGTCCTCTACATTCTTTGCCCAGACAAAAAGTTCAGGCTACTTAGAATGGTTCAAAGTGTTTTCACACTGTCCCCCAACCTTCCCTGTCAGCCTCAACTCCCTCTGCTACTGTACATGAAATGGGTATGCTCCTCATTCCCAAAGTACACCATGGGAATCCAGATCTTGAGCAAAATTAATTCATTTATCATCCATTGAGCACCTATATTCAGTAGGTCATAATCTTACAGATATGACTATTCCTCATGAAGAATCCTCCCTTTTCTCATTTCAGATAATCATTTCTCTTTTATACCCACTCAGCAATTCTGTGCTCTGAGGCTGCAGACTTGCCCCAAGTCACAGAAAAGAAACATTAGCTTCTATACTCACGGGCCACCTGCATTCTCTACTCCTACTCCTTGAAGAGTAAGATGGGTAAGAAGAGTAAGTGTCTCAATCTTCAGATGTCTGATCTGACTCATGGCCTGACTCTCAATGAAACTCTAACCTAAGGCAGCCAAATTAGTACTTTGTTACCCTCCTCCCTCCAGGGGTTTGTTCCCACCCAGCATGAGCCTGTCATATCCTTCCACAGCTCTCTGGCTTGCTTGGACTAAATAACCCCTCTTGGTCTAGTCCTATCTAATCCATGCATGCTGACTCCAGGATTCCCCTCCTGGAGAACTGGAATCACATGGCAGCAGGCCAGAATCCCACAGTCCAGATAGAGTTGGTGTGGGCATGATGTGGGCATGACTGATAAAGACTGATAGGGAAGTCCTCTTCATAGGGTGTTGGCCTAATCCTGAAGGCACTGCTCAACCAATGAATGGATGGCCCCAGTAATGCTGGATTACTCAAGGGGCAGCCCAAGCCAATACTTAGAACATAAACAAAACAGAGGCACCAAAATTGAAAGCAAAAAAATTAAGACCAGGTTTTGATATACATACATTTTAAAACATTTGGGGGTGGGGGGTGGAGAAGGAAAGAAACATCAATTGGCTGCCTTTTGCCCCAACAGGGGACCAAACCTGCAACTGAGGCACGTGCCCTAACCAGTTATGAACCGGCAACCTTTCACTGTGCAGGATGACGCTCAACCAACTGAGCCACACTGGTCAGGGTGATATACATGTATTTTTGGAAGCATAATCATGTTTGACTCCCTTGTTTCATATTTCCATTTTTGAATTATATATGGAGAATGGTGCACTGCAGTCTTTTTTAGGGTTTATAGCCTTTACATCTTCATATGGTCTTGGTTAGGAGGAAAGTCTTTAATGACTTGCCTTGGAGGTGGGTCTCTTTGGCCTTGTTCTATTCGACCTCTTAATCTACCACTTGGAGAGAGTTATCAAGTTGAACAAAGCAAAATTTAATAGGGACAAACATGAGAGCACACTAGTATGTCCAAAGTGACAACTATATACATATTACAAAGTGAAGGAGCATGGATTGGGCAACAGCAAAACATGTAAAACTTAGGGGTTCCAGAGGACAGTGATTCACAGTTGAGAACATGGTGTAAACACCAAACCACAGGCCCAAAGGAGGCTGGGGTGGGGAAGGAACCCCAAATTACATGGCATGAGGAGGCATAGATAAAACTGAGGGTACTCAGCTCAAGGAAGCCTCAGTTGTCCTGGTAGGGGATAGGGATTACATTCGTTTAGTAGAGGGACAGGGTGGAGGCAAATCAGTAGTGGAGGCAAATTTAGTACTTCGCTTGTGGAAATTTTTAATTGATTCCTGTAGCCTCTCTTCCACATTGCCATTTTGTGAAGTGGCTCCTGAAGGGGCAAAGTAGACATCAACATTGCTGTTAACTTTTTCAGTTTTTTTTTTTTTTTTGCCTGAATTCCAGCAGCAGCACTCTCACTTGCATCTGCTTGCAGTCTCTCTCTCCCGATTTACCAGATTGGCGAAAAACTTTCAGTTTTTTCCATAGATAGCTCTAGTAGTGCATAGTTGTCTTTAACGTCATTTGAAACAATTTTCCTAGATTGTATCATGACAGCTGTCATATCAAGGTGCATTTTAAAAACCTTATAAAAATTGGTGTTTTTGTGCAGCCATTTTAATATTGAAGGTGGAAGAAAATACAGAATGTTTTTGGCGTATTACACTTTATTATTTCAAGAGTGGCAAAAATGCAACAGAAATACAAAAAACAAGATTTGTGCAGTATATGGAGAAGGTGCTGTGACTGATCAAACATGTCAAAAGTAGTCTGTGAAATTCCTTGCACTACTGATGTTTTAACCAAATAATTCTTTGCTGTGGGGCTGTCTTATACATTGAAAAATGTTTAGCAGCACCCCTGGCCTCTACCCACTAGAAGCCAATGGCAGGAGATAGCTGACATACTCAAAAGATCCAAACCAGTAACGTTATTGGTAAAAATGAAAAATGTCTTTTACAGAAAAACTAAACAGGCTTTTTGGCCAACCCGATATATTCCCCATCATTACCAGAATCACTACTCTTAAAACTTTACATGGTCCTTTTGTGAGGCTGTCTTCCTTTCCAGTCCCCTCTCTCTCCAGGGCCTGCTATCCTCTTTGCTACAAAGTACCCCTTTTGCTTTGTTTACCGGCCTAGTTTCTTCCACCCAGTAACACTTTTGAACCTTACCTCTAATCACTTCTTTGATCCCTTGCCCACATAATATTGTCTACTCCTATTTTGAGCCTTTGTTATCGTTTCGTTGTTTTTATTGATTTTAGAGTGCGGAAGGGAGAGAAACACCAATTGGTTGTTCCACTTATTTATGCATTCACTGGCTGATTCTTCTACCGAACCCGCTACCTTGGCTTATCCAGATCACACACTAACTGAGCTACCCAGCCAGGGCTATTTTGAGCCTTTTAAATGAACCCTGCCTGATAGGCTTCTATCATTCCACTTATTTAGATCTTTCCTTGCCTCTGTACTGCAAGTAACTCTATGTTAGGTCCTGTGTTTTATTCATTTTAGCACCTGTCACAGTGCCTGGACCATAGCAGGAACTCAGTGAATGGCTGATGAAGAGAACTTTGTAAATTTCCTTCTGCAATAGGCACAGTGTTTGTTATAAAAATTAAACTTGGTCTTTTCATTTCATTTTTGACAGAGGGGAAGGAAGAAAAACATCAGTGTGGGGTTGTCTCTGACGTGCTCTCTACTGGAGACCTGGTCGGCAACCCAGGCATGTGCCCTGACTGGGAATCGAACCAGTGACCCTTTGGTTCATAGGCTGGCGCTCAATCCACTGAGCCACGCCAGCCAAGGCTAAACTTGGTCTTTTTAAAAGACCCAGAAATCAGAGCTACCTCAGAATATTCCCTTGACCTCTCCACAGCAGCAGAGACCCTAAGAATGGACACGGGTTACTGTGATATGGCTGGACTGGCCCAATTCTTATTTTGGAGGGTTTCAAACTCTTTGAGAATTTAATGAAAACCAGACCCTTTCCCCAGGAAAATGCAATCACACACGCAATTTTCCACCTTGGTTCCTTGACCCCCAGTACCTACCAGTGTCTAGGGTGTCCCAACCCACCCTCCACTGCCAGCTTCCTTCCCAGTACCACAGGTAAAGAACCCCCTACCCCAGAGACTCTGGGTTCTAATTGGAACTCAAAGTGTGTGGGCATGGTCTGGTGCTGTATTTTCCTGGTTAGCCCCACTCATCCATTCTAGAGTGCTGCCAAGCACTCATGGTCTATGCCTAAGATCTCCAGAGAAATGGTAGATGCTGAAAAGAAATGAAGGTTTCACCAATGGCAGGGAGGGCAAGCAGGAAACAAGGCAGTTAAAAACAGAAAACCCCAGGCACTAAAAGGGGTACAAGCCTGACTGTTCAGTTCCTCTTCTGGGTGGCTGTATCTCATTACATAGTTAACAGCCACCAAACATAAGGGAGAAGAAATGATTAACAGAAGAAGCATTTATTACCAAAAACAAGTGCCACACACACTCAGTGCCTCCAGCCCCATCCCTGAGGATAATATGAAGTCCTTAGCTTGGAGGAGGAAGCCTTTAGAGGAAAATGACTGGCTGGTTCACAATGCCTCAGCTGGCTATGATGAAAGGGCCATTGCAGGGACTAGTTATATGTCATCGCTGGGCTTGAGAAACCCTAACGATAAGAACGGGTGCAAGTTGACTAAGGATTTTAATCACTATTCCAGCATTTCTAGGGGTTGTGGTTAAGCCTGATACTAGCTCTCTCTACAAGCACACACATAACTAGGGTGTCCCCCTCAAAGAATCAAAACTCCTCAGGATCAAAACATGGACTGGCAGAAAAGGAAAATCCTTACACTCTGCTAACTGATGCAAGCCGGATCCAGAGTGGACCACACTGCTCTCAGCACCACTCCAAAAGGCATCCATTGGCAAGAGCTGCCCAAAGTGGCACTGCCACCAGCCTGGTTCAAACCCTAGAACCTAGGTTAGGAATGGTCAGGCTCTACTGCCTTCATACCATCTGGACTTCTGGCTCCTCAGCTATTCCCTGGAGCTTTTCCATGATGCACCCTGAGGGGGAATCAGGGGTTGGGGGGGACTCTCCCAGGGCTTCAGATAACACGTAGTAGACAATCTCTTGGGCACTGGTCTGATTCACCACATGGATGATGGGACTCGAGGTATCCTGAGAGGCTGAGAGGGCTGTCCCCTTACTACCTCTGCCCTTCTCTTCCTCTTCAGCTTCTTCCTGGGGTCCTGACTCCCCTGGCACTGTTTCCAGAATGATGCTCTGCAGGCTGCTCTCATTCAGTGACACTCCCAGGCCTGATCCCTCTTGTGGTTGCTGTAGCAGTTGCTGTGTCAGCTCTACACTTTCATAGCGAACTAGCTGGAGCCGCATGTAGCCATCTTCATGCTCCTTGTACCTGGTGAAGTAAAAGTGCAAAGGTAGCAAACATGGGCAGGGCACTACAGAAATGGCCAGGAGTGTGGCAAGTTAAGGGACAAACATAAGGAGTAGAAGCAGCCCTGCAATTCTAAGTGATGGGAGTTGAAGACAGAAAAGATCTTTTCAGAATATTAAGAGGAAAGCATCATTACTCAAAATGGAAATTTTTATGTAGTAATCAGAGGGGGAGATGAGAGAGGAAGGGGGAAAGAAATGAGAAATCATTTGTTGAGGGTGGGGGCACAAAGCTATGGATCTAGATCCTTAGGCTCTAGTTCTAGTTTTGGCTATAGGACTTTGGGCACCATTTATTTTGTTTGACACTGTGCCTTGGATTCAAACATCAGAAAAACAATCTTTGCCCCACTGCTATTCTTGGGGTTCCTTGAGCCTAAACGGAGATGGGACATCAAAGCACCATCAAATTCAGTAATTTTAACTTGTTGAAATAATATGGGGGAAAAAAATGTTGTGTAAATCTAAGCTGGGGAGGATGGGAGAGTTGAGACATACCGAAAACGGGGGTGCCCTGAGGGCCACTTGAACTGGTGCTTTTTGCGAAGATGCACAGTGAGGTTGTTGCCCCTTGTGAAGCATTTGTCACACACGTGACATTTGTACCTTGGCTCTGAGTACCCCTGATGGGGAGAGGAGGGAGAGTAAGGTCAGCTCTTCACCCTGGGCTCCCCAACACTTCTGCTAGCCCCTTCCCACCACCAGCTCCACTCACTTCATGTACTTTTCGGTAATGGGACTTGATGGAGCAGAGTGCTCTGGCACTGAAGCTGCAGTTCTCAAAATCACACCTGTAGGCTGGCTCCTTGCTATGGGTATCCAGGTGCTTCCGGAGGTCAATTAGATTCTTGCAGCTGCCAGAAGAGGTCAGGAGGGGTTGGAGGGCATGAGGTACCCTAGAACACGAGGTCTGTTATTTTTGGCCCTCGGTTCCCCTTACCTGTAGTCACAACAGTCGCATTTAAAGGGTCGGTCCTCGCTGTGGCGAAAGCGCATGTGGTTACGGAGGGAGGATGGCAGTGGACAGGTCATATCACACAAAGGGCACTTATAGTGATTCACTGGGAGAAGCAGAAAGGAGGCTGTGATCTGAGGGCCAGTGGAACCTTGGAGGGTGGGCAAGGAGGTTGGTGGCAGCCAGCTACTCACCGTGGTTACGCATGTGGTCCCGCAAAAGCCGCTCAGTGGCAAATCTCTTGGAACAGTGAGAGCACTGGAAGCGTTGCTCTGGGGTAGGGCAGGTGAAAGAAAGGGTGGACTGTAGGGAATGGAGGAGAGGTAGAGAGAAGGAGTCCCAGAGAGGGGAACCACCCAAGGAGACAACAGCAGTTTAGGGAACTATGGATGGACATAGTATCAAGGAAAAGAGCATAGGACTTTGCATCGAGAACCTGAATTAGAATCCCACTTTGACCACTTATTATCCATGCGGTTTCAAGTAAGTGATTTTAAGCTCTCTTGGGCCTTATGTTCTTCATCTGCAAAAAGGGGGATGAAAAGCCTACCTCATGAGGTTGTGAGGATTCACCGAGATAACTAATTAGGGCACATGGTAAGCCCTGAATAACAACGTCTAATAAATCTGAGTCAGCAAAGACTGGCAGATGACTGGGCCCTAAAGGGAGATGTAGCTACACTGCAGATACCTTCAGTGGCCCCCTCCCCTGGAAATATGACCCCAACCCAAACAGGCAGAACAACCTGCACCCATTCCCCTTCTTCTGATTGCTTACGATCCAATGAGGTCTGGCGACGGATGTGGTCTAAGAACTTGGTGTTGTTGGCAAACATGCCCCCACAGGTGGGGCAAGCCACCACCTTCTCCTGGGTATGGCTACGGAGGTGCTCACGAAGCTTACAGTGGTCCTTGAAGGTACAGGTACAACCTGGGAAGGAAGGCCCAGTTACGCTCCAGCAACAAACTTGTAAAGTAGGTTCTGGTACCCCCAAGTCTCTCCAGACAGCAGCCGACTTTGCCCTGCAGGACCCTTCCCTAGATGCTCTAGCCCCTCAGCAATCCCAGGGTTTCTTTAAAGACCAGAAGTTAAGGAGTGGTCCTACCTTTCCAGCCACACAGCACCACGTGGTTGTCTTTACCAACTGCTTTGTATTCACAGCACAGGCTGTGTGCTTCCACATGCCGATAGAACCACTCAGGATTGTCGAAGGAGCTCTGTGCCAGGAGCAACTTGGGGTAAGGATTGAGGGTGGGTGGAGGGACTCTTAACCTATGCGTCCAAAGGGGGCTTCTTAGCTTTCTCCCAAATTAACTTGATGGGGATGGGAACATTTGAGCAAGGGAACTACCCAGAAATAAAGGAGAAATACTACCAGGACTCTTGGGAACACAGGGGACTGCAGAAAGAGTCAAGGCATCTTGAGTTAAGATCCGCAACTTCTTTCCACCCCTATTACCAGCACCACCTGCTGACCTCACAGTGCTCCCACAGACACAGGAAGTGGTCAGGGATGTCAGGGATGATGTTCCGGCTATGGAAGTCCAGGATGCAGGGGCTGAGGTCAGCCTGGCTCTGCAGGGCCTGCAGCCCCCACTGTTTCAGCTTGGTGTGGTAGCAGTGGAAGTAGACATGGCGGACAAGATCAGCAGAATTGTCCAGAGAACAAAAGCCACACTCCTGCCACAAGCAAGAGAATTCTTCCTCTGTGGAAAGAAGTTTAGAAAGAAGAGTGATACTTTCCAATGTTCAGCTCTCCTTTCACCTGTGGCACTTAACAGTAAGTGAGGAGGCTGGAGTCTGATCAAATTACCAGGAGTTCATTCAGCAAATACCAGTGCTGGGGATGTAATGAGTAAAGAGTCCCAGTCTTTGCCCTCACATAGCTTTCAGCCAGGGAGATAAAAAAACATGAATCAAACAATCACATGTATAAATATAAAACTATCACCAGCTGTACCAGTTTTAAGTATTATGGGGGGGGGGGGATATGAGGGTGGTGCACATAGTACTACAAAATAAACAGAATTAATTTGAGGTAAACAGATGTCTTTAAGTGCCTGCGTTGAGATCAGAAAGATGAGCACCTATAAACTAGGTGGGGAAGTGTGGTCTGTGCAAGATCCAGTGCCAGAAACTCAGAGGTGGCAGGTATGACAGGTATGCACTACCCCGGCCGAGTTTCCACTATTCCCTAAGGAAGATGCTGCCTCACAACCTAACTACAAATCCTCCTTTTCCCCATATTCTCCTCAAGATCTGTCTTCTCCAGGAAGGTCCAACAACTATTCCAATCCACTTCCTATCTCTACCATCTCTCTCCAGGCACCGTATTTTCAATGTTTTTTACGGGTTTACTTGTTTTGAAAAGTAGGTACTTTTAAAAATAGAATAATCCCCTAACTTCTCTTTTGTGTAAGTATCGTTACTTTTGAAACTGTTAGTTATATTGTTCAGTCACTAGATTTCAAGCAGAATTTGAAGAGAGCTGTCTCTATACTTTCTATAGGACAGTTTTTCAAACTGTGTTGTGACCTATTAGTGGGTTGCAAAATCAATTTAGGGGACTGCAAACGACTTTTTCCTTTTTAATGAAAGAATAAGATGCTTCAAAGTGCATTTAATAAAAGGCAAATATTTTTTCAAGTATTTTTTTAACTTTTGTGAACAGGGTTGTGATATAAAATGTCTTCCTAACTGGTGATCACAGTAAAGAGAAACAGAGAAAGAAACACTACCAGGGAGTATAAAAAAGCAGGTTGCAAACATCTCGTACAACATAAAAATAAAACCCGGCATGAAGATCAGCTGCTATCACAAACAATACTGTGACTCTCCAGACCAGGAAGTTCAAGACCGACAGACTACCTCAGTGGAAACAAACAGTCATTGACACCCTTCACCGTGGGAAAGCAACCTAAGACAGAAATTCAGGAAAAACTAGCCACCAGATGTCATCTTTGTGTTGGGTTTTAGAACCCATTTTGGTGGTGTCAAGACAACTGGCTTTGGCATGACTTATGATTCCTCAAATTGCACAGAGAAAAGTGAATCCAAACATAGATGTGCAAGACATGACCTATATGAGATGAAGACCTCAAGAAAACAAAGAAAGGCATCCAAGAACAGAATGAAGACAGTCAAGGGACAGCAAAGGTCAATGTTGATGCTGTGAAAAGTGAGCTTGAGGTTGGACAGTAGAAGGAGTATGATTCTTTAGTAACTTTATCTGTGCTGATTATGCAGATTTTCATGAGAGGATTAACAAACTAAGGAACTTTTAAGTGTCTGGTTGTTAGAAATAAAAACAAAACAAAACAAAAAACCCCCAGCCCAGGCTAGTGTGGCTGAGTGGACTGAGCGCCACCCTGCAAACCAAGGGGTCGCCAGTTTGATTCCCTGTCAGGACACATGCCTGGGTTGCAGGTTAGGTCCCCAGTGGGGGGCACATGAGAGGCAACCACACATTGGTGTTTCTCTCCCCTCTCTTTCTCCCTCCCTTCCCCTGTCTCTACAATAAATAAAATCTTTAAAATCATAGTTATCTAATTTATGTATATACATGTAGAGAGACGTCAAAAAGAATGTTCATTAAAGTACTGTCAGTAACTGTCTTTTGATAGGAATAGTTGCAGATTCATTTTAAAAATCCTTGTTGAAGTTTTCTATAAGGAGCCTACAACATTTCTTTTTTTTTTTTTTTATTGTATTTATTTTTAGACAGAGGGGAAAGGAGGGAAAAACAGAGGGAAAGAAGCATCAATGTGTGGTTGCTTCTCATGCACCCCCCCACCAGAGACCTGGCCCACAACCCAGGCATATCCCCTGAACAGGAATCAAACCAGCGATCGTTCAGTTTGCAGGCAGGTGCTCAATCCACTGAGCCATACCAGCCAGGGCGCTATAACGTTTCTATAAACAAAAAAAAAGAACAATTAAGAAATGAAACCATCATTCTCCCAGACTGCCTTTTCCCTCTCCAGAAAGGAAAGTCAGATTTTCCACCTTCCCTTGAGCTCTTTCTCCTGCTCCCTTACCCAGAGGATCCTCCTCCTCTTCCTCTTCCTCCTCTGAGCTATGCAGGTACTTCTGCAGGTGCTGAGTGACATGCTCGCAGAACTCCTCCATGGCAGAGCACACAAAGGAGCAGGACCCCCACTCACACTGTAGCCCCAGTTTCTCCTTTCGGGGAACTTTCCCAGAGGGCGGCATGGCCTTCACCCTAGAACAGGAGGAAGAAATCCACAGCTGCATGGATTATACCCAACTGTGGCTGGCGGTAAATACCTGGGCAGGCAGCCTACCTAGAACCAGCAGAGGTTCCTCCAGTAACCTGTGTGAAATGCTGTGCTTTTTCAATAAGGATGGAGTAACAGTTCTGCAAAACCCTGGAAGCTGTCTGGTGGTTTTGGGAGAGGAGAGCACACACTCACATTATTTAGCATGTGCCAGGCACTGAGCGAAGCATGTGAACAGACATTTTCTCATAAAGCTTCAAAACAACCTACCAAAGACTTATCCATATGGGAGGCAGAACAAAGGTCAGGTTCAAAGAGGTGGCTTTGGAGAAGAACCAGAGTTCAAATCCAGAGTCCTGGCTCCACCATCTACTAGCTGTGTGACCTTAGCCAATTAACTTAATCCTTCTACCCCTGAACATAGTCAGCTTCAAAATGAAGCACCAAGACCTTTTGTTTTTAATTGCATACTTACTACATGCCAAGCACCATACTAAACACTTTATTTACATTGTTATCACCCTATGTGGTAAGCACTATTTTAACTTTAAATGCCTCAGTTTCCCAAGTAGCATGGGAACAATTATGCCTATCTCATTAAATTTATGGACCAAAATACATAATGGATATTAAAATACTTAAGCATAACACACTGCTAGAATTCAACAAATGTTAGCTATTCGTATCCTGGCTCCTTAAGGTGAGATTATCTAATCCTACAAAAAAAGGTCAACAAAAGGGCAACCCGAGTGATCTGTAACACTTCTTTTCATCAGGAATCACAATAAGAAGCAATCAGTAAATAGTTAAGAGTATACATAATAACCCAAAGCACCGAATGAACCCTGAATGGTGTTCAAGAATAAGGCGGCGGGGGACCCAGGTTCTGAACCTCCTAAAGACTCACAATTTGGCTGAAGAGGTAAGACTCTGACGTGTGAAGACAACCACCAATATAAAGCGCCCGATGAGGGAAATCAGGACAGAAATGCCTGTGGGCAGGCAAAACGGAAAGGCTTGCCAGGACCTGGCCCCTGGAAGGACGCGTAGAGTTCGGAGAGAAGGAGGGAGATCGTCCCGGCGAGTAAAACTTCTTCCTCGCAGCCCCTCAGGATTCCCGGGTTCTTTCCACCCAAGGCATGGCGGTGACAGAGTCGCAGCGGCAGCGAAGACCCAGAGGGGAAAGCAGGGAGGTTCGAGTCAGGGTTAGGGGTCCGGGACGCAGCGGGTGACAGGCCGACCAGCGCGGTCGAGCTGCAAGAGGAAGCCTCGCTGAGACTGCTCGGTAAGAGCCTGGCCTTGAAGACAGCCCAAGACTCAATCCCGGACGCTGCCCCGCCAAGCCCTAAGCTCCAGTTTACCAGCGTTAAGTCTCGCCAGTTCTCTGGCCACCTCGGGCCATTTCCGGAAGGTTGCTTGAGCGACATCCAGAGACAGCCAATCGCCGCTCTTGTATCCTTCTAACAGCCGATGGCTGCTGCAGCTGACAGAACAAGTGGGAGCCAAAACACGGAAGGGGCGGGAGTAAGGGGCGACGGGTTGCCAGGAAAGGTGGTCCTGCGGAAGCCGCCAGGTTCCAGGCAAAGCGCAGGCAGGGAGCCGGAGCCGAATTGCCCCAACTGCGCATGCTCAGCGCTCGGCTCACAATGGACCTGCGCGAGGCTCCGGCTGTGTGCGCAGTGGGGTCTTCCTCCTCCTTTAGCTCGCTGTGTTAGCTGGCTGTGTAAGCATCGAGAAAGTGGTGTGCGAAGCTGGGTCCCCAGTGCTGCCAGCCCTGCTCAGCCTAAACTTCATACCATCTCTGTCCTTCATCTTCTCTTAAATATAGGTATTCCTTTGCCAGCCTGTCTATGTCCCAACAACTCTGCATCCTGTGCTACCAGGCTCAGTGAACAACCATGTTGTTCTTAGTGAACATCCATTCATTCACTGCTTCAAGTCAGAAACCGGGCAGTCATCCCTGATTCCTCCCTCACTGGTGACATCCAATTCATTATTAAGTCCTGTGAATTCTACCTTCCTAAACACCGGATCTCTCAAATTCATTCCCACTCTTCATCTACTCCGTTCCTCTCTAATTTAAATGAACTAGAATGTTCCCAGCCTAATGTACATACTAACCTAACTGGTTCCTCTCCGTGCACTCTTGCTTCCCACCAAACCAGCAATTTTCAACTGGTGTGCTGCAAGAATTTTTAAAACGTGCATTACTGGACTATTTAGTCAGGGATATTAACCTCTTTTCCCTTAGATTTAAAAAAAAAAAAAAAAAAAGGCAACAGCCGCCCTGGCTGGGTAGCTTTTTTGGAGGATCAACCCAATACATAGAGATTGCAGTTCAATCCCCAGTAAGGGAACATACAAGAAGCAACCAGTCCGTGGTTGGTGTGGCTCAATGGATTTAGTACCAGCCTGTGAACCAAAGGATCTCTGGTTTGAGTCCCAGTCTAAGCCGTATGCCTGGGTTCACAGCCAGGCCCCCAGTAGGGGGCGTGTGAAAGGGAACCACACATTGATGTTTCTCTCCCTCTTTCTTCCTTACCCTCTCTAAAAATAAACAAATAAAATCTTAAAAAAAAAAAAAAAAAAAGCAGCAGCAACCAGTGACTGCACAAATAAGTGGAGCAACAAATAGATGTTTTCTCTTTCTCCCCCTTCCTCTCTCTTAAAAAAAAAAATCATTAAAAAATGACAACAGCCAACACAAGAGCTATCTGGTGTGAATGAATCAAAATTAAACCTGTTTTTTTTGGTCAGATCAGCAAAAAAATATAATACATTTTTTGGTGTGCCACAGAAATTTAGTAATTAAGTTTATGTGTGCCATGAAATAAAAAAAGATTGAAAATCACTGCTCCAAATAATTCTTGATAGAGCACTCAAAGTGATCTTTATAAAGAGCAAATCTACTTTGAACACTCAAAGGCATTCTGTTGATGTCAGGGCAAAACCCCAAAACCATACTGAGGCTTTCTAGACCCTTCAATGTCTAGGTTCTCCAGCTGCGTCTTGAGTCTTTCTCTAACTCACCTCCTGCTCTCCAGCTCCAAATTTCCTTGTTTCTCCAACACACCTAGCTAGTCGCCTCTTACCTCTCCTGCCTTGTAATTGCTGTGTCCTCTCCCTGAAACAATTTCTACTCCTCCCCTTCCCACATGTACTTCTCTGATGCTTATTCATTTTTTTTAAATTGATTTTGGAGAGAGAGAAACATTGATTTGTTGCTTCATTTATTTATGCATTCATTAGTTGCTTCTTGAAGATTGAACCTGTAACTTTGGCATATCCAGACAACACTCTAATCAACTGAGCCACATGGCCAGGGCCCTACTCCTTTTTCTGGTCTCAATGAAGATTCTTCTTTTTTTATACATAATTTCTATTTTGTCTTTAAAAAAAATTTTTTTTATTTGCTTTTAGAGAGAGAGGCAGGGAGGGAGGAAGAGAGGGAGAGAAACTTCTATGTGAGAAACATCTCTTGGAACTTGCAACCGAGGCATTTGCATTGACAGATAATTGAACCAGTGACCCCTTGCTTTGCAGTGCAAAGCCCAACAATCTGAGTCACAGTGGCCAGGACAATGAAGATGCTTCTTTTTCCAAGAAGTTATCCTTGACATTACTTTCCTGTATTTCACCATTACTGCTCTAGTTGTTAATCCTACAACAGTCAATCTAGACACCAAGGAAGTCTCTGACCATTGGCCAAGGTGGCAGGCGGAGGTTCTTACATTGAGCAGGCTGAAAGCTAGAAACATAACTGGACTGGGCCCAAGTGCGAGTGAAAGCTAAAAAGATAAATGGTTTGGGAGGAGGAAAAAACATCCCCTCTCTCTTCCTATAAGAACTGTGGATTTAAGCAGGAAGATTAATATGGTCTTTGAGACAGGAGGAGTCCACTGTTTCCTAGGCCATGTAGCACCTGAATAACCTCTTCCCTTTTGCACAAGCACCTGCCTCACAAATTTGGCTTTTGTGGCAACGGGCAGCCAAACCTCCATTTGTTCTTTTTGTTTGGTAACAGTTTTGGAGACTCGAGAAGGGACAACATGGACCTTAGTAAGTCCTAGAGGGTTCAGACTAGGGTCCCAGCTGCTTGTGGCAGGCCAACCCTGGGAGACTGGGACGATGGCGATTTCCCAGCATCTACCAAGAGCTTTTCTGGAGGAGATTCCCTGCATTCCTGTTCAAGGCACCAGCCACTGGAAATGCCTGGCTGGTGAAAGAAAACAGGTCTATGGAGGAGATGGACTCCAACACTGGTAAGTTGAACTGGTATGCACACTGGGCATCCTCTATCCCTGCCACTTGGGCCTTGTGCCATTTGAGTTTTGTGCCACTTGAGTCCAGTTAGGATCATTTGCAGTACCGGTTGGCAGACTATCCCTGCTGCTTGGGCTTTGTGGCAGTTGGATCTAGTCAGGACCATTTGCAGTATCAGATGGTAGGCTATTCCTACCACTTGGGCTTCGTATCATTTGGGTCCGATTGGGACTGCTTGCAGTATCACGTAGCAGGAGGTAAGACACTAAGACTTCCTCATGAGCACTCATTTGGATTAATGGAATTGTGGATTCAAGTTTTGTTTATACGTTCCCACTTTGTCTGGGGTCCAGTGATGGTTATGGTTTTTGTATTTTCATGCCATCAGGGGTTTCTCTGTTTGACTCCTAAAGGGAGCCCACTGGGCTGAATTTTAGCAGATTGGTCCACGTACAACTATTATCCAATGTCTAAGAAGGAATTGGTTTTCTATTGTAACACTGCTTGGCCTTTGTATACTTTAGACTATGGGAGGAAATGGTCCCTAAATGGTTCCCTAAATTACTACACCATTATACAATTGGAATTGTTATGCCAAAGGTCAGGGAAATGGGACAAAGTCCCTTTTGTCCAGGTATTTATGTCTTTACACAATAAGGATTTGGCAAAGAAAGGAAACCAACTAATGACTCAGAAGGAAATTGGATTCAAAACCCCTACCTGATAGTAAGACTCAGAAAGAAAAGGAAAATGAGGAAATGAGTCTCTTTAATGCCCCGAACCCAGGGAACCCAGGATTAGCAACAGAAAGGTTTCCCCTACCATCACCCCTGCTGCTAGATACCCCTGAAATAAGGCCCAGAGGGGCAACAGCCCCACCCCTATATGAAGGAATGGTCTCCCCCTCAAAGACCCAGAAGGGCACCCAATTTGGCCAGGGAGCATCCCTATCTGGAGCAGGACAATTCCCTCTGAGGCAATATACTATAGGTGAAATAAACCAGGAAGTACAGCCCATTGGCTACTATTGGACCCATACTCCATTTTCCACTTCAGATTTACTGAATTGGAAGAATTCCAACTTTTCATATAGGGAGAATCCTCAGAAAATGGCAAATGTGATCACCTCCATTTTTGCCATTCATCATCCAAACTGGGCAAATGTACAGGCTCTCCTTTACATCTTGCTACGAGCAGAGGAAAGGCAGCTAGTTAAAAATTAGGCTAATGAAGAGGCTCAGTGCCTCTACCAAGAGAATCGCAACAGAATGCACAACCCAACCGGGGTGATTCCTTTGACAGAGCCCAATGGGGACCTAAATAGTGGGGACCTAGCCTTCCTAGAACATTACAAAAGGTGCATATTGGAAGGGCTTAAAAAAGGGGTGCCTAATCAAGACAGCCTGAATATGATACAGGCCGTTTGACAGAAACAAATGAAGATCCTTCTGAATTTTTAGAAAGGATCTATCAGGCCTATGGAAAGCACACTGATGCTGTCCCACAGGCACCGGAAAATGTCCAGATGGTAAACATGACTTTTAATGAGCAAAGTGCCCCGCATAGCAGAAAGAAACCCCAGCATTTAGATGGGGCATTGGGAATGAATGTCCTAGCTGGTGGATATAACCTTTAAAATTTACCATGACTGAGAAACATGAGGAAGGAAGTTAAAACAGACTACTGTTTTCTTAGAAACAGTGTGGGGAAACCAGAAGGACAGGTGTGATACGAAAGGAAATGGGAAAGACCCACCAGGTGCCAATCAATGCACCTATTGCAAAGAGGAAGGCCACGGAGAAAAGACTGCCAGGAACTCAAAAAGAAAAATAGAAAGGAACCATACCAGGCCCTAACTCCATAGGATCAGAAAGGAGGGCACTGGCTGATGGCAGAGGCACATGGGAAAATATCAGGCCATTTTATTAGACAACCCAAATGTTACCTTACAAATCACCACTACCTTAAACCAAGCCACTCTACCCCTGGACTCTGAGGGAGGCTCAGACATCCAGCATGATTTCTTGGAAATCATTGACCAGGTTTACTTCAGGAGACTGGATGTATTGGACCAGCCACTGACAGAACCCGATGGGGAATTATATACAGATCGGAGCAGCTCCATGGAGAACAGTCAGTAACAAGCTGGGTACATAGTAGTCACTACAGACAAGGTAATATTATAGAAGCCCAAGCCCTTGCCATAGGAACCTCAGAACTAACAGCTGAACTGAGAGCCCTCATCAGGGTCTTAGAATTATCCCTTCGGAAGAATGTTAACATCCACAAAAGTGCCTTCTGGTAGTCCATGCCCAAGGAGCCATATGAAAACAAAGAGGGCCCTCAATCTTGGGGAATAAGGACATTAACATGATAAAGAGATTTTTAAATTGCAAGAGACAGTGAATCTACTGAACCAGATTACCATAATGCATTGCCCAGGACACCAGAAAAACAGTTCCCAAACAAACCAGATAAATCAAACTGCCAAGAAAGTGGCAAGACAAGCAGCAAGGAAGCAGCAAGAGGGCCACCACTTCTTGGGGCTTTAATTCCACACATGGACTTGTCAGAAATTAAACCCCATTACACAGAACAAGATGAGGAATAGGCACATGAATGAGGATTCTCCAACACTGACCTGACCCTAATTCAGCATGGAAGATCAACCCACATGTTATGATCTTATTCCCTAAAGTTCTAGTATATCCCATCCTCAAAAACCTATGTGAAGGGACATATTATGGAAGGAGGTCCTTTAATGGACCTCATTAGACTATATTTGATGGGCCCTCATTTACAAAGAACCATCAGAATATTATCCAAGCCAGTCAGATATGCACCAAAAACAATCCTAAGACAGAACATGCCCCAACAGGAAAAAAAGTACAACATAAAGGGATATGCCCACTTAAGGACTGGCAAGTTGACTTTACACAGATGCCTAAAACCACAGGAAACTTTAAATTTTTGTTAGTTTTTTTGTAGACAGTTTTTCTGGATGCATAGAGGCATACCCCACTAGAACTGAGAAGGCAACTGAGGTAGCAAAACTTCTACTAAAAGAAATAATCTGGCAAGATGGCAGCATAGGCAGATACAGCTTGCCTCTTCACACAAGCACATCAAACTTACAACTAAAATATAGAACAACCATCACTCAGAACCAGAAATTTAGTTGAATGGAAGTCTGACAATTACAGAATTAAAGAAGCCACATCCATCCAGACTGGTAGGAGGAGCACAGACATGGAACGGGCTGGTTCCACTTCCACGTGTGGTGGATAAAAATTCAGAAGAAATATCTTGGGAGCGAGGAATCCCAGCCTCACACCAGGCCCCACAGCCCAGGGTTCCGAGTGCCAGGAAGATAAGTCCCCACAACTTCAACTTGGCTAACACTGTTTGACCTGCCTTGTGGATCCCCAGAGACTTACTGACCCCACCCAACTCACTGGCTGACCAAGCTGCTTTCCCATATGAATGGCTGGTCTTGGCTTATGCTTCACAACTTCCTAACTCCTATCAACAAGCAACAGCTGGCCTCAGTAAGCCCCAGGCCTGGTACTAGCAGCGACCAGCTTAGATTCACAGCTTGGCTTCATGTGGGAATCTCCAAACCCAGGATAAGTAGCAGCCATCTCAGATTGCTTTATAGCTCGGGTGGGGTGCCCCAGGCAAAACACAGGTGGGGACTGAACTTGGACTGCACCATACAGGAAACCCCAGGGCCAGCGCACCCAGTGGACAGCCACAGACCACACTGGAGCACCACCACCCTGCCAGTGCACAGCTGATCCTCCATGGAGGGGGCAGTGATTGGTTGTCAGTGGTCACAGCCAGTCCTTAAAGCTGACTGACCTGGTAAATCCCAAGCATTGACCTAGCAACAGCAACCAAAGCTCAACTATAAGAGGAGGGTGTACTCAGCCCACAAGAAGGGTGCACCTCGAGTACCCAGCTTGGGTGATAGGGGAGGCTGTGCCACTGGACCTTACAGATCACCTACTACATTAGGCCACACTACTAAGACATGGAGTCAAAGTAGCTCTACTTAATACATAGAAACAAATACGGGTAGGCTGCCAAAATGAGGAGATGGCCCAAATGAAAGAACAGATCAAAACTCCAGAAAGAGAACTAAGCAAAATGGAGATAAGCAATCTATTAGATGCAGAGTTCAAAATGCTAGTTATAAGGATGCTCAAGTTGTACTTGAACAACAATTTTTAAAAATTATATTAAGAAAAAGGATGTTCATGAAACTTAGTGAGGACCTCAACAGCATAAAAAAGATCCAGCCAGAAATGAAGCATACACTAATTGAAATAAAGAATAATTTACAGGGAAACAACAGTAGAGTGGATGAAGTGGAGAATCAAATCAATGATTTGGAACATAAGGAAGCAAAAACCACCAATCAACAACAAGAAGTGCCAGCCTGCAAACCAAAGCATCCCTGGTTCAATTCCCAGTCAGGGCACATGCCTGGGTTTTAGGCCAGGTCCCTGGTAGGGAGCACGTGAGAGGCAACCACACATTGATGTTCCTCAACCTCCTTTTCTCCCTCCCTTCTCCTCTCTCTAAAAATAAATAAATAAAATCTTTAAAAAAAAAAAAAAAGAAGAAAAAAGTATTTAAAAAAATGAGGATAGTGTAAGCAGCCTCTGGGACAACCTCAAGCATTCCAACATTCGCATAATAGGGGTGCCAGAAAGAGAAGAAAAGGGCAAGATGTTGGAAATCTATTTGAAAAAATAACGAAAGAAAACTTCCCTAATTTGGTGAAGGATATAGACATGCAAGTCCAGGAAGCACAGAGAGTCCCAGACAAGATGGATGCAAACAGGCCCACTCAAAGACACATCATAATTAAAATGGCAAAGGTTAAAGAAAGAGAGAATCTTAAAAGCAGCATGAGAAAAGAAGTTAGTTATGTACAGGGGAGTTCCCATAAGATGGTCAGCTGATTTCTCAAAAGAAACTTTGAAGGCTAGAAAGAATGGCAAGAAATACTCAAGGTCATGAAAAGCATGGAACTACAGCCAAGATTGTTCTATCCACCAAAGCTATCATTTAGAATTGAAGGGCAGATAAAGAGCTTCCCAGACAAAAAACCCCCCAAAAAACAAAAAACCAAAACCTGAAGTTCACCATCACCAAATCATTATTATATGAAATGTTACAGGGGCTTATTTAAGAAAAAGAAGACCAGAACTATGAACATAAAATGGCAAAAAAAAAAAAAATACATCTATCTATCAACAATTGAATCTAAAAATCAATCTAAGAGAACAAGAAGAACAGAGACAGAATCATTGATATGGAGAGCTATTTGATGGCTGCCTGATGGGTGAGGGTTTGGGGGAATATGAGAAGAGGTGAAGGGATTAAGAAGTACAAATAAGTAGTTACAGAATAACCATGGAGATGTAAAGTACAGTATAGGAAATGGAGTAGCCAAAAAACTTATATGCATGACCCATAGACATGAACAATGGTGAGGGGATTGCCTGAGGGAGTCAAGGGTGCTGGGTTGAGGGGAGCAAAGGGGGATAAATTGGGACAACTGTAACAGCATAATCAATAAAATATAATTTTAGGGAAAGAAATAATCTGTAGGTTTGGATTCCCTTATAGCATTCAAAGTGACAATGGACAAACATTCCCTTCAGAAATATCCCAGAAGATAGGACAGGCACTATACATTCAATGGAAACTACATGCATCTTGGAGACATCAATCTACTGGAAGACTGAGAAAATGAACCACCCTGAGAAAATAAAGACAACCCTGGTGAAAGCATGCCCGGAAACACATTTGAAATGGGGTCAGGCACTCCCTATTGCCTTGCTCCAGGTTAGGATAGTGCCCCAAAATGGGCTTAAGTTAAACCCTTTTGAAATAGCCTATGGGAGACCCTCCCAAATTTCTGTTTTAGGAATACTCCCCCTTTAGATTCAGTACATGAATCAAAAATCGAACCATATGTACAACCTCTCTGGCAGACACAATTTTGCACAAGTTTGGTCATTGCAGGTCCATCTACCTGTCTGACCAGCTCTTATATCCATTCCAACTAGGACACTGAGTCTTACTAAAGACCTGGAAGACTCAAGGTCCAGAACAGCAGTTAGCTGAGCAATTGACAAGTCCCTATGACTGCTGACAACACACTCTTCCCTAAAGCTCACAGGAATCAAGCCCTGGATCTACCATACATGGATAAAGTGGGTGCCACCTGAGGAGGACTTGGATCTTGCTGCTGCTATTGATACTGGAAGGAAAGCTGGACCTGCACTCCTGAAAGAGATTTAAAGTTCCTCTTTCGGAAAGGGACTGTGCCTCCCAAAGCTAAGTGACAATGTTTCTTTTTATTTTATTTTTGCATTTCCCAGACAGCAGCTTCCTCAGCAAATTTATTCTGCTATTGGGTGTGCCACCATCAGGGTTAGATCACAGGGATCCTTTAGTCCCTGCAGTTTCTGATTTCACCAAAATTCCCCCTGCACTGCTAGACATATCCCTCACTAAACACTTATTTTTCTGCACAGTGTCTCACTTTGGAAGCTCATCTGCAATACCATCTCTTGAAACATGAAGCAGTCCGCCAGCTTTGCTTGTTCAGCAGTGCCACCCTCAAGACACCTCACATGCCACCTTCCGAAGACAGCAATCCTTCTCCCTCACATAAAGGCTTCCTTTTGTTCCTGACCTCAACTTCCTTTGTTAGTGAGAATCTCTGGACCCAGAGATAGACAAGACTATGTCCTTTACCAGCAGGAAGTAACTACAGAAAAATGAGACCTTTGTCCATTTACCCTTGAAAGATTACAAGGGTCCAGAGTTTTGAAGGGGGGAACTGTTACTGTAAAACAGTCAGTTGGAGCACCAGGGGAGTCTCCATCCATTGGCCAAGGTGGTGGCAGAAGGAAGTTCTTACACTGAGCGCACTGAAAGCTAGAAATATGAATGACAGGGCCCAAGTTTGTGTAAAAAGTTAAAAAGATAAATGGGTAGGGCCCAAGGATGTTAGAAACTAGAAAGATGCACAGGGCCCAAGTGTATGGAAAGCTAGAAAGATAATTGGATTAGAAAAAAAGCCCTCCCCTCCCTATCCCTATAAGAACTGCAAGCCTGAGCAGGAAGGTTGAGATGGTCTTTGAAACGGGAGTCCACCATTCTTCCAGGTTGTGTGGCACCTGAGTAAATCTCTTTCCTTTTGCACCAGCACCTGACTTAACGAGTTTGGCTTTTGTGGTGACAGGCAGGCAAACCTGTTTTTTTGTTGTTGTTGTTCAGTAACACTATCAGGTACTGTATTTGCCTGTTTACTTGTCTGCAGCCTGCACCAGACTCAGTTCAGTGAGGGCAGGGATCATATGTGTTCTTCACCTTTATAATTCATCACTTAGTCTAGTAGCTGCAACTCAGTAAGGGTTCAAGATATGTTTGTTAAATTCTGTACCTTAGTAAAGTTCATTGGGATTAATAGTTATTTTATTGTGCTATATTTTTCTAACCTAAAAATAAACCTATATAATTTATATAATCAGAAAACACATTAAATGTTCAAAATAAATAAAAGAGGGCCTTGTTAGTGTGGCTCAGTTGGTTGGAGTGCTGTCCCATACACCAAAAGATTGGGGTTCAATTCCTGGTGAGGGTACATACCTCAATTGCAGATTCAACCCCCAGTTGGGTTGTGTATTGCAGGCAATCAATTGAAGTTTCTCTCCTTCCTCTCTCTCTAAAATTAATAAACTTTTTTTTAATTTAAAAATAAAATAAAGATGCCATTAAAAATAGCAAAGTCAAAGACCAAGATTGCGGGTTTAATTACTGGCCATTACAAGAATCAACCAATGAATGCATGCATAAATAAGTGGAACAACAAACTGATGTTTCCCTTTCTCTTTCTCTGTCTCTCAAAACAAAATGAATTAAAATTTAAAAATATGGCAAAGTCAAAAATAGCAAAGTTATAGTAAAATCAGGAATTTGTACATGAAGTTTATTAACAAGTGAATTATAGCTTTGTCTCTCTTTTAAAATACAATAGCAAAATATATTTATTTCATCAACTTTATTCATTCAAAAGCATGGTTATAGCAATACTTCATGAGATACCAATCTCATTTTAGTTCAGATTGATACCACTGAAGAAGGCTAATAGCTTTAATTTAGCAATTTTGTGACGAAAAATTCCACAGCCACGTAGACTCAATTTTTACAGAGCAAAAATTTCAAGATAGTTCTGGGATCCACGTGTCTCCAAAATTTGAGGCAATGTATTGCTATCTAGCACAGTCTAATTCATCTCAATCTGCTTCTTTTGAAAATAAGCCTCAATTTTGGCTAGGTAATTCAGACACATTCTGAGATTTGTTCTTTAAAAGCTGCCACATAAACTTAAAGCATAATTCATACTCATCAAAAGCTGTGGATCTGTTCTGAAAGTGTACAAATGGATAAAGTTGATAAAATTATGTTTTCTGTATTTTTTGCATTCATTTTTAAAATTCCTATATTTATGATCAGTCTCTTCTTCACTACAAAATATGGGTTCCATTGAGCTCTGAGTAGCTCAACACTGGAAGCTGAGCACAATCTCCAGTTACCACCCACTCAATCTACAGGTCCAGTGGAAATCTGAACACCTGCTCTCCTATCAACAAGTTTCTTGTGAAATTTAAAGTTCAGCCCTGGCTGGTGTGGCTCAGTGGGTTGAGCACTGGTCTGTGAACCAAAGGGTCGTCGGTTTGATTCCCAGTCAGGGCACATGCCTGGGTCATAGGCCAGACCCCTGGCTGGGGGCATGCAAGAGGCAACCACACATTGATGTTTCTCTCCCTCTCTTCCTTCTTTCCCCTCTCTAAAAAGAAATAAATAAAATATTTTTGAAAAAGTTAAAGTTCAATGTGTTTGGCTATCTTGTTAATATGGGTAAACAAACTGCTCCTCTGTGAACCACTGGGAATTGCATTTCTTACATCAGGGGAAATGGCTTGATAAATCTGAGTTTTCATGACTATATATCACTATATACAAGTTAACCAAATATCCACACTCTGCCACACTTTCTAAATATCCCATGTTCTGTGACTAGCATAGACAGGATTATGGGGAATATTAACAGTTCCATGCTGCCTCCCAAAAGCATGTGCCCTGCACCCCGTGGTGCAGATAAGCCTCGGAGTGGCCTGAATGATTATCTAGGCCACGCTTCATTTTAAAGCTGAGGAAGTTGAGGACCAGAAAGAAGTCGTCTGCTTAAGGTCACGTGGTATGTCTGTGGCACACTCAGGTTTTCTGTCCCTGGTCTAGTGCTCTGATATCTTGCAGCAGCTTGCCTGTTCTGAGTCCTGTGTAAGGTCCCCAGAACAGGAACCAGGGACACAGAGTTTGCTAGTATCCATTACTCTTTGAAACTGGTCCACATTTAGAAATGAATTTTTATTATGATGAAACCTTCATAAGACTTCCCCTCCTGACTGCGAACTGGTACAACCACTATGGAAAACAGTATTGAGACCCCTCAAAAAATTAAAAAACTACCTTATGAGTCAGCAATTCCACTTCTGAGTATTTATCTGAAGAAATCCAAAACACTAATTCAAAAAGATACATGCAGTCTATGCTCATTGCAGCATTATTTACAATAGCCAAGATACGGAAGTAACCTAAATTTCCATCGATAGATGATTGGATAAAGAAGATGTGGTACATATATACAATGGAATGCTACTTGGCCATAAAAAAGGATGAAATCTTACCATTTGCAACAGCATTGATGGACCTACTGGGTATTTTGCTAAGTGAAATAAGCCAGACAAAGACAAATACCATATGATTTCACTTATATGTGAAATCTAAAGAACAAAATAAGCAAACAAAACAGAAACAGATTCATAGAGAATAAACTGATGGCTGCCAGATTTGGGTGCAGGGGGTTGTGGAGGTTAGATGAAAAAGGTGAAGGAAATTAAGGCGTACAGATTGGTACTTTCAAAATAGTCAAGGGGATGTAAAGTACTGCATAGGGAAGAGAGTCAATAATATTGTAATAACTATGTAAGGTGCCAGGTGGGTACTAGAATTATCTGGGGGACTACTTCATAAATTATATAAATGTATAACCACTGTGCTGTATACTTGAAACTAAAATAATATTAAATGTCAACTGTAACTGAAAAATTTTAAAAAGACTTCTCCCTCCCAATCTGTCTCTTCTGAGGTAATGGTTACTTCTCATCTACAACCAAATGATAGCTACTATTCTCACATTCCCCATCTTATAGATGAGAAAACTGAGGCACTCTGAGGTTACATAACTTGCCCAAGGTCACAAAGTTAATTAGCGGAGCTGGAGTCAAATCCAGGCAGTTGAGATCAAGAGTCCATGCTCTAGACTCTGTTATGTCCTGGAACAACTTGTTCAAAAAAGGGAAATGAAGATGAAGATTCCTGTACTAGCCAATTTACTTCTTTCTGATTGACTTTTTGCAACAGCTTCATCCTTGAAACTCTTTTGTCTTTGAAAGCATCTACTTTCCACGTGTCTCTTCCTCCCTGAAGGAACTTCTTAGCAGACCCAGTATTGTATCACCTACCTCACATCACTATGTGGTCCCTGTTTCTGATCCTCCCCCTCCGTGAACACCACAGCTTCACTGTCCCATTGCCTTTCAAAGGATAACCAGTTGTCCAGTTTATAAACTCCAAACTGACTTTAATAAATTAAATTCCAAGCCATCAGACAGCAATGGACATCATCATCTCCCAACACACCAAGGTGCAAACCTGCTCATGCTCCATCATCACACAGTCTTCAAATAAAGCCCCTAAAGCCATCTGCCCAGGAAAGAATTCCCACTAGGCCTCCAAATCCCTCCTCCCAAAAAAGCCACTACTCATGGAGAAGGCATCAAGTACAAAAACGATAATAAAGGGAAAGAAGGGATGAGGGGCAGAAGAGGAGGCAGAGAGGTGGGGAGTACCTGCCCCCCATCCTGGGCACTGGCCCAACTTTGTATGAGCTGCCAATGTCCTAAAAGGGAGACACTGGTGCTGGTCAGAGTAGGGACATAAGGAAGGTGTGGGAGCCCCATCCCAAAGGGAATTGCCTATCCTTCTGAGACAGGAAAAAAGGGTCACCTGGGAGAGATGCCCTCTATCATCTGTTTGCTGAGAGTCCTGGACTACACATATAAATAGAAAAGAGAATAAATAAGGGAGGAAGGATCAGCTGAGGTCCTGAGCACCCTGGGACTCTCTGAGGGGACAGTGTCAACAGGAGGCAACCTGTTCTGAGGAATGCCCACCCATGCCAGGACAGAGTCCTCCTCTGACTCCTAGCCACCTAGCCACCCACTGTATGTCCTCAGCAAGAGGTGCTCATCTCTCACATGCTTCCCACTGCAAGTACCTTTCCAATTGGCCCCAGAGTCCAGGGTAGACAGGGCTTCCTGGAACCCAGAGGGCTTCCCTGGCCCAGGATGTTGGGAATGCAGGAAGGGGAATGGAACGGGATATGGGGAATGGGTTGAGAGGACTCCTGCCCTCCCGTAGCTCAGGACATGAGGAGTACCCTCATAGCTGGGGGCTGGGGTTGCCATTGGCCTTGGGTTTGGATTTAAAGGAAAAGCGCTTAATAAGGCGGCGAGAAAAGCTGCCAGCCTTCTTTCGGACACTGGGTGTGGTTGACGTGTTGGAGAGGTCATCGTGTGATTGGCTCAGACCAGCTTCTTTCTGTCGATGTCTCCGTCGGAAGATGAGCTTGGTACCACTGCGCAGGAAACTCACTGTGGGGGAAGAGGGGAGGTTGAGGCAGAGAGAGAGGCACGAAGGAGGTGTGGTGAAGTAGGGAGCAGAGAAAAGACCAAGCATGGTGGGATCAACGACGCAGAACAGAACCAGGTCCTTGGCCTAGAAGCCAGGCTTCCTTAAGAAAGAAAGTAGAGACAAAACATGACCTTTGTCCTTCCTGAGGAAAAAATGGTGGTGCTCATGGGATTCTGTGTGCACTCCTGGCTGCTGGACCTGAGGAGGAATATCATGGGACCGGGGGCTCTATGAAGACAAACTGAAAACTGGGCCTTTTTTCAATGGAAAGACAAAGGCTAAGCAGGGCGGTGTTTCTCAAAAAATCATCCTTAGAGACAGATGTGAAGAAACAAGGCTGGTTGAAATGGACTTATTGACAAAATTCCAGGATGTAAGCAGGAGGAGGTACATCTGGAAAACTTCGAAGAGGTAAATCCAGACCAATATAATGAGGAAAGTGCTTACACAGCATGCTTTAGACTCAGGAATTTCACTATCACAAGAAGTGATACAGGCTTAAATCATAAATAGTTTAACACATTTATGGTTGATAGACTCATTGACAGAGGGATGGAAATATTTGGGGGCAACCACTTCATCTTTAGAAGTTAGAAGTACCACCGCTATCCACAAACTGTGTCACTGCTAGAGAGACACTCCTAGGGTTAGCCCAGGGTAGGATTTCTTATACACACAGGGGGAAAAAGTACATAATGAAAGAAAAGAAAAGAAGAAACAAAAGAACAAGGGAAGGGATATGAACACTTAAACACAGAGGGGGAAAATGGTGGTACATGACGCTACAGGACCCAAAGCATCAAGTTCCCTCTCTCTAATTTAGCTTGGCTGAAACAGGCTAGGATCTCTGGCAATCCTAAGGAGAGGGAGGACAAGGCAAATTGGCTTGAGGCTTTCATATTCCTAAGGGTCCAGCAGGACCCAGGTCATGATACGGGGTATAAGAGAAGGTGGGGGAAGGCCCTGGCCAGGTGGCTCAATTGGTTAGAGCATCATCCTGATGTGCCAAGATGGGCAGGTTCAATCCCCAGTCAGGGCACATATAAGAATTAACAAATGAATGCATAAATAAGTGGAACAACAAAATTAATAGTTCCCCCTCTCCCCCTTCCTCTCTCATTCTAAAATCAATAAAAATTAAAAATAAAAGAATGGGGGCCTGCCAATATCTCCCTACCTTTGTGATCCTTGAGACTGCGGGTCTCTAGGGCACCAGTAGATCCTGTTTCTGACTCAACATCATCCACAGACGGCCTCTCAGAAATGTCCGAACGTGTTGTCTCATCTGCTTCCTGGACACTTGTGGGACTGGAGAGAGCATCTAGGGGTCCTGGAAACATGGCTGGTGGGTCATCTGAGGGAGGCGAAGAGAGACCTCTGCTGTTCCCTGCATAATCCTGCATGGAGGCTTCCAGAGATGCCGCATAGCCCAGGGACAGTGCCAACTCGTCCTGAGCAATAGGCACCTGGCAAGAGTGACAAGTTTCAATGGATCAGAGTGACCCATTAGGGCTTTCTCCCTATCCCAGCTCCTCTCCCCAGAGGCCTGTTACCTTGGAAACACCAGAGATAATGAGAGTGCTACGCTTAGTGGGTGTCTTCTTGGCTGCTCGCCCACTGGGTTCAGTCAGCTGGCGAATCGCTGTCTCTGCTACAGGGTCCAAGCCGTTGGAAAGATGGCTCTCCCCTGCTGGGGATACAGAGGGTGGACAACCTACTCCTCCCTAGCTCCTTCTTGGACTGGAACTTCTGTGGCCCACCCAAAGTGGTTTTTCTACTCTGGGGCCCCAGTACCAGCCAACATTTACACTTCCCAGTTCCCCACTCACGGCTGATGCTGTGGGAGGTACTGCTGGAGCCACTGCTCTCACTCAGCACAGTTGTTGTCTTCTCAGTCACCTCCACCTTGGACGGGGAACGGGAGGGGGAGTCTGGTGGGTAGGAGAAGGTCAGTGAGCTGGGAGGTGCTTTAGAGTGGCCCCCACCCCCGTCTTTTTTGAGATGTAGACTTTGGTGACTCAGAAGGCAGGGGTGACTAAGAGATGATTAATCACAGGAGTGATTAAGACGATGCCATGGAGACAAAAAGACCACAGGAACCAATGGGAGTGTGTGAAAGTGCTGTGGGACCCCCTGAGGGTTTGGGGAGATGCCATAAAAATATTGAGAGGTGCAGCGATGGCAGGGGTAACTCCAAGGGACCACCCCACAGATAGGAGAAATGTCATGGAGGGACCCTTGCAGTAGAAGAAATGCCACGGAGGCTACTGGGTGTGTTGAAGGATCCCACAGGGTACTGGAAGGTTGATGGTAGAATGAGGGACAATTAGGCAGTCAAGGCTGGAGAAAGAGAGCGGAACAGACCTGAGAAAAGACAGAGGGAACTCGAGGAGGTAGAAGTGGGAGAGTCACATGTGAGGGGTCGGTGGATCCAGGATTGAAGTGAAAGGGGAATAGCTGGGCAAATGGGGGGTTTTAACAGAAAGTTTGAGAGACAAAGATAATGAGGGAGATGTGGCCAAAAACCAGGGATAGCTGAAAGTAGAGCGTTCCTTTGCTCTTTCCCTGTTCTGCCATAGATCTGAATGAAGTTCAGGGTCCCTGCCTAGAGCGGGGATCTCAGGCTCCCTCTTGTTACCTAGTTTGCCATCTACACGAGGCCGGGACTGGACAGTGGTGACTGTGGTGACAATAGTGCCATCAGGCATGATGGTCCGGTCTAGCTCAATCTTCTTGGTAGGTGTGATGCTGGGGCGCGGCGTGGAAGGGGTGGGAGTGCCCAGGTTCTGGGGTGAGCCCTCCTCATACTGAAGCTGTCAAGGGGTGGAAAAGCAAAGAGGCCAGGCCTCAAAGTCTGCCCTCCCCTCTCTCCTTCCACCTTCCCCCAGGAATCAGCTTCTTACCTCCACTGCCACAGTGGCTGCTGGTCCTAGGGCTTTCCCTGGCCCAGGGGTGAGTGGGCACACCTGTCTTCGGGACAGTGGTCTGGAAGGGGAGCCCACAGGCAGTGTGGCCTGGCCTAGGAGTTCAGCTGGGAAAAGGGGTAGCACTGTGAGCTGGGCCCATGACCAGACTCTACTCAGTGCCCAAGAGGTGCTCCGTCCTGCCTCATACTCACTGCCTCCACAGCTGCTGCTCCTCAGCACCTTGAGGGCCAGCTCCCGGCTCTGGGGGCCCAGATCCCTGTGGCCAAAAGAAGGAGGGGCAGGGAGGGGGAAGGTTAGAAAAGGGAATCCACCCTGGAGTGATCACGAGAGGCAGAGAGAGATATACATAAATAAGGTGGTACAAGTGCTCCAAAAAGATTAAATCCTGCCCTCCAAATACTTTCTCTTCCCAAGAGAATGGGACAGGGCTTGAGTGGAGGGCATGCTCCTTAGCTGGGCATTCAAATCCTTCCTGGTCCTGCCCCACCCTGCCTTCCATATCTCTATGTCAAACCACCATCTTTCCTTTGCTTAAGCTCTTTCCTCTGCCAAGAACACTTGTCCCTCACAGTCTGTAGAAATCTTTCTCTTACTCGAAGATGAGATTTTTATGGATTTTTAAAGTTGGTTTGAGAGAAAGAGAGAGAGAGAGGGAGAGAGAGGAAAGGGGGAAGGGAGAGAGATCGATTTGTTATTCTACTTATTTATCGTTGATTTTTGTATGTGCCCTGACCGGGGATCAAACCTGCAACCTTGGCATATCAGGACAACGCTCTAACCAACTAAGCTACCTAGCCAGGGTTAAGGTGTGGTTGAAAAAGCATTTCCTCCACGAAGCCTACTCTGATCTTTATTCCCCTACAGGAATTAATCTCCCCCATGAAAGTACTTCCATGCACTTTTTGTAAACTTCAGCTGGAGCACTTATACCATCCTCTTACACCATCTGTCTCCGTCTCAAGACTGAAATCAAATCAGAGTAGGGAGTGTATCTTGTTCATGTCTGTATACCCAGGATGTAGGTTGGGGCCTGGCATACAAAAAGTGTACACCAAGGTTTAGTGAAAACAGCTGGTTCATGCCAGGGCTATGCTGAAAGTGGGGTGATTCTCAGTCCGCCCATTGGAGAACGGAGGTTGGGACAAGGGAGTCACTCCTTACAATGTGAGGTCCTCAGTCCATTCCACCTCAGGACCAGCCCTTGTGGGTTTGGTCCACTTCTGTTGCATGGGGTTGTCGAGCTCAGCTACACAGCATAGTTCCCCAGTGCCTACAAGGAAACAAATTAGTAGATGCTCATATCAAAGATGGGAAGCCACTGAGGAAGAGAGAGGCCATACCCTTGGCAGAAGGGCAAGGAATATGCCCTTCTTGATGCCCTTCTTGGCCATTCTGCCAAGGAATGCCTACAACCATATGCTTGGTAGTCCTCTACCCAGTTCTAGTTCTCACCTTCCAGCTCACTTCCCAGGTGCGATGCTTGAAGCTGCCGTAGGAATAACCGGGTAGGTTTGGGGATGGCTGGCTGGGCATGGGATACCATGGGTGGCTTCTTACTGGGCAACTAAGAGCAAGAAATAAAACCAGAATTCTGACATAGTACCCTGAAGACGGTAAGCCTGTAAATTATTTGATTTGAGTGCCTACTCACCAGACCTCCAGGACCAGAGCAAGCCCTGAGGTTGACCATCATGGCTGGCTGGGTACTGACTATGGCATCCTCAACCAGTTCCTCAATAGTGGAGAGCTCTACTTGTTCTTCACCTCTCTGCAATGAGGAGAAAGGGAGAACCAGGAGGTGAAGCCCCCAGCTCTCCTCCCTGTTCTGCCTCTCCCCTGCACTCCCAGCCTTGCTTGCTTCCTTACCTCTCTGGTCTGCAGCTTGGGAAGCACTCTCAGGCTGAGATCTGGGCGATCATTGAAGGCCCAGGATATAAGCAGCCCCTCACCAGGGATTTCCTCCAGATTGACTTCCAACTGGGAACAGGGACAAAGGGGTTGAGTTGACTTGCTTTACTCCTCTGACTATTCCCACTCCCCAGGACCCTCCCTTCTCAAATTCCATCTCAGAAAGGAACCAACTGAAAGAGCTGAGGCAACTAAACCACCCCCTGCCCAACTCTGTTTCCCACACCCCCTCCACCTGTGTTGATGGCAGTGTCAGAATGATGTGGTAGGTCTCCATGGAGACAGCAGCTGGGGACTGTTGGGTCACAGAAATTGGGAACATAACCTCCTCAGCAGAGAGCTGGCAATGCAGCACCTGAGAAAGGCAAGGCATGGAGACAAAGAGAATTAGGCATGGAGGAAGGATGCTCAATCCTGCCCTGCAATGGGTCAGTAGACCCCTCCCCACTTCAGTTGTCCTTTTACTTTTTTACTTTTTTTATTAAAAAATTTTAATTGATTTTAGAGAGAGAGGAAGGGAGAGAGAGGGAAACAGCGACTTGTGCTACTTATTTATACATTCAGTGGTTGATTATTGTATGTGCCCTAACCAGGGATTGAACCCACCACTTTGGCATATCAGGACGATGCTCTTACCAACTGAGCTCCCTGGCCAGGGCTCAGTTGTCCTTGAGAATTCATTCCCTTGGGGCCACAAGTCCATAAAAGAATCATATAAAAGCCAAAGACTCTTCTCTCCAGAAAAATGCCGATATAAACACATATATTTTGCATGTAATGTTAGTGGGATCTCAGCCCTCCTGAAGCCAATCCTTAGATCCCTAAGTTATTCATCAACTTCAGGTTAAGAACCCTTCAACTAAAGGGAACTTTTGGGATCAGCCCCCTCTGAGACCCTAAAGAAGGCATTGCCCATAAGACCCTTACCATGGTGTGCTCTGATTGGTCTACGCAGGTCACATGACTAATGCTGGCTCTGGGTGGGAGTTGGGGCACCTCCTCAAAGGCGATTTGGATGGAGCTCTGAGGGAGTAATGTGGACATAGGATCAGGTCTCTGGAGTTACCTCCTGCAGTGCTGGCCTGCTCAGTTGCTGGCTGGGCCCTGGCAATGCTGAGGCCTCAGCTGCAGGCTGGCTTCGGACCCCTCCTTGGCTCAGAGCTTTAAAATAGCAAGTGTTCTCCTTGAATACCACCTCTCAAGGGGACTGCAACTGCTAGGGAGAACTGGGAAGCTAGACCATTTCAAAGGCTAGATCACCTTGAGCAGAAGACCTCCTGGAATACCAGGAGCTTCCCTCTTCTTCCCCCAGCTTCTTCTTCATCTTCCGCCCTACACCCAAAGAAAGGGACACATAGAAAAAAATAATAAAGGTGTTAGTTGCCACCTATATATAAGAGCTGGGCAGAGAGAGACTAGGCTGAGCTAAGGGTAAAAGCAGTAAGGCCACTTAGTGAAGACGAGCTGAAGAAAGGAGGCTAAGCCTTCTTCTAGATGAAAAGGATGCGAATGCACAAGATTATGACTCTACCTGTATTCTTGGAGATGAAAACAGCTCAGCATGGCCTTGGGGAACTTTACCAGAGGGACTGGGAAGAAATGCAAACTCAAAGGGCTCAAGAGTCCAGGGGCCTGGTTAATTCCTCAAGGCAGACAGTAGAGTGGGATTAGGGAGCAAAAAGCTCCTGAGCTTAGGTCTTGAAAGAGCTTCCAAATTCTTCCACAGAAGTGGATGCAACCTACTGTGGCCCTATCTGGAGAGCAGGATGGAAAGAATTGAGCAGGGAGCACGGACTGAGCTGACAGCTCTTTCTTGGGTCTTGGGATGGGAGGAAACAAATCCATAGGGCTCATTTGACTAGCAAACCAAGGGAAGCCAATTTCGCTGCTCTTGCAGTTGTCTCATTTAAAGGCCAGGCCCAGGGAGATGGGAGATGAATGCTTAGAACCTCAGTCTCCCCACCCCCTGCAAGGGGGACCAATGTCCAGCTGAGTCAGCTGCCGTAGGGAGTCACTCCTGACCCAGGAACAAGGTACAGGGAGAGCATGGTGGAGGTATGAGTTCAAGATGTAGACTGAAAGATGCCATGTGGGTTTCTGCTGGCCAGCTGGGCAGGAGACAGAGCAGTTTCTTGCGTGGTCACTTGTTTCCAGGCATCTGGGGAGCCAGTAGAGTAAAGCCCTCACACTAGCAGTGGCTGGAAATCAAGAACCCTCTTAACAAGGGCCTTGATGGACTGGATAGCACGGAGAGATTACTGGGCCAGGATGGGTGGGGGCCCTGTGAGAGGAAGACCTCTACCTCCCACCCCACCTTTCAGTCTTATGACCACACTTCCTGCTCCACCTCTTGGGAAGCCAAATGCCCATGGTGCAATGGGAGGAAGTAAGTTAGGCTAGTTTGTGACTCTCAAAGGGCACTTCAAGGCTCATCTACTGGGAAGAACGGTAGACTGTCAGTCTGCTCTCCACCTAAACACCTTTCCCTCAAGACATCAGCATGGAAAGTGGAAAATTATGTGTTGGATTGTAGCAGGGAATTACTGAACAGTGAGGGTAGGAGGTAATTCAGGCTCCTTAGGACTCCACCTGATCACACCAGGGATTTGGGATACAAAATGTTAACTGGGTGTGGTGGCAGGAGAACCAGACAAATTCCTTGTGAAGGTGCACCTGTCTCCCTTCTCCCTTCTATCCTTGCCTCCCACCAACCTAATCTGCACCAACTAAGAAAAAGTGCCCTCAGGCACAGGGATTAGCGTTGCTCTGAGAACAGCAAGTTGTGCAGGGAACCAGGACCACGAGAATAGAGAATTTGGGACACAGCAGGATTCCTACAACCTCCAGCCTCACCTGCACCCTTTTCTCTAGTCTCAGAAAGGAAGAGTAGCCATGGAGCCCCAGTTGATCCCCACTCCCATCTGGACCCCCTGAGCGAGCAGTCCCTCCCCTGGAAGGAAAGGTTGAGTGAGGGGACCACCTAGGTGTTCCTGTCCAACTCACCCCGTCCCTGCAGGCCTGCTCGTTGAGCGCTCGCACCCAAGCCCGCTGCCAGTTCTCCCGGAAAGACTTGAAGGCGAAAAGTGACGCCAGGAGGCCCTGGACGCCTGGCTCCTCCGGGCCGCCGGGCCGAGTGGCCCGCAGCCTTAGCAACGAGTGCCACACGCCCAGCTTCCGCAGGGAACCCACGGGCTCGACAGCTAAGGCGGGTCCCGGGCTCTGGGCCTCTTGGGCCCGCACCAGACACAAGCCCCGAGTATACTGCAGCAGCCAGCCGAACACCGTGAGCAGCGAGGCAGCGAAAAGGACCAACAGAGCCGCCCAGCCCAAGTCCCGCTGCCCCCAGCCAGGATCCATGCTCCTCGCGGGCTCCGCTCCCAGTTCCAGTCCTAGTCCTAGCTCGGGCTCAGCCGCTGCCCCGGGGGAGCATGGCCCAGGCGGGCCGTGGGGCGGGGGAGGGCCCCCCCGGGGCTGGGCGAGCGAGCTCGGGAGCTGTCCGGGACTAGGTACCCGGGTCTGGTGGTTGCCAGAGATCAGTAAGAGGTGGTCCTGGGGGTCGCGACGCCGGGATCCTCTCCGTGGTCAGGTCGTTCCTCTGTCCGACAGTACGACTCAGGTTAGTCGCCGGCCCGCGCCGGACTCCTCCCACCCAATGCGCGGGTCCGGCCGGATTGCGGCGGGGACTCGTCTGCAGAAACCAGGGTCTCCTAGCCGGCGGGACCCGCTCTGGAAGGGATGCGTGCGCAGAAAGGTACACTGACAACACGGCCGGCGCCCCGCCCCCACCCGACCTTAAAGGGACCGCACCCGCGCGGGGTGGGGCTTGGAAAGGCCCTAGCTAAAGCTCTGGACGGGGGCAAGAGGACACAGCGGGAGGAGAGGTGGTTCCCGGGTTGAAAATAGGCGGGATACTGGACCACCCTGCCCCCTCCTGGAGTTGGGGTACTCCCCGGTCCCTGAGCTCAACGCAAGAGTAAATTTTAACTTACCTGAGATGCCGCCACCGCTTTTCCCTATGCTTCTTAGATTTCTATAGTTTGGAAGCCTGTAGACTGCATTGCCCCTTCTCCCAACATGCGCAGGGGCAGCAGCTTCTTGGTTGCTATTTCCTGGCCGAAGTTAGGCTGTGTGTGTGTGTGTGTGTGTGTGTGTGTGTGTGTGTGTGTGTGTGTGTGTGTGTGTGTGTGTTGGGCTGTGTGTGTGTGTGTGTGTGTGTGTGTGTGTGTGTGTGTGTGTGTGTGTGTGTGTGTTGGTGCAGACCACCCTCCTAGATATAAGTGCCAGGCAGGGATCCAGCTGATACTAACCGGAACACTGAACCTGAACCTGGTAGAGGTTGAGAATAGAACACGGAATATTATTCCCCCCCACACTCCTACCACTCTTCCCCTTGGAGATAGGAACACCCTATTAACCTCCTTGCTGCTGTGAGCTTGTTCTGGAGATAGTTCTCAAGCCCGGGCCTGCTTGGTTTTTGTTGTTTAAAGTATGAGGAAATTTTTTTTAATTGATTTTTAAAGAAAGAGGAAGGGTGAGAGAAAGAGGCCAACATTGGTTTTGCTGTTCCACTTATTTATGCATTCATTGGTTGTGTCTTATATGTGCCCAGACTGGGAATCAAATACACAATCTTGGCATATCCAGATGATGCTCTAACCAACTGAGCTACCTGGCCAGGATGGGCCTGCCAGTTTTTTAAAAATAATTTAGTTTATGCCCTGATCAGTGTGGTTCTGTTAAGTGGTCATCTTTCAGCAAAATGAAAGGCCACTGGTTCAATTCCTGGTCACAGTACATGCCTGTTTGTGGGTTTGGTCTCCAACTTGGGGCACGTAAGAGAGGCAGCTGATCAATGTTTCTCTCTCACATCCATGTTTCTCTCCCTCTCTTTGTCCCTCCTTTCCCCTCTTTAAAAATATATAAATAAAATCTTTTAAAATAATAATAATAATATATTTCCATAGTAACACCTCCTGCCTACAGAGCATGTGTATAGGGAGTGGTAATAAGCAGGGATCTGGCAATCTAGCAATGGACTATCAATAGATTTATCTAGAGGACCTGCCATCCAAATATCTATTATCCCATAAGCACCCTGAAACTGGTTTATAGATATGCCTTTTACTAGATTTAAGAGAGTGGATTCCAGACCTGACTGGTGTGGTTCAGTGGGTTGGGGGTCAACCTGCAAACTGAAAGGTCACTATTTCGATTACTGGTCAGGGCACATGCCTGGGTTGTGGGCCAGGTTCCTGGTTGGGGGTGTGTGGGAGGCAGACAATCAATGTTTCTCGTGCAGATTGATGCTTCTCTTCCTCTTTCTCCCTCCCTCCCATCTCTCTAAAAATAAATAAGTAAAATCTTTAAGGAGAGAGAGAGAGTGATTTCCATCCATATAGCACAGAGGCTTGTCATTGCTTTCTGGAGGCAGGGGAAGGAAAATCCTATGAAAGGATTCAAAGGACTCACCATTCCCCAAGTAGTTCTTCTCCACAACATATTGCAAGGAATTTGACACATAGTGCCTTCCTTAGAGAAGCAACAGGGAAGATGTTAAATATCTCTCCTGTTGGTAGTCTGAGGAATAAGTACCTGGGAGTAAGCACTGCCCTTTAAAGTGTAGAGTTGCAGAGCTAGGCAGAACCTGGCAGGTCAGCATCAAGGTGCCTGAGTCAGGGTAGTGGGGGAGCCTGAAGCACCCTGGGATTTCACTGTAAGGAATGATGGAGGTGAGAGGTAAAATAGTTGTGGCCCTGCCCATCCATCTTCACTGGACTCCAAAACAACAGAAAATTCCTAGAGTGTGGGTTTCTAATCTTAAGGTAAGGAGAAGACATGAAATGAAGGAAGGAGAGAATTCAGGACCAGAACCTAGGGATGCAGGAGGGAGCCATCAGTGGACAGAGCAGTTATGGATAGGGAAGCAGGTTCCACAGGAAGTTGTCCAGGTGCAAAATTTCACTAGGAAGACCCTCTTCCCCCCAAGAACTCGTGTTTAGGAACATCTGACCTTCCAGGGGTCTCAGTTCTCTGAGACCTTGGATTTACTTCAACTCCTCCACTGAGCACTTTCATCTCTGCTACCAGATACTCCTTCACAATTCAATCCATGAGTCTCCCTAGTTAGTTCTCCTACTTTTCCTTTCATTTGTTATTTAGACCTGTAGCACTTATTTCATTCTGTCTTATAGTCTAGTTGATTGTTTATACGTACGCTTTTCCCACTCACCAGGAAGCTCCTTAAAAGTGGGGACCTGTCTTACTCATCTTTCTTCCCTCATATTCAACCAAGGTGCTTCAGTATGCTGACGTAGACTCCTTGAGAGAAATGACTGCATTTATATCACTTTGTATCCCTACAGTACTTGAGAGTTTCCCATTCACATAGCAGGAATTAGCAAATTATTTGTAATTTTTAGAAGTCTAACAGAAAATTTTCCAATATACATATAAACACTAAAATTTTCTATATTGTTTCCATCTTTTGAAAATTCATTAATGTCATCCCAGTGAAATGGGAGATCTACGGCTTGATTTTAGCTAACAGCTTTTGAAAAACTGATATAGGGAGGCAAGAAAAAAAGCAAAAAGAGTAACTCATCTGCCTGGAAAGAGCCACGGATCTGGCCCTACAAGTAGCCCCCAAACTATTCAAAGCTGTCTCATGGACTTTGTAGGCACACAAACACGCAATACTAGTGGGATAATAAGTACTAAAAATCTGATAGAATAAAGTAAATTACTGGGATTACTTCATATATATAAAGTATAAATTATATGGTTTTCATTGTTAATTAGAGCCACCTGCAAGGAGAAGAGGTATTTCACACTGGCTTTGAGAAAAGATGGGGGTGGTAGTGGGGGGTGGGGGTGCAGAGGTGGAGGACTATCTTGCTCAAAAAAAAAGTCAACCTGACCCTTCCTCCTTGAGCTCATCATATTCCACGGAGTGGATGGACAAAGTGCCAGGGTACTTGAGTCTTCCAAACTCTCTGGTGGTGTTTTCCCTCTGGAAAATCATTTGCCACCTAAGACACTGTGGGTGAATGAAAGAGAATGGAGATTTTGGTGAACGGTTACTTGCAAGGAAACAGGTGCAGAGAAAAAGACACGGTAACGTGGAAGAAGAAACTGCACTGGGAGTTCCTCGGTCTCACAGGAAGCCACGTAATGGACTGGTTCTGCTGCTTCCTTAGCTTTTTTTAGTGCCTCAGCCTCACTTCCTCGGTTTGGTAGCTGGGCACAATGCAGTGATCCAGGACCAAGGAAAGTCAAGTACTGGGTTAAATCCAAGACCTGAGGACACTCCCAGCTTCTCTGGTGGTAAAGTGCTAGGTTGCCCAGCAACTAAGTGCCACTATAAGGGACACAGGGGGGGTGGGAGGCTTAAGGAGAAGTACCAAGACCAAGGACAATTAAAGCACGGAGGCCCTAGCTGGTGTGGCTCAGTGGATTGAGCACCCGCCAGCAAACGGAAAGGTTGCCAGTTAGGTTCCCGCCTGGATTGCGGGCCAGGTCCCCAGCTGGGGCGTGGGAGGGGCAAGCAATTGATGTTTCTGTCGCACAGCGACGTTTCACTCCCTTTCCTTCTCCCTCCCTTTCCTGCTCTTTAAAAATAAAAAAATTAAAAAGAAAGAAAAGCACGGAGTAGGAGGAGCTTTTTAAGTGTCCACGCTTTAGAAATTACATCATCTTCAAAACTGTAGCTGCGTTTCCGGGAACTTAGTTGTATTACCTTGGCTTCCCACTACAGTGGAAACACGTTTTCTACAACTACAAGGAGCAAGTGCTGCTCTACATCCTCGTCCCTCCTGCTTTTTTCCTTGCTTCCAGTAGCTGTCCCCCATACTCCAGAGGCATCCCATAGGAAACTCAGGTTACTGGCCCTTTAAACTTGACCGGCGGAGGCCGAAGGAGCTAAAACTGACGTGGAACTAAGAGTAAGCGGCGTCAGACACGTGGTTAAGGGGTCGTTCATCTTGGAACCGGGCAAGGAGTTTTTCCACTTTGGGTTATACATCCTTAATATGATAGGAAAGTACCTGCTTTTGCCTTAATTGCTTTTCCAGTCCCCAAGTGATGGCTCAATTCTCGAATAGAGGATGTAGTTAAAGATAATTCTATCTCTACTCCTCTGCCCATATTAAAAATGGCCTCCTCCGCCTTCTGCGACGGTAGTTGCTCTGCGACCAAGATCCGGGAGGAAACAGTGGGTAAGAGCAGTGGGGTGGAGCTTAGGCTGCTAGATAGAGGCTCGCGGGAGTTGGCGAGGGAGGCTCGTCAGACTTGTAGGGTTTTGCTCTGGCAGGAGTGGGAACAGCAGTGTGTGGAGAGCGCCCTCTCCTCACTGCTGGAGGCTCAGGGCTGCTTTCCTGCTTGAGCGTTAGCTGAGGAGGCAGCGGAGCGGGCCCCCTGGTCGGTTACTATGTGGGCCCTCCCGGAGTTGCCGATGCCGCTGCTGGTGAATTTGATCGGTTCGCTGCTGGGATTTGTGGCCACACTCACCCTCATCCCAGCCTTCCGTGGCCACTTCATCGCCGCACGTCTCTGTGGCCAGGACCTCAACAAATCCGGCCAGAAGCAGATGTGAGCGGCGGCACACGGGTCTCGGGCAGAGGAAAAGGGCTGTGGAAGTGGTGGGCAAAGAAGGGGCTGGAACTGGGGTGTTTGATCGCTTGCCGAGATGCAGCGGTAACCCAGAAGACACCCAACCCCCACCCCAGGAGGTGGAACAGAATTGGCTAGCAAAGGGATGGGCGAGCGGAAAGGGCGAACTCCCGGGTGTATCAGGGACTCCAGCAGTGCTGTGTTGCCTATCCCCTACTCCCCGCATTAGGTTACTATAAAGCTTGCACTAGTGAGTGACCACGCCCCCTTTCCTCTTTCCCCTCCACCTCTCCTTGCTGCTGGGCCACAGCCCAGAGTCCCAGGGAGTGATCAGCGGTGCTGTTTTCCTTATCATTCTCTTCTGCTTCATCCCCTTCCCTTTCCTGAACTGCTTTGTGGAGGAGCAATGTAAAGCTTTCCCCCACCATGAAGTAAGTGGGTTAGTGGGAGTGGTTGTGTGGCTGGGGCTGGGAGATACCTGAGAATTGGGGTTATTTGGGTTTGCGGGGGAGGGGCTGAGGAACGAACAAAAAGAGGAATTCTTGAAAGGAATGGTGAAATGGGAATGGGGTTGAGCTGTGACTTGCCCGAGCCTCCCCCAGTTTGTGGCCCTGATAGGTGCACTCCTTGCCATCTGCTGCATGATTTTCCTGGGCTTCGCGGATGATGTCCTGAATCTGCAATGGCGCCATAAGCTACTGCTGCCCACAGCTGCCTCACTACCTCTCCTCATGGTCTATTTCACCAACTTTGGCAACACGACCGTTGTGGTACCCAAACCCTTTCGACCGATTCTAGGGCTGCATTTGGACTTGGGTGAGTAGCCCCGCTACCGCTATCCCTATGTCCCCTACTTCAGGGCACCCTTATCCCATAAGCTATCCAGCAGAGCATCCTTCCTGGTGCTCCACATTCTCCGTCTAGTGTCCGTGATGTGTTTCTGTGTTTTCTCAGATCCTTTCTGTTGGCCCTTCATTTTATCCTTTGTCCCCACTACTTTTTTTCAGAAAAACATCCTTAAATTCTCATTCTATACATGGCACTACTTCATTTCTTACTGTCTTCCCCTCCAGGGATCCTGTACTATGTCTACATGGGGCTGTTGGCAGTGTTCTGTACCAATGCCATCAATATCCTAGCAGGAATTAATGGCCTAGAGGCTGGCCAGTCGCTAGTCATTTCTGCTTCTATCATCATCTTCAACCTGGTAGAGCTGGAGGGTAAGTGGGATTGGGGTTAGGGAGAGAGAAATCTGAGTGTTAAGGGAGTTGTCTGATATTTGGCTTTGGGAAACTTGGAAAAAAACGCAATATGTTAATAATTATAGACAATAAGGGAAGGGATTTACTTTGCAAATAACAACAAAGACTTATTAAATGTAAGAAAAAGAGCAGCCCTGTCATTTATAGCTAGATTGCACTAATAGGTAGCCCATGTTCTTCTCTTATTGAACATAAACAATTTCAGAGAACCCCCAAATCACCCTATCACCACTATAAAGACATAAACCAAACGCCTTTGTAACTATGTCTGAGCATGGACAAAAACCACAAGAACACTGAATCCCTCAAAATAACCCAAATCCCCCTCTTTTGGCTAACATGAGTGATTGCTTCTTCTAGTTCACTTCCTCCCACTTCTTGGATGAAAATTAAGATGTTCATAGAATTACTCCAGTTGACAGCACCTATACCAGAGCAAAACTGCCTCCTTTTATCCTCAGAATAGCTTTTTTAAAAACTATTTTATTTATTTATTTTTAGAGAGGACAAGGGAGGGAGAAGGAGAGGGAGAGAAACATCGAGGTGGGAGAGAAACATTGATTGGTTGCCTCTCATACACCCCCAACCCAGGACCTAGCCTGCAATCCAGGTTGTGCCCACCAGGAATCACCAGCGACCTTTCGGTTTGCAGGACGAGGCACAACCCATTGAGCCACAGCAGTCAGGACCTCTTCAGAATTACTTAAAACAAATACTATAACAAATCCTCCTGGCACCCCTTTACTGAGGTTCCCCATGGTATGTAGTTTCTGAAAGTCTCCCTTGTCACAAGTCAGTAAATCCAACTTTGATTACAGGTGTGTTTCTGGTGGTCTTTGGCTAATGGACATCAATAAATGTTAAAGCTAAGCACTTTTAAAGCATCTCATTTAAACTTTTAACAGCTCTGTATGGCAGGTGTTATTAACTATATTTTACAGATGAGGAAAAGGAGGCTTAGAGAAAAATGTGTCACGATAAAGTTGCACAGTTAGGATGTAAAGCTTGTATTCAAACTGAGCTCTGAAAGGTCTAAACCAATTTAAGACAAATAACTAGTTTAGAAAGGGTTCGTGAAGGAGGTGGAATGTCGAGAATTACCTGGGTGACATAAAAGGGGTAGTAAGTTCTTAAATGTGACTTGGGAAAGGTGGGCAATATAGCTTGGGATATAACTTAGAGGCAAACAGAAACAGGGTATGCAGAGGAAGTGGCAGTCAATTTTTCCTTCTTTCTTTTTCCCCTGCTTCCAAAGGTGATTGTCGAGATGATCATGTCTTTTCCCTCTACTTCATGATACCCTTTTTTTTCACCACCTTGGGATTGCTCTATCATAACTGGTAAGTAGGCGTATGGATGGGGGGGCAATTCTTTGAACATGTGGCAAGTATGATTCTGATCATGACCCATTTCCTGATGGAGAGGCTAGACCTATGCATACCTGTTGAGTGTTTTCTGGGTCTTCAATGGATAGTATTTTTAAGTTGCTTTTTTATTTTTAATTTAATCTTTATTGTATTTTTTTCCCACTACCATTTAGTCCCCTTATACCCTCCTCCCCCCTTAAATTGCTTTCTACCCATCAGTGGTTGGGGACAAGTGCTGTGGAGCCCCAGGATAGATGAATTAAGGGCTTTGGGTCCTGGTGAGTTGCTGGGAGAGCTGCATGGAGTCTCTGAGTCAGAACTAGGGCCAGGGCTAGCCCAGTGCCCAGGATGCGTGATATGACAGGAAAGATTGGTAATGCCTCTTGCCACTGGCTCAGATCCTCTCCCCCCACACAGGTACCCATCACGGGTGTTTGTGGGAGATACCTTCTGTTACTTTGCTGGCATGACCTTTGCCGTGGTGGGCATCTTGGGACACTTCAGCAAGACCATGCTACTCTTCTTCATGCCCCAGGTGTTCAACTTTCTCTACTCACTGCCTCAGCTCCTGCATATCATCCCTTGCCCTCGCCATCGTGTGCCCAGGTAACTGCTTTGGGGCTTGAAAGGGACATCATAGCTTTTTCACTTGGGATGCATAAAGCCAGCCTTATACATTTGCTGTGCAAAGGGAGTGGGCCCAACAAAGGGCTGTTTCCATGTGGATAGCATTTTACAAATGATAGCACATGTATTGTAAGTGCCACTGTAATCTCATTTATTGTTCACAACAGCTCTGATCACAGTAGTAAGCAGCAGAGCCAGAAATAGATCTCAAGTTGTTTGAGTCCACATTCAGTGCTGTTCTATTACATAACCACACTGAGGATAGTTCTTTAAGTAGTGGCCCAGTTACATAAAGCTCTCTTCCCCCTGCAGACTTAATACCAACACAGGCAAACTGGAAATGAGCTATTTCAAGTTCAAGACCAAGAGCCTCTCTTTCTTGGGCACCTTTATTCTAAAGGTAACAGGGGAAAAAGGAGGTAAGGCTTTAGGTCACCATCCTGAATTCAGAGAATGAGGAACCTAGGCCTGCATTAGATCCAAGGGGAGTTTGGAAGCAGTAAGCAGATCCTTATTCAATAAGCATAGGTATTAGCTGAAGTTCTCTTCACCTCCGGCCCTTCCAGATGGCAGAGAGTCTCCAGCTAGTGACAGTGCGCCAAAGTGAGAATGAGGATGGTGTCTTCACCGAGTGTAACAACATGACCCTCATCAACTTGCTACTTAAAGTCTTTGGGCCCATGCATGAGAGAAACCTCACATTGCTCCTGCTGCTGCTACAGGTACAGATGGGAATGGGGTTTACACCTTCTTGTCTCCCTTTCTCCATGGTTCTTACTCTAGTCCATTTTTCCTTGCAGATCCTGGGCAGTGCTGTCACCTTCTCCATTCGGTACCAGCTTGTCCGACTCTTCTACGATGTCTGAGTCCCCTGGTCATTGCTCTTTACTTCACATTTCCAGGGTTCCTGACTCAGGCCAACCTCATTCTAGACCAAGACTGCCTCTCAGCCCAGGCCCCTCCAGCACCTCATTCCTCTTAGCATTTTCTTTCCTCTGTGATTATTGACATACTGGGCCTTTCTTGCCATCCAGTGACTATTGATTAGATTTTGCCTGTAATTTTCTTCAACTCGCCACTCTCCCTACCCATCCCATCTTTGCAGACTGCAGCTGTGAGGCAGTTTTCCACAACTCTGACTTTCAAGGAATATGTTGGGCCTGGGGATAGAACCCTGGCTGGTGATAGGGACACAGGCTCGAAGATGACTTCATATTAGACTATATTCTGATTGGTAAAAGCAGGTGGCGTTTGGGGAGCACAGGTGCTCCCAGTGGTAATAATAAAGTGCTGTCTTTTTCTTGTTCCTGTAGGTGTGTTTCCTATATGGGCATTTCAGGGTAGATTGGGAGGGTTTGGTGGAGGCACTTCCTCCACAAAGATGCCCATCTCTCTGCTCTATCCTTTTTTCTCCCTTCTCAGTACACCAGGCCCCTTCTAGCAAAACAGGTGCAGAGCTAACTGAAACCAGACAAGACATTTAATAAATATTGAAATCCTGATACTTCAGGTGGCATGAAGAGCCATAAGATTAAGAGCTATCTCTTCTCTGGTATGGGATCAGAACTTTCAAGGGCTCTCTCATTTCTTTCCTTTTTCACTCTCCTTGCAGGATAGGAGGAGGGAGTGAACAGACCTGGAAGGGAAGGCAGAGGTCTCGGTAGTAGTGTTAACCCTTTCCTTCACAAAATCCCAGGCCCAACACATTCCCAAAGCTTCAGACTCCACCCTCTTTTTCTTCTGGTTTTGGCCCCTGGCTGTAGCGTTTAAATCTCGCGCGCTTCCTGCAGATTGGCTAGATGAGGAACGGTCGCGTGTTGTCAAGCCACCACTCCTCGCCATTTTCCCCGGGCAAAAGGTTTTCAAATCCGACCAATCGGCTGTCGCTCTCCCTCAGCGGCGATACGTCACCGAAGAGTTAACCGCAACCAACCAGAGATGCTCTTAGAGAAAAGAACCAATCAGGAGGGCGCGGAGGTGTGCCCTGGGGGCTTATAAGGACAACCCTTGGGCGTTCGCGGCAGCAGTTAGACTGCAGCGAGCAGTTGTGTGTTGACCTCTTCGAAGAACTCGTCACTTCTCTACCTCACGCGCAGTATGTCTGGCCGCGGCAAGACTGGGGGCAAGGCCCGCGCCAAAGCTAAGTCGCGCTCGTCGCGTGCAGGCCTTCAATTCCCTGTGGGCCGTGTTCACCGGCTGCTGCGGAAGGGCCACTACGCAGAAAGGGTGGGCGCAGGCGCGCCTGTGTACCTGGCAGCGGTGCTTGAATACCTCACGGCGGAGATCCTGGAGCTGGCGGGCAACGCGGCCCGCGACAACAAGAAGACGCGCATCATCCCCCGCCACCTGCAACTGGCTATCCGCAATGACGAAGAGCTTAACAAGCTACTGGGCGGCGTGACGATCGCCCAAGGAGGTGTTCTGCCCAACATCCAGGCCGTGCTGCTGCCCAAGAAAACCAGTGCCACCGTAGGGCCAAAAGCACCGGCGGGCGGCAAGAAGGCCACCCAGGCCTCTCAGGAGTACTGAGGGGCGCCCGCGCTGCCCGCCCCCGGGAGCCCGACCCTCCCTGTGCCACCACAAAGGCCCTTTTAAGGGCCACCACAGCCCTCACAGAAGGAGCTGAGCCACGGCGGCGGTGTGCCGCCGCCCCACCCCCCAACCTTCCCCCTAATCCCCCGCCCGTGCAAGTTAGAGGGCCCGTTCCTGTTTTCCGCCGCCGCGGAGGTACCGTTGAACACCGTGCGGCAGGCCCTGGTCGTCTCCGGAGCTATGACTCAGCCGTCCTGCCTTCTGAGTGGCTGATGGGCTGCGGCACCTGGAAGGCCAGGCCTGCTGCTCTGACGTGGGGCTGAGGTGAGCGGCCGCGACCCCGGAAGGTGAGTCGCTGGCGGAGCCCCCTCAGATTCTTCTCCAGCTCGGTGCTTAGGTCGCGAACTCAGACATGGCTGTGGACTTCTTCCCTGGCTTTGGTGGAGACTTTGATCCTTAAATTTGTTCGGGCGTCCCCTTTGCTGCCTCCGTCTTAATTCTAGACCTGGGCGATGCGGCCAAGACAGATTCTGGAATGTGCACGCCTTCCCCCAGAGATGGGCTCCTCCCCAGGTGAAGCTGGGGAAGGTGGGGGGCGGCCGCGTGGACTGCAGGGCTCGTGCACGCGCGCGTGCACGCGCCCGCCCGCCCGCAGCTGACGGGCAGCGAAGCCTCCCTTCTCCAGCACCATCGCTCAACACCTTGATATATACCAGCACAAGCCGGTATCCTCTTCTGGACGCAGCCTCCGTGGGCTTCCGAACTGAAATTTAGCATCTAACCCATTTAAGAGTAGTACCTTAAGTATTGGGGAGTTTCAGATGGACTAACTTTGTTTATTAAAGATTTTTTTTTTTAATTGTTGTTTTTATTCTGCCCCAAAGTGTTGTAGGATTGATGATTTAGGATTATTCTCCTAAGGGTAAGTGTAGTGGGGAGACTGAGATATAAGACTCATTAACTGGAGAGAGCAAACTATAAGGTTTTTATTAGTAGAGCTGGTTACATTCAGACTTGGGCTCTGTAAGAGCTGAAGCCCCTAATGTATTGAGCAGGCAAGGCAGTCCCTGGAAGTCTGACCCTGCAGTTAAATTCCCTGGGGTAATCACTCCCCAGAGAGCAATGATAAGGGCACTGAGGGCTGGGATAAAGGCACTGGACAGTAGCAACCCAGGCACCTGTGCCCCACAGACCAGTTAGTGGGCATCATTAAGCTGCCGTGCAACGTCTAAAATGTTCTTGGCTCCTTTGTTCAGCAACAAGTTGGCCAGGCTGATGCCTAGGTTCTCAGCAGCCAGCTGGGCTACTCGTGGAATGTTCTGGGCAGTGATGCTCACCAGCTGAGGGTCATCTTCAGGGCCATCTTCGTGCTGGGTAAGGGAAGAAAGTAAGATTTGCTGAGTACAAAAGGGGAGATGAGGCAGACTTGTTTATTACCCTTCCCCTCACCCTCATCTTGGTACCTGGGCAGGAGCATGGATGGTGGCCTGCATGGTCTCTTGCATGCTATCTGAGCCATCCAGACTCCAGACTCCTCCCGTCAGGTACAGCTGGTAAAGAAAGAAAATTGCCTCAGCATATTATGAGAAGAAACTCTAAAAACCTGGACTCTCCTTGCTAGCAACTCAGGATGCACAGGGAGTACCACAGTTCTTTCCCTACTACCCTTCCACCGATCTTCCCTGCTTACTTGTCCATCCTTTATAGCTGTATGCACTGCTACTGGTACGCTGCAGCCTCCTTCCTGCAGTAAGAAGTTCTCCCTGTGAGCTCCAAAGACCCTTAACCACCCTGTGACAGGAGTCCTCAAAGATCCATAGGTCTGTGAGGACGTAACTGAAAAGGAGGCTAGGGGCCCAGACCTGGGTCCTCTTCATACACAACGTTCAAGAGTGGGTTACCACTAAATACAGAGCATTAACTTGAAAATCTCCCCACTGCCCTTTCAATTCCCTACCCCTCCACAGATGGAACACAGGCCCTACCAGGTGCTTCAGGAAGGCCCGTTCTGCTATGCAGCAAAGCAGAGTCTCAGGGTCATGTAACACACCCACCAGATCCAAGATGTCCTGATCGTTGGCTCGGACTTCCACGCCCAGGGCCCCCTGATGAAAGAATAGCTTAAGACATCAGGCCCAATTTTTTCCCAACCAATGGAGCAAAGGATGGGAACCAGCCCACCTCCACCGGCTCCCCAAGGTCTTTTGGTAGAGTAGTTTCCCAACACTCCCCTCCCTAGGAACAATTATGTTAGGGGAAGCAGATGCAAAGGTTCTGCTTCTTGGGTTTATCAATACATGGCTTCCTTGATCAAGCATACCTGACCCACAGCATACATGCATTCCTCAGGGTGCAGGATCTGTGGAGGTACAAAAGGCAGAAGCATGGAGATGGGACTAAATAAAGGCACACAACAGTGAAATGGGGCTTCCTTACATAGAAAGCCTGGAAGGGAAAAGAGGGAGTCTGGCCTTTGATCCCCAATCTTCCCAGGCTGGGACTCTTCCAGCTTGCAGTGTTAGAGGTGGGGTGGTCAAGAAAAGTACCATATTTTGCTTGTATATGTGTGTATTCATTATGTGTATATGTGTATATACATAAGTGCATAATGTGCACTGTTTTGCCCAAATTTTTGAGGGGAAAATAAGGATATGCATTATACATGGGTATAATGATTGCACACCATGGGGTATCATAATCCCATGCATAATGCACACAAAACATGGATGCACATTACATTCAGCAAAATATGGTATATAGGCACGTCCTGGCTGGCATTGCTCAGCTGAGCATCACCCTGCAAAGCGAAATTGCTGGCTTGATTTTTGGTCAGGGCATATGCCTGGGTTGCAGGCCTGGTCCCTGGCTAAGGCACTTGCAAGAGGCAACCTATTGATATTTCTGTCACACATCGATGTTTCTCTCACTCTCTTTTTCCCTCCCTTCCCCCTCTCTAAAAATAAGTAAAAAAATTTTTTAAGAGTATATAGGCAGGAAGGGGATAAAGATTAGCTGTGGAGGGAATAGGAGAAGCCCCTACCTGCCCTATTCGATTCTGCCAGCCCATGCGCTGCAGGCCAGCTGCAGCCAAGATGATGGCACTGAACTCCTGCAGCTCATCTAGCTTCTGCAGCCGTGTGTTGAGGTTTCCTCGCTGTGGAGAGATGCTAAGGACCATGAGCATTGTTCCCTCTGCCCGAAACACTCTCCATCTAGCTGGCTAACTTCTCATCTTTTGGTTTACAGCTTAATGGAAACAGGTAACACCTCATACCACATACCAGATACTATGCTAAAGTACTATTATTTAATTTTCACAGAAACTATGAGGTAGATTTTATTATCTACATTTTACAGATGAGGAAAATGATAAGAGAGCTAAAACACTTGTCCAAGATTACAAAGATCTCTAAAAAGCCTTCCTTGCCTCCAAAGTCTGTGTGTAGATGTTCCAATTAGAAGTTTCTCTACTTTACATATTGGAGCACTTAGCACACACTATTTTAGGTTTATAAAACATAGTACATATTCACTGTAAAAATCAAAACAATATGGAACATAAAATAAACATGGAAATACTCTTCATCCTCTTTATCACCCCCCAGAGTAATCACTGTTCAATATCATTCTGTATTATCAATGCCTGTTTGTCTCCCAAACCAAAATATAAACTCTATATGAGTAGGGACAATGCTGACCTTGCTCACCATTATCCTCAGTGCCAAGCTGAGAAAATATGGATGGATGGATGGATGGATAGATGGATGGATGGGAGAACAGAGAGCACACTGCCCCTACGGTCTACTTCCTCTGGAAGCCCCTTCCCCTTTCAGGACTCTTAGGACCCTCTGGACTTCATCTTCTACCTGGGCTGCTAGCTGCTGTCCCCTCCCTCTCCTAAAAGGATACAATACTCTTGAACTCCAGATGTGGAAACTTTCTCTGCAGCTGAGCTGCTCTCCGCAAGGAGCTGGTTCCCACCACACTGCTCAGAGAGAGGATTTAAAATGAGATTTAGCCCTAGGTAGGCATTGTTTCTTTCCTCCTTCCAACCCTCCACCTTCCATGCATTTCCCACCAAGGTGCCTACCCAGGCCCCACTTACCTCTTTTCTGGCAAGGTTTCTAGGGTCTTCCCAACAAATTTTGGGTGAAAAACAACAGCATCATAGGGGTTCTCTCGTCTAGGAGTGGAGGGAAGGTCATAGAACGAGAGATCTCAGTTAAGGTCACTTCTAGTTTCTCTTGATAGCCAACTAACTAGCATTTTCTGAGTTTTTCTGCCATGCTTAATACTCCTCAGGGCAAGGGAGACAGCTCTAGAGGGCAGAGGGCCAAGTCCCAAAAGGAAAAGCCAAGGTTAACATGCTGCCTATCCCCTCACCCCTAGCCCAGGCCCAGATTCAGAGGACACTTACTTGCAGATGGCTCCAATAGTGAAGCCCGGAGGAAGCACAGTGGGCAGGTCCTTCAAGGAGTGAACGACCAGGTCCACTCTAAAAGATAGGGTGGGGGCAAGGAGAAGGTCAGTTAAGGAACCAGGCCTCTCTGAGACCTCAGGACCCTGAGACCTGTTCCCTTTCACCCTACCCTCTTACCCTCCCCCAATCAAACTTGCACTCCAGGCAGCCAGATGGCTCAGGACCAGGACACTCTTCTTTTCTGACTCCTGAAAAACACATACGACTCCCCCTCGAGCCTATCCAAGGATTTAAGCCCAGCAACCTAGCTGTAGCACTCTGGGACCCTAGTAAGAGGCTGGGAGGGCCCACGTTCTCCTGTCTCTCACTTACTCATTCTTCTCTAATGCATGTTCCAGCTCCTTGGTAAATAGGCTCTTCTCTCCAATCTGGCATGTGAGAAAGAGCATCAGAAAGAATCTCTTGGGGTAAGGAAAGAGAAGGAGGACAAGGACTGGGGGAGAACTGTTACCTTAGAGAGTGCAGTATCAAGAATCCTGTCACCTGTGGTGGACATAGCAACTGAGGAGAGAGTCAACCAATCAATCATTGATCAGAATTTATTGAGCCCCTACTGAATCCAGTTCAGCACAGTTGCTAAGATTCAAGGTGGACACAAAGGCACATAAGCCCCAGTCCCTACCCTTTGGGAATGTACTATCTAGCAGGAATAACCGACACCCTCAAAAAAAGACCCAAAGCAGAATATATTCAATTCCAGGCTAGCCCAGGTAGAAGAGGAAAGGGCCCTCCAAACTGGGAAGAGCCAAGAATTCTTGGAGGCTATGGGACAAGGCTTTGGTCCTAAGCAAAGCCAGAAACACTGTGCTCACCCCTCCAGAGCAGTTAAGAGCTTCCCATTAGCTTTGATTCTTGTATGGAAAACTCACTGATTTCAAACTGCAGGCCTGGGTTTAAGGCTTTCAGCATTGCCACCACACTGTCCGTCTGTATGCGAGCCAGCTGGGGGCAAAAATTTGGATTAGTCTGTCCTTCCCTGGCCTCTGCTCTGAGCTGAGACACTCATAGGGTCAGGGCCATCCTGAAGGGGTTAAAATTCAGAGAAGGGGTTGAATGCCCACCTAGGAAGGAGAGGTGGTCCAGTTTGAGAGTCCTCGTTACCCCAACAACTTTCCCAGCCTAGAGACTATCTCTCCACAAAATGCAACCTGCCATTCGGCATAAAATTTAACACGCATCCACCCCATTTCTCCATCCCGAGCTGCTGGGAACTAACCCTTGGGGGCCCCCCAACTTAAAATACTGTGAGCACAGACTCTTCCAACAAACTTGCTCCACCCAGTACCTATAGACTCACCTGGCTCTTGCGGGTACCCACGCGAATCACTCTCATCTTTGGGCTGTTTTCTTCCTACAAAAAAAAAGAAATTCCTTGGGTCACAGTCCCCTCTGTTCCTTGTGTTCTTCAAGACCTTGTCCAAGAGCCAGAATCACTGGCTTGGAAGAAAGGAACCTCAGCCCCTGGACTATGGCAACCTGAGTCTTGGAGTAGGGAAATATCCCAAGGCTGGTCCCTTTACTTTCCTCAGTGCCTTCTCTCCTCCTCACAGACCCAGAGAAGCAGAGACCAGAGGAAAACAACAGTAGGATCTTCTATTGCTGCAATAACCAGGACACTGAGACGTTAAGCCCATCCTGGCAAAGGCAGTGGGAGTGCTGTACATAGCCAGGTGGGAAAAGAGATAAGGACTATCAGCCTGGGACAGGGAGGGTGGGGCCTGCAGCAGGCAGGGGCAGCTGGGGCCACACAGGGAAACTTACATGGAGACACTAAAGACAAGTTCAGCATCCACAAAAGAGCAGGCACTTAAGGAAGCTTCAGTGCCACCCAGGCCCAAGAACTACCACTATGAATCCCCTAATCTGATAGGATTGATACATAAAGGACCAGGGCCAACAGATTTGATGTATAGTCCTGTTCATTCTCTTGGTTGGGTGATCTTGAGTACATCATCCCTTAAGTACTTACTAGTTCATCTATAAAATGAAGAAGTTTGGACCCAAGTACCTTCTGCTTTTGATGTTATATAAGACTAAAAAGCATTCACCTACAGTGCTGCCTCTGGTTTCACTAATGAGATATTGGGACATCAAAAATCAAACCAAGAACTCAAAAAATTCTGCCTCCTTCCAGGACTAAGGTGTTCAGTGCCAAGCAGGGAGAACTAGGTTCTTCAATCTGAAGAAGGTCCTATTTCACTCTAGATCTGACAGTAGCCACTATACATATTTTCAACTTTCCCTGTTCTGGCATCTTAACCTCATGAAGCTCTTTTGCAGGCAGGCATCTGAGGCAGAGGTGACAGCTGGTTGCTCTTGGACTCCAGTCTATTCCATTGCTATCACTCCTCTAAAAAATAAACTCAGGGGGACCCTGAGTAAATTAGGCAAGACTTGGAAAGCTAAATATGGCCACTAAAATTCTGGGCTACAGGAAGAGTGCAGATGGCCTCTGGAAACTGCTAGGGTCAAGCAATCCCTTAATTCAGTTGCTTCTGCACAGCATATTCAAGTCAAATTGTTCCATTAAAAAATTACTTAGCACATATGTACTAGAGCTATCGCTTTTTTAATTTTCATAACCACCTAGCAGGTAGACAGGGCATGCATCTTTGGGTCCATGGTACAGAAGCAAAGGCTGGCTCTGAGGGGTGAAGTGGTTTGTCCAAGCTCACATCACTGTCTTTCTTACTCCTAGTGCAGTGCTAAGGAATGTCTGCAATGGCAAGAATCCCTCTTCTCACCAGCAGGCTGGGCAGGGGGAGATAAGCAGCTGCCCTATCTCTTTCTTGTCTTAAGCTGGCAGTGGCCTCCACCCAGCTCTATAGTTTGCATCTGCACCAGGCCAGAGCTTCCGCAGAGCAGGCTAGGAGTAGGAAGACCCAATGGTGGTCCCTTCTCCCACGATGGTAACCCAGTGCTGTTTCAGCTGGAGACTGATAGTAGGCTGGGGATGGGTGACTGCTAAAACGAAAAAGGGGAAGTAGGTGCACTTCCAAGATGTTTGTGTACAGTTCAAGACTTGGAGGTATGCTCTCCTCTCTGGATGCAAAGTGAAACATTGACCCAAAATGGGGAAATCCCACCTCAGCCCTGTTTCATGTGAAAAGATCTCGGGGAATAGCACCTTGTCTTCTGCAATTGAATTTCCTGGGCTGGGTCACTAAACCTACAGCCTTGGAAGCCAGCCCTGGAGGAATCCCACCCAGATCCCCACAAGAATGGGGGTTCCGTTGGAGACAATCCTTCCCCTTTTGACCCCCTCCGCACAGCTCAAGGATTTCCTCTACAAATACTTCCAAAGGGGACCTCAACTACTGGCCCTTTAAAAGCTATTCGGGCGGGGAGATAACAGATAGGAATTCCGACCAATAGGCGACAGGTGGTGGCAACCCAGGGCCAATCACTGCACCACTAGTCCGGAAAACCTAAGTTCCGAGAGTCACCGGTTGAGGACTCACCACCGTGGCGCCCGCATTGCCGTTACCGGACATGGCTGTGCTCGGAAAATAGGGCCTGCCGCAAGGATCCAGACTTCGGAAAGCCAGAAGTACCGGCTGGTGAGCACCTGGGCCTCAAAGGGGCCGAGCTTCTCCGGCACCCTGACTGTTCTGGGTCCGGCCTTATGTCACTTCCGGTGCCTGCCCTCAGAGGGGCGGTGTCTCCCTCTGGTTGGGAATTAAGGACGGTTGCCACAGAGACCTAACCTTTCGGTTCCGCCCCTACTCTGCTTGACTGAGCGAGACAGGGATTTCTCTGCCCTAGTCTTCCTAGTTGGGACCCAGGTCTATGACCTACTCATTTCTACTTTTCACCTAAGCCTCGTTCTGAGCCAGCAATACTGATGGCCAGTGGCTAAAATTGCTCCCGAGATTAACCCAGCTATTCCCCTTTGCAGTCCCCTCCTACCACTACCCAAATGGATGGTCAATTAAGCGGCAAGAGGAAAAGCGGACTGATAGTAGGCTGCATTTTACCCTAAACATTACCCTAGACATTAACCCTAAAATGCTGCATTGGAAGTAGAGGATCCTTGAGCAACTTACCATGCCCCTCTAGGCTGGACTCAACATCTACAAATGAGTGCTCTTGGAAAGCTCGTCAGCCAGAATTTTACAGCTTTATCTTTTAGCTATGGTACAAGTAGTGTAAGTGGTACTTCCTTTGCTCTGTTCAAATTTAAATTTAGCTCTGCTATAACCCTGAAATAAGAAACTTTTCTGTTTTTAAAATGAGGTTCAGAGATCAGAGATGATGCCTAAAGACAAGTAACTGTGAAGTGGGAGTGCCAAACATATGGAAAAAGAACTTGCTAGAAAAAGTGCCTTACCCACTGTTAATAACCTGTATTGAGCACCCATGTGCTAATCACTATACAAAGAACTGGATGAGTATCCCTTCATGTCATAGGCCTTTTAATAGCCATGAAACAAAGGTGTTATAATTCTTAATGTACAATGAAGGAAACTAAGGTTCAGAGAAATTAAGTGTATGTCTAACCAGGATTCAAACTCAGTTGATCCAATATCTTAGCCACTTCTAAATACTACCTATCCACAATGTCCAAGTTGTTTCCTTCAATTAACCCAATAGGAGCAATTTCCGACAGGCATCATAAACCCGTTACATGAAACACCAGCATCAAGAACTTCAGCTGACAACTTCAGAGAGGGGAAAAAATGTTTCAATAAAGGCCCTTTTATCCTGCTTATCATCTTATATTGAATACAGCAAAACAATAGCCTACTCATTATGAAGGTGGTAGACTTGGCTCAAGGCTCCCCATCAGAATCTGTGTCCTGCCTAAATACTTCATCCAAGAGCCATAGCATAGGCCAGACTAAAGAGCAGGAGCTGTTTGGGGGCCTCAGTCCAAGATGCTCTTGGAGCTCAGGCGTTAGGTCTTTTGCAGAGGTTCTTCAGTATACTGAACTCTACTAGATGCCATAGGTCCTACCCATTCCTGGAATGAGGTCAAATCAATCTTGCCTGGGTAGTGTGCCTCCGTTGGCTGGAGCACACGGTAACCAAAGGTCACTTGCTCCATTCCCAGTCAAGGCACATACCTAGGTTGTGAACGTGGGTTCAATCCCCAACTGGAGCGTGAGCAGGAGGCAACTGATTATGATGTTTCTCTCACAATGTTTCCTTCTCTCCACCTTCCCCTCTCTCTCTCTGGAACACACACACACACCCCTGCCCCCCCACTCTGACCTTTAAGGAGCTCTCTAAGGAAATGGAGCTCTAAGGATGCAGAGGGAGAGAAGTACATTCTATAGTTAAGAATCAGCAGCAAGTCCCCAGAGTAAATTTAACAATCCTAAAATCATTGTTATCATTTTATTTATAGACTCTGGGAGCAAGGACCCAAGCACAGGCTGGTGCTCCTGGATAGGGAATAAAGCAGCTATTGTCCATACTCAAGAGGTTACTGAGGTGCCATCCCCCACTGGTCTTGAATAATCTATGCTGTTCAAAAAGTCAACAGGAGAAACGGTGGACTGGCCAAAGAGAAGGCAGGGAAAAAATCTCCTTTACTCCTGAAGGCTGTGGCATCAAATCAGAGTGGAGTCCTGGACATGTCTGCCTGATTCCTGTAATCCTACTGTTGTGGATCCACCATCACACCCCTTCCACAAGCTGTTTAAGTGCCCCTTCTGGAATGCATGAGCAGGTCCCGCTGCAGCCCGGACTCCAGACTTCCAGTCAGCCTGGCTGTGGGAGGGTCAGTCAGCAGAGTCAATTTGTTGAAAACACCTCGACCAAAGTAGTCAGCAATCACAGAGAAGCTGTCATTGGAGCACTTGAGCTGCGTGGAAAGAGGAGAGTAGAATTAGAACTAAAGTGCTTGTTTCCTCAAATATGGGGGGGAAAAAAAGCCCTGCAGTGCTCCCCTAACTCTCTGTGAGTGGATACTCAACTACCCTACTCTTTCCCACCTGGTGCTGGAACTGATCATGGAGATCTCGTTTCTGTTCCTGGGCCCGGATCATATCCATGACCTTCCGGTTTTCAGGGAGGCAGGTGGGGCAGTCAGCATCACTTTCTGAGTAACTCTCAAAGCAGTGTTGGTGGAAGGAATGTCCACAGAGAAAGTGGACTGAGGGCAACTCCAAGGCACTGTTACAGATGCTGCACTTGGTCTTCTGGAAAATCTTCGGACTACAGGCAAGGGAGACCAGAAAGGAGTGGCAAACAGTGAGGGCAGGGCCAACAGCCAAGTGAAGAGAAGGCAGCTGGGGTCAATAAGTAGGGAGAGATCCAAGACCCTTCTCTTCTTACCACCTAAAAAAGGTCAGAAGAGGACAACAGCGCTGGGCCTACAGTGAGTCTCAGAATGCTCCCAGAAAGCCCTATTACCCCAGAGGGATACTTTTCTCTTTAAGTTTTCACAACTGCCATAAAATTGTCTTCCTGGTTTTCACTTAAATTTGACCCTTTCAGACAGGCCTTTCCTGAATATCTTGTAAATTCTCTCTCACACACACACTCCTCACCCTATACCCCTCAATTAATTTTCCCCTTAGAACTTATCACCATCTAACATACTACATTTTGCTTATTTAACATGTTTACTGTCTGTCTCCACCTCTACAATGTAAGAACAGTGCTTGGGACACAATAAGGGCCCAGTAAATGTTTGTGAAATTGTTCTCTAATAATAAATACTTTACAATGTTAAGGGCAGAAAAGACTTAAGAGTAAGCAGTAATGTCTACTATACGTTTACATCAATTTTCCACTTTTTGTATTTTCTAAAGCAAATTTTTTACTTCTGAATGGCTTATAACTGCACAACTTAGATGTATGTTTAGAAAATATAAAATCTAGGCATACCCAGAGATAAAAGTATCTGTCCTAGATAATACCCTCTGAAATCCAATTAATAATAATGTATGTAATAAACCCTTCTTTGGAGTTTCTCCATTAAAACAAATCTTCAAGCATAAAATGCTCAAACACACTCAATATAATCTTTTGTCTTTGAAACTATTTAATGGCAGAGAACAAGGTTATCCTCTGGACATCTCCACTTATACAGATGCCAAGTACCTTGCCTTGAGCTCCTGAATCTCCTGGCGGATGCGGGTGGTCTCCTCGCGGTACCGTCGCACCCGGAGCTCATCCTGTGCAATCTGCTGGCTCTGTTTCTGCAATTTTTGGACCAGGTAGTCCCGGATGACAGACAGGGTGGCTGTGGAGTTGTGGGCCAGGGTCTGCACCACTATTAGGGTCCAGGAGGAAACCAAACAATGAACCAAGAAGTACCCTCTGGACAGAGTTGAAGAGCTCTTGCCCCAGAACCCCCAATTTTTAGCAGCTAACACCTACTCACCCACCCTGTCCTTCCAAGTACCTAGAAGGGGTGGCATAAGGTTCTTGTTCTCAATATGCTTGAGCACAGCTGCCACATACTCCTTGCAGTCTTCCTCCTTGCGGGCAAAGTAGCTGAGCGCCTGTTCCCACAGGGAGGGTTCCTGCTCCCCATGGCGCTCACACACAGCAATCACCTGCCGGTACTGCTCATGCTGCATGTGGTAGTGCATAATCTGCTGATACCTAATGCCAAGGCAAGGCACACCTCAGTGGCTGCTGTTGGAAAATTACTTGGATGCTTCCCCCCTTCCCTGAAATCCCCGAAACCCTTACAGCTTCCCCTGCTCATAGAGGTAAAGGACCCCATCCTGGAAGTCATGCATCTGGCAGAGGACCAGGGCCTTGTCAAAGACGTCACAGAAGCGGCCACTCTTCAGGAGGGAGACAGCCTCTGCATGAAGCTTCTCTTTGACCTAGGGAGGGAGGAGAGTAGAACTGCTGGACAGAAAAGAAACAATCAAAAGGCCTCCTGGGACAAGGCAGGTTAACTATCTCTTCCCTTCAATCCAATTTCGTCTTCATTAAGGACCATTTAGCTACCAACCGTGAGGTGTTATTGGTCTACAGAAGGCAGCAAAAAGCAACTATAAAAGATAGAAAAACTAACTGTCCTCCAGCACCTCCTGTAGCTTTTGCCAGGCCTCACCTGTGGATCCTTTTCATGGGCCCAGTTCTGTAGTCGTAATTCAAGGAGTGTGTCATAGACGCCCTGTGGTGAGTTGGGCTGCACTGTACTCATGTGCTCTAGGAAAGCTTTCAGCTCTCGTGGATTGTTGGCAAAGATGGGGATAAACTCCTCTGAGTTGGCCTAAGATGGCAAGGGAAAAGAGAAGAGGCCACAGAAGAGGGCCTGGTACCCATGAGGCCCCTAAGGTGATCCCTGCTGCCCAACAGCCATTTTCCCCGAGGCCTCACCTTGCAGACTGGAGCTTCCCTGTCACCTCGGCCTTCAGGGCTGGGCTGATAGTCAGTACAAAGTCCCTTCAGCAACTGAGTCATCTGCTCTGGTATATGGTGCATGAGGATCTTGCCATAGCGCTTCATGTTGCTCTCTGCCTGCTCAAAAGGCAGTTTGCCAATGTATCTAAGGGCTTCCTGATAGTTCTGTGAAGAGGTAAAGAACAGAATAAAAGTGCATGCTCCTGTCTCACCCACCAGGAAGCACTATCATTATTCCAGGATGTCCTAAAAAAAGAACAGAACTCTGAGTCAAGAGTCTCCTCTATCTTGCCCTGGCTGGTGTGGCTCAGTGGATTAAGCGCCAGCCTGTGAACCAAAGTGTCGCCAGTTCAATTCCCAGTCCAGGGCACATGCTTGGCTTGTAGGCCAGGTCCCCAGTAGGGGGCGTGCGAGAGACAACCATACACTGATGTTTCCCTCTCCCTCCCTTCCCCTCTCTAAAAATAAACAAACAAAATCTTTAAAAGAAAAAAAAAAAAAAAGAGGGTCTCCTCTACCTTGATGTCCTCTAGCTGGATCTTCAAGTACCACTCATGATGTGCATGATTCTCGGCCAAATAGAGGGCTTGGGAGTAGTAGCCAGCCTGTCGGAGGACCTTGATGGCTGTCTCCACATCAAAGTGGACTTCACTCTCACTCTTTGTCTGCCGGGAAACATATGACAAAATCATTCACAGGTTGTGGTTAGGTAAGGGAGAGAAAACATGCAGCTGATTCTAAGACCACATTGTTAAGATAATAATGAAGTCCATACTCTTAAAGTATTATGTTATCCTACCTCTCAGAAAGCTTCTGAGAGCCAAAGTCTTCCTCCACCTCTACTATTTAGAAGGACTCCTCTGAGGACAAAGAGCTAACCAAACGCTACTTCCCTGGGCTTGGATACCACAGGAAGTTCAGGCATCATAAAACAAGAGGGGAGATGTGAGAGAACTAGTGGGAAAGGCTATTCCATTTTCCAGTTTATAGACCAAAGGGTCAGGGTCCCCAAATAAGGTCAGCTCTTTCTCTACATCCTGCTGAAGGGCAAGCCCTGGTGGAGCTGCCTCAAGGAATAACCACCCCACCACCACCATCACCCTGCACCTTGATGAACTCCTCCAGCTTCAAGCTATCCTTGAGTTTGGTATAGCAGTTGAGCAGCAGGGTGGTGTGGTCGGCATTGGCCAAAGACTGTCGATGCAAAGTCTGCAGGTAGGCAGTCAGGTTGTGGATACGCTGGGCATCCAGAAACTTACGGATCACATATGATGGCTCCAACTTTCCAATGGTTCTAGGAAGATATGTGCATAAAGAAACATCTAGATCAGTGTACTTTTCAAACCGCCACGTGCACAGGAATCACTTACAGTTCTTGAAATGCGAATTGTTTTAGTAGGTGTGGACTCAGGCCTGCAAGCCTGCATTTCTAACAAAGTCCCAGGTGATATTGATACTGCTAGACTGTGGACCACATGAATAGCAAGCCTCCAGGGAACTGGGTTTTTGTTGTTCTGTTTTTTTAAATTTTTATTTATTGATTTTAGGGAAAGAAACATCAATTTGTTGTTCCACTCATTCATGCATTCATTGACTGACTCTTGTATGTGCCCTGACCAGGGATCAAAATCCACAACCTTAGTGTATTGAGATGATGTTCTAAGCAACTGGGCTACCAGGCCAGGGCCAGAAAACTGGTTCTTAAAGTTGGCTGAAAACAGGAATTCTAGAGAGTTGGGAAAAAAGCTAAAAAGGTTCCTAAAGTTCCAAGAATTAATACCAAAAAAAGAAAGTGCTGAAGTATTAGGTCAAAATGAATAACAGGGGTCAAACTATAAAGTTTAAACTAATGGGTATTCATCAGCTCAACTGCATACTGGTCATCAATATGTGATCCTGAACATTCTCTCTCCAAAAAGGTATATTGTCTCACTCAAGGCATCACAGTTTCTGCAGGGAAAAAAGGAAGGTTGCTGGTGGAGTCCACTCCCTTCCCCAAGCATAGGTTTTAGCCTATCTGGCTGTGTGTCTCTGCATTAAGAGCTGCATACTCAAGCACCACCATACTAACCGGATATACTGCTGGACAGCCCCATCATGGTTGCCCTTGCTGTAGAGATGGTCCCCATACTGCATGAAGATCTGGGCCAATCCATCACTGTCCAGGTGCTGGCTCTTGGCCAGGTTAATTGCCATCTCAAATAGGTTCTTCTTAAACAGCATCTGGAAAGAAAGAGATTAGAAAATTGGTAGATGAAGTCCTGGGGAGACACATTCCCAGAATGAACCCACAACATGCCAGACAGTCCTAAAGTTTCAATCTGCCTAAATATTAGACAGGTCGAGACCTCTCAGATACTCTCAAGACCAACATCACCTTACCTTCTAGGGTTCTCTGCAGACAGAGTGGACCCAGAAAGTGGGCTCTGGCTCCCAGCCATTACTTCCCTCTAAGGCCTCATCCCAGATCATTTACCTTGTAACTCTACTCTAAGGTAGCTGAGTAGGGCTGTGACCCAAAGGAAAGGATACACTCTGGCCAAGGTGACTTGGGGAGCCTTTTCCTACAGTTGTCTTAGTGCCTGTGGCCAGGTCTGGGAACCTGGTGGCCTTGCCTCCAGTTTGGTCTGTGTGTCCTTCTCTTGCAGTGCGTGGACCCGCCCATCCCGCGTCAGCACGTACAGAGAGCCCCACTCAGCAAGCACATCCACTATATCCTCAAAGACAGCGCTATAGGCTATGAACTTGTTACACAAGTCATAGATGTTGAGAATCTGCTTGTCAGAGCTCTGTGGGTCCCTGCTGGTAAACTCTGACCTGTATGGGAGAAAAAAAAAGCACCAGATATTTGTACCCTCTCTGCCTCAGCTTCCCCTTCATTTCTTTTCCAGTGACGACTTTGGAGCTGCCCATTTCACCCAGGACAAATCACCTCTTGGCCCCTCTAGAAGCTCATCCCATAAAATGCAGCATTGTGCTGACAGTTGTAGAAAAAGAACATATAGACCTGATCTTATCCTGTAAGATCCTACAACTAACATAGGTAAGAGTAAAAAATTAAGTACATTCAAATACCCATTCATTTAACAAATAATCAGTGCCTGGTGTGTGCAAAACAGTGTAAAAACAAGCTAACACCTGACAGTGATTACTTCCATCATGCAGAAGACCCAACCACCTCTTTCAGGTGGCTCAGAAGAAAAATACTGTGTCCTACACTTCACAATTTCTCTACTACTCAATCCCTTGTTCCTCTGCCCCAATTTATTTTGACTAAAGAGTGAAAAAAAACCAATACCAGGTCCAAAATTCCCTGGAATGTTCTAGTGCATCAGGGCTGCTCAACAAATGTCTGCAGCAAAGCAGATTTTTCAGTAAAGACGTTATAATTGAGTCTACGTGTAAGCATAATCTACATAAAACCAAAGTAGAAGACTGAGAGGATCTAGGCATTAGGGTTTTAAAATCAGATTATTTTGTGGGGAACAAGTCCAGCCCTCTCCCTTTCCCTTTCCCTGAGAGTCCTTACTTGGGAGAAACCTTCCGGTCACGAGAGACAATGACAAGGTAGCCTCTAAACCAGTGAGCAATGAGTTTATGGCCCTCAAAGGCAAAGCAGGGCCCACGTTCATCAGGCTGGTACAAGTAGACACACTCATCCCCGGCCACTATGAACTGTAAGTCCTGAGAAGGGTCACTTAGGGCTGAGCAGCGTAGACCACAACCATGAGTATCCAACTCCACACGAGGGTAGTCCTTTCCAGAAACTATATAGGACTGGAAGAAATAAGAAAGGGTTATCAGGCTCCCTCTGAGGAGGTAGTATCTAAGACTTCCCAAAAGTATTCCCGTCTCCATATTAACTCTCTTTTTAATTCTTAGAATCTTAAGACTTTCCAGGCCGCTTGCCTTCTCCATTAATCATCCTCCATCTCCTAAATACATAAGTAGGGACCACAATTCTCTCCTTTGTATATACTATCAATACCTACTACAGGAATTCTGCAAGTAGGAGAAATGCAATAATCTCATACTATTTTATAAAAAGACTATTCTCGAGAGTAGGCTGTTATAAATTAGGAGCAATGAGAACAAGAGAAGTAAAGCAACTTGTCCAACGTCACTAAACAAGTTAGGAAAAAATTCAGGTCTTTTACTACAAGCCCAGTTCTCTTCCTAATTCAACTCTTCCCCACCTCCTAAGTGATGAAAAATATTAAGCTGAGCAAATGATTCAAGGCTACATGACGAAAAATGTTAGAATTCTACCTCTCTTACCAGTTCCTTAAGCTAGCTCCCTAAGCAGAAAGAAGCCTTCTTGCTCACCCCTAACAGTGGAGGTCCTAGTTATACCTGAACGTTCTCCGTTGTCACAACAAACAAGTGAGTCGTCTTTCCCGCTTGGCGGAAGGCCAGTCCAGTAACAGGATAGTTGCCCTTGTGCAAAATCTGGGTCTTGCTATGCCGGTCCCGAGTGATGTCTCCTTTGTTCAATGTAACACTGCCATCTGTGAAACCTGTACAAGAGCAGGGAACAGCACTTAACAGAAGCTGAAAGACCTGGAAGCACAAAGGGGAAATGGCCATTTGAAGCATTCATTTGAAGTGACAAGATTTCCCCTCATACACAACTTCTCCAATGGTTAATATGAAGATAGGTACTCTCTGACTCATTTTCAAAGAACGAAACTATATCTAATTCCAAACTTAATAACCCTGAAAAAATGGTCTCATGAAAACAATGATGATGAGCTGAAGAAGCAACTCTGAGGAAAATCTATAAAGAATCCTGGAGCTATCCTGACTGGTGTAGCTCAGTGAACTGAGCGTCGGCCTGCAAACCAAAAGGTTGCCAGTTGAATGCCAGTCAGGGCACATGCCTGGGTTGCAAGCTGGGTCCCCAGTTGGGGGTGTTTGAGAGGCTACTGATCAATGTTTCTCTCGCACATCGATGTTTCTCTCTCCTTCTAAAAATAACCATGGGGGGAAAAAATGAATCCTGGAGCTTTAGCTTTCTCTTTTTTAAAAAATGGATTTTATTTATTTATTTTTAAAGAGAGGGGAAGGGCAGGAGAGAGGGACAGAAACATCGATGTATGAGAGAAACATTGATCGGTAGCCTCTTGTGCGCCCCCAGTTGGGGACCCGGCCCACAACCCAGGCATGTGCCCTGACTGGGAATCAAATCGGCGACCTTCCAGTTTGCATGCCCGCACTCAGTCCACTGAGCCACACCAGCCAGGGTGCTTTGCCTTCTTTCTGCTTACCAATGGCCATAAAGTTGAGATTTTCATGGACAGTTAAACAAGATACAACAGTTGGCTCCGTTCCTGGAATGGCAGGGAAGATTCGAGTACAGAGTGGATTGCCACCATCTCTCTTCTCCAGGTTCCAGATCTTTACCTGTGAGCAGACCTCACATGGGTGAATGCCAGTCACCCTCCAACAACCAACCCTTCCCAGGCTTCTGGTCTTTACTATTACCTTTCAAGGACTCACCAGGGGATTGATGCCCTGTTCATCCTCACCTACAGATGCCAGAATGTTGTGCTGCTTCAGCTGGTACAGGTGTGTCACCCGTAGTTTGTAGGCTTGGAAGCCCATAAGCTGTAGGGAGCGGGGCAAGAACCAGATCTGGCCTTCCATATGTGTAGAGTAGTCAAGGAGCCTCCTTTCCAAGGAGAGATACACTTACTCAGACCAGAACCCAGATAAAAACATACATACTGCTCTTTAAATTTTGCACGCATTTTCCCACACATTATTTCCTGGGACTCCCTATTTTAAAACAAACGAATAAAAAAGTCCAGGGTTTAGAGGCAACAACATGAAAAACAAAGCAGCAAACTCCTGGTTTCATTTACTTTGTCACCACAATATTGGGCAGGCGAGAGAATGACACTTTTAAAGGCAGCTTGCATCCTTTGATTGATCTTAAAATACCCCTACTACAAACTGATATTTAATTATACTCCTTTTACAGATAAGAAAACTGAAGCCGGGAGAAGTTAAATGATTTGTCCAAAATTACCTAGTTGGCAACAGGTTAGAGAACGGACTTCTTTCTCCCCTCAGGCCCAGTGGGCGCCCGTCTAAAAGACAGCGGCACGTAGCACGAACCCCTGTGACGGCAAGATTTCATCCCCGCTGTAACTCTTCAGGGATCCGGGAAAGGAAGAGACAGTTTCAGAGGAAGGATATCTCCGAAGACTAGGCTCCCTCGGCCTGAGTCGCAGACAGTGATGCCAGGAGGGAGGCAAAGGAACTTGGAAGCAGCTGGTCCAGAAGTAGGCACGGCCCCGGGAGCGGGACCATCATTGCCCAAAGGTTCCTTAACCAGCTCCTTGTCGAAGAAAACAAACCGCCGCCACTGCAGGTAAGCCGCCATCTTGGTCAAACGCCCCAAGCTGCTCTGAGAAAGGTCACGTGAGAAGCTCCTGCGGGTCACGTGATTCAACAGCTTCCTGGAACCTGGCTGCACCGGCGCTCTCCAGCAGGGGGGCCGATTTCCGGTTGCTGGTAGAGTGGGCGGGGCCGAGTGAGACAAGGCTTCCCGCCCACGACTGGAAACGGAGCTCGGGAATTTGCGGTGTGAAACCGAGCTGGCTAAAGTGTTTTCAGGAGCTGGGCCCTTCATCTCTTTGAACATCAGTTTCCTTCTTTTTTCAATATACAGGCATTGAAGGATCAAGGTGAGGAATGTCACGCGCTTTGAGGACTGTTATGAAGCATAAATGAACCAGTATGTATGAAAACTGGTTTTTCAACTGTCGGAGAGAAGTAAAATAAGAACTTTGTGTCTGCCTCCAGCTACGGACTGTGAACCACAGTCAGTATCTTATATTTGTTTTCGTGTCCCTTTTAGAGTGTGTGCCTCGTAATAGATACTTAAAATATGTTTCTAAAACAATCTGGGAAATATCGATGGGGCGGGAACTCCCAAGAATCTGGGTTTTTTCCCACCTTTCAAAAGCGGCAAGGTATGGGACATAAATACAACACAGCAGAAAGCCTGGAAAGTGGCAGTTCTCAGAGCTGAATGATTTAACAAGTGGTAAGTGTCTAAGCTATTCCGGGGCCATCCACAATCCCCAACTATGGCAAAATCAACTTGTCCACGCAGAAAACTGTAGGTGTATTGTTGGTGTATCACAAGGAGCTACGTACAAAAATGACATAGTCATTTTGAGAATATGTACCTGCAAAAAAGTGGCCATGTGGTTATTTGTGAAGTTTATTTTTGTGCGCGCACACACTGCTTTTTAGTTTTAGAATATTTTACTCTTTATTTCCCCCAGCCCAAGTTCCCAAAGAGCAGGGGCTCTGTCTTATTTACCATGAACCACGTATAACAGAGCCTGGTAAGTGCTCCGTGTCTGTCTGAAGGGATGAATGTGGACGATTTTCCTCTTAACCCCTCCGCTCCCCAATCTGGCTCACAGGAAAGGTAGTGTCCATTTGTCTAAAGAGCTAAATGAGGGGAACAAATTGGCCACCACCAGCCATACAGATTTCCTAATTTCCATTCCATCGTAGATTTCTTTCCTCTGTCACGCGGGTATTGGAGCTGTTTCAGGCTCTCAACCCATAGGCAGAAAGCACAGATGGGGAATAGATTGGACCCATTTTCACCCACTGAACATATTTTGTACTACTCATTAGAATTGTTAGATAGTATTCAGTTGTTAAGACTATGACTATGTTAAAAGGAGCAATATGAAAACAGCCTTGAACAGCAGTGTGGCATCTTTTTTGGTGACTTGGGTGCCCCCTCTCCTGTTCAGTGGCCGGGACCCAGAGCCTTCCTTTGATGTATGAACCTGGTAAGGCCTGTGCCCATTGATGAGGGTACAAAACAAAGACTGACCTTCCAGAATGACTCACATCTCTTCAGATCTACTGTCTTCCTTCCTTTCCTCCTTTGATAAATGTGTACTGAGTACACACTATTGCTGGAATTGTATGAAATGCTGAGAATATAAACGTGAACAAGACACGGTCCTTGCCCGTTAGGGAGCTCAACCACTGCCAGAAAGGGCAGACATAAAACGGACTGACAGTAACCAGCCCATAATTTAATGTAGTGAATTATATCTAACAGAGTGCTTTCACTTTTTGCGGACTCTTCGTAGGAACCATCTGCAGAAGTAATATTGTCTTTGATGAGAAGTGGAATCTCAGAGAGGTTCAAGTGACTCTGGGCAAAAACATCAAAGTTCTTTGGAAACAAAACAACAGTTCTTTAGTTCCTTAACCTTTCATTGGTTTGCTCATATGTGAAGCTGGGCTGTACTTGTCAGAACATACACCGGGGTTTCTCTTTTAGTTATACTTGTCTGAATCCAGGAACTTAGGAGAGTGAGGAAGATAAGCAGGCAAACTGCACAGAAAATGATTATGTGGACAGGTTCACTTAAAGCTCTGCATACTAAGAACTCAAATTCTGAAGGGACTAAAGATATAGAGGCAATTCAGATCTTCAGCTTGAAATTAGAAATCACAACTCAGAATCAAGAATTGCCTAGCAATCCCTTCTTTTCCCTTCAGCAAATTGGTCCCTCATGATGTACAACAGTTGTATCCGCTGGAGCACTTCTTGTTCCAGCTGCAAACTTTTATTTTCTATCAGTATTTTTTTTTCTCGTTTGGCTCTCTGGGGAGAAACCATTTTCTACAATACTTAAAAGTCTGGGTTTTCTCTCTTAGCTCCTCAAAAGGGTAACAGTAGTTTCCACTCTAGGAGCAAGATCAACCTAAAGTAAACTCAGGTTTTATAGCATGAGAGCCCAGGGTCCCAAGGCTACAGTGAAAAAGGAAAAACAATTTGCTGGTTTTTGATTGTGAAAATCTGGCCTATGAAATAAATTTTATAGGAAATAAATTTCCCATGAACTTGGCAAAGCATTGAACTGAGCTTTTAACACTGTAATTCTGCCTTTTAGTTTTACTTGTCTAGACTAGTAACAAAAACGATGTTAATTAATGTGTATTTAGTGCTTAGGATGTCCCATGCATTGTGCTAAGCACGTTACCCTCTTCTATAATTTTTACACCAACCCTGTGAAGAAGTACCAGCATACCTCTATTAATGATGTGGAAACTGAGACTCAGGAAAGCTAAACAACTTGCCTGGAGGCACATAGGCAGGAAGTGGTGGAGTTCTTAGACAAATCCATGCCTGTCAAACTCCAAAGCCCTGTATTCTGGGTGCTCAATTTAATTTTTTTTAGACCACTCGAATCCATAAATGTGTTATAAGTCTGGATGATTTTCCATGATCACGAAGTCACAGAATTTTCAAGAACCCTAAAAGTCTTGCTTTCTCTTTTGGACACATAATCATCCCCATCTCAATGCAAGCTGGGAAATGTTACCAATCCTTTGGCTCTTCACCCCTCACCCATATCCTATTCAAATTCATATCAAGACTTTTTAAATGTCCTAAAATATTCTAGTGTTATAAAAGATACAGGGGCTGTCACACTGCTGTTGGGGAGTGTATATTGGTAAACCTTTCTGGATGGCAATTTGGCAATGTCTAAAAAATGAATTAAGCCTTTATTTTTACTTGTAGAATTGTATTCTAAGTAGGCTATAAGGGATTGATCTGCATAAAGATTTATCAGTGAAGGTATTTGTTGCAATTTTATAATAGCAAGAAGAAACAACCAGTTGAAGAGCAATTCGGTAAGTAAATTATTGTACTTTTCTATGCTACAATTCCATAAATATAGCCACTGAAAAATTCTATATAGGAAAAATATGATATAGCAAAATTTTTGCAATAAATTTAATGAAAAACAGTCACAAAGTATTATCTCCATAAAAGTTTAAAGTGTGTGTGAATTGATTACATCATAATGCTAAAAGCGATTTAATCTAGAAAATGGAATTCTGGGTGTTTTTTAATTTTATTCTTTTTTCTTTCTCTATGTTCTTCCAGTTTTCTTCAATAACCACATATTTCTTTTGTAATTCTAAAAACGTTGTAGGAAGTAAGAAAAAAACTTATCCTGGTGCAGTTTCTCTCCTGCTAAAAATGGGGTTTCCCGCGAGCTAAGTTTACAGCAAAATCACACATACAAAATAGATTTTAAAAATTTTTATTGAAGTATAACAGTCATACAGAAAAGCCTACATACTACAGGCCGCAGAATTTTCACAAAGCCCTGGCAACCAGCACTGTAAACTGAGCACTGCCAACACCCCAGACGCCTGCCTTATGCCTGTTTCTACCCACGAAGGTAAGGCACTATCCCAATTTGTCACTAGAGCTTAGTTTTGAGTGTTTTTAAACTTTATGTAAGTAAAACATAAAGTATGTACCCCTTGGCTCCTGGGATTCATTTAAGTTATCAAATGTAATTGTAGACCATTCATTTTCATTGCTACATAGAATTCCATTGTGTGAATCTATTGCAACTTGTCCATCCAACTCTTGGTGGGCACTTGGTGGGTTAGTATTAAATTTTGGCCATTATGAGTAAAGCTGTTACAGTCTCTTGATAAACATATGTATACATTCTACAGATATAAATCTAAGAATGAGGCTGCTGGGTGACAACCAATGTTTTATTTTTATTTTTCAAGATTTAATTAACTTTTTTTAGAGAGAGGGGAAGAGAGGAAGAGAGGGAGAGAAACATCATTGTGTGAGAGAAACATTCATCATTTGGTTGCCTCTTGCAGGCCTCCAGCCAGAGACCTGGCCCACAACCCAGATATGTGTACAGATGGGGAATCAAAGAGGTGACCTTTTGGTGTTTTGGTTTGCGGAACAATGGCCAACCCACTTCGCCACACCAGTCAGGGCAACATTTTCCCATTTTTTACAACTTGTTTTTGTGAAATGCTGTTCTCTTCTCTGGTCAGAAACAAAACAGGTGACTGCCAGGAGCTTCTGCACCTGCTGCACCTCCTATGGGGACAGATACATAGGTCAAAGCTGTAGCTGCAGCAAAACTATGCTCCCACCAAGATTATTTCAGGATGAGAGCTCACTAGGAGTGGGGAGACTAACTTTCATAGTCTCCCAATTTGCAGCCATTCAATAGGTCTTTAATACATGCATGAAACCATTAATGTACAGAATTTGTTTCTGGACAGACTGACTTCTCTGAAGGAAAGGGCAAGGTCATCCCCATCTCTGGAACCCCAGCACTTAGAGCAGTGCTTGCATATGACAGAGGCTCAGTAAGTGTTAAAGTGCATACTCTGGCCCTGGCTGGTGTGGCTCAGTGGACTGAGCACCAGCCTGCAAGCCAAAAGGTTGCCTGTTCAATTCCCAGTCAGGGCACATGCCTGGGTTGTGGGCAGGTCCCTAGTTGGGGGAATGGGAGAGGCAACGATCAATGTTTCTTTCACACATGACTGTTTCTCTTCCTTTCTTTCTCCCTGCCCCCTTCTCCTCTCTCTGAAAATAAATAAATAAAATCTTTTTTAAAATGCATACTCTAAAGTGGATGGGGAAAAAAACCTACCCTACAGGACAGGTGGTCAAAAGTAGACTGTCATTGAGAAACAAAGTCTTTCTCTGTGGAACTGAAATGACAACTTATGTGTCCATCATTATAGATAAACAACACCCATGCTATAGAATGCTCTACAGCCATAAACAGCAATGACGTGAATCTTTACAAAGATATGGAAAACACTCCATGATTTATTATGTTACCCGTCCCCCCCAAAAAAGGGCAAGTTGCGAACAATCTAATTACATAATACTTTATCATTTATAAAAAGGCAATAACTACATGTTTCAAGAAACATATGACTCTGGCTGGGTTGCTCAGTTGGTTAGAGCATCGTTCCCAGGTTGTGGGTTCCATCCCAGGTGAGGGCACATACAAGAATCAACCAATGAATAAACAGGTTGAGCAACAGATTGGTATTTCTTCTGTTCTCTCTAAAATCAACCAATAAAAAAAAAAAAAGACATACAAGGTCTGACTAGAGAAAGTCCAATTATTGTTAACAAGAATGGTATGCACATTGATGTAACGTGGCAGCCAAAGAGAGTAAACTGGAATGCACATGTATGAACAATGACAACGTCACTGTACCAGTCAGTGGGGGAGGTAGACGCCCTTGAGTGAGCGTGTATATTGTGTGACCATCACATTCAAAATGACTGAGCAAGTAAAGCCATGAACCTACATCAAATTCTGCCTTAAGCTTGAACATTCCTCTATGGAAACAGTTTGGATGATTCAGAAGGCTGCAGCTTTGGGCAACTGGTGACTGCTAGCTTTATCACAACAATGCGCCCACTCATGCATCACATCTCTTGCAGAGTTTTTTTTTTTGCAAAACAGCAAATCACCTAGGTGACGCAGTTCCCCTACCGCCCAGATTTGGCACCCTGGGACTTCTGGCTGTTCCCAAAACTAAAATCACCTTTGAAAAGGAGGAGATTTCAGGCCATTGATGAGATTCAGGAAAATACAAAGGGGCACCTGGTGGCGATTGGGAGAACTGTGTGAGATCCCAAGGTGGCTACTTTGAAGGAGACTGAGGTGTCATTGTCCTATGAACAATGTTTCTTGTATTTTATACCTTCTTCAATAAATGTCTATATTTTTCATACTGCATAGCTTGATATCTTCTGGACAGACCTCGGATATGTATGTTAAAGCAAAGGAAAAGACCTGGAACATTACACACTACACTGTTAACAGATACGCACCTCCGGAGGGGAGAGAGGTTGAGGATGGTATCAAAGGGATTTAGCTTTATCTAGAATATTTGAATTCTTCAAGGTTATATTTGTGTAACTAAATTCTGTTAAAATTTTAAGTTAATTTCTCATTTCTAGCAATTTCTCTTTTACCTGAAGACTGCATTATTTTTAAACGAAGAAAAATAGACCTCTCTCTCCCTAGTACTGCCAGTATGTTTATCTTCTAAGCCTGGACACCTGACTAAATTCTTTCCATAAGCATTATAAGAAATGTAGGGAAAGGAACAAGTATAAGTTCCTTAAACAAGTACTGGCCGTCACAGCCGAGTTCTTCAATAGCGTTTCTGTGAAAGAAGGCCAGGCGTCAACACTGGAAAAGAGAAAAAGGGCGATTCATTTCCACATTTAAGAATAACGCACTCATCTCATATAAAACTGGAAAAAAATGTGCGCTCGCCAAGGACTGTGCACATTTCGCTGAGGCTGTAAGGGTCAGAGAAAAGAGTGAGGACCACCAAACACCTGCCCAGGTGCTTTGAAGTACAAGATTTAATGAAACAGAAACATGAAGTGGTGCGTATATGCTCAACCAATTACAGCCTCACAAGTAAGTGTCTCGTGGGTAGTGCTTTGCAGTTTAAAATATCTTTCCTTACAAATGGGGCTTAGGCCAAATTCTGCCACTAATACAAGTGTCATCTACAAGCTATCAGCGAAAATCTCTTGGTGGTGTCGTCCCCCCCCCCCACCTCCCCCGCCCCCCGTGAAACACAGGAAATAGGAATGGATTAAGCCTGAGGCGCAGCCGTTCTCTGAGGTCTATCCAAAGCCCAGGGGAGTTCAATATCAACAAGTAGGCGAGCGCTTGGTGCAGCTAAGGAACAGATGCTGGTCTTTCCCAACTCTTCAGCAGGGACTACCCAGATGACCGGAAGAAGAGGGTTCACCCGTTCCAGGCACCCTCACTCCCTACCTCTCCAGTGAGGTATCCGGCACCGCACTCGGAAAGGTCCCGCGAGCGCACCGGGGCGGGCGCTTGGCCCCGTGACGCAGCCCCATCCTCCACAGGCCCCGGCGGTTTCCCTCAATTAGTGGATTTGTCCCTCGGCTGCAGCGGGCGTCCGAGAAGAGGCGAGCAGCCTAAGACAGAGTCGAGTCCGGCAAAAGACGTGGCCCAATGGGAGAGTGCGCCAGAGCGACGGGGGCGGGACTGGGTGCGCGGCGCACGGCCGGGCGGCCGAGGCTCCAATGAGCGTGCGCCGCGTCCGGAGCCGGCCAGTGCGCGAGACGCAGCTGAGAGGTTGGTAGCTAATGTAACAGTTTGCAAACCGAGGGGAGTCGTGAAGGGCGCGGGCTGGGGTCGTGCTGCTAGCCTCGTGGTTTCGCCTGCCATCGCGTTGTTCCCAGAGCTGGGGCCACAGAAGCAGAGGCAAGAGGTAGAAGGGGTGGAGATCACGATGGGGGCTGGCCATCCCTCCTAGAGGGAGGCAACGTGCTAGCTCTGGGAGTGGGTCGGTCGTAGGAGGGCCACACGGATACCGGGACTCTTGGGTCCCCACAGCTTGGTCCCGCGGCGCCCCCTCGCGTAGCGGGGCCGGGCGGGGGGTCGGAACCCATTTCCGGGAATGGGTGCTGTCGCCTTTGTCAGGTAAGGCTTAGGTGAATACGGGGCACCTGGTACTCGCCAGGCAAGGAATCTTATGTTCCCGGCGTAGGCGGCGGGGCTGGGGGTGCACAACCCAAAGGGATGCTGAGTAGACAGGCTCTTCCATCCCAGTCTCCCCCAGTGTCACTATCTCTCAGTTGTCTTCCAGGCCCGGCCCGGCCTGGCTTTCCGTGCGGGCGGGGGAGCTCCAGGTGTGGGAAGCTCCGGTGTGGGGAGGTGGTTGAGTCCTGGGCGGGGATTCGTGGCCACAACCAGAGTATCTCACGGTAGGACTAGTGTAATGGTGCGGCAATCACTGCCTGTGCAATAGGAAGTGTCTGGTCCCCTTCTCCTGTCCTTGCTGTTTCACCAGGGCCTTTGTGGGGGCACTTCCGGGGATAATTAGAGGCTTAGTCTTCTGAGGAGGAGGGGTGGGGACCGTAGGCTGCTCTGCCCTGGTGAGAATGGAGCAGGTATGAATCTTAAAGGTTCTCTGTTTTGGGATGAAGTTCTGTCTCCTTCACTCAGGGTATCCCGTTAACAAGTGTTTTTCTTCTCCCCAGGTGCAAAATGGCAACCACTGTCAGGAGGCAGAGGAGGCTCGCCTGTTGGACTTTAATGGCTGTGCTCTTGGCAGACCTGGTGGCACTGAGTGGTGTGTACCTCAGCAGAGGGATGAAAGGAGTAATAAATGAGTGAATGATGAATGATAAATGGTGGGAAGGGGAAATGAGGCTCTTGATTAGAAGCCTCTGGACTCTTCAGTTGCTGGACCCAGGCCTTTTTTGTTATGTTTTTTGCTGTCTTACCTTCTCCATGGAAAATGGTATATTTCGATTAAGCGATCCTCAGGAAGGTGGGGAAAAAGGAGGTAATTGACAAATTTATTTCCTCTTCAGATATGCTGGCAGTGATGTCTGTGGACCTGGGCAGTGAGTCCATGAAGGTGGCCATTGTCAAACCTGGAGTGCCCATGGAAATTGTCTTGAACAAGTAAGGGCAGCCACAGTGCCAGGGGTGGGAAAAGAGGGAGTTTGGGCTCCAACGTGCTGCGTGTTCTTGGAAGTCGTTGGAAGTGTTCTTAGGGCCCACAACAGACTTTGGTGTTTGGGTGATTGATTGTATGTGTGGTGTCGAGGCTCCTGGGCCCCTACTCTGCTGTAGGCTCCTGGGCCCAATGTCTCTTCCTCAGGGAATCCCGGAGGAAAACCCCAGTGACTGTGACCCTGAAAGAAAATGAAAGATTCTTTGGAGACAGTGCAGCAAGCCTGGTGAGCTAGCAGCCTACCCCCTTCCCAGAAGTAGTGAGCAGAGGAGAGGAGGTGATAGACCTAGAGCCTGTTACCTTTATCAGTCTCTTCTGTAAGAGGTAGGTGATGGTGAACTTGGGAGCTAATGCTCAGTTCCTTCTTTCCATTTTCTTAGGCCATCAAGAATCCAAAGGCTACTCTGCGTTACTTCCAGCAGCTCCTGGGGAAACAGAAGGATAACCCTCATGTGGCCCTTTACAGAGACCGTTTCCCAGAGCACGAGCTAGGCTTTGACCTGCAGAGGCAGACTGTGTACTTCCAAATCAGTCCGTGAGTACTGTGTTGGAGAAGTGTCCTTCCTTTTTAATGCCTGGCTTTTCTTGCCTCTAACTATCTCCCTTCCCCTAGGCAGCTGCACTTCTCACCTGAGGAGGTACTGGGCATGGTTCTCAATTACTCTCGTTCCCTGGCTGAAGATTTTGCAGGTGAGCAGCCAAGGTGAAGCCAGTGGTGGCCAGGTTCCCTAGGGTCTCAGATGGTGGCAGTTTTGACTCCAAGGGAATATTTGGCTGTGTCTCAAGACATTTTTGGTTGTCCCAGCTGGGGAGCTGCCATTGGCATTTAGTGAGTAGAGGACAGGGGTGCTGCCAAACATTCTGCAATATACAGGACAGCCCCCACAACAAAGAATTATCTGGCCTAAAGTGTCACTAGTACCAAGACTGGAAAGTCCTCATCTAAGGTATGGAGCTGGTGGGAACCCTGTTCTGTTGTCCTCTGTAGAACAGCCCATCAAGGATGCAGTGATCACTGTGCCAGCCTTCTTCAATCAGGCTGAGCGCCGAGCTGTACTGCAGGCTGCTCGCATGGCTGGCCTCAAAGTACTCCAGCTCATCAATGACAACACTGCTATTGCCCTCAGTTATGGTGTCTTCCGTCGGAAAGATATCAACACCACTGCCCAGGTGAGCCAGGGAGGAACTTCTCACCAGACCTGCAGGGTGACTTGTTCTGAGGATGGATGCTACTTGGCTCATTTTTGTTGGTACAGGTTGCCACCTCTCAGCCCCTATTGGAGCCATTAGACTTTCAGTTGAGAGTTGGTGCAGCCACTTGGAAGCAGGCAGGCAGTCTGGATTTGGATTCCTGTGACAATTAATTTGATGTCTCTACAGAACATCATGTTTTATGACATGGGCTCAGGCAGCACTGTGTGCACCATTGTGACCTACCAGACAGTGAAGACTAAGGAGGCGGGGATGCAGCCACAGCTGCAAATCCGAGGAGTGGGGTAAGTGGGGGATGAGAGGAAGGCTGCTTGCTGAGAGAGACCCTGAGGTTGGGGGTGTGTTTTTGGAGGGGCAACTGCCTCAGTTTCCTCCTCCCTGCAGGAATGTTGACCTGGTTAAAGTGTCGTTAATCATTGTAGGATATTTCTGCCAAAAAGCAAGGGGAAAATGGGAGGAGAAGACAGTTTGGGAAGATTGAAAGGCAAGGAACCTACTGAACTTTTAAGAAAATTCACAAGACTATTTGCCATACATAGCATGTCAGATTCAATCTTTTATTCACTGTCTCACCCATTCCAGTTTACTTAAATAACATCACTGGCATTGTCTTAGTTCTTGAACCCATTCTTTTCCATCCTTCTCTACCACTACCACCTTAGTTCAAATTACCATCACCTTTTACCTATAGAATTTCAAAGATCTCCTGCTTCTAATGTGGTCTCCATCCAGTTCTTTCTCCACATTGTAGCCAGAGAATTCTTTTTGAAATGGCAGCCTGATTATAACCAGTTTCTTTAAAAACTCTTCAGCACTCTCCCTCTTGGGACCATGTCCATACCTTTCTTCCTTCTCAGGTGTGTGTCTACTAAACTCTAAGGGTCCCCACGAGAATTGCAACCAGGGGAGCAGTGGGCAGCTTGTCCCAGGCCTAGCTCCCAGAACCTGTCTCCAAGGCCCCCTTTTATGACGTTTTAATGAGCCAAAGCAACCCTGACTAGACTCACTTCTTTCCTGTAACATTTCAGTAAAGCCAAAGCATCCCTGTCTACACTCTCTCCTTTTGCTGCTTCTGTCCTAAACCCTTCCTTGTTTCACTCTCCTCAGCTTTAGTAAACATACGCTCAAAATCATACATACATACATACATACATACATACGTACATACATAAATACCTTCAGCGATCTATAAAGCTGTGCCTGTGTGCTTGTCTCTAATCCTGAGCCTCTTGCTCTTTGAGCTTCAACCATACCTGCCCTCATTTGGAATTTACCATGTTTTCTTTCACCTCAGGATCTTTACATATATTGTTTTCCCTGTCTAGAATGTTTTTTTCTCTTCACCTAGTTAACTCCAGCTTATCCATCAGGTTTCAGCTTGAGCATCACTTGTTCACTGAACTTTCCCTGACATAATGAAATAGCTGAAATTTCTCACGTATAGGTTGTAAAAGCATTGTCTGCCTCTCCTTTATAATATGTAAGAGTGGTTAAAATTTCACATTTATATGATTATTTGATTTCTAGATTGTAGACTCCTTGACAAGAGATATCTTGTCTTTTTTTCTCACAGTTGCATCTCCAGAAACAAATAATATAGTTGATGCCCAGTTATTACAGTTGAATGGGTGGGTGGATGAATTGTCACTGCAAGGTGTCACCATGTGAGATGAGAGTTAGGTTCCTATGTAGGTGAAGGGGTCCAGTGTGTTCCTTACATTTGTCCCTGTTACCTTTCCTGAACAGATTTGACCGTACCCTGGGGGGCCTGGAGATGGAGCTCCGACTACGTGAGCACCTGGCCAGGCTTTTCAATGAGCAGCGCAAGGGACAGAGAGTGAAGGACGTGAGGGAGAACCCCCGTGCCATGGCCAAGCTGCTACGTGAGGCTAATCGACTCAAAACTGTCCTGAGTGCCAATGCTGACCACATGGCACAGGTGCCCACATGGCACTGGTTGAGGGCAATATTCCTCAACTAGAGGGTGGATGACCCCCTATCCTGAACTAGGCTACTTGGGCCTGGTGTGGCCCATCCCTCCTTCCTATGCCTCCTGACATCTTTCTGAAGTTCTATATCCTTGGTTTCTGGGCTTCCTTTTAGGAAGCAGGACCTGTGTAAGAGCTCTGACATTCCTTTTCCATCCCCAGATCGAGGGCCTCATGGATGATGTGGACTTCAAGGCAAAAGTAACTCGAGTGGAGTTTGAAGAGCTATGTGCAGACTTATTTGAGCGAGTGCCTGGGCCTGTGCAGCAGGCTCTCCAGAGTGCCAAAATGAATTTGGTAAGTGGTAGTCAGAGGTGGACCTGGGGTGAGAGACAGGTGAGATAGAAAGCTATTAGATTAGGCAGGAGGGAGGAGCAGGAATATTAAAGGAAGAGTCAGTGCTGAGGAGGAAAGTCAGGTACATGCTGTTCCATCTCATATTCTTTCTCACTCTGCAGGATGAGATTGAGCAGGTGATCCTGGTGGGTGGGGCCACTAGGGTCCCCAAAGTTCAGGAGGTGCTGCTGAAGGCTGTGGGCAAGTGAGTGTGGGGGCTAGGACTCCAGGGCTGAGTGGCTGGAAGGCTGAGGGGAGGGAGGCTGAACTGGGAGCTACAAAACAGTCAATGCTGAAGCTTGGGACTTTAACAGGGAGGAGCTGGGGAAGAATATCAATGCAGATGAAGCAGCTGCTATGGGGGCTGTATACCAAGCAGCTGCACTCAGCAAAGCCTTCAAGGTGAAGCCCTTTGTTGTCCGGGATGCAGTGATCTACCCCATCCTGGTGAGTTAGCGTGTCTGATCAGATGACAAGCTCCCTTTACTTCTCTTAAGTGTGATCTCCCCTTCTGTCTACCCTAATCTGTCTCTTTGTTATTCTGCCAATTGATATTACTTACCCACCCTTACCCCAGAACCAGTTGTGATTCTCTAGTGTGCCTCCTTTGCCTTGCTGTGTAGGTCGAGTTCACAAGGGAGGTAGAGGAGGAGCCTGGGGTTCGCAGCGTGAAGCACAATAAGCGTGTTCTCTTCTCCCGGATGGGGCCCTACCCTCAACGCAAAGTTATTACCTTTAACCGCTACAGCCATGATTTTAATTTCCACATCAACTATGGTGACCTGGGCTTCCTGGGGCCTGAGGAGCTTCGGTGAGGGGCGGGGAACGAAAGGATGGAGCTCCAGGGAGGGAGGACTTGAGGGTTACAAGGCTAACCCAGGGGAAGCGGTGTGGGGGTTGGGGTGTGGGGGGGGAAAAAGGATCAGGGAGGGAGGACTTGAGGGTTACAAGGCTAACCCAGGGGAAGCGGTGTGCAGGGTTGGGGTTGGGGTAAGCATCTTCTCTAGAAGGTGCTGCCCTCCTCCTGAGGGAGGGCCTCAATACTTTGTGTCAGAAAGCTGTGTAGTTAAGAGCTGGGGGCAGACTGAGAGGGTTCCCCTGAACTGCTCTTTTTTTCCCAATTAGGGTATTTGGCTCCCAGAATCTGACTACAGTGAAGCTAAAAGGTGTCGGTGAGAGCTTCAAGAAGTATGCTGACTACGAGTCCAAGGGCATCAAGGCTCATTTCAACCTGGACGAGAGTGGTGTGCTCAGCTTAGACAGGGTGAGCACAGAAACCCCGTGTACAGGGCAGGGGCCCAGGCCCCACCACCCTTTTCCAAAACATGAGAAACAAAAAGGGTTTGGGGATTGAATAAATCTTGGCTGTAAACGAAGTTAACCAGGGGTTCACTGTGGCCCTTCTGATAACCTGTAAATGTTTATGGACATTATAAATTTTAAGATCTATACAGTGGCTGAGGAACCCATTTTTGAAGAACAATTTTTAGGGTTAATATCTTTTAGAGCATGGTCTTGGAAATAATGGCTCATTCAGTTGAATAGAAAAGTACAGGGCTCATGGGGCAACAAAGGAGCTGTGATCCTGTCCTCAGAGGGCTCATAATCAAAAGAGGGAGGGTGACTTGGTCCAGGAGCTTTTAGAAGAAGGTAGGTGAGAGAATAAGCCAGCACAGCTGGGACTCATGTGGATGTGAATAAGCAGACCCCACCATGGCTGGAGGTTTGTGGTAAAAAGGTAAGTTTACAGTTTACATGTGCATTTCTTCACCTCGAATCTCTGTTTTCAGGTAGAGTCTGTGTTTGAGACACTGGTGGAGGACAGCCCAGAGGAAGAATCGACTCTGACCAGTAAGATTTTGTGTGTGTGTGTGTGTGTGTGTGTGTGTGTGTGAGAGAGAGAGAGAGAGAGAGAGAGAGAGAGAGGGAGGGAGGGAGGGAGGGAGGGAGGGAGGGAGAGGGGATATACTTGTGTGCATATTGAGAAAGTGAGCAGGCCTTGCCTTTGAGTTAGGAGGTAGAACTACCTCTGTGGTCCCATTTCAGTCTTTGGGCTTTCTTACCCCTAGAACTTGGCAACACCATTTCTAGCCTGTTTGGAGGAGGCACCACACCAGATACCAAAGAGAATGGTACCAACACCATTCAGGTAAGCCCAGAATGGAGCCAGGAGAGCCTGAAAGATGGTATGTGGGGGCAGAAAGGTGGAGCCGCCTAGGATTTAATAAAGTTCCCTCTCAGTCCATGACGAGTATCCATACCCTCCTCTGCACTCTGAGCTGTTTCTGTGCTCGAGATGCAAGGCCCATTCCCCTTGCCTCCAGACCCTTCTTTTTTGTTAGCTAGACTGCTGCAGTCCAAACAACCCACCACCCATTTCTATACAGTTGCCTTCTGTCTACCTTCAAAGCAGAGCCACTGGACTTGGCCTTGCTAAGCTAGTCTTGCTACATAGTTCCTGACCATCCCCTGTGTTGTGTCTGTGATTGTGTCCCAGGAGGAAGAGGAAAGCCTTACTGAGGGGAGCAAGGATGAGCCTGGAGAGCAAGCGGAACTCAAGGAAGAAGCTGAGACCCCAGTAGAGGACACCTCTCAACCCCCACCTCATGAGCCCAAGGGAGATGTAGCCCCTGAGGGAGAAAAGGCCATAAACAAAGAAAATGGGGAAACGTCTGAGGCCCAGGTAAGCTACAGGCAAAATAAGGCCAGGCTGGACACAGGCTAAAGAAGCAGGTGCCTGCCTTGTTTCTCATCTCCTCAAGCCTTGACTGTGGATAATAGAAGGACCTAAGCTTTTCCTGACCTCCTCATCTCTCCACACAGAAGCCAAGTGACAAGAGGGAGCCAGGGTCTGAGGCTGTCTCTCCAGCTCCAGAGGAAGAAAAGAAGCAGAAGCCTTCCAGGAAGCAGAAAATGGTAGAGGAGATTGGGGTGGAGCTAGTAATTCTGGACCTACCTGACTTGTCTGAGGACAAGCTGGCCCATTCAGCACAGAAGTGAGTAAAGACTGTGTGTTTGTGGGTGTAGGTGTGTGTATGTGGAGGGTGGGCAGGATGCACAATGGTGTCTCTGTGCACTCCCTCTCCCTCATGCCTGTCTCTCCTTTTGTCCTGCAGACTTCAGGACTTGACAGTCCGAGACCTAGAGAAGCAGGAACGGGAGAAAGCTGCCAATAGCTTGGAAGCTTTCATCTTTGAGACCCAGGTTGGTAGAGTGGGAGGCACACTTGCCTTGGGACCTGCGCCTGGCTCTGTGAGCCTTGCACTCAGGGGCTTACTGCATGCCTGTGCTTGTATGTACCGCCCTAGGACAAGCTATACCAGTCCGAGTACAAGGAAGTGTCCACTGAGGCACAGCGTGAAGAGATCTCTGGGAGACTCAGTGCTGCTTCCACTTGGCTGGAAGATGAAGGCTTTGGAGCCACCACAGTGGTGAGGGGTCTCCCAGGATATGGTGGGTGGGATGGGTGCTCTCTTCTTCTAGGGTCAGAAAAGGTGAGAAGAGCTGGAGTGTGAGGTCCTAAAGAGGGTTTCAGGGCTGGCCTCAGGGCTATTCTGTTATCTTTTCAACTCCTCTACCTATTCCCATACCATATCCATCAGATGTTGAAGGAGAAGCTGGCTGAGCTGAAGAAGCTGTGCCAAGAGTTGTTTTTTCGGGTGGAAGAGCGTAAGAAGTGGCCTGAGCGTCTCTCTGCCCTTGATAATCTCCTCAACCATTCCAGCATGTTCCTCAAGTGAGCAGTCCCTTACCCTTTCTTCCTTATTCAGTCTTGCCAAGCCCATCAACTCTCCTTCCCATCAGCTTCCCATTCCCCATACCCACATCCCAGGCCCCACTTCTTCCTGAGCTGATCGTTTCCCTTCTGGCTTCCAGGGGTGCCCGGCTTATCCCAGAGATGGACCGGATCTTCACTGAGGTGGAGATGACAACATTGGAGAAAGTCATCAATGAGACCTGGGTAATCCCTGTGTAAATACTTTAATTGGATGCTTACCTGGCAACCCCCTGTGTTAGGCAGCATGGGAGATGCAAAGAAGTGGAGACTCAGCAGGCCTCTGCCTCCTGGCTTAGCAGCTAATTGGGAAGGCAAAAGATGTTTGTATTTGAGGTTATGTCTGATTAGTCCCAAACAAGCGTCAGAGCCATGAGTGGTCAGACTGGAGGAGCAACATCCCTGTAAGGTTAGAGAAAGATGCCTTGAGGAGCTGGGACGTGAGCTGGACTCAGAAAGTGGCCCAGGATTTGGGTAGGTGAGAATGATATGTGAAGTGGAAACTGTTTTGGAAGTGTGGGAACATTTTTGAACCAGAGCTCAGAAGTGGACAGACAAGAAGGGAATGATTAACAGGTTCAGCTGTATTTAGTTTAAAGTAGTAGAACGTATGCCGGAAACATGTAGTTTGAGACCCTTATGGAGAGCCTTGAATGTCATTCTGAGGAGTTTGCTTACCCCTGTGCGGCTGATGACCAAAGGTGGAAACGTGATTTGAAGTCCGAGGGAAGGGCCTGAGGCCAGTTGGGGGTGTGTTTCATCTGGGACAGAGATGTCTGCTATCTCCATTGTTAGCTCTGAGCCTGTGCTGGCCTCACCCACAGGCCTGGAAGAATGCAACAATGGCTGAGCAGGCCAAGCTTCCCACCACAGAGAAGCCAGTGTTGCTCTCAAAAGACATTGAGGCCAAGATGATGGCTCTGGACCGTGAAGTGCAGTACTTGCTAAATAAGGCCAAGTTTACCAAGCCCCGGCCTAGGCCCAAGGGCAAGAATGAAACCCGGGCAGAACCGCCACTCAATGTCAGTGCCAGTGACCAAGGGGAGAAGGTCATCCATCCACCAGGTGAGGGCACAGTGCCTGCTTCCAGATGCTACTGGGCAGAAAGAAGGCCGCCTTTCCCTTCTGAGACCATTTTACTCCTGGTTTCTCTCCAGGCCAGACTGAAGATGCAAAGCCCATTTCAGAATCTGAAAAAGAGACTCGTGAGTTGGGGAAACTGAGAATATGAACCTCGCTCAGCCTAGGGGTTGGCAAACTGACAGGCATAGCCTGTTTCTGGATAGCCCATGAGCTATGAATGATCATTACATTTTGGAGTGGTTTTTTTTTTTTAAGATTTTTTAAATTTATTTTTAGAGAGGAGAAGGGAGGGAGAAAGAGAGGAAGAGAAACATCAGTGTGTAGTTGCTTCTCACGCACCCCCTACTGGGTACCTGGCCCGCAACCCAAGCATGTGCCCTGACTGGGAATTGAACCGGCTACCTTTTGGTTGGCAGACCAGCACGCAGTCCACTGAGCCATACTAGCCAGGGCTACATTTTGGAGGAATTTAAAAGAAAAAAAGAATATGCAGAGACTGAGTATGACCAATAAATCCTTAAATATTTACTCTGGCTCTTTACAGAAAAAGTTTGCCAACCCCTCCATTAGTTCCTTCTTCCCTTCTGCAGACACTAAACTATTCCTTCCCAAAAGCAGGATCTGGACCAGCAGATGCTGAACCTCTTGAGTTAGAAGGTCCTGGAACAGGTGAGGGTGTAGCTAGGGGTATGATGGGAAGCCTGGTAGGGTCTGGGGGAATTGTCTGAATAGAAGTGGGGCCAGTTAACCTCCATTTTACCTGCTGTTGTTTTGTTCTCTCCCCATCTCTCAACAGAATCTGAACAGAAGGAGCAGCCAACAGGACAGAAGCAAACTTTGAAGAATGATGAACTATAACCCCTGCCTTTCAGTTCCCCATTCCTTCCCACCCCTTTCTCCTACCACCTCTATTTATTTAACATCAAGGGTTGAGGGGAGGTGTTATTCCTTCCCTCAGAGGCTTAAGTTCCTTTTCTCCTCACCTGTGATTGGATGTGTGGATAAGGGGAAGGAAGGGACAGCTTACCAGTTTCTTCCATAGTAGTTCTGTGGTAAAACTGAAATTGTTCTGTTCCCCAATCCCTTCCCCCGGTTCTCTACCTATCCAGGCCATAAATTGGGAAAAATCACTATTAGGTCTCAGTTCTTTGTGGATAAGTAAGAGTATGTTCATCAGTGATTGGCAGACCTGGTAGTGGGAAAGATGTCCTCTATTATTAGTCTCCAGTTTTCTGTGGTCATTATCCCTTCCCTCCTTTCCTCTTCCACACAAAAGTAATGTCACATAGGAGCCAATGTCTACAGAGCCTTGGTTTGATTTCTGAGTGCCTATTTATGCTCTTTTCTTCTCCCAAGTTCTCTTTCCCTAAACCATCCTCATTGACTTTTCTTCCTATGGGTTTCCTTGGCTTGCTATTGTAAGTTAGGCAGCTCCTTGCCCAAAGCAATTTCATCTGCACAGGCTGAAGTAAATCTAAGTTGATTCACACCAGCACGCACAATGCCCAGTGGCCAGAATAGACAGAGAAAGTGAAGGGAATTCAGCCACCTGTCCAGGAGTGAGCTGTATGAAAACCCTTGTGGACACTTGGCCCAGGAGTGCCATGTGGAGTGGCTGGCATGGGGTGCCAGCATCCTGCAAGTGTCGTCAAAATCTGCCCCTTTGCATTAGCCTAGTGCTCCCTGTCCCTGTGACTGTATATGCCCTCTTTCTCTCCTGCTGCTCTGCCCTTCCAGGCATCCTTCCCCTCAACCCATGACTCCCTGGGCTGACCAAAGTGTGCTTTCTACTGTGAGCCCATAACCCAAGACCCTAGGAGGAGGAGAGAACATGGTGTGAATGTAAAAATGTCACCTCACTTCTTTGAGGCAGGCCCTGTTGGTGGAGGAAGAGACTGGCTTTCTTTTGTGCATTGCTCTGCTAGGATGGGGGCCCTTTACCCACTATACTGGTGTTGGGGAGACTGTCCAACATTATGCCTGTAGCAGGAGCCACAGCTGCCACCCCACTTCCTAGTGCAACAGGAAGCCTGTTTATGTCTTTTTTTTCCTTCTTCTTCTTCTTCTTCTTTTTTTTTTTTTTTTTTGCCACATTGGCAGAAAAGAAACCTAAGGGTCCCCATCCTGTCTGTATGTTTGAGTTATTTCAATAGCAGCTGAGGCTGGTTGGGCAGGTGTGAGTCAAATTGTACTTTGCTCCATTGTTAATTGAGAAACTTTCAATAAAATATTATTTTCTACAGTTTTTGTGCTGTGGTTTTTAAAATTATTTCCTGAATATAAACAATCTTTTTCTAAGCTCTTCTTTTTTTTTTTTTCCTGTTTTGTCAAATGTGACTTAATGCTCCCAGGCCGTTTTATTTATTTTTAGAGAGGGGAAGGGAGGGAGAGAAACATCAATGTGTGGTTGCCTCTCTCATGCCCCCAACTGGGGACCTGGCCTGCAGCCCAGGCATGTGCTCTGACTGGGAATCAACCGGCGACCTTTTGGTTTGCAGGCTGGCACTCAATCCACTGAGCCACATCAGCCAGGGCAGGATCTTTCTTTTACAAAACTTGGAAGATAGAAATTTGAATAATAAATTTAAGTTACCTAACACAATACCAAAACAACATTTTGGACATAGGTAAGATCATATATGTAAGTTTTTTATTGCAAACAAAATGGCGGTTTTATGTTTATCCTGACATTACTTGGGACCCCTATTTCATTTTTAGGTAACAACTTCCATTTTTAAGATAACCTATTTTATAAAGAAAAGTTTACAGTTCCTAGAGGTTCAGTAATTTACCCAAGGAATTACAGGTGTTAGGTGCCTCAGTTAGGTTTGAACTTAATTCTGAGCTGTTAACTCAGAATAAGCTGTTAACTACTCTGACACAAGAATATGTTTTTAAAGTTTCACTATTCACAGCACAATTTGGGTAGTCCATCAAAGGAAGATCACTCTAGTCATTAATTGTATGCTTATCTAAGCAGTTGAATAATGACTGTGAAGTTTATAATTTTCTTTAAAGGTTGAATAGGTCAGAGCCCTGGTCAAGTAGCTCAGTTGGTTAGAACCACGTTCCAATACACCAAGGTTTAGAGTTCGATCCCCCAGTCAGGGCACATAGAAGAACCAACCAATGAATGTGTAAGTGGAACAATGAATTGTTTCTTCTACCTCTCTTTAAAATAAATAAATTCTTTACAAAATGTTCAACAGGGCAGACAACTTTTGAACCTGGAAGTTGTTTTTTTTTTAATAGACTATTTGTTAGACAGTTTTAGGTTCACAGCTAAATTGAACAGAAAGAACAGTTCACATAGGGATTGGCAAAAGTAGGTTTTCAGTTATGAGTAGTTCTTGTATTATTATGTATCAATTACTGTATCTGTTTTATTTGTCTTACTGTTTTTATTTTGTATTCTTATGATTTATACTTTAAGTAATGATGGCTGGTAATTTAACTTACTTTTGCCCACCCCTGTAACCCTCTGCCTGCCTCCAACATACACACAACCTCCCCTGCTATGGGTGAGGCATTGGTTAACAATTGATGAACCTACATGTCATTATCACCCAAAGTCCATAGTTTATATTAGGGTTCATTCTTGGTATGTACAATCTTTGAGTCTGGACAAATATATAATGACATGTATTCACCATTACATGCCATACAAAATATTTCATTGCCCTAAAAATCCTCTGTACTCTGCCTATTCATCCCTCCCTCCCTCCCTCCTCTCCAACCCCTGGCAACCACAAATCTTTTTACTGACTCCATAGCTTTGCCTTTTCCAGAATGTCATATAGTTGGAATCATATAGTACATATCCTTTTCAGGTTGGCTTCTTTCACTTGGTAATGTGCAGTTAAGTTTCCTCCATGTCTTTTCATCTTAGCTCTTTTTTTTTTAGCACTGAAAAATATTCCATTGTCTGGATGTACCACAGTTTACCCACTCATGTACCGAAGGACATCTTGACTGCTTTTCGAAGTTTCAGCAATTATGAATAAAGCTTCTGTAAACATTTTTGTTCAGGTTTTAAGTTTTCAACTCATTTGGGTATGTAAATTATACATACATTTACATAGTTATATATTTAACATCATAAGCATTCATTAACAATTCCTGAATTTAAAAGTACTGAGCTTTTTTTTTTAATCCTCTCTTCAGGATATGTTTATTGCTTTTGGATGAGGTGGGGGAGAGAGACAATGCAAGAAACACTGATTGGTGGCCACCTGTTCACAACCTTACTGGGGATCGAAATCACAATCTAGGTATGTGCTCTGATTGGGAATCAAACCTCCCACAACCTTCTGGTGTAGAAGACAATACTCCAATGAACCTAGCCACCATGCCAGAGCAGTACTGAGCTTTTTGTTGTTGTTTTCTTTGTGCCGGAGACTCCTATTTATTAATGGCTTGATGGCTCCCTTTGTGCCCAGCACTTCACAAGCATCTTCTCTTTCAATCCTACCCTGTTTGAGAGAGGAAGCAACAGTCTCAGAGAGGGTTGTCCTGAGAAACTGGAGATTCCAAAAACCTGAGCACCAACCTAGATGGCTGGGCGCACTATAGTACTGAGCTTTTTAATAGCCATTATTTTTATTTATTTAAGATTTTATTTATTTGTTTTTTAGAGAGAGAGGAAGGGAAGAAGAGAGGGAGAGAAACATAGATCTGTTGCCTCTCACACACCCGCAACTGGGGACCTGGCCCACAACCCAGGCATGTGCCCAATGGGAAATCGAACCTGTGACCTTTTGGTTCACAGGCTAGCGCTCAATCCACTGAGCCACACCATCCAAGGAATTAGCCATTATTTTTAAAGGGTTGATTTTGATCCTGCTAGTTTCCATCATCAGGTGGGCATTATTAACAGTATTGTGATACACTGAATAGATATACCACTGTTTACTTAATATCTCCTCTATTACACACCTGGGGTGTTCCTGCTTTTAATTATTATAAACAATAGTGACTACATCTGGGCACGAAGTTACTTTCATGATCTCTTAGGTTACATTAGAAGGTAGAAATATTTAATATAGTGGCTGTCAATCAGGGACGATTTTGCCAAGGGACATTTGGCAATGTCTGAAGACATTTTTGGCTGTCACAGTTGGAGCAGGGAGGGAAGAGAGGGCACCTAGTCGATAGATGTCAAGGATGCTGCTAAACATCCTACAATGCACAGGACAGTTCCCCACCCCCATCACAAAGAATTGCCCAGTCCAAGGTGTCAATAGTGCTTATATTGGGAAACCTAATGTAAATTCTCAAGTGTTATCGTCTTTAATTTTTTTAAAGATTTTATTTATTTTATTTTTAGAGAGGGGAAGGGAGGGAGAAAGAGGGAGAGAAACATCAATGTGTGGTTGCCACCGGAGCACCCCCTGCTGGGGACCTGGCCTGCAACCCAGGCATGTGCCCTGACTGGGAATCAAACCAGTGACCCTTTGATTCGCAGGCCGGTACTCAATCCACTGAGCTGAGCCACACCAGCCAGGGTTGAAGTGTTATCTTCTTTTAATTCTTTGTTAATGTGTGTGGAAAGCAACATAGTTCATTGATTAAGAACATGGGTTTTAAATCCAACAAATTAGGAACTAGGCAGTAACTCTCCTCCTGATTGTGTTCCTGAAACAAATCATTTGGCTTTCATTTGTCTTACCTTTTTATAGGAAGTTGAGACCCAACCTTGCATGATTTCAAAAACCAACACAGTATCACTTTAATTTTGCCAACCTGACAGAAAAAGTGGCATCAATTTTAATTTATGATTGAGTTTAAGCATCTTATTTAAGAGTCACTTGTATTTTCTCTATTTATAGCCATCTGTTCCCTATCTTTTGTCAATTTTTCTATTAGATTGTTCATCTTAAAGATTTTTAAGAATTATTTATATATGAAGAAAATCAGTCCTTTGCCTATCAGTTGTACATATACCTTACCCAGTTTATGTTTTGATCTTGTATATGATCTTCATTACAAAGAAATGTATTGTAGGTAGAACTTACCAATAGTTTTTGTATGGCTTTAGGTTTGTTATACATAGGACCCAGAAATTTCTTTTCTGGGTATTTATCCAAAGAAACTCAAAATACTAAATTGAAAAAACATATAAATCCATACATTTATTACAGCATTATTTACAATAGCCAAGATATGGAAGCAACTTAAATTGATAGATATAATTGATATAATTGATAGATAAAGAAGTGATGCACATACAATGACATATGACTCAGCCATAAAAAAGAATGAAACTTTGCCATTTGCAACAACATGGATGGACCTAGAGGGTATAGCACTGAGAGAAATAAGTCAGAGAAAAACAAATTCCAAATGATTTCACTTAAAGTAGAATCTAAAAACCAAAATAAAAGATGCAGAACAGAAACAGACTCATAGATACATAGAATATGTTGATGGTTGCCAGATAGGGGGGGTGGTTGGAAAGATTGGTGAAAAAGACGAAGAGATTAAGAAGTACAAATTGGTTGTTACAGATTGGCCATGGGGATGTAAAGTACAGCATAGGGAATTTTGTCAACAACATTGTAATAACTATGTATGGTGTCAGATGGGTAGTAGAGTTACTGGGGTGATCATTTTGTAAGTTATACAAATGTCTAATCACATGGTTGTACACCTAAAACTAATATAATATTGTATATCAACTGTAACTGAAAAATGAAAAGTTATTTTAAAGAAGAATGAATAGTAATTTAAACTGTAGACTGTGGATAATAATGATGTGTCTATGTAGGTTCAATTGTAACAACTATGCTACTCTGGGTGTTGATGACTGGGGGGAGGCTGTGCATGTGTGAGGCCAGAGATATGTGGGAACTCTCTGTACTTTCCACTCAATTTTTCTGTGAACCAAAAACTGCTGTAATAAATCTATTAAACACATACACAGCATACCAAAAATTGTGGTGTTTAGTGAAAGCAGTGTACAGAGAGAACTTTAAAAGAAGAAATATCTCAAATCACAGTCTAACTTCACATCTTAAGGCTTTAAGTAGAAAAACAAAAGCAGCTCTGGCTGGTGTGGCTCAATGGATTGAATGCTGACCTGCAGACCAAAAGTTTGCTGGTTCAATTCCTGGTCAGGGCCCAATGCCTGGGTTGCGAGGCGGGTTCCCAGAGCAGGCATGGAAGAGGTAACAACACATTGATGTTTCTCTCTCTTTCTTTCTCCCTCCCTTCCTGTCTCTCTAAAAAGTAAATAAATAAAATCTTTAAAGTTGAAAGAAGAATAAAGTTTTTTTTTTTAAAAAGCAAACTAAACCCAAATGTAACAGGTGGAAGGAAATAATAAAGATTAAAACAGAGTTAAACAAAAAGAAAATACAAAAAACTAAGGCAAAAAAAATTCTTTGAAAAGATCAACAAAATTGACAAATATTTAAATAAATCGACTAAAATAGAAAATAGAGAAAATTTAAATTGCTTAAAATCAGAATTGAAAGAGGGGACATCAGTAATAACTTTACAAAAACAAAAAAGGATTGCAAGAGAATACTGTGAATAGCTGTAGATCAACAAATTGGATAACCAAAATGAAACAAATTACTAGAAACGCACAAACTATCAAAACTGAGTCAAGAAGAAAGAGAAAATCTTAATAGACCTATAGGCTTAAAGAGATTGAATCAGTCAGTAATCAAAAACCTCCAACAAAGAAAAGCCCAGGTGCCCTGGCTGGGATGGCTCAGTTAATTGAAATATCATCCCATGACCCAAAAGGTTGTGGATTCAATTCCTGGTCAGGGCACCTGCCTAGGTTGTGAGTTCAGTCCAGGTTGGGGTGTATACAAAAGGCAACCTATGGATGTTTCTTGCACTAGTGTTTTTTGCCTTCTCTCTCCCTCCCTTCTTCTCTCTCTCTAAAATTAATATCTAAAATCAATAAGCATGTCCTCTGGTAAGATGAGAAATAAAGAAAGAAAAGCCAGGACCAGGTGGCTTCGCCAAACACTTTAAGGAGAATTAACACCAATCCTTCTCAAATTCTTTCCAAAAATGGAACAGAAAGGAAAATTTCCTAACTCATTCTGTGAGGCCAGGACACTGTATGAAGAGAAAACTATAGACAGAAATCCCTTATGAATAAAGAGGCAGAACTCCTGAAAAACAAAACTAGTAAACCGAATTAAGCAGCTTATTAAAGAATTATATACCATGACCAAGTGAGACTAAACCCAGGAATGCAAAGGTAGTTTAATACAAGAAAATCAATGAATGTAATACATTACATTAATAAGATGCAGAAAAAAATCACATGATCATATCTATTGATGCAGAAAAAGCATTTGACAAAATCTGTCACCTTTACGTGATTAAAAAAAAAACACACACACTAAAAACAAAACCCCACCTAGGAATAGAAGGGAATTAGCTCAACCTGATGAAGGCCATATATGAAAAACGCACAGCAAATATATTCAGTGATGAAAGACTGAAAGCTTCTTCTCTAAGATCAGGAATAAGACAGATGTTTAGTTTCACCACTTTTATTTAAAAATAGCATCAGCCCTGGTTAGTGTGGCTCAGTGGATTGAGTGCCGGCCTGTGAACCAAAAGGTCACTGGTTCAATTCCCAGTAATAGCACATGCCTGGGTTGCGGTCCAGGTCCCCAGTGAGGGCATGAGAGGCAATGACACATTGGTGTTTCTCTCCTTCTTTCTTTTTCCCTTACCCTCTCTCTAAAAATAGATAAATAAAATCTTTTAAAAAATCAAATAAAAATAGCATTAGAAGTTTTATGTAGCCGGAACAATTAGCGGGAGAAAAAGAAAAAAAATAGAAGGCATTCAATTTGAAAGGACAAAAAACTATATGTTCACAGATGGCTTCATCTTATAGTAGAAACCCTAAAGAATCCACAGAAAATCTGTTAGAGCTAATAAACAATTCAGCAAAGTTGCAAGGCACAAAATCAACACACAAAGGTCCATTGTATTTCTATACACTGACAGTGAACAAACTAAAAGGAAAATTAACAAATCAACTCCACTTAAAATAGCATCAAGAATAACAAAATACTTAGGAAAAAAATTAACCAAGGAAATGCAAAACTTAAGCACTGAAAACTATAAAACACTGCTGAAGGAAATTAAATTAGACCTAAATAATTGGGAAGACATCCATATTCATGGATTAGAAGACTTAATATTGCTAAAATGATAATACTCTCCAAATTGATCTTGACATTCAATGCAATACCTATCAAAACTCCATCAGGTTTCTTTGCAGAAATTGATAACATGACCTTAAGACATGTGGAAATCCAGGGAACTACAGATAGCCAAACCAGTCTTGAAAAAGAAGAAAGTTGGGAGACCCACACTTTCCATTTTTAAAACTTACTACAAAGCTACAGTAATCAAAATGTGTAGTATTGTTATGTAGATACACATATAGACTAATGAAATAGAACTGAGAGCCAAGAAATAAGCCTTTGCATACAAAGGAAACAGTGCTGAGAAACTGGATACCACATGCAAAAGAATAAAATTGGAACCTTGCCTTATGCCATATACAAAAATTAACTCAAAATGGATCAAAGACCTAAATTTAAGAGCTAAGACTATTAAACACATAGATGCAAGCATAGGGGAATTAGGGTTTAGCAATAGTTTCATAATTATGACACCAAAAGCACATGCTATAAAAGAAACATTGATAAATTGACTTCATAAAAATTAAAAACTTTGGGGTATCAAAGGGCATTATAGAGTGAAAAGGCAACCCACAAAATGGAAGAAATTATTTGCAAATCATTTATCTGATAAGTTTAGTAATATGGTAATAACAACACCTATGACTTAACTTCAACAACAAAAGACAACCCAATTAAAAAATAGGCAAAGGATTTGAATAGATATTTCTTTAAAGATATTAAAATGGATAATATGCACATGAAAACTGCTCAACTTCATTATCTGTCAAGGAAATGAAAACCAAACCACAATGAGGTACCATTAATACCTACTAGAGATATAAGATGTCTATAATAATAATTCTTAAGAAGAAAAATAATGAATATTGATGAGACTGGAGAAATTAGAATCCTCACATAGTGGTGATGGGAATGTAAATGGGCAGGCTCCGTGGAAAAGTTTCTTCCTCAAAAAGATAAACATAATTATCAAATGACTCAGAAATTCTACTCCTAGATAATATATCCAAAAAAATGAAGACAGAAACTAAAACAGATACTTGTATGCAAATGTTCCTAACAACAATATTCACAATAGCCAAAAGGTAGAAAAACCCAGGTATCCATTAACAAATGAACAAATAAACAAAATGTGGTTTAATATAATGGGACAATATTCAGGCATGAAAAGGAACAAAGTTCTGATGCATGCTATATCATGGGTGAATTTTGAAAACATGAAAGAAGTGAAAGAAGCCAAGCACAATGGGACACATATTGTATAATTCTGTTCATATGAACTGTCCAGAGTAGGCAAATTCATGCAGACAGAAAGTAGATTAATTAGTGACTGTCAAGGGCTAGGGCTAGGAAGTGACTGCTAATGTGTACAAGGTTTAATTTTGGGTCCATGAAATGTTTTTGAATTAGATAGCAATGGTGGTTGTCCAACCCCGTGAATATAGTAAAGCCATAGAGTTATACCCTTTAAAATGGTGAATTTTATGCTTTATAAATTATAACTCAATTTTTAAAAATGTATCTATAGTATTCTTATTTTTAAGATTTATCCTAGCTGTTATGGCTCAGTGGATTGAGTGAGAGTCTGCAAACCAAAGGGTTGCTGGTTCAATTCCCAGTCAGGGCACATGCCTGGGTTGTGGGCCAGGTCACCCAGTAGGGGGTGCTCGAGAGGCAACCATACAGTGCTGTTTCTCCCTCCCTTCCCCTCTCTAAAAATAAATAAATAAAATATTTTTAAAAAAATAAAATAAAATTTTCTCTATGTTTAGTTATTTATACTCATGAAAGGGGAAAGTAATATATACAATTTTGCAGAACAGAGTAGTAGTTGTTTTTCTATTTTTTCTTTTTTGTTTTTTTTTTTTTAATAGTTTAATGTATTTTAGCCCTGGTTGGTATGGCTCAGTGGACTGAGTGCCGGCCTACAAACCAAAAGGTTTCTGGTTTGATTCCCAGCCTAGGGCAGTTGCAAGTCAGGTCCCCAGTAGGGGGCGTGCAAGAGGCAACCACGCATTGATGTTTCCCTCCCTGTCTCTAAAAATAAACAAAATCTTAAAAAAAGAAAAAAACAAACCACGTACTTGCATATAGGACAACTCAGAAAAGTATAATGAATGGATGGAATCTACTGTATGATAAAAATGCTCAAATACCATTTAGTTGCCATCCATAAGATATTTACTTCAAATACTTATTCATTATTTTTTAATTCTCACTGAGTATGTGTTAATTGATTTTAGAGAGAAAGGAAGGGAGAGAAACATGGATGTGAGAGAGAAACATCTACTGGTTGCCTCAAGTACACGTCCTGACCAGGGGTCAAACCCACAACATAGGTATGTGTCCTGACTGAGAATTGAACCTGCAACCTTCTTGCACAGGACGACACTCCAACTAATTGAACAACCCGGCCAATGCAGAAATTTACTTGTTTTTAAAACAATCAAATTGAGGCTCTGGTCCAGTAACTCAGTTGGTTAGAGAATCATCCTGACACACCAAGGTTGTGGGTTAGATCTCCAGTCAGGACACATACAAGAATCATCTAACAACTCCTGGCTGGTGTGGGTCAGTGGACTGAATGCTGGCCTGCAAATCAGAATGTTGACAGTTCAATTCCCAATCAGGGCACATGCCTGGGCTACAGGGCAGTTCCCCAGTTGGGGGCATGCGGAGGCAACCAATTGATGTATCTCTCCATCTCTTTCTCACTCCTTTACCCTCTCTGTAAAAATAAAGAAACAAAATCTCAAATGAAATCTAAAACAAATTTTTTTAAATCAACTAACAATTACATAAATAAGTGAAACAAATTGATGTTTCTCTCTCCCTTCCTCTTTCTTTATCCCTTCTTCTTTTTCTCTCCCTTCCCCTCTCTCTCTCAAATCAATAAATAGCACTTGACTATGTGGCTCAGTTGGTTGGACATCCTCCTGCAAAGTGACCATGGCATATGCCTGGGTTGTGGGTTTGGTCCCCAGCTGGGGCTCTTACAACAGGCAACCGATTGATATTTCTTTCATTCCCTTTCTTTCTCCCTCCATTCCCTTCTCTCTAAAAATAAATTTAAAATGTTTTTCTTTAAAAATAAAATAAAATCAATAAATAAATTTTTAAAAAATTCAAATGCTTGCACTATCCAGAAAAATTTAATGAGTTTATTTATAATTATATAAAGGTGAACTGCTGAAACACATTCACTGAAACATTTTGACGTGCATTAATGCGTTATGTTCCCTCATTAATATTAAAAAAATTAACGCAAAAATAAAGATGAAAAAAACTGCCTGATTTCTGTCCCCTATTTTCCATTTGCAATTATATACATAGGTACCTTTTGACCCCATGGGAAAAAAAAAAACCTAACATTCAGAACTACCAATAACATAAAGAAGTGAAATTTTTTTTAAAGAATGAAATGTTTCCAATCATAATGGATTCTTAAGCACATTCTCCACGTATGTGGCGTACTAGCTGGATGTCATTTGGCATAACTGTTAATGTTTGAAATGACACAGGTTGGTGTCTTGACAAAGACACCAGATAAGCCTCACTCGCCTCCTGCAAAGCACCAATAGCCGCACTCTGGAAGCACAGATCTGTTTTAAGTCCTGAGCAATTTCTTACACCAGACACTGGAAGGGAAGCTTGTGAAACAGAAGTTCAGTGGACTTCTGATAATGTCTAATTTCATGGGGTGCTACAGTACCAGGCCTGAAACCACGAGATTTCTTTGCTCATCCAAGTAGAGGGTGCACTCTTGCAAGCGGCTTTAGTAGGCAGTTGCTTGTTTCCTGGGTGCTTTACCACTGGTGGATTTGTGGCAGTCTGCTTTGTAGGAGCCATGGTATACAAACCACTTTACTTACCCCCTTCTCCTTCTGCTGGAGCTCTGCAAACTAAAGGTGGTGCTGGCATTAGAGAGGGGTGGCAGTGCAGCAGTGGCCGTGAACACCCCATTTTTTCTTAACATTTTTAGAGTATTTTCTATTTTCAGTTTTTCAGTATGATCTTTGTTACACTATATTGTAGTTTGTTTTCTATTTAGTTGAATTGTCCTCATAACAAGGTAAATTCTTTAGTCTAAAATCCTCTAGTTACCACCCTCATGTTGATATCATCTATAATTTTCCTTCTGGATTGCTATTGTATTAATCAGAGTTCTCAAAAAAAAATAGAACCAAAGGGTGGAGATATGTATATGAAAGATTATTATAAGGAATTGGCTCATATGATTATGGAGATTGTTAAGTCCAAAACCTGCAGTGTAAGCTGGCAGGCTGGAGACCCAGCAAAGTCAATGGTACTAATGAAATCTCAAGGCAGTCTTCTGAAGAACCTCCCCTTGCTTGGGGCCTACACACATTATGGACAGCAATCTGCTTTACCCAAAGTTCACTGATGTAAATGTTAATCTCACCCAGAAACAACCCTCCAAGTTGATATATAACATTAATCATCACAATTATAAATATATTTTGTTTGTTTGGCTCTTGCTTTGTTTAGACAAAAGTAAACTTCATTATTTTCCAATTCTTATTTATGTCTGATCTTCTAAGTTCTTATTTTAAGTTCTTGGGGTTTTTTTGGTTTGTTTGTTTTTTTTCTATTTAGGAATATCCAAATGAGTCTTTTTTTTATAGCTTCTAGTTCTCTACTGGTCATTTGACTTCATGGACACATTAACACAGTTTTTTAAAAATCTGTGTTTGCCCCTGGCTGGTGTTGCTCAGTGGATTGAGCGCTGACCTAAGAACCAAAAGGTCACATGTTTGATTCCCAGTCAATGCATATGCCTGGGTTGCAGGCCAGGACCCCAGTAGGGGGTATGCGAGAGGCAACCACACATTGATGTTTCTCTCCCTTGCTTTCTCCCTCCCTTCCCCTCTAAAAATAAATAACATCTTTTTTTAAAAAAATCTGTGACTTTCAGTCAAGATGGTGGCATAGGTAAACACGGCTCACCTCCTTGCACAACCACATCAAAATTACAACTAAATAATCAAACAACCATCATTCAGAACTGCCAGAAAACAAGTTGAATGGAAGTCTGACAATTATGGACTAAGGAGACCACATCCCTCCAGACTGGTAGGAGGGGGAAAAAATGTGAAATGGGTTTGTCTCACATCCATGTTTGGTGGATAAATATTTGAAAGGAATAACTCGGGAATCAGGAGTCCCAGCTCCACACCCGGCCACCTAGCCCAGTGTTCCAGTGCCAGGAGGATAAGTTCCCATAACTTCTGGCTGCAAAAACCAATGGGGATTGAGTCGGTGGAAGAAACTTCTGGAATCCCAAGCAGTTCTCCTTGAAGACCCACACAAAGCCTTAAATTCACTCCCTCTGAGCTCCAGCACCAAGGTAACAGCTTAAAAGTTACCAATGGTATAACAGGGATGAACTGAAGTGTCTGGCATCAAGGTGGGAGCTGGAGGTCAGCTTTCTCCCAGACTGAAAGCTGGGCAGAGCCGTTGTCTCTTTCCTGAACCCTCCCCACACAGAGCCACAGAGCCAGCAGGCAGGTGCCATATCTGAGGCCACATTAGCCTGGCTAACACTGTTTGCCCCAGTCTGGAGATCTCCTGAAGCTCTACTCCACCAAACTTACAGCTGTTAACAGTGGCTTTTTCAAATGAATGGCTGGTCTTGGCTTTGCTTCACTTCCTAAATCCTCTCAAACTAGCAACAGCCAGCCTCAGTGAGCTCCTAGCCCCTATAGCTCTTGCTAAGTGGCCCAAGCCTGACACTAGCAGCAGCCAGCCTAGATTCACAGCTTGGCTTTACTTGGGAATCTCCAAGCCCAACACAAATAACCCCCATCTCAGATTTCTTTATAGCTCAGGCAGGGTGGCCCCGGGCAGAACACAAGTTGGGGCTGACATTAGCCTGCAGCATCCAGGAAACCCCAGAGCCTGAATACCCAGTGAACAGCTATAGGCCACATCTGAGCACCACCACCTTGCCCCCTGCACAGCTGATCCCCAGTGGAGTGTGGAGGTTGGTAGCCAGTGGTCACAGCCAATCCTTGCAACTGACTAGCATTGACCTGCCAACAGCAACCAAGGCTCAACTACAAGAGGAGGGTGTACTCAGCCCAGCTGGGGTGATAGGAGAGGCTGTGCCACTGAATCCTACAGGATAGCTACTACATTAACCACACTACCAAGACACAGAGTAAAAGCTGCTCTACCTAATACATTGAAAGAAACACAGGGAGGATGCCAAAATGAAGAGACAAAGAAACATGGCCTGAAGGAAAGAACAGATCAAAACTTCAGGAAAAGAACTAAACAAAATGGAGATAAGTAATCTATCAGGTGCAGAGTTCAAAACACTGGTTCTAAGGATGCTCAAGGAACTTAGTGAGGACCTCAAGAGCATAGCAATGACCCAGTCAGAAATGAAGGTATGCTAATTGAAATAAAGAACAATTTACAGGGAAACAACAGTAGGCTGGATGAAGCTGAGAATCAAATCAATGATTTGGAACATAAGGAAGCAAACAACAACCAATCAGAACAAAGAGAAGAAAAAGAATCCAAAAAAATGAGGACAGTGTAAGCAGGCTCTGGGACAAATCAAGCATTCCGACATTCACATCAGAAGGGTGTCAGAAGAAGAGAAAAGCAAGATGTCAGAAATCTATTTGAAAAAATAATCAAAGAAAACTTCTCTAATTTGTTGAAGGAAATAGACATACAAGGCCAGGAAGTCTAGACAGGGAGTCCCAGACAAGATGAATGCAGAGGCCCACTCAAAGACACATCATAATTAAAATGCCAAAGGTTAAAGATAAAGAGAGAATCTTAAAAGCCACAAGAGAAAAGAAGTTGGTTACCTACAGGGGAGTTCCCATGACTATCAGCTGATTTCTCAAAAGAAATTTTGCAGACAAGAAAGGGTTGGCAAGAAATATTCAAAGTCATGAAAATCAGAGGACTACAGCAAAGATTGCTCTACCCAACAAAGCTATCATTTAGAATTGAAGGGCAGCTAAAGAGCTTCCCACACAAGAAAAAAACTGAAGGTGTTCATCATCAGCAAGCCATTATTATATGAAATGTTAAAGGGGCTTATTTAAGAAAAAGAAGATCAAAACTATGAACAATAAAATGGTAATAAATACATACCTATCAACAATTGAATCTGAAAAACAAACTAAGCAGCCTGGCTGGTGTGGCTCAGTGGATTGAGTGCCGGCCTGCAAACTAAATGGGTCACCTGCTCGATTCCAACTCAGGGCACATGCCTGAGTTGCGGGCCAGGTCCTCAGTACAGGCCACACAAGCGCAACTACATATTGATGTTCCTCTCCTTCTCTTTCTCCCTCCCTTACTCTCTGTCTAAAATTAAAATAAATAAAATATTTTAAAATTAATAAAAATAAAAAACAGACTAAGCAAAGAAGAAGAACAGAGTCAGAATAATAAATACAGAGAGCGTTTTGATGGTTACCAGATAGGAAAGGGGTGTGGGGGAATGGGTGAAGAGGTGAGGGGATTAAGACATATAAATAGAGCCCTGGCTGGTGTGGCTCAGTGCATTGAGTGCTGACATGAAAACCAAAAGGGCGCTGGTTAGATTCCCAGTCCAGGGCACATGCCTGGGTTGCAGGCCAGGTCCTCAATAGGGTATGCGCAACAGGCAACCACTCATTGATGTTTCTCTCCCTCTCTTTCTCCCTCCCTTCCCCTCTCTAAAAATAAATAAATAAAATCTTTTTTAAAAAAGAAGTAAAAATAGGTAGTTACAGAATATCCATGGCAATGTGCAGTACAGTATAGGAAAGGGAGTAGCCAAAGAACTTCCATGCATGACCCATGGACATGCTACCCCAGTACTGGAGCTCAGAGGGAGTGAGTCTCAGTAAGTGTGTGTGGGTTCTTTAAGGGAAACTGCTTTGGACTCCAGACATTCTTTCCACTGACTCAGTCCCTGCTGGTTTTTGCAGGCAGAAGTTATAGGGACTTCTCCTTCTGGCACTGGAACCCTTGGGTGGGGAGCCTGGTGTGGTTCTGGGATTCCTTGCTCCTGAAATATATATCCCTCTTGAATTTTTATCCCTCAAACATGGATCTGGGACCAGCCTGTTCCACTGGTGCCAGAACCAGTCTGCCCCTCTTACCAGTCTGTATGGACGTGGTTTCTGTAATTCTGTAGTTGTCAGATTTTGATTCAACTCGATTTCTGACAGTTCTGAGTAATGGTTGCTCTATATTTTAGTTGTAATTTTGATGTGGTTGTGCAAGGAGGCAAGCCATGTTTACCTATGCCACCTTTTGACCAGAAGTCAATATTTGGTTTCTTTGTGGTTAGCCTCTTAATACTGACCAACACTGAGCTCTCAGAATTATCACAGCTGTTCCCTTGAGATGAAGGCCATGGTCAAGTGCCTGGTCAACTTGTATTTGCTGGTCTCCAAGGCCTCCCTGTCTCTTGGCTTCTATTTCCTTGGCAGCAGTGTGACCTTAGAAGATATGGGCCACTTCTGCAAGCTGACCAACAAGGAGAATAAGGGCACTAAGCATCTCTAAAAGATGCAAAACCAGCTCGGTGGCCATGCTGTCTTTCTAGATTTGCAGAAGCTGTACCAGGATAAATGGGGTAAATGGCTCTGCAAAGAATCTGAACCTGGCCCTTTTGAATTTGCATGTCCCAGATTCTGCCCTCACAAACACCATCTTTGTGACTTGCTGGAGACTAGTTGACTAGTTGAAGAGAAAGTCATTATAAGATAGGCAACCAGGCTAGCCGGCCCCGAGCCTGGGATGGGCGAGTATCTCTTCCAAAGACTCACACTCAAGTACAACTAGGAACCTCGAGAGCCCACTGTCTTTGAGGGGTCCCCTCTGCATCCCTCTGTTTCAGGACTTCTGCCTGAGTCTCTCCCTGTAGCCACTAGGCAGTTTTTTAACCACCCTGAAACCTTCTCCCAGGCCATGGATCAAATAGAAACAATAAAGCTTTTTGCAGATAAAAAGAAAAAAAAACCTTTTTGAATAGTTCATCATTAGTGTATGGAAACAGAACTGATTTTTGAATGTTGTTGATTTTGTATCCTGAAACTTTACTAAATTCATTTATCAATTCTAATAGTATTTTGGTAGAGTCTTTAGAGTTTCTTATATATAAAATTATGTTATCTGAAAACAGAGACAATTTGAAAGGTAGGGAAAGATCATCTTAATCCAGTGATCTCAGGACTATTTTATTTTCTTAATAATTATTCAATACCCCAAAGAGCTGTTGTTTATGTGGGTTATATTTATCAATATTTTTCATATTATAAGATTAAAACTGAGAAATATTTAAGTATATTTTATTGATTATGCTATTACAGTTGTCTCATTTTTTTCTCCCCTTTATTCCCCTCTGCCCTGCACCCCCTTGCCACCAGCATTGTGTCTTAAGGAGGGTATGAGATGTAGAACAGAGATTTTTCCAATGGTAAAGTCATCCAAGACAATACAATTCCCTTTTGGGAGCTCCCTTCCTCACTTAGAATCATTTTGTCTTTCAGGTTTTGAGGCGGCAGAGTAAACACCAGGATCCAGCCTGTCTGCCTGTACCTATGTTGAAAGTTGATGCTCCTACCTGTTGACATTCTGTCAGCCGCTGCTTTTCTGGCCTTAAGTAGTATCAAGGGCAAGCTGTGAACTGCCCAAAGTAATGTTGAGGGAGAGTGAGTTACAAGTGCTGAAAAATCTTTCCTACTCTATCTTCTATCCACAGTTCATGGTCCTCTGTCACTCTGTGCTCCTCCTACCACCCTCCACCCCTACCCCAAACACATACCAGAAAATCTGTCATCCATATGCCAGGAATTTCTCCATGTTTCGATGTTAATTTGACAGGACCACCCCACTCACACCCATGTCTGACTCTGGATTCAGGTTGATGCTGGACGCCACCAACCATTAACACTTATCATCTTATCAGAGATATCTTCATTATTAGTATGCTTTAATGTGGTCAAATATATTGTGTTTTGTTCGATGATTTCTTCAGTTGTTAAGATTGGAAAATACTTCCTTAGCCAGAGAGGAATTTAGTGATTTTATTTCCTTAAATATCACTCTTTATCTAAATAGCTAAACAATTATCTCATATCACTTATTAATTAACCCACTCCCCATTGACTTGGAATATCTTATTTATCATAGGTAAAATCAAATATGTAAGGATCTGTTTCTAAAGGAATATCTTGTTCCTTTAATACCTGGCTATGCTCTAAGCCATATAATTACTATAACCTTAGAATTGTTAATATTTGGCAGTGGAAACTCTCCTCTTTACTTTTTTTTTTGGTCAAGTTTCTTACTCTGATGCTTATTTTTTTCCTCCAGATTATCTTTAAAATAATTTTGTCCAGTTTTCAAGAAATCCTATTGAGACTTTAAATTTTTTTTTAATCCTCACCTGAGGATTTTTTTAAAAAATTGATTTTAGAGAAGAGAGGAAGGGGGTGGGGGGGGGAGAGAGAGAGAGAGAGAGATCGGTTTCCTCCTCTATGCGCCCTGAGTGGGGAATGAATGAACTGGCAGCCTAGGTATGTGCCATGACCAAGAATTGAACCTGCAGCCATTTGGTGTACAGGACAATGCTCCAACCAACTGAGCCACCTGGCCAGGGCAATCCTATTGAGATTTCGATTGGAATTGTCTTAAAATTCCAAATGAACTTGGAAAGGATTGACATTTTGACAGTATCAAAATCATAGTTTCTTTTTCAGGCATGCAGCATGATTTACATTTGTTCACATTAGCTTTTATTATCTCTTAGTAAAGTCAGCCTTGTTTTGGGGGAAATGTCATCTTCTCATTTTCTTTCTTTCTTTATTTTTCTATTTCCTGGGAAATAGAGAGTGTGAAAACTAGCATGTGAGTCCCAACTATGACCTGACTGTAAGATGTTTTACAATGTTCCTTCTCCTTCTTCTACAATGTTTCCTTTTTTAAAATAATCTATATTTTTAAAGAGTTTATTTATTTATTTTTAGAGAGGAGACATGAGGGAGAGAGGGAGAGAACATCAATGTCTGGTTGCCTCTTGACTGCCCCCTACTGGGGACCTGGCCCACAACCCAGGCATGTGCCCTGACTAGGAGTCGAACCAATGACCCTTTGGTTCGCAGGCTGGCACTCAGTCCACTGAGCCACACCAGCCACAGCCTTCCACATGTTTTCTTGCTTCATTCTCATAGCTATGCTGAAGTGTGTTATATAGTAAATTTTTTATTTGAAGGAACTCAAATGGGAAAAGACAGGCAAATAACTTAGCCTGAGCTGTGGCTGAGAGGAGGTTCAGAACTCTACCAAGGTTGGTACTGCAGGTTTAAAGCACTGTTACACTCTTGTCTCTGGGTCATTTTCAGAGTTTTTTTCAGGTGTCTCTGTTTTTACAAATGTGTCTGAGCAAAGCCTCCCCAGACTTTCTAGATTTGATTGACCTCTGAGATCCATTCTGTTCCCCTTTTAGCGAGCTAGTAGCATCAGCAGTGGCTGAGGCAAGATTCTGTATTTCCATTGTTCTCTTCCAAGTAGAAACTCTTAGCACTTCATATTGAAACCAAAGCTCTACCTGGCTGAGTGCTCAGTTGGTTAGAGTGTTGTCCCAATATGACAAGGTTGTGGGTTCAATCCCTGGTCAGGACACTTACTAGAATCAACCAATGAATGCATAAATAAGTGGGAGCACAAAGAAATTGATGTTTCTCTTTCTCTCTTTCAAAGGAAGGAAGGAAGGGAGGAAGGGAGGGAAGAAGCAGAGGAGAGAGGAAGGGAGGGAGGGAGGAAGGGAGGGAGGGAGGGAGGGAGGGAAGAAACTATAGTTCTTTCCAGTTTCACCTTCTTCCATCTATTTCTCCTCAATGGCAAACTAATTCCCAGCAAATAGCACTCCCTTCCACTTTCTTCAGCTCAAAGTCCTTAACTCTGTGAAAATATTTATGCAGCTCTGGTCAACTAGCTCACCTGGTTAGAGCATGGTCCTGATACACCAAGGTTCCGAGTTTGATATCCAGTCAGAACACACACAGGAATCAACCAATGAATGTATAAATAGGTAGAACAACAAGTTGATGTTCTCTTCTCTCTCTCTCTCTCAAATGTAAAAATAAGCATGTGGCTGGTGCTACTGAAGAGGTGAAGTTTAAAAAAATGTTTATGCAATGATAGAAAAAAATCAAGATATAAAATGTTTAGATGGTGTGAATGATTGCTCCTCTACTAATTTACAGAGCATTTGTTTCATACGAAACACTACCTGGGTAGAGTGGTAAAGGAGCCGTAGTCCATCCTCAGGGAATTTATGTAATTGGGAAGGCTGACAATTAAATGGACAATTTCAACTCAAAAAATTATAAGGTTATATTTATATATTCTAAGATATAATATGTACACACATATGTATACAGAAAAGAATAAAAACAGAAATGCTAGATTATAAGTGGTATTTAAAACTTCTTTTGGTCTTTTCCAAGTTTATGCTAATAATAACATATAACTTAAACGGAAAAAAATTAAAAGTTAAACATGTATGGGCTCCCATTGGCCAAATGTGAGACAATTTGAGCATTAACATAGGTAATGGTGGGTACAGATTATAATACGCCAAATACAATGATACTAATGTTTTTTAAAAAATTGATTTTAGAGGGAGACGGGGCGGGGGGTGAGGCACAGGAGAGAAACATCGATTTGCTGTTTTACTTATTTATGCATTCATTGGTTAATTCTTCTATGCGCCCTGACCAGGGATCAAAACCTTGGCATATCAGGACCATGCTCTAACCAACTGAGCTATCTGGCCAGGGCCACAGTTAGGTTTACTTTTTTAAAAAAGATTTTATTTTTTTTTAGAGAGAGGGGAGGGGAAGAAGAAAGGGAGGGAGAGAAACATCGATGTGAGAGAGAAACATCAATCCGTTGTCTCTCCTCATGCACCCCCAAGTGGGGACCTGGCCTATAACTCAGGCATGTGCCCTGACGGGGAATTGAAGGGATGACCTTTCAATCTGTGGGACGATGTCCAGCCCACTGAGCCACACCAGTCAGGGCAGGCTTACTTCTAAAACAAAGACTAAGAAGGAGTTATGAACTACTGCTTTTAACAAACATCATTTGGTAGTTGCTTTTTACAGTTTTGTTTGTTTGTTTGTTTGTTTGGGGATCCTTTACTTTATCAGGGTGCTCAGTAGCTTCGAGTTGTGCAGCAGATTCTTCTTCTCTGACTATGAATAACTTTCAGAGTCATCTGAACTTTCAGGATCAAGTGAATCATCATCATCATTATCTCCAGCCACATCATTTTCTCCATCATGGTCTTCTGCCTCATTGAAACCAAATCTACAATATCGTTGCTATCTTTCTGATAATTTGCTATCCATACTTTCCTGATATTGAGATTCCAGTTCCTTATTAATTATCTTGTCTTCTTCCCCTAAATCTGCTGCCTCCCAATTACTAGATCCAAGATCGTTGTCTGGGAGGCTGAACACTTTACCCCTGTGTGGATGGGACTCCTTAGTAACATTTATAGTTTTGGGGACCCCAACCAGAAATGCCGAACCCACTCACCATTCTCTTCAGCCTGCAATCGACCACCAGCACCACTCCAGAAGTCCCCATGAAAGATTTTAAAATGAGGTTGTAAGAGAGTAAATAGCCCTAGCTGGTGCGACTCAGTGGATTGAGTTCTGGCCTGTGAACCAAAGGGTCACCCATTCAATTCCCAGTCAGGGCACATGCCTGGGTTGCAGGCCAGGTCCCCAGCAGGGAGCACTTGAGAGGCAACTACACATTGATATTTCTCTCCCTCTCTTTCTCCCACCCTTCCCCTCTCTCTAGAAATAAGTAAAATCCTTTTTTTAAAAAAAGAGAGAGTAAATAATTATTATAACTACATGCAATGTATATATCCTTGATTGGATTCTGAATTTTTAGTAAGCTCTAAAAGACATCTTTGGAATAATTGTAGACCTTAATTATGGGTTAATTGTGGTTATATAGAAGAATATCCTTGGTCTAGGGGGGTAATACAGGCCAAAATATTTGGGTGAAGTTTCACAATGTCTGCAACTAACTTTCAAATGGTTTAACAAGAAATAATGTATATTTATACAGGGATATTAGGAAAACAGCAAAATATTAACATTCAAGACATGAAGCCCTGGTCGGGCGGCTCAGTTGGCTGGAATGTTGTCTCATACACCAAAAGGTTTGAGGTTTGATTCCCAGTTAGGGCACATACCTAGGTTGCAAGATTGATCCCTGATTGGGGCTCATACAGAAGGCAACTGAATGATGTGGTTTTCTATCTTTCTCTCTCTCTCTCCCCCTCCCTCCCTCCATCTCTCTCTAACAAATCAAGAAATATATCCTTAGGTAAGAATTTAAATTTTTTTTTTTTTAAAAAAGAAGTGAGTATTCTTGCCACTTTTCTATAGGTTTGAAAATTTCCAAAATAAAATTGTAGGAAAATTAACTTAATCTGGGTGGTGGTCACAGGGGTATTAACATAAATTTTAAAAAATCATTGAGCTGTACATATTTTGTATTTTACTGTATGTATATTATACTTTAAAAATAAAACTTAAAATGGTTGTCTGTTAGGTGAAGTAGAAATTCTTTGGTCTGGCTTTGTTTTAGAGAAACTCATTTTTCAGGTTCTCTGATCTACCTCCATGAAAGTGCAGTGCCTGATGCACAGTGTGGGCTCTGTTCAGTAGGTACCTGTTGAATTACAAAGTTCAGCCACAAGGTGTTCCATTTTATCTCACCTTCATCTCTTCCCTTCCCTGATCATTTTCTCATTTTGTTCTCAACTTTTGAGCACTTAGAATTCTTTCAGCAATTCTAGGGTTCTGTGAAAATGATTATATACATTTTCTGAACTTTAAGATAAATGTTCCATTGAGGCCTTACAACCAACCTATGAGTCTGATAAGAAACTGGGGCCTATAGAGATTACCCAAGGTCACACTCTTAGAATGGGGTGGGTCCGGGATGAGCGTTTAAGGTTTACTCTCGGTACTTTAAACTCTACGTCTTTTTTTTTTTTTTTTAATTCTGTCTCCAGCAGCCCAACCACAAGTTAAATGTTCAAATTGTGTTTATTGAGGACTGCATGAATTTCTTACAGAAAATACTGTGTTCTCCTACCAGACCTTTCCCAGACTTGTGAACAACTTGGGAACAGTGATTAGTAGTAGGAGGCACACACTAAACAATGGTTTGGTGAAGGCCATCAGTTAAAAGAGAACGTAAGAGCCCAGCCCCTAAAGGGTGCAGTCTTCACGCGAGGATCAGTGTTACTCGCAGTGTTAAGCCTTAAACCCCTGGAATGGTGGAGACTCAGGCGGGGGCCCCGCCCCACTGCACCCTGGGCGCAGGCGCAGACTGCCCTGGGTCCCTCCCCCCTGCTAGTGTGGCTCGGGCCCCAGCTCAGGTAGGAGGTGGGACCAGGGGAGCGGCGTCTCCTGAGGGTGTGGCTACAGGGGAAGTCTCTGGGCTTGGGGCTCCTTTGGTGGAGCCCCAGCAAAGGTTGCACCGACTTCCGTTACAACCCGGAGCTGTTCCTGTCTCTGGGGTGAGGGGGACAATTCTTGGGTCTGACAAGGCGCTGCTTGTGACCAGCATACGCCTGTTCCTTTATGTCATCTCAGCCCTGTGTCTCTGCACCTCTCCACCTCCAGCACCGGGCCGATCCCTTCGGAGCCACTGTCTGGAGTGCTGGGTAGCTTGAGGTCAGAGGGCAGGGCAGGTGTCAAGAGCCTGCCGTTCTCTCTCCCTCCTCCCCACTATCGCCGCCGTGCGCCCCAAGCCGGGCCTCTGGGAGGCTGCGTATGGTCTTCCCCGCTTGCGCCTGCTCCTTCTGCTCCAGTTGCTTTTCCAACCGAGCAGAAAACCCGGGGTGGCAGGTTGCCCTGACCCTGGGAAGTGGGCGGTTAGGCACTGCCGCTTGAAGTCTGAGGGTGAAATTTCTTGCTCACAGGCAGTTTAGTCACCTACCCCTACAGCCCCCAATCAACCAGATGGTAACCCGCACTGATGTCACAGTGTAAAGGGGGCCCGAAGCAGCTGAGTGATCCTACCATGACCCCAAACCCCTAGTAGGGGTTTCGGTGTGACACTGTGGGTCCTGAACTAGAAGTTCCTCCTTGCTTACAACTCTGCAATTATCAATAAAAAGTTACAATTCTATGGGTGCTAAGCATTGGGAGTTACAGGGCTTGAGGTCAATTCTAGAAAACTTGGAGGTGGTGTTGTTAGGGGTATTTGTCTGTTTGAGCGTGTGTGTGTGTGTGTGTGTGTGTGTGTGTGTGTGTGTGTGTGTGTGTGTAGAAACTAACCCAGCACCTAGTGCAGTGCCTTACAACCAGTAAACCCTCAATAAAACTGTTGAACAAATGAGAAAGTAGTGACTGAGGGAGTAGGGCTAGAGAGGGCCGCTCTAATTCATCCCACCCTTGCCTCCCCTGGGCTCAGGTAGACAAAAGTAATTAGGTTGAGCCTTTAATCACAGATTTCACAGGCTGAGGAACAAGGAAGAGGTAGAGATCATGGGGACACTGGGTGCTGGCCTGGCTGACAGGCACTGCTCCCTGTTGGGCCCCTTCCAACCCCTACAGCTTGGTGGTCATTAATCTGTTTCTTTTCTTTCTTTCTTTTTTTTTTTTTTTGTCGCCCTTAGGACACTGGGTTCCCTAGGAGCTGTCCCAGGCTTAATGATTGTCCAGAAGGTGGCTATAAAGGGAGCCTGGGAATCTGGGTGGAGGAGGGAGCAGAAAAAGCCTACCTCAGCAGATCTGCACACTGAAAGAACAGCAAGCAGGAGCTGTGGTCAGAGACTCCAGGTCCTGGCCAGTAGGGCTTACTGGCTTCCACCATGGTGGCCCAAGGCTATGGTTATTATCGCACTGTGATCTTCTTGGCCATGTTTGGAGGGTACAGCCTATATTACTTCAACCGCAAGACCTTCTCCTTTGTCATGCCATCGTTGGTAGAGGAGATCCCTTTGGACAAGGATGACTTGGGTGAGCCTTAAAAGAGCAGGGTGGTGGGCCAAGGGACACAGAACCAACAGGACAGGATGAGTGTGGCAGTGTGGTGTGTACAGCCATGTAATGAGTGTACTGTATCTGCACAGCAAGAGGCTAGGGGACAGTCTCCATAAACCAGATGAAGAGGCCCTGAGGTCCATGTTACACGGGTTGGTAGAGCGGCACTGAGTATAATCCATGCATATCTGAGGTGGGCTACTTATCTAACGTGTCTGTGTGCCTGTGACCCACACGTACCCCCAGAGGCACTGTTTATGTTGAGTGTGTTTAGCAGGCTTTTGAATACAGTTTCTGTATCTGTGTGGGTGCACACTAAGATCTCAGAGTGCTTGCTGGCCACTGACATTGTGAACACTGGGAACTGGGGAGTTGGCACAATGACTTCATGTGGCCTAGCAGGTTTCCTTTCAGGAGGAATAAGGTCCCTGACTCCAATTCTATGCCTTTTGCCCCTTGTTCAAAGATTGGGCAACAGAGGCCCAGGGCTGGCATCCAGGGTGAGGGGAAATCAGTCATATATAAACCCCAGGGAGGGGTGCTGCCCTTTCCTGCCCACTTATTGTTTCCTGACAGCTGTAGCTGCACTCTCCAAGAGGCTGAAAAATCATGGGTCAGCCTGGGGCTAGTGCTGATGGTAAGTCAGGAGTAGGGGGCGGTCCCATGAACAAATTTCAGGATTGCAGCACAGGTCCTCCTACTCCTCTTGGAAGGAAGGTGTCTCTCCCTGCCTAGTATCTCTACCCACCTGATCCCATGCATCTCCCACCCCGTGTGTGCCTCTGCCCTGACCCCTAACCTCCAAGGTGTCCTGTTCCCTGCTCTTGTTCCCTGCAGGGCTCATCACTAGCAGCCAGTCGGCATCCTATGCCATTAGCAAGTTTGTGAGTGGGGTACTGTCTGACCAAATGAGTGCTCGCTGGCTCTTCTCTTCTGGGCTGCTCCTGGTTGGCCTGGTCAACGTAGTCTTTTCCTGGAGCTCTACAGTGCCTGTCTTTGCTGCTCTCTGGTTCCTCAATGGCCTGGCACAGGGGCTGGGCTGGCCCCCATGTGGGAAGGTCCTGAGAAAGGTGAGTTTCTGCTTCCAAGGAGCCTGTTTAAATTGGCCTAGGGATACCTGAAGAGCATGTGGAAGCACTGACACCTCCACCCCCAACCCAGGGCTGTTTCCTTAGGAGTTTCAGTCTGGCTCCTATTGCTTGCCGAGATATTTTAGGAGCCTGAATATAGTGGGATCAGGTGGCAGATGAGGGAAATGGCCCGGCCAAGTAAAAGTGCCCTCTCCCTCATCCCTGTAATGTGAGCTTCTGGGTCTGCCCACTTGATCCCCTCCTTCAACATAGACTCTAGGGCGGGCACCTACTCTGTTCCTCTCTGCCCCACAGTGGTTTGAGCCATCTCAGTTTGGCACTTGGTGGGCCATCCTGTCAACCAGCATGAACCTCGCTGGAGGGCTCGGCCCTATCCTGGCAATCCTTCTTGCCCAGAGCTATAGCTGGCGCAGCACCCTGGCCCTGTCTGGGGTCCTGTGCATGGTTGTCTCCTTCCTCTGTCTCCTGCTCATCCACAATGAACCTGCTGATGTTGGACTCTGCAACCTGGACCCCACTCCCTCCAAGGGCAAGAAGGGTAAGCACCCACCCAAGCCAATGCCTTGGCAGCTTTCATTTATTTGACAGACTTTCACTGAGGACTGGTTGTTATGCCTGGCCCTGTGCTAGCCAATGGATGTAGGGGTTGGAATGGTGACAGAGTGGGTGGGTGGGGGGGGGGTAGATAAAGCTCCATTCCAAGGGGCAGTTAAGTACCAGACAAGTGGCAGAGTCAATAAATGCTGATTCACATTGTCTTGGTCCTTGCTCACAACAGATCCAGGCTTCCCTGTCTTGGATGGCATCCTAGACTTAAGTGGCTTGGGTATTTTTCTCCATCCATCCTCAACATCAGTATCTCATTTGTTTAGGTTTGCAGTGAGGGTAGAGGGCAGAGCAATGGATGAAGGGGTACTTTCCTGCTGATTCTTGGCTATGTGGATGAACTCTGTTCCTATGGCTAGTTAGTGAGTGGTGTGGACTCAATGGGGGGAGCGGGGGTAGGGCAGCAGCAGCAGAGCTTAAGGCCTGGCCTCCTCCCATCCCAGGCTCCTTGAAGGAGGAGAGTACATTACAGGAGCTGTTGCTGTCCCCTTACCTGTGGGTGCTCTCCACTGGCTACCTTGTGGTGTTTGGAGTGAAGACCTGCTGTACTGACTGGGGTCAGTTCTTCCTTATCCAGGAGAAAGGACAGTCAGCCCTTGTGGGTAAGATGTGTATTGGGACAGAGGTGGGCATAGAGAGCAGAAACCAATGCAGGGGATGGGAAGTTCAGGCCCCACTTCCCTTTATCCCCTTTTTTTCCCCTGAGGCTGGGCACTGCTCAGGCAACTCTGGCAGTCATCCTTGGGGACCCTGTACCTCTCTGGGTTTAAGGCAATCTGGGACAACCCCAACGTGTAACACCCTTCTACCTTTCCTTTCCTCTTTCCACAACTCCCACCGCAGGTAGTTCCTACATGAGTGCCCTGGAGCTTGGGGGCCTTATAGGCAGTATTGCAGCTGGTTACCTGTCAGACCGGGCCATGGCAAAGGTGAGTGGGCAGAAGGGACAGGAAGGAGAACCTCTTCAAATCTTACTAGCACAATTGGAACAGACACCAGATGGGTGGGAGCCCTGGGGCACAGGCAGGTTGGCATACCTTGGCCTAGGCTGGGTGAGGTAGGAAAGAATTTAGGCTACCTTAGCTAGGGATGTGGCGATAATGTTCTTGGAAGAGGGTTTTAACTGATGTCAAGGTAAGCCACAATTTCTCAGCCTAGCAGTGGGATTCTCCATAGCCCCAGGAAAACTCGGGTTGGGGAAGGACAGTGCAGCTTGCCAGCATGTGTCCTGTGCCTGCCGCAAGTGGAGGAAGGGTTTTTTTGGAGTTTGGCCTCAGAACACAATGAACAGGTCCCAGGGCTTCCCAGTGCCGCCCAGGCCAAGAACTGTGGTGGGATTGCCAAAGACCTGTCAGGAGAAGCCTGCTGTGTCAGAGTCCAGGGGTGCTCTTAGGGCCTGATTTTGTTGGGACTGTTTCCACAGGCGGGGCTGTCCATCTACGGGAACCCTCGCCATGGCCTGTTGCTGCTCATGATGGCTGGCATGACAGTGTCCATGTACCTCTTCCGGGTAACTGTAACCAGTGACTCCCCGAAGGTAAGTAAGGAGGGCCTGGCCCGGGCAGGCACAGGTGATGAGAAAGCAAGGGCCACTGACTCAATCTCCTCCCTGGCTGTTGCCTCTGCCTCTCAATTTTCCTTTTCAGTTCTATTCGTACCTTGGTTCTTTCCTCTGTACTTTGGTGCCCCTACTCAATTCCAGTTTTCGTTTTTCTCTTCCTCTGTGCTCCTCTAGGATAATGCTTTCTGGACTCTGGCTCTTCATCCTCTTGCTGATCTTACAGGCTTTAAGGAACATGAGGTGCCTCATCTTTATCTCTGGTTTCTCTCACCTTTGTCCCACCTGTCAATCCAACTTGCCCCTAGTCGATCCAACTTGCCTACATTCTGAGAAGAGAAAGCATCTAATTGGAGGGATGATTTTTGTACCTCCTTCATGTACCCATACATGCCCCTGGGTTGGCTCAGTGTGGCACCCACTCCTCCAGCTCTGCACTGTCAACTGTATTGGGAAATGGGATGAGGGAAGTCACTGCCTCCTTACCACAGTTATTTGTTCCTGGGGGGCCAAGCATTCCTCTCTCCTATGGTGGGAAAAGCAGATAGGCTTTCTTACTCTAAATGTTACATTGCACTGCCCTTGCAGCTCTGGATCCTGGTGTTGGGAGCTCTGTTTGGTTTCTCCTCTTACGGGCCCATTGCCTTGTTTGGAGTTATAGCCAATGAGAGTGCCCCTCCCAACTTGTGTGGCACCTCCCATGCCATTGTAGGACTGATGGCCAATGGTAAGTGATACCCCCTAATCTCTACATCACCCCCACATATGCCAGTTAGAGGTTGGGTTAGACCCCACTGGCTCTAGTCTCACAAATGACTCTGGCTCTTCCCTCCTCCCTGGCAGTGGGTGGCTTTCTGGCTGGTTTGCCCTTCAGCTCAATTGCCAAGCACTACAGCTGGAGCACAGCCTTCTGGGTGGCTGAAGTGATCTGTGCAGTCAGCACAGCTGCCTTCTTCATCCTACGAAACATCTGTACCAAGATGGGCCGAGTGCCCAAGAAGGCTGAGTGACAAGTGAAGACTCCAGAGCATACTCTTCCACCTGTAGCCTTTCACCTGCATGGGGCTAGGAGAAAAGAGGGGTTTGTTGTGGCTAGCACTGATCCTTTGGCTTCGCTTTTCTGCTCCTTTTCCCTAGCCCAGGTGGCACTGGAAATTATCAGTCACTAATTAGGTCCCAACTCTGCAACCTATGCTCTATTTTAAAAACCTTTGTTCTTGGACTCCTGTTTTCTGCCTTCAAACAGGTAACTCCTGCAGTCAGGGAGTCTTCTATACCCTTTTTCTCTCCCGAGTCCTGCCCTGACCCCATTGCACCCCATCCCTGCCAGAGAAGTGAGGCTCCTCCTGCAGCTGCAGGGCACCCATAACCCCTGTTTTCTGGCCTAAGGCCCCTCAGTAGGAGTAACTACTGTTGCCAATAGGGATCCAGGGGAAGAGAGGCCAGCACTCTCACCATTACCCTGGGTACAACAGGAGGGTATGGAGAGGAGGGTAGAAGGACTTGTTAGAGAAAATTAAAACTAGATTTGATACTAAACACTGTTAATGAGTCATTCTTTCAAAAGGGATAGTATAAGCCAGAGACAGCTTTCTTTGGAAAATACTCTTTCAGTGCCTACTCTGAAAGTGAGGCTTCATTTCCTTGGAAAGGGAAAGCTGGTATGGACTCCTTTAAGTTCATGTCTTCTTTGCCTTCAACCTAACACTATCAATGATCACCTCAGAGATGAAGCTACTGGGTTTCAGGAAGATTAAGTAACTTGACAGAGGGAGCAGAAAGCCTGGGTTCAAACTCAGGCTGTCAAGTAACTGGCTTTGAGACTTGGAGGCACACAGAGATTTCACCTTGCTAAATCTCTTGTCTGTATTAGAATGTACCCTCTAAAGTTTGGGTGAAGATTAAATGAGATAGAGCAGTAAAGCCTAGCTGTAAACACTTGATAAATATTCTACCATCATCATCACCACCACTACCACCATTCTAGAAGTTCAATAGCAATGATGAAACTACACCCAAGGCCCCTTGTTCAAAGTCCCATGTCCAGTCATTTAATGAACACATTTGTTTTGCTTTTTCCTAGAATATCTCCCCAGAATTCCCTTATTACCCCTGTCTCCCCTCCCGGGCCTCTTCCCCCAAACCATCAATTAGGATAACAAACAATGAGGTCAAAGGAATGTTTATTACAGCATTTGTGGGCTTACCTCCTCCATAAATAAATCTGTAGAGTTGGGAAGTAGGACCACCGCAGATATAAGAGGGAAAAGAGCATAGTATTAAGGCTCAGGATTCAGTATGTTATCAGGCTCAACATCCTTCCCTTTTCAAGTGTTAATACAAGGCTGCTGGGATTTCCACTGGAGTAGAACTGGCAGGACCCTGCTACAGGATCTTCCAGTATTTAGGAAGAGGGAAGGGGCTGTTGCAGGTTCAGCCTATGACCCAGGTCCGTAAGTTCCAGCCTTTTCTGCCACCTCCAGGGCTAACTTCAGGTTCTGGTCAAACAGCTCACACCTACACCAGACCCAGGAAGCACAGATAAGGACAAAGTGTGAGGCCTATGGCTCGCCCCCATTTTGGGTGCAGAGGCAGAGCCAGTAAACAGCCTGCTTGAAGGACATAAACTCCAAGAAGTCTTAGGTTTCTTAAATAAGTAAAAGGCTACTCACTTTTGTTTTATTTGAAAATAACTTGTATTACACTTCAAAATGACTGAAGAAGAGTACACAGGTTGGGGCAAGGAGAATTTGATCTGGGGAGTGGGACCACCTACCTGATAGGCATTTCCAGGGAATAGAATGGATTCTTGAGGGCAAAGTCTGAGTAAATCTCATAAATCTTTCGGAGAAGAGAATCTATCCCAGCTTGCCTAGGGTCTGCCAGCACCACAAACTTGATCCCTGGAGGGGCCGGCAATGGTTACCAAAGGGTAGAAAATGCAGCAAATAATGTCATCCTGTATCTGTACAGCACTCTCAATTTTGCAAAGCACTTTCATCAGCCCATATATATTTTATCCTTATTGCTCCACAAAGCAGGAGAGGTAAGTTTTTAAATCTATAAGTGAGATCAGAAAATTGAGGTGACTTTATCATATCACCCAGCTGGTTGAGACCGGCTTTGAGTTTTAGCTCTGTCATTTATTTCTAGTCTTGGGAGTCCCTCAGCAGAAAGTGCCAGGAGGGACAAACTCAAGCAATTTTCAATTATCTGCATTAAGGCATTAAAGCAATGACGCTCATGATCCAAAGGTCATTTCCACCTGGCATTCATAATTTTGAAACATTTATACCTTCCAAAATGTGTGCAACATGAGATAACATTAAGGTGAGTTTTATTTGTGCACAGGATAACCAGGGCTGAGGACGCTCTGGGTGGTGTGGACAATATCAGAGTCAGATTAAATATTAGCCTGGGATTCACAAAACAAATAAATAGATGTGTCTATGTAATTGTCCCAGGAAGAGCTACCCTCCTCCACCCCACACATACCACTTACCAAAGCTTTGCTCAGTCACTTCCCCCAACCTGTCCCACTGCATCGCTTTGGACTATCTGGAGACACATACCTGTCAGTGTCTGGAAGCAGTGCAGTTTGAATGTGTCTGTCTCCAACATCTCAATGCCTGAGCTGCCCTGTTCAGGAGATAGCTGGGAGCCGATTGCGAACAGCCTATTTGCAAAGGAGGCAAAGCTGGGAATGTACCCCACTGCTGTAAGATAGGAGTGCTTCCCAAATTTTTCCTCCGAAGTGATCCTATCTGCCAAAGAGTTCACATTACAGCCAGGGTCAGTCAGC